>NW_026622709.1:1200000-1793771 GCF_028826965.1 Penicillium alfredii
ATTTCTAGTTTCGTTTAGAAGAGATTACTAAATGGTGGTCTTGCAGTGGTGTCATTGTTCTTCGTATCGTAGTGACCCTCCTTGTCATGTTGGCACATCAGTCGAGGTGACAACAGGTGTTCCCTCCTTTTCAATAAGAGATATCCGACTCATCTTCTGTTTTCACCTTTTTGTCAGTAGGTTTCCTCGCCCAGACTCTCCGACTGTAGTAATATTAGCATAGAATGGGAGAAAAGCAACATCTAAACAAGAAGAATGAAAGAAGAAGAAGAAGAAAACTCACGCATAACCATAAATATGCTGACTAGGCCTCTTCAACTCCGCCCTCACCTTCGCTAAATAAACCTGCACCTCCTCCTCCGTCCACGGCGCCGGCGCCCCAAACTTGGTCAGCAGCCACATGGCATACCCCTCGAGCCCAGACGCCCAGTGGTGGTAATTAAGCTGCCCGGCCTCTTTCAGCGCGCGGTCGCGCGGCCACGGGCCCATCGGCACTTTATACAGGTCCTCCTGCACGTCGACGAAGCCCGCGCGCTCGATCTTGCCGCGCATTGTTTCTTGGGTTGTCAGTGAGCGGCCGGCGCGCTCGGCGCACCCGATGAACACGTCGCCCCAGCCGGCGAGCGCGCTGTCTGGCGGGAGGGAGGCGTCGTCGCTGTGGACGCGGACATCGAATTCCATTTGTTCGATCCATCCGCCGGGGTGGAGGTTTCTGTATTGAATTTAGTTTCTGGGTTGGGGTTTTTTTAAGGGGTTGAAGATGAATCATTCGGGTTTTTGAATGGTTATACTCACTCGTAGCACTGCTTGTACAGTGCTTGCCACCCGTCTTCGGAGAACGCTCCTAGTAGTTGTCGCAGGTGGATGAAGTCGAATGGCTCGCGCCAGGTCCATTCGCGCTGCACGTCGTCCACCTCGAAGATGCAGTTGGGGGGCATCCATGTCACGGGGGTGGAAAGAGGTCCACGCCTCGGACAGTTGCTTTGTTGTAAACCAAGTATTAGGCCTATTGAAGCGATCAAGGAACGGCTTGGTGGGAATGCCTACCAGACGGGTACATATCAGCGGCATCTCTTGATGTGCGTTGGTAACATTTTACAACAAAGTCAGGAATTTTTGTACTTACATCGCCCAGCTTCCTTTTCCGGTCCCGACATCGAGAATATGCTAATACATACAATCAGCATGATGCCCAAGAAAAAAAAAATATATGGGTTTTTCTCACTTTGGGGAAATCGCCAATCGGGGCTCGATGCAGAGGATTCGGCTGGTGGTAGTCGAGCACGAGACAGACGATATGGCTATCCACATATATCAAAAGTGAGTAAACATGGTATATCCTTCAATGGTATAGTCTTCCCAGTGGGAGTCTTACGCAGCCTCAAAGGCTTCAAACTGCTTGTCATCCGAGGGACTCCTGCAGAAGGTTAAAAATAGAACCCCCTGATAAAGATGCAGCGTCACTGACCAGTAATCGTCTTCTTTCATTGCCTGGTATCTGGTTTATAGTTGAGGATGATGATATCCAGCGGGACTGGGTCGATCCCAGGTTGCCCCGGGCACCTTACCGTCGGCCATGTTCCATGCGGCCCTTGTGAATCTCCGACGTAATGGAGGTGGTTTCACTAGAGGGTTAGCAAAAAATAGAAGAAAAGAATGGCGTAATAGTTTCAACTTACGACTGGAAATCTTCGAGCGCATATGGCTCGTTCAGACTGTAGAAGTTGGGGTCCTGGCAAACACTCGGGGATCAGTCGACGCGATCACGCAAACGACAACACAGCAACTTACGATATCAATCGGGGTTTCAGACATGGCTGTGCAAAGACACACCAGCAGGCAACAAGCAAAGCAAAGCAAAGCAGCAAAAGCTACAACTTGCAGTTTCGAAGACGGCAATCCGATGGATGCGGGAGGAGACCCATTTCTCGGGCACAAGTCTCGGCACTATTCCCCCGCCTTGGTTGATAGTCTCTCCACTGCGATCTGCGCCCACGTCACAGCGGAAACTTGGGAGTGGCACATGCCTGGTTACTACATGTTTTTATGTTCCCAATGTTTGTGGTAGAATTTACTGGGAATTTAGTTATTTTTGAAGATCGACATGAAATAATTAGTAGAAGGTGAAGTCCATATGTAGTGGGTATACTTCGGCAGAGCCTTGGCATGCGAATCCATGCGCAAGACCACACCGCTAGTCCAGACGAGGGTCATTGCAGCACTTTTCTCTGCCAAGGATGTAAGAATAAATCAATATAGAATTAGACATCAGACTGTCTTCACTATTAGAGTCCATTTACTGGATCGCAATATGCAGTGTCTACGCATGTTTATCAAATCGCCAAGACTGCCGATCCCGGCACCGCCACGGGATCATCCAGTGCGAACAACCGTAACACTGGAGACTCGAACCATTGATGTTTCTGGAGGTTTGCCCGGCGAACTTCATCAGAGGAATGATCTGCTGAGAGAGAGAGAGAGAGAGAGAGAGAGAGAGAGAAGTGAAGCATTCTTGCCTGAGGTTTGTTTCAAGTCAGGTGATATCAAGTTACCTATCTAGGTAGGACCTAGGTATCACCGGAGCACCTCGGAATACATTCGTCTCACTTTCATCTATATCCATCTCGAGAAATCCGCCGTGATAAAAAACAGCGACACACTACACGGCTCACCAGCACGTGGTGACTTTTCCTTCCATCGCTCCAGGGCGATATGGTCCAGACGTTGCCTACCAACTAGTCCAGTGAGAATGGGCTGAAACATCCCGGCAGGGCAACCTTCTGGAAAGGAACGCGGCTCCTGATGCATCGCATGCATGCAGCAAGGGAGTCCACCTGAGCCCACCCGAGCCCACACCTTCGAAGGAGTGATTCGGCAAAAGAAGAAAGTAAAAAAAAAGAAGCACCAAGCGCAACCTTCTGTGCATGTCATCCAGCAATCACCATTGGCTGGCTGGACTGGCGCGCGATCCGCGGAATGGCCGGGCAGACACAGGGATGGCCCCCAATAGAACCTTGCCGTGTGCGAAATGAAAGATCACCGCGTGGTCACACCCGGACACGCGAGTCGCGGGTCGAAGGCTAGCCATGCGGCGTCTTGCAGCCCGGCCCCGCTTCTTGGAGTGGAGCGGCATCTATCTCAACAGTCTGAGACATCCGTGGATGGAATCGACTTGATATAAGATGGTCTCATGCTGCCCACGTGCTCTCTCTCGATCAAGCATTGTATGAAGCTTCGCTTGGCGACGCCTCCGTTCTTGGAACCGCAAACTTGCATCTCGGCGACCGAAGCAAGCATTTGCCAAGGGAAGTCAATTGGATATTGAGCTTGATCGCAACCAGAGAGACAATAGAAAGCCTATATTGAAATGAACCAGTGGTGTCGGGCACTCCAATTTGCACCAGGCCGATCTCGACCAGCAAACTCGGTTTTCACCGGGTCTCCGGCCAGTCCACTGCGTCTTTTTGCGAGGAAAGGGATGACCACGTGTGGTTGATGGTTGACAGAGGACTGGCGCGTGCTGGAATCCAGCGATATGACTGGCCCGAGCGGGAGTTTTATATAAGCCACGTTGGAGATCCACAGAACGTCAGATCGGAAAGCCCGCAATGAGCCTGCCCAGGTGGAGGTCTCGGGAACTGCAATCTCGAGGGAGTTTCATGAGAAACACGAGAAACACACATTCCCACCCTGTGATGAGTTTCCCTATTCAGTGGACTAGACGAAAACAGCCATGTTGCGTATCATCGCACAGAAACACCACAATGCATCAACATATCAACCAGCACCCCTTCAATTCAGCCTGGCCATAACCGGCAAAAGAGAAAGGAAAAAGAAAAAGAAAAAAAAAAAAAAAAAAAAAAAAAAAAAGGGAAAATAAGAAAAGCATGATGACACTCTCAAACGGTGGAGTCCGGCCGATCTCTCTCGCCCCACTCTAGGCGGTGGCGACCCTGAGGATTCTGCCACCACGTGCATCGCCCATTGGCTGCGACACAATCGCTGAATTCGGAGACGGACCACCTTCAGACTTTTTTTATTCTTTTCGTTCTTGGGGGGACTCTTGGGTGTGGACCCCCCATGGGTCATGGCTCCCCCCGGGCACATCTCTCTCCTCTCCTCTCCTCTTTCTCTGCTATAAAGGTCCGATCTCCCTCTTGCTCGTGCTGGGCTGGTATCCTGTCAAACTCTTGTGGCCCTGCCTGTGTGGATTTCCTCCGGGACCCAACACACCTTCCACCTCCCCCAAGGCTCCGGCTGTCATCATGTCCGACTTTGGCCCTCGTGCCCCTCATGGGCCCGACATGTCGGGAACCCATAACCCGCTGGAGGATATGGATGTTCATGAGAAGGGTGCTTTCGACCAGCTGATCCGACCCGACGATTGCTACACCCAGGACGGGATCTATTGGGCTGATCTGCCGCTGATGAAGAAGATCAAGTTCGTCAGCTCCTACGATGCCCTTGAGGCCAAGCGCGAGCTCAAGGGCATTTGGTCAATGACCAAGACCGACCCGCTGTCGCCCATCTCCCATTACTTCCGCAATATGGTCCTGCCCGGTGCCGGTCTGGGTCTGGAGGGCTACGTGCTCTTCTCCATCGGTAACCTCAAGCCGCTGTTCGAGTCGACCTTTGCCAATTGCTGGAAGAGCAAGCACGGGATTTGCAACCCCCAATGGGTGAACGCTGTTGACTATCTGGAGATTGCCGGTATTATCGTCGGTCAGATCCTGGTCGGTTTCTTGGGTGACTGGTATGTTTCACATTGAGATTTCGGGAGAACGAGAAGAAGAAATGAAGCTAATTGAGCTCCTCTCAATAGGATTGGTCGTCGCTGGGGTTTGATTCAGGATGCTACTATCATGTTGCTCGGTCTGGTCATGCTCACCGCCGCCTGGGGTGTCACCCAGAACGGCTGGGTGATTTGCTATGCCTGGTCGCTGTTCATCTACGGTATCGGTGTGGGTGGAGAGTACCCTATGACGGCTACCAGCGGTATGGAGAATGGCGTCGGCTCCGGCAAGGTCTCCACCAAGGAGGACCGTCTGCACCGTGGCCGCAAGGTCACCAGTGCCTTCTTGATGCAGGGCTGGGGTCAGTTCTTCAACCAGGCCCTGCTGATCATCCTTCTGCTCTGCTTCCACCACGGCAGCGGCAACAACCCCTACTCGGCCGTGGCCACCCAGTGGACCTACCGTGTCTCTTTCGCGATCCCCGCGGTCGGTACCCTCTGGCTCGTCTACTACCGTGCCTACCACATGAAGGCGGCCAGCAAGCAGCTGGCGGCGGCCAAGAAGAAGGCCTCGGTCACCGGCTATGATGCCAACTCGCTGCGCCTGACCTTCAAGTACTTCGGCTTCCGCATTCTGGCCACGTCGGGCGCCTGGTTCGCCAACGATGTCTTCTTCTATGGCAACAAGCTGTTCCAGAGCGAGTTCATCAAGGTCATCAGCCCCGAGACCCACTCGGTCATGCCGACCTGGCTCTGGAACCTATGCAACACCGGAGTGTCGCTGTGCGGCTACTACATGGCCTCGTTCCTGGTCGACAGCAAGCTGTATGGCCGCAAGTGGATGCAGATTATTGGATTCTTGCTCTGCTTCGTGCTGTTTATTGTCCCGGCCTTCCACTTTGAGTACTACCGCGCGCCCGAGAACATTAAGAAGTTCCAGGCCATGTACTTCCTCAGCTCCTTCTTCAACCAGTTTGGCCCCAACTCGGTCACCTTCCTGGTGGCCGCCGAGGTGTTCCCCACCCCGATCCGAGCCTCCGCCCACGGCATGTCGGCCGCGGTCGGTAAATCGGGTGCCCTGTTGGCCTCGGTGCTGTACAACTACATCGACACGCAGACCAAGTTCTACGTGGTCCCCTGGTTCGGTCTGGCCGGCATGGTCCTGACGGCCTTCTTCCTGCCGGACACCACCGGCCTGGACCTGAAGGAGCAGGAGCGCCGCTGGGAATTCCTCCGCGCGGGTCGTGAGGACGAGTACCACGGCCCCGCCGTCCACCCCAAGCACCTGTCGTGGTACGAGCGCTGGGTCCTGCGCAAGGGCCGCTTCTACGATGCCGAGCGTGACTACCAGATGAAGGTCGAGGAATACCGTGCCGAGTGGGAGGCCGCCATGGCCCAAAAGGTCACCGAGAATGAGAAGAGCGGCGAGTCTGCCGACACCGACGAGTCTCTGCTCGAGGGCCATGTCCACACCTACTTCCACCGCACCAGCCCCATGTTCAAGGGTATGGAGAAGCCTGTGACGGCCAAGCAAGATTCCTTTGCTCTGCCGCCGGCTGCGGAGGCTGACTCCGAAGACACTTACTCGAACGAGAAGTCTTCGCGGTGATAATGTGTTAAAATAACCTTTTTTTTTTCAACCCCCTTTCTTGTTTGCTTTTTTTTTGGGGGGTCTTTGCTTCCCCTGGTGTCTGGCTATTTGATGAATACGTGTCTTCACAGTCCTTGCATTGTTGCTGTGGACAAATTGCATGAATCGCATGATACATGACGCGGGTGGCTGGGAGCCTAATTGTAATTAGACGTTGATACCTCACATACCCAATCTGCATCCTTGCTATATGACCCTGTGATTGTGTTTGTAGTGTATAAGAATAAATTACCTCGAGTCCTGGTTTGCATCTTTGAACGGATAGTCTTGAACTTCTGTTGGGCTATTAAGCTAACGAAGGTGAACAGGGCTGGCCTTTTGATCGTCTACCTCACAATGTGCCCAGAATCTTATTCATCACGAAAGGAGGGGGGAAGTCACTCTGGACATGGCGTGGTATATTATTCAAATTGGACTAGATCCCGGAACTTGCGTTTTCTATGCCCCCGATATTCCGACGCCCGGATGAAAAATGAAGAAGGGGGATTAAATCATATAGAAAGGTAGTTTGTAGGCCGGGTCATAATGAGAAGTTCTGACTAACCCACGTACATGACTGACGCCTTCCAAGATTCCATGGATTTTTGTCAACAATGTCATAGCCACCATACCAACGCAAAGGAAATGAAGCTATTAGCCTTTGGATCCAATGGGTCTGGCCAACTGGGCATCGGCCACACCGACGACGTTTCCCAGCCCACGCCGTGTCTGTTTCTGGATTCCAGCGAAGACCGGCAGAGCAGACCGGCAGAATCAAGGACAGAAGAGACCGAAATAGTAAAGAAAAATCTCCTTGCTCAAAATGCAAGCCCCGACCTCTTGGATGAAATCGTCCACATCGCCACTGGCGGTAACCACACTCTGGTCCTCACTGCGCGCGGACACGTCTATGCTGCGGGGTGCAATTTGGACGGGCGATGTGGACCAGATTATGATTATTACAACAGCAATGATGAGAACTCGACCTCTGCCTATTCTTCATCTGAAAAGAATCTTCTGAACTTCCGGCGGGTCGTCCTAACGGACCCCGTTACGGGGACTGCCGTGCGCACGTTCAAGCATGTTGCCGCGACGTGGGAGGGGTCGATTCTGGTATCGCGCAGACCTGTCAATGCACCAGAATCAAGTCCACGCTCAGAAAATGCACCCAACTCCCAAGATACAGTCTATGTCCTGGGCTCCACCCCCAAAGGCGAGCTCGGGCTGGGTTCTGGTGATACCCAAGCACCTACATCTACACCGACACCTGCATCTGCATCTATCCCAGCCTTCCCACCGCATGGTACATCTATTGTGGGGTTAGCCAGCGGCATGGGCCATGCAGTTGCCATTCTTTGCACCGGCGAGGTCTATGGCTGGGGCGCGGCGCGGAAGGGCCAGCTCGGCGACGGCAATAAGCCAGCTAAGATTCTGTGGACTCCGACCAGAGTTGATGGGATCCCATTTCGTGCGTCTGGTGCATCATGTGGGCGCGAGTTTACGGTTGTATTCGGGGACTGCAAGAGAGGGGAGTTTGTTGTGTTGGGAGATCGGGGGAACCGGTGGGGGGTTCTGGATGGACCTCTGCATTTTTCTTCGGTGGGAGACACGCCGATGACTGCAAATTTAAGTGCAGAAGAAAACAAAGGCTCTGAAAGCTATTTGCAGCAGAGTGTGGAAGGTCGCGGCAACCCTTACACGTCTCTCAGCACAAGCTGGAACGGGGTGTATGTACATACTGCCCCGAACCAAGCCTTTTCCTCGCTCCCCTCGACCTCGACATCAACACACCTTCCTCCTCATACTTCTCCTCTTCCTTCTGCTTCTTCTGAAAAGTCTGATGCTGGCTTGCTTATTGCCTGGGGCCGCAATGACCGCGGCCAACTGCCCCCTCCAAACCTCCCAACCCCAATCAAGCTCGCCGTCGGCAGCGAGCATGCCCTCGCGCTCCTGGGCGACGGCCAAGTCGCTGCGTTCGGGTGGGGCGAGCATGGGAACTGTGGGCCTGATACTGATGTTCGGGGCAATGTGGCGGGCACTTATAATGTGGTTGCGCTTCCGGGAGGTGTGTGTGTTGGGGGTGCGAGGGTGGTTGGGGTTGGGGCTGGGTGTGCCACTAGTTGGGTGATGGTGACTTGATGTATGTTAGTGGTGTATATAGACCTGGAATTAAGTTGAGCTTTGAGCCGCACTCTGTATATCTTATGCTGTGCTGTGTTGGAGACACACTGTACAAGATTTGGTTGAAACGCAGCCATTATTACAATATGGCTGGACTGGCTTCCCGTATTTTTCTCTTTCTATGGTCTACCGAATACTCCTTGGTTGTTTATCTTTGGAAATATATCCAGATCTCTCTTTCTATTCATTTTGTGTACTGAGTATACAATCCCACATGTTTAGATTGATGTCCCGAGTATAAAAATCCTCCGCATAAAAATTCCCGGTTGTATTCTATTGATTCATAATTGGGTATCTGATAATTCTTCACTAAAGAATATCGTATCTCATTAATTGTGTGGCCATCTGTATCATCCTGACCTCGATCACACAGCGCATGCATATCTCGTGCACCAGCGAAGTCACAACATCAGTCAAAAAGACCAAGCCCACGTATCTATCCAGAATTAGCCGAATACCCCCACAACAAGAAGAAAGCAGAAGTACACACCTGAGACATGCGCTGCGTAGGCGGAATCGCCGCCTCGTCTCTCGCTCCTCTCTCAATGCGTGACCCGACCAGCCGAGAGAAATCGGGCTCCTCGTCACGCAGCGTCGGCTCGAAAGTGTCCTGCATAATTGTCAAACAACTTGTATCCCTTGAAAGTCCAAAGCGAAAGCTCCCACATACCAGGTTACCCGTAGCATCCCACCCAAGAATATCCTGCGGCTCCTCCTCGTTCATTTCATCCCATTGCCGATCATCGTCCGCTGGCACAAACAAACTATCAAACTCCATTGATCCCGCCGCCGACGCCGGAGGCTGCGCCGTACTCGTCCGCTGCGCAAGATGCTCCTGCGTCGACGAGCCCTGGAGCGGACGAATAGCCCTGCTGCGCTGGGATGCCGGCGGCGGCATCTCCGTCTGCATCTGTGGGGTGGGCGTCGGGGCCGCAGCCGCCTGCCTGCTATTAGGCTTAAGCTTGCGTGCAGTTGCTGTTGCGACGGGTGCAGGGGTAATAGGACCGGGGTCTGGCGCGCAGCGAGCTGCGGAATCGTCGCGCGCGAGGAACTCGGTCCATCTTCGCTGCCCACCTCGCCGCGCGTCATGATCGTGAACTCGGCGTTGATGCCCTCGAACTCGTATGCTAGTTGCAGTGGTTTGCATGGGCGCGTGTAGCGCGCTGTCACGGTGGCGTTGGATGTCTCGGCGTGGGCGACTGCTGCTTTGAAATCTTTTAGGTTAATTGCTATGTGCATGTGGTCTTCGACTAGGTAGTCTTCGAAGTCGCGTTTGTCGGTGGCCACGGATGTGTGGACGGGGTATTTGAGGACTTCTATTGTGAAATTAGTTTTCTTCTTTTGAAGATATCATAAATGCGCTTCATGCAGCCAGACAAGAGAGATCCATCTTACCTTTGCCGTCCGTCACTTTCGTCGTAAAACTCGTAAACACAGCCCGTCCAGACTCCGAGTACATGTCCAACTGCTCCGCCGACAAACTGAAATGATCAATGACCTGCCTTAGGAACCGCGGGTCGGCCGTCCACTGGTTCGTGGTCCTGGACCGGTCGAAGACGGCGTGCTGGATAGCCGCTGGCTCGTAGGTGAGCTTGTATGATTTGATAACACCTGCTCTAGAGTCAGCATCCAAAGTAATTGGTCCAAGCTGTCTGGTCACAGCACAACTGACCCAGTCCGCAGATCATCTTCACGGTCAGTCTACACTCCGCCTGCTGCGGATCTTCGTGCAGCTCCATGTCGCAGCGTTCCACGGCTGTGTCTTTGTTGCGGTCGATTCGGCCGCGGAAGACGGACAATAGTGCCTAGTATATACTGGGTTAATCAATTGTTTTTTATAGGTCATTCACCAGCTAAACATAAGTCATACAAAAGAGCTTATATAGAGGCAGCCACCGAGACGAATTGGGACGGGATCTACCAACTTACCTTGAGGTAGATCTGACAATAAAACCGATCCGTAGCCGCGCTGCCACTCGTCCTCTGAAACTGACGCGCCGAGCGAGCATCTCTATGCACGCAGAACGAATACGCTTCGAAAAAGAAATCCTTCTCGAAGGCAAAAGATGCGAACGCGGTCTTGGTTGAGTTGAGGGCGTTCAGACGAAGCTAGATACACGGTCAGCAGAGCTGGTTAAAGCTTTTGTATCTGCCCTACTATAAAGCACCATACAAAGAAAGGGAACAAGAAATCCAGCAAATGAACACACTTACAATGTCCGGCTCGGCCTCGATGGCGACGGTGTCGCTGAATTTGGACAGGCATATTAACACGTCGTGCAGCCGGACTAATGCTGGCGGGCCCAATGACAGAGCAAGGGTTGTCATGGCGATGATTCTCTCCCCTTTTTTTGGGATATACTGGATATCTCCTCGAGTCTGTCGCTGGACAATGGGTGAAGATGTACACGCGAGGGCGGCCATCGACGAAGCGGACAAATAATGATTACTAAGCGTCTCTATATCCGACTTCCGTTTGTCTTCAAGACGGCTTTTGAGGAAATAGGAGTGATATGGAACAGATGTTACAGGTATAGAAAGATGCTGTATTAACACAAAATCCTATGTACCAATAAATGGCTGGATATACGTCTGACTGGTCGTAACGGGGTGTTGATATAATCGCCGGACCGCTACCCAACACCAGATGCATGTCAAGGGACAGAGCGTCCCTCTCCGTCATTTTGTGCATTGGGTACATCCCCGTCGTCGTGATTTATTTGTGTATCTCTGTTTTGAGTTCGGCGTTGACCTCGATCTCGCTGCGGCAAAGGCTGCGGAAACTGCAGCTCCATCGCCTGTCGTCGGCGCCGTCCGCGTCGCACAACCTGTAGAAAATTGACACCCACCTGCGCGAAAAAGATGAGTACAAACGCGCCCACCACCAGGGTCTGCGGAATGTACGTCTCTGACGACTGGTCGGCGCCGGGGATAGGCGGGCTGGTTTCCAGGAACGCCGCGGGTCCTGAGCCGCCAAAGGATACTGACATCGAGAAGGCGAATGGCGTTAAGGACATGAGATTGTCGGGGGTTACTGAAGTGAAGAGTGTTGAGAATGGGTTGAGCACAAGTGGGATTATGCAGAAGATGAGGAGCGGGACGGCTAGTCATAAGACAGATTGGAGTGACGAGCGAGTGGACCTGGACACACTATATTAGATGGATGCAAAATCAACAGCGAAAGAAATATGGATGCATACCTATCTCGGGCCTCCAGCTCCCGAGCCCACCGGGCAGTAATCTTCAGCCGCTCCCTCACGCTGATCGCGGACAATAGAGAATACTTCTCTCCTTCGGATATGGGCAGTATACTCCCAAACCACCACGGGAACCGGGCTGCATCGGTTGGGACAGGTCCGTATGCTAGCATGACACGTGGATGAAGCCATGGTGCACCACTTCTGCGCTGTCTGGTAATAAAGTCCCGCCCCAAGTCAAGGAGCTGCTGAGTAGACAATGACTCCAGGGGGGGTTCGATGGTGGTATCCGCAGAGACCGGAGTAGGCACTGACGCCGTCTGAATCGACTCGAGTCGCTCTTCTTCCGCCAGAGGAATATCATCCACGCGCTCTGTTTTGGCCACATAATATCCATCCAGCATCTCCGATTCGACGACCTTGAACCGCGACACCCCTGTCGCAATCACGAGACTGCGACCATCCGGAAGCAACTCATATCGCTCGACCATCAGTTGCGTCCCATACTGCACAAACGGGACATTTCCCAACCTCTCGCCCCGCGGCCACCCGTGCCGGCTATACATGACCATCCCAAATTTACCACCTCCACCCTCGACCACCCGCCGGATCATAAGCCGATATCGAGGCTCGAAGATATGCAGGAAAGTCGGCATCGTCGGGAAAGACAGCGTGCACACGAAAAGCGGCAGATTATTTCCAAGGTCTGTCCCAGTCTCATCTTGATCGGCGGCCTCCCGTCGAGCGGCAATCTGACTGGGGAAGAAGGAATCGATCACCCGCACCAGGGTGTGGTTCGCAGGCTCTGCTTGCATGGCAGCAGGCATTCCTAGTTTCCGGCGGCATATCGGACACAGATCGGTATGGTCCAGGACCCGTGCAACACATTTGCGACAGAAAGTGTGGCCACAGGGTGTCGTGAGGGGATCCAGAATGAGGGCGTAACAGACCTGGCAGTCAAGCTCGGCCCGTAGGCTGTCTCGTAATGAGGAAAAGATGGCGTTATCCCGCTCTGTTCTTCCCTCTATGACTGCACTGTCCTCATAGACGACGTCAGAGGCATCGCAAGGGAACCGGCCCTCAAGTGCCAGGCTGTATAGACCCTCCAGCGGGCCACGCCGCGCCAATCGCGCGCTTTGCACCGTTCGATTCGATGAGTCTTGTTCCTCCACCTGCCATCGGACCATCAAAGCATTATCCTCCATCTGCTTCCGAAACTCCGCGTCCACTGCTGGCCTGGCCAATACCTCATCAAACACCCCGACCACCTTGCCCAGCAAGACATCAACCCCACAATCACCAACACAGTGTTCCCCAACACACCCCTCAATCCCATCCCAGTGACAGTAAAAGCCCTGCTCCCGTTCCTGGGCCACGGGATACGTAACCCCAGTCCGCGGCCGAACGGGCGGCAAACACGACCGACACACGGTATTCCCGCACGGCAAACGGAGCGGGCCCCGGAGTGGCCGCGAGCAGCGGCGACACTGAATCAACCGGACAACAGTGTGGGGGAGAAGTAGTTCCGCGCTCCCAGCGTGCGCTTCTTCTTCTTCTTCAGAGGAAATGTCCGAGTTGCTCGCCATTGTAGTAGTGGTCGGGTCGCGGTCAGCCTCGGCTGGATGCGGGGATGGCGAAGACGGGGCGGCTGCATTCTCCATGGCAAACGCTTTGCCTATAAGCAAGTCGCTCGTCAAGACTCTCAAGCTCCAAGACTGAGGGTGCGGTGGGACGATTTCTGAGGCATTCGGGGGGAGTTAGGTGGGCGATATTGGGGGTTGGAGCTTGGGGTTGGAGAGATCGGCGATCAGCAGAAGCGGGTCAACTTTAGATAATCTGACACCGCACTCCTTCACGGCGGTTGCCTACTAGGTAACTATGTAGCTCGCTATCTTTAAGAATATCCAGATGTCAATAGGATTATCTTATCCTCAATTAAGCATTACGCAAAGAGTAAAAGGCAAGTCGCATGCAGTGATATAATTTCATGTCTCGTTTCCAAACCTGCCATGCCAGTACAGATGCACACAAAAAGAATAAAAAAACCGAATCGTCAAGTACTCGTCATTCAGGCCAAGGCATCCAGGTCCTCTCAAAATCATGGATGGAACATGCATATATGGTTGCACCAGAAAAGGCCAAACACAGCACAACGTTTTCAGGGGTATATCAGGAGAGGGAACAACGCCCATGGTTAAATAAAGGGGGAGGGGGAGGGAAAAGGAAATCAGCCGAGTCGCTGCTTCTTCGACTGCAGTAAAAATCAACTCGACGAGTCCGAGTCGGTGTCGGAGTCTTCCTCGAGGACGATTCGCCGCATCACGCTCTTGTCGAAAAGATCCAAGGCAAACCGCCTCGCCGGTAACCGGAAGTGATGCCTTTCGAGGATGCACAGAGCTTTGCGGAAGAGGTGGGCCTGGTGGAATCGTTCGGGTTGTTTGGATTTCAAACTACACCCATGCATGTAAGTCGCTAACCGCATCTCAGAGGAAGGGAAGATAGTACCTGTGAAGATCTGCGGCCGCTCGCTTGGACAGAACGGTGTTTCCCATGTCCACAATCAACTTTAGTATCTTCTGGTTGGTGGCGTCCGGGTCCGTGGTGGCTTCCCTGAATTTCTCGCGAGGGGTACGTTTCGCGTCGGCATCATAACCAGGGAATGAGATCTAGACCTGGTGAGCGAGTCGAAACAAAAGAAAAGAAGCCTGGAGACTTACCAGGAACAGCTTGCGGAAATCCGACGGCAAGCAAAAGCCCAGCGAATCTCCCTTCTGGTCAACCGCCGAATCCCATCCCAGATCTCGCAACACTCGAAGCCCATGCCGACTGCGGGATACAAGGCCCAAGACAAAGAAGGCGGTGCCTCGCATTGTCAAAACCCCTGCGCTTTCTGCAATCTGCACGATTCGCTGCACAATCTCGGGCTCCAGGAATGGAGCACCGAGTTCCATGGATCCGACATTACCGACAGCCCACAGGCATCCTTTTACCTTGAGAAGGATCTCTATCTCTTCCTCCTCTAGCCGGAAATCGCGAATTGTCCAAGCAAATTCGTTGAAATGGCCCGACTGCTCCAATAGCCTGCAGCCCTCGGCCGTTCGAGCAAGCTCTCGGTAGAAATGAGGCGGGACCAATCCGATATCCTGCATGTCGACCAGATCCTCGGGCGCAAAGCTACCGCGTCGTGGCTGATCGACATAGGCGCGGGACAGAGCGGCCTCCACGAGGCCAACGTAGGTGTCATTGCGACCAAGGAACCAATCATCCATCTCCTGAGTGATATAGTCGAGGCCATCCAGGTAGTGATAGCCGACCGAGGTTGACAAGAATCGTAGAAGAAGTGGCGCGCCAATCTCGCCCAGGTGATCAAGAGAGGGCCGGCATTTGACGACAAACTCGAGATAGTCCCGCTGATTACATGCCTCTTCCAGAATCCTCACAGCAACCTGACAAACGGTGACATCGGGGTCATATAATTGGGTCACCAGCAGTTTGATGACCCATTCAGCATTACCAATCGACACATTAGGAGACAGCGTGGCATCCCCAACGGCGTATTTCCGGAGAATCTTGGTGGCGAAAATCCGAATATCTTTGGAGCCAATGGTGAGGGCCTTGGACAACATCACCCGAAGATGGCTTTCCCGGTTGTAGTCCATATTCCCCAAGAGAGTTTGAATTAGGTCATTTCGGTCACGCAACTCGATTATATGGTAGCACATATTCAGCATGTGCCACCGCTCCATCATGATGAGGCCATTTGCATCAGCACTCAATGTTCCCAGCATCGCAAAGTAGCCTCCGCTCAATGTATTAGCCATTTGGTCTCGCGAGAAAAGTGGCGACTCAGAGGTCAACCCGCTCATGCGATCGAGTTGCGCCAGGCATTCGGCAACTTGTCGCAAAAACTTGTTCTCGGCAAGATACTTGGTGCCTTCGGGGGTCTGCACAAGAGTCCGCATCAGGGCACAACCAGTTCGCACATAACGCTGGTTTGGTTTGGTGTTGGGGACCATGGAAAATCGGTATTTGAAAGGCCGATAGAATCCAATGAGACGTTTCATGAACTTTGAGCCTTTGATCGCCTCGTCCATTCGCTTGGAGTTCGTCAGAGGACCCTCGACCAAACGGTGAATCAGATCCCATTTCCATTTGATGTAATTGACGGTGTTCAACACGTGCGTTTCTAGAATTGCTGTGCGAAACTGGGTCTCATCCATGGAAGGACTCAGCTTGTCTTTGCTCTGTTCACCAGGTAGCAAGGAGGCCGATAAATCAGCATCCATGTTGTATCGGCCTACTGCACTGGGAAATCCACCGGAACGTGCGAGTGTCCGGTTGATGCTTTCAATTTGGAAAATGGTCGAAGTAGAGACGTCATGGTTTTCAACGTCGTATTTGATTGCGGGTGGGATCAGGTGTGGGAGGACTTGCAGCTTTGCACTGGTGATTTGTGGCAAAGAATGGTGAGCTAGCTTGAGAACTTCAGTTAATAGCAGAGTTGCTTTGCGCCTAAGAGCAGGATCTGTTTCTTCCTCGATAAGATCAGAGAGTGACTGCAATAAGTCAGTCCCACCACTATTTTGACCAGAGAAAGGCAATACCAACCTTTGCCAGGCCTGAATCGACCAAAGCTGCTAGGATTAATGTCGAAAAATGCGCCGTCAGATCAAATCTGCTACTATTGCTGCTATCGGAGAAGCCACGGTTGTTTTTGGGGTCCGTATCAGAACGCAGATGTGAGACTCTGCCATATGTCGTGAGTCTCCGGCCGGCAAGGAAAGATGAGGACCATGACGGGGGCTTGATCCGCAAAGCATCAAATAACAGCTCCATGATGAGATCCCGCGCCTGAGGATCAGGGTAATGAAGTGAGTCGAGGAGAGAATGGAGCGGTTGTGCTTCGTGTCTTGCAAGGATCACAAGACCTGGCCAAGTTTTCAGCATGGCAGAGATCGCTCGGGCGGCAGACTTTAGCCGGCCATGGCGCAGTGAATCGGACAAAGAGTCAGTGAAAGGCGCCAGAACAGCCTCCAGCTCACATCCCTGGAGATACTTCCGACTCCGGGGGTGTCCAATACATGCAGAAAGCTTGATATCAGACTCTCCGACGCACCGAATGTCCCTTCAGCCAGAGAATCATGCAGGGCAGCAAAACCACCTGCAGAGGCCACCAGTTCTGGGTCCTTCACCAACATTTCGGCCAGGGTCATGATGGTGATATTCCGGAGACGGTCCTCGTGGTTTTCGGCAATCGCAACGATGGTGCGGACAATGGCGCGCGAGATCTCCCGCACTCCGTCCTTGACATCGAGAAAGGCTCGCACGAACTTGAGCGCCTGTTCTCTTTCGATGCTCGCTTTGCTTTCCTTAACCAGGGACAAAATAACCAGCTCGTCGGTGTGCAGGGCGCGAATTGTCTGTAGTGATCTCCGATCCGCGATTGCATAACGAGTTAGCCGATATCCAGCCGCGACTACTTCTTTGCTGTCGCTCAAGAGCATGACCTGAACGCGCAAGCCAAAGACAGACCACGCAAGGTCGTATTTGAGGGAGGGATATCGCTTGAACAATTCCACCAAGCTGTTGGCGCGCTCGACATAGAAATCAGGCGACATGCCCTCGATTTCCAGCGCTTGCAGTGTTTCGGTTAGGACATAGCTTGGTGATTCCATGTCACCCTCCCTATCTTCCTGCGCTTCTCCGTCCACCGATCCACCGGTGTTGTTATTACGCGACGGCGAGCGCATGGGGCTACCACGAAAAAGACCGGACATGCGACTGCGCGGGGGAGTGGACGACGGCGCCTGCGCGCGTAGCAGCTCCTCTTCCAGCTCGTGTTGCAGCTGGACCAACTTGCGATTGGATGAACTCAATTCCGACTCTACTCGCAGTCGCTGATCCTTGGTCTGCTTGGGAGGCTTTGCCAGCAGCGCCTCCAACATGTTCTCCGTTCCAGATTTGATCTTCATTTCCTTCGCGATCCTGTCTCGAATAACGGCCTGGCGCTCCTCGGTGGTGTGCAAGTCGTCTTCACCGATTGATCGGCTCGCTCTTCTCATATACGAGCCATCCGGGCGGGGCGTGACGCTGCGAGAATGCATACTCTTCAGCTCGGCGCTGAAGCTGCCCGGCCCACCAAAGGACGGAGCCAGAGACCCTCCTCGGGCACCCATGGTGCTACTGCCTCCGGACTCGGACCGTCCATTCCGTCCAGGCCTCGAAGTGCCATCGTTCCAGCTCCCGTCCGCGGAGCCGCCATCCTGGCTGAACGAGGAGCGCCCTTCCCCCAAGACGCGATGCTGGGTCGACGCGGAGTATGCTGAGTTATGTCCGGACGCCATAGAGCTCCATCTAGCCGCGGAGGCTTTCTATGACCTGTCGCAAGTGTACCGAGTATCGAATTGCCGCATTGAGATCAGTTCCGGATGGGTGGGAGGGAAGGTCGAGAGGGCGTGGAGCGGAGCAAGGGTTCACGGACAGCGTAAGGGAGGGGAAACCGCAGTCACGGCTTGTGCGGATGATCAAAGAGAACCAGATGCCATGACCATTGATCGGGTGGTTCAGGAGTAAACTGGGGGAAATAAGAGAAGGAAAAGGAATTCTACACAACGCGATCGGCCGGGGATCGTCGAAGGACGTTCTGGACGACTGTCCCACTCGGTGCAGCCTGCTGGGCTCTGCGAAACAACGGCTGACTAAGGCCTTATCACCGGGGCCCCAACCCGCATGCCCTGAAACTGGAGAAACTGGAGTTTCGAGTATATATTCCTTGGGGTTGACGGAGGAGAATATCTAGGAAATGTGTTGTAATTCTGTGTGGTAAATTTTTGGAAGTGTCCTGAAGAGGCTGTACAAGTGGCGCTATATATAGGGCAGCGCCTTTTACTTCTGATTTATAGTCATTGAAAGAGTTGGTATAAGTCAACTTGGAAGTATTGCAGGGAGTCGTTAACGAAATTAAGCATAGGATTGTATGCTAGCCCCAGCTACAAAAAGAACCCAATCTAGTACTGATATACCAGTCATCGGGATATCGCTGGGCACAATCCAAGACAAACTCATAATTCCGACCATCAATATTCGGCACATCTGTCTCGGCACCCCTCAACAACAGATTCTCCATGGCTTCAAGCTCGAGATTGCGGGCCGCTTTGTGCAGAGGGGTTTCACGGAGTCGCGCATCTTGAGGATTCGGGGAAGCGCCCCAATTGAGCAGCAAGTTGAGCTCATTGACCAACCCTCCCGCGGCAGCTAAATGGAGGGCAGTCATGTCCTCGAGCATCGGGATGTCAGGATCTGCACCCTTGGACAGAAGGAGCTTCATGATCTCGATATGCCCCCATCGAGTGGCTATATGTATTGGAGCACAACCCTCGGGGTCGTGGATGGCGGGTACATCGAGTAAAGGGTTATACTCTAAGAGAATCTCTAGAACCTCGACGAGATTCCATGTGGCAGCTTCGTGTAGGCCTGACCAGCCCTATCAATTGAATTAGCAATTAAAGGCCAATACTACTAATCAGCATAGAGGTCAGACAACTTACCCCATTGTAACTCCTGGCATTGACATCAGCCCCATACCGCAGCAAGAGCCGAACTGATTTGGTATCGTTATTCATACAGGCATCCTGCAGAACCGATCGACCAGAGGTATTTCTGGCATTCGGATTTGCCCCATATTGCAGTAAGATCTCAGTGACCTCACTGTGGTTATTGGCTACAGCCCAATGAATCGGCAATCGACCACTGACTCTCATCGGCCGGCTATTCCCGCCATTCTTATAGGGCTTGCTCAGGCTGTATTGTCGTGTATTGGTGTCTGCTCCTCGTTTCAGGAGCAACTTCACCATCTCGATATCACCTCTCTGTGCCGCATATGAAAGCGCTGTGCGGCCATCTCGAAGGTCACGGACGTTGACATTCACGCTGTTTAACATGATCTCCACCAGGGAAACAGAGCCACGCCGTACTGCTCCCATCAACTCTTCCACGTATTTGGGGTCGGAAAACCCGTCCCCTTCTTTCGTTGTCGACGTGGGGATCAGGGTTGCATGTGTAGATGCAAAGTCGGCAATTGCAGATCCGGCATCATCATTGAAAGAATGCCTCTGAGTGGCTTTGGAGGTTTGATCCATTGCCATAACAGGCTGTTTCAATGTGAGAATCCTGGGAGTTGTCAGATATTGTCATGTGCGCAAAATGAATCGAGGAAGAAAATAGCGCATACAGTGTAAGGCTTGACATGGAATCCGAGAAGATTGACCTGGATCGGTCAAATTCAGTCATCATGGCGAAGATTTCTCTTCGCCGAAATGGCCACATCCAGTCTCGAACCCAAGTGCGAGATTTCTTCGGTTCATCACTAGATGCATTTTTTTCGCTCATGAGTCCTTCACCCTCTGGATCGGTCTGAAAATCCAGCAGTTTCAATTTCTCGTTCACCTGGTCGCAATTGAGCTGGCACTTCGCCATGGGGACAAATAGGTTTTTCATCGCCCTGTTGAGTTGCGCGTCCTGGTCCACGAAGCCTCGAATGTCCCGAGATTCGAGTGCGTCGGTGAGATTGTTCACCAGAAGATAAAAGTTCATCATATCAGAACCCAGATTCTCGATCTCTCGGGGTGCATTCTTGATTGTCGTGATGAATTCGTAGACTTGGAATGAGATCTTGGTGGCAGCCGATGCCAGCTGCAAAATGGAAGCAGCCGTCCCAATGCCGGACATGATCTATTGTCGTCTTGTTTTCTCAGAGTAAAAGTGCTATATGAATAAATAGTGCCTTGATGAATTTCAGTAGAATTTTCCTTGTCGCAACGGTGTCATAAGCGCGGATATTCGAAGAAAAAAAAGTAGGGATCAATGCGTATAGAGAGGGAGGTTTTGAGGGGAGAGAAATATGTTGAGGCTTCTATTTTCGAGTCAAGCTTTGCCTCACAGCCTCACGAGGAAAATAGAAACCATCGCCCTCTTTCACGTCATATTGCCGATTGGTTTAGGGCAGTGCCTGAGCAGTGTATACTCCGTGGGGCGACCCGAGAGCGCGCCCTATCCCCATATTCTATCACTCGCAGCTCAAAAGCTGATGGCGAAGTACCCTCCATCAGCCAAGAATTGGAATGCACAATGGTTCTGGTTGTCAGCATCTTTGGATGGTAAGGAGTGTCGGACTTGGGCATTTTCGGGGCTCGAGTGACAGAGTCGTGACAACGCTGAGCTCGCAGTATGTGGGGCGCGAGCTAGTGGGATGCGCCGGGAGTACCCACTATCAATACACTTGACCGTCCTGTTTATTGAGCAGAAACGACGAGGGCGAGCACTAAAACAGACAGGAAAAGCCGATCTTATTCTTTCTAAGGATTATCTGGTATATATGCATTTTTACTGTTTATTTTTATTATAGGCAAGCTTTTGCCGAGAGCAATAACTGATCTTGGTCTATATATCCTCCACATTGTGGGATAACCAAGTTATCATATGCTACAACCTATATTCATGCTGTTGGGTTAGCTACTTGGTTTTGTAGTACATCAACAGATCCATGGATCCTAAGGTTCTCAGATTATTGGATTGGATGTCTTGGAAACCTGGCATCCAGGCCATACACCCAAATCTCAGTGACCGACAAACATCAAGGCCTGAGGACACAACCAAATATTTCTACTTGGTAACAGCAGTGGAATAGACCATGCAGATAATTGCTGAACTACATACCAGATCAGTATTAATGATGAGTGACAAGCTGAAAGTCAAGGTCAACTGAGGGTACCAAATCATCTACGAGTATGGGATAGAAGGCGCTGGGGGGTTGAGTCCACAGATTTCAGTAATTTCAGTATCTGCATCTTCCTACGAGAGGGACTATTTATATCACTTCCGAGAAAACGAATCAAACGCTGGGCCTGGAGTGTCCAGGGGAAACTGGTGCCCTGTTGATTGCCTTTCTCTTCGGAGGTGGGAGAGTCAAGACCTCTTCGGGGGCTGGCTCACACGGGTCCAGTGTTCAAACCCGGGTATCTTTTTTCTTTCTTTTTCCTGTTTCTCATTTATCTTTCCCCAAGGGTCATAGAAAGTGACCCCAAGATCTGACATCAGAAAGTCTCGCTCTTGAATCCAGAAGACAGCAGTAATATTGAATCATTGCATTTCCAAGCCAAGTCTGAAATCATACCCAATTCCTAGCCAAGTCCATGAAATGGAACTCCAAGAAGAGTAGACGTGATCTCTCTCAGAAAACACCGGATTCGGGACCCATCTTAGTATACAAGACGCCATGCACCTGGCTGGAAGCAACCTCATTGTCCCATTGCCCATCATTTCATGACTTGTCCGAGCTGGTCTTCTCCAGGATAGTCTTCATCATTTCGTTGCCAAGAGTGGCAGCTTCGGGGAAGCGTGGCGCGAAGTACTGGGCAATTCGCTCGAACCGGTCACGGTAGGATTCGAAGTCTCCAAAGGAGACGCAGTCGGACCAGGCCTGGTAATTGGAAGAATACATTAATTAGTACCAGTGACTTAGAACAAAGGACTAAGACAGCTGTAAACAACTTACCCGTGCAGCAAATGTAAACTCGAGATCATCCGAACGGAACGTGGTGTCGTCAATCGCTGTATCAAGGGCCTCGTCGAGGAGATCGGGGTTGCGGAACAAGTACTCGGTCACACCCAGCCACAGACGAAAGAGCTGCAGGAAGTTAGTATTGGAAGAATCGTACCGCCGTTCAGTGACATACCGGGGTGGAACAGATCATATGGTCGTAGGGAACAATGCCGAGCTTGGACCAGCAGTCGACAATAGCCAGCAGACTGAGATGGCTGTTCGGAGGCGACGTCTCGCGCGATCGGTTGGACAGAGAAAACCGATCCAGCACTTCATCCTTCAGCAGGAGGTCTTGACCCTCAGTGCCAGCCCTAAAGACCGAGGCACCAGCCGCTTTCACTCGTTCCTTGAGTTCCTGTCGATGTCCTCCAATCATGAGTTTGTACATCTCCGTGACCGACTCGGCATACTGGCGGATCTGTCGCTTAGCGGCCGGGTTGAGGATGGCGAGTCCGGCGTAGACGTGCCATTTATTCGAGTAGATGCGCAGGGTGATGTTGATCTTGACGTTCTCGATACCGCCCACCCAGCGCGAGATCTCCCAGGGAAATTGCTTGTTGGCGCACCACGCGGTGCCCATGCTGAGGAAGGCTGCGTGGGTGACGGCCTGCGTATCGGCAGTGATGCGGTCATGCATCTCGCCGGTGAGATAGACATGCTTGGACCCGAAGGACGACAGGATTTCTTCCACGAATCGGAGACTCTCGTCCGAGGCGCGATGTTGAATCAGGACCTAAATCGTCGCGTTACCTCATGCACGCCCAGTCAAAAATGAAATCGCAACTTCGCGCTAGTTCATACCAGGGGCTGCCCTTTCGGGTTGACTTTGGGGCCGTGGAGCGAATGGCAGGATACGATTTCTACATCTGGAGGAAGGTGTCGATCGAACGCTGCAAGTTCCGGGGCCTTGCAGGACGTTTGGCCGCCAACGATTGCACCGACCTTGGTTGCTTTTTTTGGGTGTCCACGAGTCAGAGATATACTGGTCCTGAAAACAAGAGAGGGGGCAATGGCCGTCGACACATACATGGCCCGTACTGTGCCACGACCTTGTCGATGACGCCGGCCTCTACACTGTAAAGAATGAAATCGCTAATTCTTGAAACGAGATGCCCATTCGGGAATATGGTGACTCCTTGCTATATACGATGAGCTTCTGGGCGGTTTAACCCCGGCCGGGGGACGTACTTGAGAAGCGAATTCTTGTTGTAAAGATTCATAGTTCTCAGGTTTGTCACACGCGTTTATCCTTGATTGATGCCACGTTAGTTAGCCATACTTACTGATCAACATGCGAATTCCAGGATCCTGTTCGAAGCATTTGTTAGCAGATGCTTTTGATGAACAGAAAAAGTGTAAATCCAAAACGATGAGTTTGAACAAGATCAGACAAGAAAAAGTAAGGTAGCGTGGTTGTTACATCATCGACGAGCTGGGGGGTAAGCTGCCGACCAGAATGGCGAGACAGCAACCCCCAGATCATACTCGAGCCAAATGCACTCTAGTCATCATGCGAAGGGGGAGAGTGGGAGAATTGAAAAATCAAGAACCAATGGCTTACCTTCTTTCAGGGTCACTGGAACCGTCGAGAAATCGACACAAGGGGAGGTATTGACATAATTACCTCCATCCTGCATCGCTCAGGCGCTGGGTATACATCTTGCCCATATCGCCCATCCCGATGATACCAATCGAGACATCTTGTTTGGTGCGTCGCATTCTGGTAAACAATCACGAGGATTGTGCTTTTAGGCTCCTGACAACCGAATGTATCGCCGGTAGAAGAGCACTGTAGGAGAAATTCTGAGTAGAATCACCAGTCTCGCCGGTGTCATCCGTGTTGGAGATCAATTGCAAGATTGCCGTGAAGGAGGTTGAGGGCGAAAGAAGAAAAATTTAAATACTCGACGGGAGCTTGGGCCTTCACCGCCTGCCGGGCCGACCTCAGCCCCGGTGTAACCCGCCTCAATTTTCAGGCAGCTCGCTTGCTATTTGGGCCAATCATGGCCGACTATTGGGTCTAGGGCACACACCCACTCTTTTTTTGTTCCTCGCCGGCCTCACTTCTTTCTTTCTTTTCCATATTCCACTAACACCACAGTCGCCATGCCTCCCAAGAAGACCCCCGCGGCCAAGGAGAACGTCTCCCTCGGCCCCCTTGCCGGTGACGGTATGTCCAGAATTTTTTCTTCTTCTGTCCAAAATGCAAGCGTGAGATCTGACTAGTGAAACAGGCAAGCTCGTTTTCGGCGTTGCCCGCATCTTCGCCTCCTTCAACGATACCTTCGTCCACGTCACCGATCTCAGGTTCGTGCACAATTTTTCCCGCTGACTTGACTTGTTTGCGAGATGAACTTTCCTCCGGCCCACGCCGATTGGAGGGGTAGTCGAGCACTGGTCAAGGGTTCAGCTCGAATATCTGGATGACATTGGCTGACATTTCCTGTCTTACTACAGTGGTCGCGAAACCATCACCCGTGTGACTGGTGGTATGAAGGTCAAGGCGGACCGTGACGAGTCCTCCCCCTACGCCGCCATGCTTGCTGCCCAGGACGTCGCTACCCGCTGCAAGGAGCTGGGCATCAACGCCCTGCACATCAAGATCCGTGCCACCGGTGGTAAGTTTTGCGCATGCAGTTGAAATCCCTCAAGGAAAGGAATTCGGTCTAATTGTCAATGACAGGTAACGGCACCAAGACCCCCGGCCCCGGTGCTCAGTCCGCTCTCCGTGCCCTGGCTCGTTCCGGCATGAGAATCGGCCGTATCGAGGACGTCACCCCCACCCCCTCCGACTCTACTCGTCGCAAGGGTGGTCGCCGTGGTCGCCGTCTTTAGATCTGTGCGGGCGTGTCATTCTTTCCCGAGTGCAAGTCCTTTGCATGCTTGGGTTGGAGGCTACTCGCAGGGTCTTCCTGCAACTGTGGATGGAATAAACGCGAAGAACGGCCCTTATTGCCTGGTCTTCATTGTTTTTCATACCCTGAAAAATTTGTTCTTAGGTTTAGGCTGTTGACTTAGGGAGTCTTGGACGACTGAATCAATAACTGGATCTGAGTATTGTGTCGCTCTGACAGCTCAATTGTAAATCTGCGTAGTGTAGGTCTTGGTAAATATCAATCCCTGTAGGGCTCCACGGCTGCAGGGCTGTCTTGCGTAGTTGAATGTGGGGAGCTGTGGCGGGGCTTGCTTCAACGCGCGAAAACTTGGAACCTTCGGACTCTCACTCAGCAACACCTTTAATGATTCCCTTCTCTTTCGCAGCCCTGTCATACACAATGCCCAGTCGCTAGTCCGAAACCTACGCACTCCGCGCAGTGCTGACATCCCAACACCGCAACTCAGCCGGCCACACTCTGACCGGATTCACCGGACCCGTCCCATCTCACAGCAGCCGCATAGCTCTGAATCCCTCCCAGAATTCTGACCAGAAACCATGCCTCCCCTCCTCCAGCCGTCTTCGACCATTCTCCTCCCCCAGCTACCCCCGAAAACCCTTGTCGGCATCGACCTCATCACCTTCACCTCGACAACCAACTTCCACGGAATCCGAGATCTGCCCCACGGATGGCATTTCCTCTATACGGGGACAACAGAGAGCCTGTCGCTGCGCTGCGGAGCGTGGTTCTATGTCGGTGATCTCCGCACTGCCGGCAATGGCCGCGATGATAGTACTGCGCTGGTCGCGGCGCACAGCCAGAACACAACCCCGGAGATCTATATCTGGCGATGGAGCTCGGAATCCGAGGCTCTAGATACACTGAAGCATGGTAGCGATGCCGATCGCCAGGAGGCCATGCGCTACAAAGCGAATCTGGGCGCAACCTGGCAGAGCGGGGGCTTGTTCCGGTATCGTAGTCGGGTGTCGCCGTCCCTGTTAACTGCTCAGCCGGGATCAGGACAGACTGTACAGAAGCAGGACGAGGACGAGGACGGCGAGACTGAAGAATCTGGTCGGCGGGACTGGCAGGGTCTCACGGACCGCATATCGCCGAGCCTCCTCTCCCGGATTGTGGGAAGTCCTGAGCTGGATGTGGACGGGCGTCCACGCTGGGCTGTGACCACGGCTAGTACTGCCAGTCGTGACGCAGATAATATCCCCGGGCTGGATCCATCAACAGAGGGACCAGACGGAGTCTCAGAAACTGGCGGCGAACAAGAAAGAGCCTTTGGCTTTCTACCCATCGACTTGAAACGGACATGGCGAGAGGGCGCCGTGGGCCGGGAACGGACAGAGGCTGCCCAAGACCGCTCCTGGGCGCTCGGGGACCTAATCAACCGGTGTTCCGCCGAGGCCATGGAAGATGGCCAGACAGGCGAAACACAATTACTCGGAGAACTGCAGTTCACGTTCCTCATGGTTCTGACCATGATGAACTACTCGTGTCTGCAGCAGTGGAAGCGCCTCCTAGAGCTAATCCTGACATCCAAACAAGCCATCACGGATAGAGAAGGGTTCATGAGCGACGTGCTTCGGCTGTTGTCACTGCAGCTGCAGCGGTGCGACGACGTCGAGGGCGGAATCTTTGAGATCGACGGCGACGAGGGGGGAGACTTCTTTCGCAAGCTGCTCATGAAACTGCGGGCTTCGATCGATGAAATTCTTGGGAACGATGTCCAGTCAGCTGTGAAGTCGGAGCTCGAGAAGCTGGATGCTTGGGTTAAAGAGGAGTATGATTGGGAACTGCATCGCGAGGCTATTGTCCGACGCGGTATGGTCCAGCTTGAAGATGGTGAGGAGGTCGAATTGGAAATGGATGGGCATGATGAGGATGAGGAGACGGGCGAGTATGCTCCGCTTGTTGTGGATTTGGGTGGAAGTGGCATGCCGGATGATGGGAATTTGCAGGATACAGAAATGGGTGGGTAGACGTGAGCGTTTGATCCCATCGATGAAGGGGTACCTACTTTAACGGTCAAGCATATCTCAAACTTGTACATTAATATACGACCTCATTTTGTGAGTATTTTCTTGTTGATGTGGGACATATAGCCCTAATTCCCTCCGTTAATCTAGCTTCACCGAGATATATCCCCGGGGTTGCGAATGGCATCTTACACGGTGACGTAGATACAAGTTGAACGATATAACTACTTTCTTAAAAAGCCAAGATCTTTTTTATCAATCTAACTCGAAATCTATATACAAAGAAAAGACCTATTCCCAACCCGCAATGAAAAGGCGGGAAATTGCTGATGCAACAGCCCAACCCCCAAAACAGATCTATCTAGTTTATATGTCTATTTCTCTTCCTCGATGACATAGCTCCAGTCGTGCTCTTCCTTGCCATACATAATAGCCTCGAGCCAAGACTTGATCTGGGCAGCATAGCCCGCAGGCTTGCCACCCTGGCCGAGGGTGCTGATATCGAGGTCGTTGTTGCGGATCATAGCGACGGGGGTGATGAAGTACTGCGGAAGTCAGCAAGCACGCCAAAAGCATAAGCACAAACATAAGTATAACATAAGATATACCTGCAAAGGTAGAAATGGAAGGAAAGAAACGAGTAAGCACATACAGCAGTCCCCGACACAAAAGCCTCGACAAGCCGCTCCTCCCTCGACGCCGTCTCAATCTCATGAATAGTCAACGGGCGCTCCACAACCTGCAACGGCGCAAGCGACGAGCCCTCAGCCTGCTGTTTCTCCGTAGAAAACCTCTCCCGAACAAGCTCCAACACACTGCGCCGCGTCACGCCCGGCAGAATAAGCTGACTCTCCAACGGCGCCGTGACAAGCTCGAGCTGATTCGACTGCGCATTGCGCCACACCACGAAGAAATTGCTAGCCCCGGCCTCAGTCACCTGCCGATCCTCGCCGAACAGCCACAGGATCTGGTCGAAGCCCATGGCCTGCGCCTTGCCGTGCGCCTGCAGGGATGGGCCATAGTTGGCGCCGAGCTTGGCCCAGCCGAAGCCGCCGGGCCAGGCGCGGATGGCGTCCGGGGTTGAGGCGAAGAGTTTCAGGCCCTTGGGTGCGGGGGCGGACGAGTCGTCGTTTTGGTCTTGCTTGAGTTTGGTGAAATCGGGCCAGGGGACGGCGATGATGAAGAGGAGAGCTTCTTTGGGGATTTGTACGCCGAGGTGTGGGCCGCTGCCGATGATTGTTGGGCGGATGTAGAGGAAGGAGCCGGGACGGGATTTGGGGAGCCAGCCTGGTGTGTATTAGTATAACCATATATATAGATGTGAATCACCGTATACATCGAGGATATAATATAAATTACACCCCCCCCCCCCCCCCCCCGGATATGGAGAGAAGAAACATACGCGGTCCATCAATCTGCAGCAACTTCGCCACAAGCTTCTTCAACTCCTCAAACTTGAACCCAGGCAACGACGACCGCTGCGCACTGGTATTCAGCCGCTCGCCATTGCAGTCGGGCCGAAACAGGCGCAGCTTACCATCGTACCCGCGGTACACCTTCATGCCCTCGAAGCACTCGGTGGCATAGTGCAGACACGACGCCGTCGGCGGGATGCTCAGGTTCTCGTACGGCTTGACCTCGGGCGTCTCCCAACCCTGGGCGGCCGTCCACCGCACCGTGACCATGTGGTCGGTGCAGTGCGAGTGGCTCAGTTCCTCGGCTGAGCCGGGCTCCGGGACCTTGCGGGGGCTGGTGGTTCGGGTGATCTTGAAATTGGAGCCGTTGAGCTCGGCTTTGGTTGGGGCGGTGGATCCCATCGTGATGAGATGTTCGAGGAGGTTCAATTGAATGAATATGGGGGAGGTGGTGTTTTGTCTGTGGGAGTGGGGTGTGGTGAGTCACTACTCAGTAGAAATGGGAGTATATCAATGTCAATTGGGGTATGCTTGGCAAGCAAAGAGGAATAAGCAGACAAATTGCCCTGATAGAGGGGGGTTTCCACAAGAAAAGAGAAGAAGAAAGAAATTGAGAAGAACAGAAACCATCAATCTTATACCCGCGGCTTGCCCCGGACCGTGGGACGTGAGATTCGAGAGTGAAATTTCTTTTCCGAGCGGAAAAGACCCGCGACTTCTTCCCATCGACCAATTTGCCTCTAAAAAAGGACGAGTACACACCGACCGGAATATCGAACCAGTTCTTTTTCATTACGCATATTACTTCGAAGAGAGACATTGCGACTTCGGCGTGGTGTATGCACGCCTGAATCCTGCGCCCTTCCGATGACAGCGCGGAGGGGAGAAACTCTGATAAGTCTCTCTGCGTGGTTATCGGCCCCACGCCGATGATAGCCGGGCAGGAAGTATGGGGGCCATCAGGGGGTCCTGTCTATCTTTGATATTTAGTAGAGAGCGACTCGAAATGACTTGAAATGAATTTGGGCGCCAGTTTATATAAGACTGGAGATGGGCGCATACATAGAGACATTTTTCTCGGATCAGTTCTTTGCGGATTGATAAGCTGCAGTATAGATCACTCTGGAGGCAAGTCAAGAAGACAAGAGAAAAAAGATAGAAAGAAAGATAGCTAGAAATTGACCGTAATAGCTCACTAAAGAAAGGAGAAAGGACAGCGACGTCGAGATTAAGTATTCCCTCGAAGACAATTCCTGCAGTACCGAGCCGTGCTGGAGGCTTGGGAACGAACTCAAGCCAAAGAGGGACTGTGGATTTGATTGAATACGGGCAAGCTGCCGAGTAGCGGTCCCCACATCGATTCGAGATGAACGAAATATCTCAGCCAAGGGAGCTGGAGAAAAAGCCATCCGTTGTCTCCAGACCCAAAGTCGCTCGTGAATGGCTGGCTGTTGTTTCCGGGTGACATAAGCGATCTGCCCATGAACGCCATGCAGATCGGCCAGCTTTGCAACGGGCTTCTTCTTTTCTTTTTCTTTTTGGCGGTCTCTTTTTTGGGAGAAAAGGGAATGCAGGCTTGGCCATCCCTCTCCACTGGTCCCCTGTACCAAACAGTGACATATCCCTGGGGGGAAGGGAAGTGCCTATGTGTGGCAACACACCTCGGATCTAAATTCCGACCTTTCCTACCGTTTCACGAGGTGAACCAGGGATTGCGAAACAATCCTGTTAGGTTAGATGCCACGATCCCAGAAGATGGGCCAACCCCCACTCTCTCGGGCCAACATTACATGGCCACCGAGGTGAGCAGATGCAGCTCAGGAGACGCAGATCGAGTCGGCTGTGGTCCAGAACCAGTCTCATGCCTTGCGGAGTCTGACAGCCTGGCCGGAACGGGCATGCATAAAAATACACGCTAGGTGTGACGGACGTGACAATATAGAACATTTAGCATTAGGTGATCCTCCGATACATGAGTTCATCAAGGCCGTCAGGATGCAGCATTCATGTCCCCGTCGTACGCCAAGAGCCAGTTAGCCAGGGGGGGACAAAAAGCAGCAGTCGATTCGGCGGGTATAACCCTAACAGCCGTGGCGTTGCTGGTGGACGGGGGGATCTATTTCCAAGGGGCTGTTCAGACCCGATGCTCATGCCTGTCTGGGTAAAGTGGGCGGGAGAGCATTTGTCAAAGTATTGAAAAGTACCCGTTGATCCTGCTGCAGTCACACTCCCTCTCCCCGGTCGATCCATTGAGTGTATCCCAACGGAAAATGTCCCCCTCCCCCCCCCCCCAAGACCTGCTCTGCCATACCCAGCACAGGGGTTTGTGTACCACACTGTGTGGCGGATCTCGTGGTCGTCCCATCAACCAGGGCCTTGGAATTTCGCCACTTCGTACAAAACCCCGATGTCCAACGTCTGGGGGTGCCTCCAGAAGACCTGATTTCTATTGCCCAAGTGGTGTTTTTGGGAGTGCGTACGCTACCAAGTAGTTAGTCCGTTCATGACCGTCAATCATTGACTGATTCGACAAGGCATGACATCAAAGGCAATAACCCGTTGTTTATGAACCATACCATTGGCTCGCCGGTGTATCTTACTGGAGAAAGGAAGGTGGACACGGGCTGATAGAGCAAGCTCTGGACATGGGCGAGTGAAATTGTGAGCCGGCATTTGGAAGGGGCGCCGTGCGTCGGAAGCAAACAAGATCACCGGAAGGAGCCGACCTTCGCGACGAAGAGAGGAAGGCATCCCACGGGCCAGCGAGGATGGGCTGGTTTAGTGATTATCATCTCGGTCGCGGCCTGCCGAGCCTCATTGGAATAAAAAAAGACCCTTCGCATCAATTCCCTCCAATACCAGGTCTGCTGTATCTCTCGCCTTTGCTCGGTATTGCCGTGTTTTGATGGTGTTTTTCCCCTCCCGCCTTAGCGTCTTCGGCTCTCAGATTGGGTTGCACTTGGGCTTTTGATGCCAATCTCACGCTGACTAGAGACTAGTCGCGTATTGATGGAGGCCCCCTTTCCCGTCTGCATGCCATCAACGGTGGAAGTTGCGAGCGACTAAGCCCGGTTTTTCCTATCATCGTGGCATTCAATCTCGGACCAACTGGAGCACCCTGGTTGTGTGACGAGCGAACCCCTGTGTTTGCCAGAGAGACGAGCCCTCTCTCATCCTTCTGGCCCTCAATCTTGTTTCTTGTTTCTTTTTTTTTCTTTCGCCCCCTCGGTTCTTTGCCACCTGCAGACGCCGATCACTGCAACTGGTCTTCAAGACAATTGCTCCCCCTCCCCTTAGCCTGCCGAGGATATAACGCAACAACCTCCCGTACCGAGACGGGCGGAGTCCAACATGAAATATTCCCTCTGATACCATATCCCCGAGAGGTTAGGCAATCGGATGCTGGAGAGACAACCATAGGTAGGGGTGTCGTGCAATGCCATGAACGGTCAGCCTGCTTTGGTCATCGTGGTGACGAGAAGTATCAGACGCTGATAACCGGCAGATTGCATAGTCAGGAATTGACCTGTGAACGCCAACCTGAACAGACTCGATGGTTCAAGTCCCATATATCCCAAAGAAGAGGTTGTTGCTATATAGGAAGATGAGCCACCACGACAGACAATTCCAACCGTTGGCTCCGGGGCCGCCACGAATATTCGCCCCGCAGACGTCGACAGCGATTACTCGGCCAAAGAAGAATTCCACAGCTTGCCTGGCCTGCAAAGCGGCGAAACGAAAGGTGAATCAGGCAATGTGACCCTAAGAGAGCAAGTGCTGACCAGAGTGGTTTGCTTGATCTAGTGTTCTGGTCCCCCGGAGCCATGTAAAGCGTGCCGAAGTTCCAACACCGAATGCCATTTCGACCCAAGCCGAGATCTTCGACGCAAAGTCGCCGTGAAACGAACAATCCAGGAGCTCAGCAATTACAAAGAGTTGCTCGATTCCTTGCTTAGTACCCTCCGATCAGCGGATCAACCCGAGATAGACAAGGTGATGAACCTGATTCAAAACGATCGTTCGCTGCAGGAGCTCGCTTGTGCCGTAGGATGTTCAGCCACTACCTTCGAAGACGCTGGGACACTGTCGGCGACAAGTCACTTGGCAATTTCGGAAGATGGGGACCATCCTATGGAGATGAATACTGGCCAGCTGAACACAAAGGTCGTATCGGCTTCGGATACAGAGGTAACCTCACCAGATGAGGCCCATCCCAAAGAGGGCTCGCAGACAGGGTCGAGCCCGTATGCCCGTATATCATTGGAAAGCCTATGCGATAACCCCCCTTTCATGGTGCCAGCGAGGCCATGGACGGAAGTTACCGATGACGAGGCTTTAGTCTCGCATCTTGTTTCGCTGTACTTCACATGGGATCATCCATGTGCGCAATTCGTCGACCAAACCATTTTTCTTGAGCATATGAAGCTCCAAGACCTGAGTTCGGAGTTCTGCACGCCACTCTTGGTTAATAGCCTCTTATCGATGGCAAGCGTACGATGCCCATAGGCCCCCATCACAGGAAAGCAACTGTTCTGACTCCAACAGGCTTATTCTGATAGCCCTGATGTCCTCTTCGTTCCTGATAATGCGTTTTCCCGCGGAAAAGCCTTTTTTTGGAAGCCGAAAGACTATGGCGAGCTGAGGAAGGCCGCCCCAGACTAGCGAATGTCCAGGCGCTTCTGTTCATGTGCCGTGCGTATGTTATCCACAGATCAGCCCGTCGCACATTTTCGTCTTTGGCAAAGAGACTAAAGGCCTTCGCAGGTTGAAATGTCAAGGAAAAATCGAACTGGCCTGGCTGATGCTCCGGCAGGCTGTCCAAATAGCCCAGGGTATGGGGTTTTTTGGAGCTCCGCGGGTGTTACATCAATCCACGAAAAGCATATCACCAGAGATGCAACGTGTCCATGCTATCACTTCCTGGGGCATCTTTAACATGAACTCGTAAGTAGCGCCTGTGACCCAACTTAAGGACCAACGCGCCACTAACAACCCTGGAAGAGAAATGTCCATGGATCTGGAAAAGGGGGCTCATTTGGAACGGCCTGTATCAAGAGTCAATTCAGGAGGCGACGAGGATGTACCGTGGATTCCGTATCCGCGGTCCAACCATATCACATATACCAAACAGCCTGCCTGTCTCCCCGCAACCAGGGAGTTATTAGCCGAATTAACCAATATCACGGTGGATACCCAGGAGCTTTTTTTCGATCAAGGTGAAGGACTACCGATCGGCTCGGATGTCCTAAGTGCCAAAGCAATTGAGCTTTATAATCGTCTGCAGCAATGCCTCGAGAGCTGGGCCAATGTGTCACGGATGGCAAAGGAGTTCACTCCTCAGCAACTCGTCGTACGGTAAGGGTGCTCTGACCCTTTTTTGATCACTGTTATGTTCGAGATGCTGACCCGTGGCGAAGCATCAAATGCCTGCAAGCTATGATAGCTCTCCACCACATGCTGTCTAGCCGTGATCAACGGGGACCGGTATCGGCTCGTTGGAAACAGTTGCAGCGGTACCAGAGCAAACTCGCCGAGGAGATGGCTCAGTGTCTCCGTATCCAGCGTCAGTCGTATGGGCTCAAGTATATCCCCAGCCAGATAGTCGACGCCACGGAGTTTTGTTTCCGAGTGCTAGTGTGGCAGCTGGAAAATAGCGATGGGGCGAGACAGGCATTTATTGAGTTATGTCGGTTTGCCGTGGCTCTCAGTGAAAGGTTTCAGGGAGCAGCCGTGACGATTCAGAGGATCCAATCTCTCGCGCAGAGTCAGACCCTCAGGCTACCTCCAGAAGCCATCAACATCCTGAATGATGCAGAGAACTGGAAGGGTATCGACCCGTAATAGCGGTGATGGTAGCCCTTTTCTTTTGTTTTAGCCTCGTGCTCGCCCTGCCATAGCGTGTGTGGAACGAGTCGAACATGGTGTTTGCCAATAGTCGCGATGATGCATAGCTGTGGCAATCTAGACGGAGCACTTCTCGAGAAGAAATGGAGCCACGAGAACGGTGTGGAGGGGAATCGTCGACGCGTAGGGTTGACCGGCAAGGTTTGCTGGAAGCCCAACGAGGGTCATTCTAACAAAGTCAGCACCATGAGCTGCATCGTTACTCCAGTGGGTCAAGTTGAGTGCGGTAAAAGTGTCAAGACCATCTTCAAGTTGGGATGCTCATCGAAGAAGGGCGATGTGGCATCGAGTTGGACGGGAGGTCCTTCCCGGACCGTTGTATGTGCAGACCCGTGTGGCCGGAGATCTTTTCCGTCTCCCTTCCACTCGAAACATCAAGCAATGGGATTTGAGAGGGGACGTTGCTCACAGTCAAAATATCTGCGTGTGCTGTGAGAGACTGATTGGACTTGACTCGACTGTGATCCTTCCAAGGTTTGCTTGCTGCCAGCCCAACGAGGATTGAGCTAAACTGCCGAGCTATGACGGGAGAATAAGCTTCGAAGGTGGACTATTATTGTCAGCAAGAGGGAAGTTATTGACAGGGGAAATGGTAGAATTATGCTTTGTAGATAAAAGTTTGGAACCCGTATGTATGTTCGAAGTATTTTCAAGCTGGCTTCCTACAGTAAGCCTTCATACATGGTAGGCCCCTATGTGTAGAGCAGTAACGATCTTTGGATTGAAAATTTAGAATTTAAAATTTAAGATATAAGATATAAAATGAATTAACTACTTATTTTTTTCAAGCTCCGTGGCCTCTGGAAATGGATTCCATGTGGGATGCATCAATGTCAAGAAAACTTTAGTTCAATGGACGAGTAGAGGGTACACAGAGTATGTGCAGGACCAAGTAATCAGGCCAGGTACCCAGTACCTACAGGGAAACGGTCCAATAGGTCTTATGCATAAATTCCAAGATAGGCAGACATAGCTGAGTCAGCTCCAAGTTGTGTGCAGATAAGATAAGCACAAAGCCCAAGCGAAAACCCTCAAAATTCGACTTCTTTGGGCAAATCCCACAGGCCGACGCTCCGGACGTGCTCCAATTCCGCCCCCGACTCCCCACGCTTTTCGGCGTTTCATCCCCCCCCATTCCATTGCTCTCTTTTCTTCTTTCTCTTTCTTTTCTTTCCCCCTTCCGTCCTTACCAAACATGTCGTACGACGACCGCGCCAATGCGCGTCCCAACCTGAACGACGAGTCCGATGTTGAGGAGGAGGCTCTGGTCAACGACTACCGTGAGCAGGTCAACTTTGAGGATGGAATGAGCGAGCTGGACCGGACGACATCTCTCGGTGGAGGTTCCCAGACGCAAGACCTCCAGGCCCAGCTGGCCGCCGCCGCTACCCCACTGGAATACCAGGCCACTCTGGAGACCAAATTCGCGAGCTACGACAACTACTGCAGTCTCTTCCATTACATTCTGAACTCGGAGGGCCCCGTGGATCTGGAGGTTCCCTCGGTAGGTGTTCCATTGTTCTGTCCATTGTTGATGAATGGAAGAAAAAAAAGCTTGGCAAAACTGGAGATGAGACTAACGAAACCGTGTTTTGCATTAGTATAACTGGGCTTGGGAAGTCATTGACGAGTTCATCTACCAATTCGAATCGTTCTGCCGCTACCGCACTCGGGTTGCTCGCAGCGGGTCCAACGAGGAGGAGGCCCAGCTGCTCCGCGAGAACCCCAATACATGGGGCTGCTACTCGGTACTGAACGTGCTGTACTCGCTCATCCAGCGATCCCAGATCAATGAGCAGCTGGCGGCGATTAAGCGGGGCGAGGACCCGATGGCGTTCGCGGGCGAGTACGGATCGCGGCCGCTGTACAAGATGCTGGGCTACTTCTCGATCATCGGGTTGCTGCGCGTGCACTGCCTGCTGGGCGACTTCAGCCTGGCTCTGAAGACGCTGGATGACATCGAGATGAACAAGAAGGCCATGTTCGCGCGAGTCATGGCCGCCCACTTCACCACGTACTACTACGTGGGCTTCTCGTACATGATGATGCGGCGCTACGCCGACGCCATCCGCATGTTCAGCCACATCCTAGTGTACGTGTCGCGGACGAAGAACTTCCAGAAGGGTGGCAACAGCTACGACGCCATCGCCAAGAAGAACGACCAGATGTACGCCCTGATCGCCATCTGCGTGGCCCTGCACCCGACCCGCCTGGACGACACTATCCACTCGGCCGTGCGCGAGAAGTACGGCGACCAGTTCTACCGCATGCAGCGCGGCGGCCCCGAGGCCCTGCCTGTCTTTGAGGAGCTGTTCCGCTCCGCCTGCCCTAAGTTCATCAGCCCAACGCCGCCCGACTTCGAAAACCCGGCCTTCAACGTCGACCCCGTCGATCACCACACCGCCATCTTCATGGACGAGGTCAAGAACACCCTGTTCAACCCCACCATCCGCTCGTACCTGAAGCTCTACACTACCATGGACCTCAAGAAGCTTGCCGGCTTCCTCGAGGTCCAGCCCGAGCAACTGCGCTCTTGGCTGCTCGTCAACAAGCAACGCAGCCGCCAGATCCGCTGGGTCGAGGGTGGCCTGCTGGATGGCGAGCCTGTCATTGCTAACGACCTCGACTACGCTTTGGAGAATGACCTGATCCACGTCAGTGAAACCAAGGCCGGCCGCCGTCTCGTAGACTGGTACCTGCGGAACCTTGCCCGTGTCTACTAGAAATGTCAATCCTCCCGTTTCCTGGACACCGCTTGCCTGTCGCATGAAATCATCTTTTGGCAAAGCGTATCCAGGGAAGAGGACAAAAGAATGAAACAAAAAAGAGACGCCTGGAGAGAGATGCATGCCGGAAGGAATCATGACATGAGATGATTTTGTTTTTCTTTCATATTTATTTGCTTATTCTTCCCCCCCCTTTAACTTTTGTCGAGTATTGTTTTTTTCTGTCCCTTATTATAGTTGTTTCTGGTTTTCTTTTCCATGGCCACCATTTTCCTTGTTTGTGTTTTGCCTGTCCATGGGGCTTCGGGTGTCGAGGCTGCATCATGGATTTAAAATCAAGTTTGAACTCTTGCACTATCTATTGGGGCGTCTGATGTTTCTCATGTTCCCTGGTCTGCTGTTTCTGCTTCCTGTCGAGGGAGTAAGTGGGTTCTTCCTGCCTGAAGAGGGTTGATTTCATGGTTGAGAGAAAAGCAGAGACTTGATGAAATAACTAGATCAATGAGATACTCTTTTATATTCATTTCGACTTGTAAACTTAGACTCCTGATGACATAGCTCTATCTTTATGCAAATTTGGTTTCCAGCCTCGTAACAAGAGAAAATGAGAGAAGAGGGGGTATACCATGCGATTGATCTATCCGTCCAATGAGCAATAAGTGATATCATGTACATATAAAAAGGGAAAAGAAAAGAACCGGAAGAAAAGAAAAGCACCATCTGTTTTACTTGCCCAGTCCAAGTGCCCCCCTTAATCCGTGACATCGAAACTCGTCCCACACCCACAATTACTCGAGGCACGCGGATTATCCACGATCTTGAACTGGCTGCCAATCAGCTCAGTAGTATAATCGACAGTGCTCCCCGACAGCAACTCAAGAGACGGTTCGTCCATAACGACCTTGGCTTCGCCGGCGGCATGTGATGTGGACTCGGAAGAGGCGTCGGCCTCGCCCTCGAAGACGGTGTCTTCTTCGGCGTCGATCTTCGAGGCGGACTCCAGAGACATCATGTACTGGAAACCGTGGCAGCCACCGCTGGTGACGGTGATGCGCAGGTGGTGATAGGGGTTCTCTTCCTTTGTGGCGGAGGGAGAGGAGGATGGGTCGGTGATTTCGCGGAGGCGCTGTTATTGTTAGTTCAACCATATATAAGTGACAAAAATATCAAGACTATGAAAAGAAGAGAAACGAAAAATAACACGAAGAAAAAAAAAATGAACAAGAAAAGAAAAAGAAAAACATACAACAGCCAGGATTCGCTGGTGGTCACCCACCCAACTACTAACTGGCCGGCGTGTGGCTTAAGTACGGCTGAGCGGACGGGAAGCCCTGTTCTCCACACCCTGTGGTCGTATGTGCTAGAGAGACTCGGAATAATGGCTCATGCTGGGACTGGCACTGGCTCCCTTGCCTCATGGCCGGAGTTTGAACCAGCGCGCATCCCATATACAACCATTTATTCCTGCCCATACCCATAGGCAGTGTTGTCCGCTGCCGCCATGCGCCTTGTAAAGCAACAACGCGCGCTAAAAGGAAAGAAACATTGTTCAACCTACCTCAACTGCCCGAGGTGAGATCTCGATCACGAGTGCCTGGCCTTCGTCTCCGGTCCTGGGATTTTGTAGGACTTTGGTTGCTGGACGAATGGTCGAGGAAGAGAAAGAGGCGTAGCGCTGACAGAAACGAGAAAGAGGCGTAGAGGATCGCGGCGCTGAAGGTCTAGTGAGAAACGCGGGGGATGCTGCTAGAGAACTTGGCCGGCGAGTAGTGAGTTTCCCGGAGGATGCGGAGAGACGGCAGGCAGGTCGGGAGGTTGAGAGCTGCCGGCAATGCTGGAAGGGTGATAACCGTCGAGCGGTTGATGATATGAATGGACGTGACATGATGAGTGTCCTGAAGGAAGGTCAAAGAGAGTGTCGAGAGTGAACTGATAACTTTGTAATCTTTCACATCGTCGGCCTCGACGAACGGCGAATTAGTCAGTTCGGCAGTGACGCCATTGGTCCGCGACGGGCGGCAGATAGCGGCAGAACCACTGCTAGAAAAGGCAGCGATCGGCAGTGGTGGGGGAATGGCGCTCTTTGCGACGGCCTCATTTTCATTTGTATTTTTATTGCATATTCGTTTATATAGCCCTGGTTTGTTCAGTCATGGGCTCTCGAGTGCATCTGCGCGATATTAAGAGCGGGCCTCCGCTTCCATACACTGACGATGTCAGAGCGTACACGAGGGAGTATGCGGAAGCTCTCGACGCGCAAGATCCTCTTCGGCATTTCCGGGAGGAATTTATCATTCCCTCGAAGAAGGACCTGAAACGGAAAAGCCTGGCAACAGATGGGGGTATGTTTCCAGTCGTCTTTACCAGGTAACCCTTCCTGCGGGACTTAGTACTGACTGTTGACAAGCAAGCGACGATGCCTCGGACCCAAGATGCATCTACTTCTGCGGCAACTCGTTAGGCCTCCAGCCTCGCAGTACTCGTCGATATATTGAGCAATATTTACGTGCTTGGGCGACCAAGGGCGTGACTGGCCATTTTGTGCCCCATGACGACCAATTGCTCCCTCCTTTTGTGGACGTCGACACGGCCGGCTCCAAGCTGATGGCGCCCATTGTTGGTGCCTCCCAAAGAGAGGTAGCCGTGATGGGGACGCTAACTGGCAATCTACACCTGCTAATGGCAAGCTTCTACCGTCCGACCCAAGAGAAGTATAAAATCATCTTGGAGGGCAAGGCGTTTCCCAGTGACCATGTAGGTGTGCATCCTTGGGGTTTGACCGATCATTCAAATACCAGTGCTGATATTTATGATGTAGTATGCGGTTGAATCTCAAATCCGTCATCACAACTTTGATCCCAAGCATGCCATGGTTTTGATTGAGCCCGAGAACCTCGACCGCCCTACCCTGATTACGGAGCAAATCCTCAAAGTGATTGACGATAATGCCTCTAGCACCGCACTAGTACTTCTCTCGGCCATCCAGTTCTACACAGGACAGTACTTTGATATTGAACGGATCACGGCACACGCGCACTCGAAAGGCATCCTGATCGGCTGGGACTGTGCCCATGCGGCTGGAAACGTGGATTTGCGCCTTCATGACTGGAAAGTTGATTTTGCGGCATGGTGTAGCTACAAGTACCTCAATAGCGGGCCGGGTGGGATGGCAGCACTGTTTGTCCATGAGCGACACGGCCGTGTGGATGAGAAGCAGGCCGACAGCGAGGAAACCTTTCGCCCTCGGTTTTCGGGGTGGTGGGGTGGAGATCTCAAGACCCGATTCAACATGGAAAACAGTAAGCAATTGCCGGGGCGATAAGGCCAATGCAAGTGAGATGCAGAGCTGACAGCTTCAGAATTCACCCCACAACCCGGTGCCGCTGGCTTCCAGCTGTCTAATCCCTCTGTCCTGGATATCAATGCCGTCGTTGCCTCACTGGAAATCTTCAATCGGGCGAAAATGCAGGATATTCGACAGAAATCGCTCAACTTGACCGGGTATCTGGAACATCTCCTTCTAAAATACCCACTGGATGCACCCTCGGCAGACAAACCCTTCACCATTATCACGCCATCAAACCCTGCCGAGCGTGGTGCTCAGCTCAGCCTCCGCCTCGCGCCGGGATTGTTAGACCGTGTTTTGCATCATCTGGAAGAGAATGGGGTAGTGGTTGACGAGAGAAAGCCCGATGTTGTTCGGGTTGCCCCGGCGCCTCTCTACAATACGTATGTGGAAGTATGGGAATTCTGTCTGATCTTCTTGCAGGCATGTAGAGCAGCCGTTCAGCCGCAGTGATAATGCCATCACACGAATATGAGTCATGCATTGAACTATACAATCAACAAATGTTTTCCACTGGCAAAGTACTCGGTGGAGTCGGCATTAGCGCGGCCAAGATTGTCAATGACAAGATTCGGCTCTCGGCACAGACTCCGCAACGAAGGACTCAACCCACATGCGGGCGAATGGCTCGAATTCAGTCCAGCAGATTTTTAATATTTTCATCTGCTCTTAAATCTTCACGCGTGATGCTTGTCTCTGAGAACGATGTCTCTCGAGAAAGAAACGGGGTCTCCTACACCAGATCCTGAAGTGGGCCCGCATACGAGTGGGAGGAGTCATGGCGGGGATGTCGCTGATGTTGATTATTCGGTTTTTACAGAAACCCAGCGGTGGTATATTGTCTTCATGGCATCGTGGGCTGGCTTCTTCTCGCCCGTGTCCTCGCAGATTTATTTTCCTGCTCTAAATACGTTGGCACAAGACCTATCAGTGTCGAACTCGCTAATCAACTTGACTCTGACGAGTTACATGGTGAGGCAGCCCGGTCGAGACAATGTCGGTATCGTATATATTTGGGATCGAGACTGATATGAATGTGACAGATCTTTCAAGGGCTCTCGCCCATGTTCATTGGCGACTTCGCCGACAAAGCCGGGCGACGACCGGCATACATAGTGTGCTTCACTTTGTACATTGCAGCCAACATCGGCCTCGCCCTGCAAAGCAATTATGCCGCGCTATTTGTCCTGCGATGCCTTCAAAGTGCTGGGAGCAGCACCACCATTGCCCTCTCCTCGGGTGTAGTCTCGGACGTGGCCACCGCGTCCCAGCGAGGCTCGTACATGGGCTTTGTGACAGCCGGCTCTTTGATGGGCCCTTCAGTCGGACCGGTAATCGGTGGCCTACTGTCACAGTACCTCGGCTGGCGAGCCATATTCTGGTTTCTCGTCATTTTTGCCGGCGCATTCATGATCCCTTTCTTGATCTTCTTTCCTGAAACCGCGCGGGGCGTTGTAGGAGACGGTTCCCTGCCTCCACAGAAATGGAACATGTCCTTGATCAGCTACCTCAAATCCCGGAAAGCCCGTGACGAGAGCATAACCTCCCCAGCGCATTCAGCCAAGCAGAAACAGAAGCTCCAGTTCCCAAATCCCTTCCAGACACTCGCTATCGTGTTCCAGAAAGATACCAGTATCATTCTATTTTGCAATGCGCTGCTCTTCGCTGGATTCTATGATGTCAGCGCGACCATTCCCTCCATCTACAATGACTTGTATGGCTTGAACGACTTACAAATCGGACTCTGCTACATCCCCTTCGGACTCGGCGCCACCATCGCCTCGATTGGCAACGGCAAGTTCCTGGACTATAACTACCGGCGCATCGCCAAGAGCCTAAACTTCCCCATGGTCATGAACCGCCACACAGATCTGCGCAACTTTCCTATCGAGAAAGCCCGTCTTCAGATTGCGTTCCCGCTGCTTGCAATAGGAAGTCTCAGCGTTCTGGTGTTTGGCTGGTTTCTGAACTACGGGATCCATCTCGCAGCACCCACCACTATTCTCTTTGTCATGGGTCTGACGCTGACGGGGTCTTTCAATACCGTTAGTACGTTGCTGGTGGATCTATATCCGACGCAGGCGGCCAAGGCGACTGCCGCTAATAATTTCGTGCGCTGCCTGCTCGGCGCGGGCGCGACGGCGCTTGTGGATCCAATGCTTGCGGCTATGGGCCGCGGCTGGTGTTTTACGTTTATTGCCCTTGTGATGCTGGGTACCTCGCCACTGCTGCTATTTGTGATTCGCAGGGGTCCCCAGTGGCGTGAAGAGCGCCGATTGAAAGAGGAGATCCGGAAGGTGGAAATGTGATACCGACCAGGACTTGGGATGATTCGATTGCATACATTCAGTAGATCTTGTCGCCTGCACATAGATCGAATGTGACGAGTTCATGAGAAGATAAACACCTCGTGCCCAAAAAAATGGCTTAGACCGGAATAAGATCTCTCACAAGGCTTTTATAGTCGCCGGGAAAGGCACATTATCTAAAGCAAAGTGGTTTTCATGAAGGCTCGCATAGATCCTATCCCTTCAAGAACTACTCAAGATCCATGAAATAAACATGCTAAGCATGTCAAACTTATCGATAACCCTGATTATGCTTTCCAATATACACACTTAGACATCAATAATAGTCTTGCAAGAGAAAAAGGCACAATCTGCGGCCTGGAGATTCGCTCTAAATCAATTCTTGTGGCTCGATTTATTTTTCTGCAATTTCTTTGATAGTTGCACCGCATCATCTCAAGGCAAAGTAAGATCGTTCCAGAGGCTCCCGTTCCGACTCCCATGCCAGCCAATCTGATCTCGTAGTCCTGGAGACGATGTTAGCTCAAGTCGATGGCCAACACTAAAGGAGGCAACATACGGCAACAAGCCCATCGCATTGACCTTCCAAATTCCCAGCGCCAGCAAGGCAAGCTGCATCAGCACATAGACTGCCTTGACGCCCAGCATACGCGAATGTGTCGTCTCAGTGTCGTACTTGGCGAAGACAGCATTGGTATTGATCAAGCCTTGGATGGGACCCTTGAACAGCATGAACACCATCATGATACTAAAAATCTGCAGGCTATTCCCGGACATGTACATCATGATGGCGTTCATGGGGAGTTGCTTTGACGGGCCCATGGCGATCTCCCACGCTTTCTTCAGTTTCAGGGAGTCGGTGTCCTCGGGTTTCTTCGCGGCGGGTTGTTGCTGTTGCTGCTGGCGCTGAAAAAAATAACATATCAGGTCAGCATATGACCCCAGGGATGTTTTGGAGAAATCCGGTCGAGGGGCTTACCTGTTTCCCTGCCCGGCTGCTTGAGAACCCCGGTGGGTCGGCAATGCTGGACGCCGCCTTGGAAGGACGCGGCATCGGCGAGTTCATCGCGACAGCCCATTGCGGCGGAGGCGGAGGTGGAAGAGCCGCCTGCGACATGATGGGATTGATGGGGGTGGTTTTGTTGTTGGGGTTGGTGTGGAAGACGACGTGGAAAGAGAGCAGGACGAGAAGTGATGACGGGGGCACGACGGGCAGTTCCCTCCGCGCCCACTCCGCCTTGGCGCAACTCTCCTTTCCCTCGACTTGGATCTTTCTCTTCCCTTCAAGCCAGCTCGAATTCTTCTTTCTGCATGATCTGAGCAATGCTCACTCGATGATTGCTATATCCGATTTTCCCGAACGGGCCCCAGTCGTGGTGCATTGAAGCGATCCTGCCCTTTTTCTCGACTACCCGGTCCCCTCCACGAAGCCCAACCGGCCCTTTTTGCTTTTCGGCGCCTGAATTTACACGGCTCCTCTCGCCTTGTCCTCGTCGATCTCCAATATCCCGCTGCATGTGATTGATCGCACGGGCACCAACGAAGAAACTAATCCCACCGGACCTGCAGCCCAAGGACCTACACCTCAAACCCCCGTTCTGCGCTTCGTCTACGCCGCAGCTATGAGTACCGGGGGAGATGCAAAGCTGTTCGCGAGGGTAAGTCGATCTGCCCTACCTGATCCTTAGACCGTCTGATCCCCTCCGAGTTGGTCGTGTCGTGGCTTTCCCCCTTCCCCTTCCCGCATCTCACCAGATCCAACATGTCGACCCTCGAGGACTGCGCTTGCAGGCTCTCCTCGCTATTAGGGTCGGCTTCCCTTCTTCTGCCCTCTATTTCCTTGCGATCATACTCTCCCAATTTTTACTCCCCATTTGCCTCGGATTTGCCCCCTATGCACCGTTACCCAACTCACGCTTTGCGCCAACTCCACAGGGGAAAGTCGCGGAGCTGCGGCAAGAGCTCAGCAGCGGCGGCAAGAAGGACAAGAACTACTCGGCCAAAAAGATCGCCCTGAAGAAGGTTGTCGCAAACATGACTATGAGCAACAATGATATGGTTGCACTATTCCCGGATGTGATCGGCTGTATGAATCTGCCAAGCTTGGAAATCAAGAAGATGTACGTCCATGTCGAATAATGGCGTTGCTTTTTTATGGCACTTGGATACAATTTACTGATGTTCCTTCTAGGTGCTTCTTGTTTCTGGTCAACTATTCAAGGATGAAGCCGGATGTTGCGCTAAAGGCGCTGCCTATCCTGGTTGATGTGAGACTTCGATGTTGTTCGTGAAGCAGATTCGAAATGGTCTCTAATTTGTTATAAACAGGATATGGGAGATACAAACCCGCTTGTGCGCGCCCTCGCATTACGGACCATTTCCTATGTGCATGTGCGCGAGTTTGTCGAAGCGACCTTCCAGCCTGTCAAACGCCTGATGCAAGACAATGACCCATATGTTCGCAAGACGGCTGCCTTTTGCGTTGCCAAACTCTATGAACACGACAAGAAAATGGTTGAGAACTCGGACTTGATTGACCGACTGAATCGAATGCTGAAAGATGAGAACCCGACTGTTGTTTCAAGTGTCCTGGCATCGCTGGTGGATATCTGGGGTCGAAGTGAATCGATTTCTCTCACCATAGACTACGTCAGCGCTTCGAAGCTGGTTTCAATTCTGGCAGATTGTTCTGAGTACGGGACCTTTTCCGGCATTTAGCTACCTGATGGGCTTGGTTGCTAACAGTCTGGATAGATGGGGTCAAACCTATATCCTCGAAGCCTTGATGTCTTACGTGCCCCAAGACACCGCCGAGGCGCTTCTGCTGGCAGAGCGAATTGCCCCGCGGCTATCTCATTCGAATTCGGCTGTCGTTCTCACTTCATGTCGAGTCATTCTCTATCTCATGAATTATATCGCGGATGAAAAGCACATAACCTCTTTATGCAAGAAGATGTCACCGCCCCTTGTTACATTGCTTTCGAAGCCGCCAGAGGTGCAATATCTGGCATTGCGAAATGCCATTTTGATTCTCCAAAAGAGACCAGAAGTCCTACGGAACGACATTCGTGTGTTCTTCTGCAATTACAACGACCCGATCTACGTCAAGGTGACCAAGCTGGAGCTGATGTTCATGCTCACCACCAAAGAGAACATCTCGGTGGTATTAGCAGAACTTCGAGAGTAAGGAGCCTTCGTCATTGAATTCATCGCCCTCGATGCTGATTTTCTTTAGATACGCCACCGAAATCGATGTGCATTTCGTGCGCAAAGCGGTTCGCGCCATCGGCAAACTCGCAATTAAGATTGAGTCTGCGGCACGGCAATGTATCGACACACTTCTCGAACTGGTCGACGCAAAGATCCCGTATATTGTCCAAGAGGCGACAGTAGTGATCCGCAACATCTTCCGCAAGTATCCCAACCAGTACGAGGGTATCATCGGACACGTGATCAGTAACATCGACGATCTCGACGAGGCTGAAGCCAAGGCGGCTATTATCTGGATTATTGGTCAATATGCGGACCGAATTGAGAACTCAGATGGTCTTTTGCAAGATTATCTGGCGACATTCCACGACGAAACTATCGAGGTGCAACTGGCGCTGCTCACTGCAACCGTCAAGCTGTTCATCCAGCGGCCCACCAAGGGCCAGCAGCTCGTCCCAGAGGTGCTCAAGTGGTGTACTGAAGAGACGGACGACCCGGACCTGCGCGACCGCGGTTACATGTACTGGCGACTGCTATCAACCGACCCAGCCACGGCCAAGCAAGTCGTCATGGGCCAGAAGCCACCTATCACAGCCGAGAGCGAGAAACTGGACCCGCGCACCCTGGAAGAACTGTGTCTAAACGTCGGCACCCTGGCTACCGTCTACCTCAAACCCATCCACCAAGTGTTCCGCGCCGCCCGGCCCCGACGCCTCCAGCCCAGCCCAGCTCTCCAGCGACCCCGCGTCGAAGACGGCACCGCCAGCATGCTGGAATACAACCCGCCCTCAGCCGGGCCAGCCCCTACAGCCGCCTCCACAAGCAACAGCGGCCTCGCCACCATCACCACCACCGGCACCCCCATTAGTCCTGTAAACGCTCCTCCCCCGCCTTCATTCCCCGTCGGGCCCGGCGCCCCCGCCGATCCCGCCGCTGCTGCAGGTGGTCAACCGGCTATGAACAATGCCATCAACGCCGCCGACAACTACTTCAACAATATCGGCTCCCAGCAAATGGCCGCCCTCGATCTCGGCGGCCGCGGTGACGGTGGTGCTGGCGGTGGCGGCGCGTCCCAGACCCAGTATGTTGTGACCCAGAACCATGCGTACCAGCCGCAGTTTGCTGGCGGCGCTGCTACGGGCGAGTTGTTACTGCTATAGTTTATTGTGCGGTCTTGTCTTGAGGGGTGTGGTGTACTTGTAGATAGATAGTGGTTTGTTCTTAGGGTATTTATGGCGATGGTTTTAGGGGGTTTTTTTTTAACATGCATGGATTTGGTTCATTCTGCTTGCTTTTTGGCTTTTGATAGCTATTATTGTAGGCCATTGTCCTCGCTGTGTAGAGCTAGTCTGCCGAAGTAGGTAGCATTGTGCCCTAGAAGACAACGGTTGTATGGAAAATAAAACTGGATGATTGAAGGCCATGTCATCGAGATGCTGAATACGGACGCTCAAAGGTATTCAACTACATACACATACTAGGTACAGGCGATAAAAAGGTAATGATGCCACGCTAGAGGGATGTTCACAGAAACAAATAAACGGCAAGAGGCAAGAAAAGAGAGAGAGAGAGAGAGAGAATAACGCCAGTTTCTCTGAGCACAAGAGAAACCATCTCAATCCTCGTCCATCTTCGACAGACCACCGCGACTGCGCCGGATCCGCTCGTCCAGGCTATCCTCCTGCGCGCGCTTGTGCATCTGGGACATGAACTGACCGCGGTCAGAACGCTGGCGATCATCGGATTCTTTCTGCTCTTCCTCCTTAGCGGAGATGTCGGTAATGCGCTGGCGTCGATCAGTCTCCATCTCGTTGGCATTCGACTGCATCTCGGCGAGCTTGCTACGACGCTCTTCCTCTTGTTCTTTGGGGTCGGGTCTGTTCAGGGGTGGGCGTGTAGAGGGCGGGCCTCGGTCCCGATTGTTGAAGTCCCATCGCGGTTGCTTATCCCGTCGGGGATAGTCCCGACGGTGGTCCGCATCACGGCCGTTGCGGTTTTGAGTCGGGCGAGGGGACGGAGAGCGTCGACGGGGCGAGTCTCGTCGTGGGGAGGGGTCGTAAGCTTGATCCCGATCGCGCCTGTCATCCCGGTCCCGAGGCCGACTAGAGTAGGAGTCTCTCTTTTCTCGATGGTCGCGACGGTCTCGGCCCCGGTCGTCTCGGTGGGATCTAGTATCGTCGTCTCGCCGGTCACGTTCACCCCCACGGTATTTAACATCACGGCGCTCACGGTCGTAGCCACGGTCGCGCTCACTGCGGTGTCTGCGATGCGATCGCTCGGGCGACGCAGGCGACCTGGAGCGATGACGATGCGACGATCTCCGATGGTGACGGTGCCGACGTTCATCCTCCACATCATCGCTATATCGCCTGCGCTTAGAGTCATGCGCATGACGACGACGGTCACGATCACGATCGCGGCCCGGGCCACTACTATCGCGATTGCGTCTCTCCTCCCTCTCCTTCTGGCGAACCCTCTCCTTAACCGCCGCCTCGTACGCAACCTGCTCCCTCTTCTTCACCTCCAGTAACGGATCGGCCATAACCTTAGACATAGTATCACGCGCAGACCCAACTGACGGACCCGGCGCAGCGCCCGCATCCGGGCCCACCATGTCGGAGCCCTTGACAAGCTTCTGGCTATCCGCGTCGTTCTTCAGCAGGATCCCATCGATGCGTCGCTTGCCCAGCAGGTACCCCTCCATCTCCTCGGAATATTGGCCTGTCGCGCTGGACGGCGCTTGGTACATCCAGTCGACACGGTTATGCTGCTTGGCCTTGCCGGAGCTTTCCTGCAGTCGCTGCAGTTCTTGGATCTGGCGTTCCTCTTCGCGCTCGCGCCGGAGCTGGTCGATTTGCTTGCGCTCCTCGAGCGCGCGCTTTTCCTCCGCCCATACGCGCTCCTGGTTGCGGAGCAGCGATGGGTGCCATGACCTAAAACGTTGTTAGTTCTTTCTGTCCACCCTGTCGTAAATGCGGTACGGAATGGGGAGAAGGGATATTGAAATCAGTAACAGGTGCGCGAGGAAGAAATACTCACTTCTTCAGGTTCAGATCGCCACCCATCTTGCAATTTGCGGGACAAGGGAAGAGGTTAAGAGGTTGGAAAGAGATGGGGGTTGGATGGTTACCCGATGGGGAAAGACCGCCACTGGTGCCTTGAGGCGCATGTCATGTGACCATATATAGTTCGGATTTCATACAACACCATTATCTTTGTCTCAATCAAGGAATACAGCGGAACAAGGCATGAAGGGATACATTGCAATAGATACAGATAAAAGAGAGGAAAAGTTCCCCGGGAATGGAACCGGCAGAATAGGTGCATGCAAGATTTACCATGGACACGAAAAGAAGAAAAGCACGCTCGCTCAATTCTCCATCAAAAGGGACATCCTGGCTCTCCCATTGCCACACGGAAATAGTGGCCCATCATCGGGCAGAAAGGACAAGGAAGGGGCAAAAATAATATAGAGGACAGGAGAAGAGTCACCGTTCACTCATACATGATCCCACCCAATCTAGAAAGGGGAAGAAAAGAAAGACAAGAAAAAAAAGAGGTCATCTGCTCATAGGGCGGGGATTTATGCGATGGGCCAACCCGCAAGACGTAGGCCCCAAGGCTACTTATTTGTTGGACTCCCAGCCTACCCAGCTCCGGGGCATGACGCGCCAGACCTTGCATTCGCCGCTGCGGAGGTCGTTCAGCTTGAAGCTTTCCATCTTCACCTTTTTGCTCTCGCGACCTTGCTCCCAGGCTCGAATCTTCTTCTTCGTGCCATCCCAATCGACCACAACTCCCACATGATCAGGCTTGCCTACCTCGGCGCTGTACTTCTGATGCATAGTACCACGGTGGCCTTGGAAGCGAGCATTGCGAAAACTCACAATGTCGCCGGCACGGATCTCATCATTCTGTGAGACGGAGGCATTCGCCAGGTTAGAGTAAACCAAGGCGCCATAGGCCCGTGTCCCAACAGGGAGAAGAGAGTCGGCAAGCGGATGCAACAGATATTGAATCAACCCGAAGGGAGTGCCGTCCCCAACGGTGGAGTTTTGAACAGAGGTGACTGACTCCGAGATGCGGGTTCCAAGCTGGACGTGTGCCTGTTCCAGTTGGTCCTGGCGGGGCTGGAGAGGCGGGCCTTCATGGCGCTGTTCAAGTGAGGCGTCCGATGGGTTCTTCGCATCGAATTGTACAGCCACGATGGTCTGAGAGTAGTCGATGAACAAGACATAAATGTCCTTCGTCACTGTTGTCTTCCCGCCCCGTTTCGAGGAGGAGGTCTCCTCGATCTCGTACAAAAGATCTTTGCGGTTTTGGAAGGCCGGTGGCGGAGTATTGGGCTGGGTCCACCAGATCGTACTCTCAGCAAGGTCAACGTCGCTGGCAATAAAGCCCTGGTCCACTGAAGGACGAGAAACATCCATGGACCGACGGACGCTTGGCTGGCTTCTCAAGACATCCATGGATGTTCGCTGGCTTCGGGATATGGAGGGGGACGGCAAAGCCGAAGACTGGACTGGGGGGCGGGGGTGCCAGCGACGGTCGCTTTTCATGTTGTGTGACAGACTGGTTCTCCATCGAGGGGCTTTGTACCAGCGAATCGTCATACAAATCGTCATAGCCCTCGGTTGGCGGCTGGGGTGGGGGAGGAGGTGGCACTTCTGGTCGCCCACTTGTAATGGGAGAAGGAGGGGGCAGGCCATGTTTTGGAGCCGTGTAGTTGAATGGATCATACTCATCGTCATTACCACGAGACGGCTCTTTGGTTGGCGGAGGTGGAGGTGGTCCCCTAGGGGTCTCCATGGACGAACGAGTGTTTCGAGGCGGCAGGCTCGGCGGCGGCGGCGGAACTGCCCTGGGAGCAGTCGGAGGAGGTGGGGGTGGCTGCCGAGACTCCTGAGGGCTGCGCGGAGACTGAATAGAATGATCGTCGGTAATAGTACCTTCATCGAAGCTGGAATCACGCTCATGAGCCTTCAGAGCGTCCTTGTGTTTCGCTCCCGAGGCAATATCAGTGTCATAATCTCCGTCGTACTCAGTGACCTCCCCCTCAACCTCTTCCCCAGCCTGTCGAGGCGCGGAGATCGCACTTCCACGACTATCCGCAGTGGATCGACGACGAATCTGTTCCGGGGGTGGTGGAGGCGGCGCGCGGCCTTGCGATGGAGGCATGGGTGGGTTTGTCGGGATAGGAGGAGGAGGTCGGCTGACCCTCTTTTCGGCTGCGGAGGTTGCAGTCTGTGGAGGCGAGATCTCGTATGTCGAGGGGCGCCGAGCGTCAATGTGATCTGGGATTGGGGGCGCGGGCACCGCCGGGGGGCAGCTGTCGGTTGTGCTTCAGGAGCGGCATTCAAAGACAGGTTTCTCGCATGTACCGACAATTCATCATCGGATTCGTCGCCTTCGTCGGCCGTTGAGGGTCTGGGTGGGGGAGGTACCGGTCGACCTTCGCCATTGTCAGTATGTGTAAAAAAAGTGTTTGGGTGGAGTTAGCTGCGGCCTACCTCCTGGAACTGGCGGGGGTGAAGTCGGCTGCTCGACCGGAACGGGAGGGGGCACAGGTCGTGACTCAGGCGTTGGCGGAGCGGGCGCTGCACGGTCTGCCATATTAGAATATTGGCCATTGAAGTGAAACGGCAAAAAAGGGTCAAGGTATCTCACCACTAGACGGAGGGGCAGGGAGCGGTCGTTCAGTGGAAGCGCGAGGCGCCGCCCCTCGTGAACAACCTCTTCGACATCTGGAACCTCGCGCGCAGAATGTTGCTCGGTGATCGGGGTTGCCAGAGGTTCTTCTTCTTCCTTCTCAACGTCGGCAGGGGATGGGGCCGGTTTGTTGTTGAGATTCATGCCAGGCATGGGGACCATAGGGACTGGGGGCGCGTTGGTGGGCGACGTGACCTCAGACTTGTTCTCCGGCTCGGTAGGAGGCTTGGACTTGCGCGCACCAGCACCGGACATGCCTGGCATATACCCCCGGAGGCCCAAAGAGACCCATCATGCCCATACCGCCACTCATCTTGGCCATTCGGTTACGTAGCTCCATTCTGCGTTTGGTTTCAGGATCCATGTCATCATCATCATCCTCCTGGTCGCCTTCCTCTTCCACATCTGCTTCATCACCCTTTTGTTCGACCGAGAGAGTTGATGGCTGACGCTGAGCGCTCGGGCGAGGGGGCTCCTCTTCGTCGTCCTTGCTGGTAGAAGTTTCTCCCGCATCCTCGGAATCCGCGGCGGCAGAATAGTCGGCATCATTGGTATCACTCACAATTTCCTCGTGTGGGGAGAAGGGAGTAGGAGGCTGTGAAGCAGGGGGAGCGGCTCTCAAAGTATCAACACTAGGGTCTCGTGCAGTTCCTGACGCCTCGGCAGGTCGAGGTTCCAGCTCGTCTCCGGGCGTTGCCGGGACGGAAGATTCCTCTGCTTGTTTCTTCGGTGGGCGGGCAGGCTTCTCCTTTTTCTGGGCTGCGTCCGCGTGGCGCTGGGCCTGCTCCAACTGTTGCTTCTGAAGTAGAGCAATGCGATCTTTGAGGCTAGTTGGCTTGGGCTGGTCTTCCGCGCCCTCCTCGGCCCCTTCAGTAGGGGCAGGGCGGCCTTCGGAAGCCGGGATTTCGCGCGCAACCTGCTCCTTCACATCCGGATCTTCGTCTCTCTTGTAGATTTTAGGGGCCGGCTCTCTGGGAGGAGGGACGTAGGCATTTTTGCTGGGAGGCGGTGCCACGAACGGTTTCTTGATGAAGGTGGTCGATGGCGTTGCGCCACTGCTCGGTTTGAAAGGCGCGATGGGCGCAGCGGCGGGTTTATTAAACGCAGCGATACGATCCTTGAATGACGATCCTGTGGGCTTCTCTGCCACCGCCGGAGGGAGGGGTTTGGAAGACGGAGCCTTGGCGGGGGGGAGACGGGGGCGGCGGGGGGAGCGGGATGGGGCTCCTGTTCTGGCTGCGGGGAAGAGTACGCAGCTTCGGCAGTAGAGTTACTGGCAGCGAGCGGGAGAGGTTGGGGCGGGAGCGCCTGCTGGGATCCAGTGTCATGGACTTCCTCGACAGGCTGCTCCACCACCTCGGGCTCGGGCTCGGGCGGGGGTTGAGCTTCGGTCACAGGGGGCTCCACGGAGGTCGGCTCAGGCTCCTTCTTGGGTCTGTTGGGGCGCGACGGTCGTGGGGGAGCGGGGGGCTCGTACCGCTCGACAAAATTCTTGGGGAAGATGCCCTCTTGCTTGGCACCAGAGCCGTCTGTGTATTCACCAAAATACCAGTCGGCATCCTCCACAGCGGTGACGGTCACGATCTGACCGATGGGGAATTTGAGGTCGTCATCATGGTCTGAAGCATACTCGAAGACCGCTCGAACCGTGAACGGCGGACTGGACATCTGGCAGGTCAAGGCCCAGGTCCGGACGGGGAAGACAATCGGTGTGGGGAGGATGCTCGAGAAGTGTGACGACAACCGAAAATTACTGTACAAGATAAACAACCAGCTCCAATATCTCTGGCATGCAACAGTACGTAAGTTGGCAAGGTCGATTAATTCTCTTGTACCGTCATATGTTAGCTGGGATGGAACCGGGATGAAATGAGTGATGCCTACCAGGAGGTGAGGGGAGGGGGGGTGTGAAAGAGAGGAGGGCCTCTGGTAGTACTTACTGCAAACTGGAGGACCGACCACCGTAGCCAGGGCCAGGGATTGGGAATCGATGCAAGAAAATATCAGGCCGTTGATTGAAAGAGAAGAAGAGAGGGGGAGAGAAGGATGAAGTAGTGAGGTGGTCGTCACGGCGGGACGGGGGGCTCCACTGAGGGATCGGCGGGTAAGGAACACAGCACATGGAAGTCGCCCAACCCAAGGGCAAATATTAAGTGACAGGGGGAATATATCTATGAGTTGTGCTGGGCTTCTGCTATATCACTTGTGCTTTGCCTTTTTTTTCTTCTCTCTCTCTTAGTTCAGTTTTTCTATCTCTTTTATTCTTTTTCTTCTATATAGTGTAGATCTATCGATAAGTCCCAATTAGTATTTGTATGTCTCTGCAAACTTACTGTATTTTTTTTTCTTTTTAGAAGATTTCCAGCTGACCAGAAAGACACATAAAAAGCGTCTGACGCATACGTCAGAGACATGGGTGAAGTGTTCATCGCGGTGAATCCGGGGATTTATTTTTTTTGCCTCCCGCCGGGACCCAAGCCTTGGCCCAAAATTTTGAATCTTCCTCTGACTCCGCTCTCAACACCCAAACCCGCCAAAGTTGGTATCTTGTTAGCTTACAGTGAGACCATTTATCATGACTACACCATCAGGGCCACCAAAGCCCGCCCTCAAGACCTCCCTCCCCTCCGCCTTCGCTGCCACCAACGCCCAACAACCAAAACCATCTTACCCAGAACTCTCTCAAGAACAGCAAGAAAAGTACCTGAGTGCCAGACCCGGGGCAACCCCACATCATTTGGGCGTCGCTCTACAACATGCGCACCAGATCCAGGCCCAGAAAGATGCCGAGGATCTCATCCTTGACCATATCCTGAATCTGCTAGAGATTCCCTCCTCGCCCACCGCCGATCCTGCAGCGCCCTCCACAGAAGACGCACAGGCATTCAAGTCAGTGATGGCACCATTCCGACCCAGCGATTACGATAATCTCATTCTGGAGCGCAACTACAATCAACAGTGTGGGTATGTGCTCTGCCCTCACCAGCACCGCAAGGAAGACGCCGGGACGGGCTCGAGCTTCCACTTTAAATGGGGTGCCAAAGGCAGTGGACCCGGTGGCCGGGGCCGCAGTATGGATATTGTGTCGCGGGATAAGATCGAGAAATGGTGCTCGGATGAGTGTGCAGAGCGGGCTCTCTATATACGCGTGCAGCTGTCCGAGCAGCCGGTGTGGGAGAGACGGGCGGATGACATGCGGGGCAAGCAGATTGTTTTGCTTGAGGAGGCTCGGGCTAAAAAGCAGGCCAAGTCTGCGGCGCCAACATCCCACAGCCAGGCTAGAAAGGACGTGGCAGACAAAATGCAAGAGTTGAAAATTCAGGACCCGGAGCGCGCTCGGGAACTCGCGCTCGAGCGCGGCGACACCAGTGCGGCACTGCGGGATGGGCGCGTTGATTTCCAAATCAGGGAAAATCAGCAGGGCTCGCGGCGGCCCGTCACCACTCCGCAGCGGCGGCCAGAGGATACCACCGGAGGCTCCATTGAGGGGTATGTTCCCAAGGATCGGCGAGACCAGCGCACAGCCGACCATGAAGACGAAGATGTGCTTGACCAGATCTGAACTGGACGAAGATGGCAGAGGCCATGGCATGATTGGGGTTTGGGGGCGTTCTACTGATTATACCCAATGAGCAATATTGATCTACCAGAAGTCAAATGAGCACTACGCAATGACCAATTGAACTTTTATCCGGCCAGCAAGACTCTAGAAGAACCCAAGCATAGCCTGGATCAAGATCAAAGATCATGGGTCCTACGTAATTCAGCCCGGGGGACTAAACCCACACGGGCCAACACGAGGAAGAGCATTGGCAATCAAGCGTCATCTCCATCAGGAGAATCAGCGACACCTTTCTCAAAGAGAATCATGTTTCTTCATTCCACATCCGTAGACAGCCTCCGTCTAAGCTAAACCATGGTAAGCCGAGGGAAGCCAGCCAGGACAAAAAAATCGTCGGGGGAAACGCCAGGATTCGACCGAAGATAAGACATGAACTTTTGCTGTTTTCCGGTGTGGTTATCCCAGGCGCTGGATTTAGCGGGGGCCGAAGCGGCGGGGGCGGTCAGCCTGCTGCTGCTGGGTGACGTTGACGACATTGACCTTGAGGTTGTCGAACTAGACAGCCAAGAATTGTAAGTAAATGATCGGACAGTTTCTGCATTCGTACGGGATTCACTTACGCCCATGGACTTGAGCAGGTCCTTGGTCTCGGCGTCGACGTCGAGCTGGCCGGACTCGGTCTGGGAGACGTCCAGAGCGGAGACCTCAGGGACGTACTGGTCCTTGCGCTCACGCTCCTCCTCCTGGAGCTTGAAGGAGATACCGCGGACGGGGCCACGCTGGATACGCTTCATCAGGTGGGTGGTGTAACCAGCGATCTGGAAAGAACAGTAATGTTAGATTCTAATGTGCTTCTCCGGCTGTCGGGCAAACAATCCCACCTTGTTGCGAAGACGCTTGGAAGCGATGATAGCGATCTCATCGCAAATGCGCTTGTTGGTCTCGAAATCGAGAGTCAACTTGGGGTAGTAGCGCTCGATAACGACCTTGGCGGAGCGCTTGACGGTCTGTGGGAAAGAAAAAGTGTCAGATGAATGATCACTGCAGGTTCTGTGTAAGTTGTGGTGCTCATTGCACTTACCTTAGTCCTGACGCGACCCATTTTGGCGGTTGGTTAGCTAGCTGGATGGATGTTCAGAAAGAAACCGAATTGTCGTGCCGACTGAGTTGGATCGAGGTGCCGCTCTCGCTTAGTCCAGTGCGCCAACGTGCCCTATGCCCTAACCACTCACGTGATCTGTCTTAGATGACATAAGACACTCATTCGCTCAAAATGGCAACTGGAGTATGTTCCCAGGGCCGGGCCCAGGTGTCCAGGAATTAATTTGACGTGAAATCATTAAGAAACTTTCATAGCTGACGGCTCATCGCTGGAGTAATATTGATTGCATCTGATTTATATCACAGGTTCAAAATGAAATAGGAGTAGCTTTACACAACCACCAAATCTAATCATACATTTCTGTGCCCAAGAGTGATCATCTAAGACGATCTGAGGCTCTCCATAAGGCTGCGGGCAATATCCTCCGTTCCCCTCGCAGGCTGCCGAGACTGGGAACCCGACGCCTGCTTGAATTGAGCCTGGTTCAAAGGCTTCCGATCCAGCATGGGGACCATCGTGGCATGGTCACGAGCGGCGTCCGAAATGCTCGCGGTACCCGGCTTCTTGTAGTCCTCGATTCCATAAGGAGCCTTGGCCGTCGCGCTCGCACGATAAGAAGACAGACCAATTCGGCCGTCGGTATCGACGGAGGCTCGGATCGGGGTAACCCAGTATTTAGCTCCACCGGGGATGGATGCGTCGAAGAATGTCAGGCCGGGGGGTGTGCCTTGATCAACAAACGTCAGGGCATTCAAGTCCTCCACAGCAATACCACCAATACCCGCAATGGCCTTGTTCACTCGTCCCTTGAATCTACCCTTCGGGCGCAAGATACGGGCCTCGACGGGGCGTTGATAAGCCTGCGGACCGTACTTGGGGTGGTTATGTATCGAAGCGTGCGATCGGGTGTATGACAGACCGGCCGATGGATGTGTCTTTGGAGGACCCGAGGTCGCGTATTCGGATGCCGACATTTTGTTGGCAGTGGATTGGTAGTATTTGCGCCCGATCCGCTCGCTGGGCACGGCGGGAGGCGATGGCAGGTCCAGCAGGTCGTACACAATGGGGCCGAGAGCAAATGGATCATGACGCAAGGATTTGATATAGGCTTGGAATTCCTCGTCGGTAACCTTCGTGGGACTGAGGGCCTCCAAGTCCTCTCCATTATCCTGGGCCTGTTTCCGGGTCTCGGCGAAACGTTTCGCATCAAATTGCTCCCGAAGCTTTTGAAGGAGCTCGGGCTTTCTTTGTTTCACTTGATTCAAATACCCCAAGAACTCTGCCTCCGTCAAACCAGCGAGCCATGGCCCAACATGCCGGTATCGTTTGGCGCCGGGTTCCCTAAGACCCTTGCTGGTTTCCGAGTTATCGACGTGGGTTTCGAACGGGCTCTGGTGTCGAGGGACCATGCTTGTCGCATAGTTAACTTTGGCAGGAAGTGACATGGGCATGTGCAATTCTTGGAATTTCTCCAGGGTCACGGTGTGATCGGCAGCGGATTCAAAATCGGTGGTGTTTTCGTAGGTATCCAGAGTGTGCACCCGGACGACGGGTCTCGACGATCTTTCCGAGGTTGATTTGGCTGGCAGAGGCCGCTTCAGACCCCAGTCACCTCTAGCTAGTGAGGATGGGGGTGTAACAATCGAGGCTCGAATAGGGTGAGGCAAGGTAGCGGATTCGGAATCGTACACCAGTCTCGACGCCGGGAGTTCCTGCGGCGGTTGAATCGTTGGAGGGAGTGAGAACAAGCGGGATCTCCGCAGAAGATTCGCCGTTGGCGACAACCTGGCGGACGCCATCCTGCTCAATGGCCGTGATGAGCTTGGGGGAAAGACTCGCGCAAGAAAAGTTGGCCGAGACACGGGCCAAATCTGTACGGCGGGGATTAGCGACCCAACGTGCAGTTATCAGAACTAGCCAGCTTTGGTCCACTTCAATGCTAAATCGAAGATTCTTTAACAATTTATAACCTCAAGAAGGGTTTTCGGAAATTTATTCTCTCACAAACTGCCTGTCCATTCTCTTGCGAAAACCGTTTCGAGGCTCGTATTTTGGTCACGTGACCTTTATTTGCATCGTGGATAAAGGATTTCCTGGATATGGAGACCAGAATTGACGAGGTAGTCGTAATATTTTTAACAGGCTGTGATTTAAACAGGCTTTCAAAGTTGAGTTTGCATATTGGAATGTTTATTCTTGGCGATCATATCCAGAAATTTATATCCCCCCGAGGTTGATATTCCAAGCCAAATGTGAATCTAAGAATTTGGTACCCTAAGCACCAACGGCCAACAATGAATCGACAGTGTCCGAGACCGTCTGTTCGAGCGAGCGGTATTTGATTCCCAGAACCTCCAGCGACTTCTTGTTGTTGATCCCATAGATATCGGCCGGGAAGTCGCTTGGAGAATCCTTGGGCGGTAGTTTGGGCTCGAAGTTCGGGTGTGCCTCCCGGATGATGTCGACGATCTCTTTGTTCGAGAAATAGCCACCGGTCACGAAGAATCGCTGGCCTCCCGCCTCGGGAACCTCAATGGCTCGAACGTGTGCCAGAGCAACGTCGCGAACATCAACCCAAAGGAAGGTCCCCGTCGGAGCAATCTGTTCCTTCATCTGGCCCTGGATAATGTTTCTAAAGCGCTGGTTCGATGTATTAAGGGCCTCCAGGGAATTCAGGTAGTGGACAATGGGGCCGAACACTAGGGGAGGGTTGACAGTCGCAATGTCGAAGTTGGGCTTTTCTTTTTCAACAAAGTCCCAGGCTGCCTTCTCAGCAAAGGTCTTATTTTGTGTAATGTCATATTAGCTTGCATTGTTACCGGAAGACAGTTCTGGTGAATTTATAGCCGGCTTACCTTGCTTGCCCGATAGACATTGGAATGATCCAAGGCTTCTTCCCAGGTCACCGGGTTCCATTCCTCCTCACTGTAAACCTTGGGATGCTGCTTTGAGTTCACTATCGCAGCAAAGGACGAAGTAATGACCACTCGCTTCACAGTTGGTGCGTAGGTCTTGATGGCTTTCAAAATGCCCGTGGTTCCCTTGATCGCAGGATCCAGGAAGTCTTTGACGGGATCCTGGACATTGAAATGGAAGGGCGATGCTGTATGAAGAACGTAGTCGAATGGGGGACTGGATTTGATAGCCTGTTGCGTCCTGATTAGTTTCAAATAGCTCTTGGACCAGATACCGGCCAGATATGGAACTGCTGCTGCTAACCTCGTCAAATGCACCATCTTTGGCCACATCCGGGACAATCACATAAGACAATTTCTCTTTGGAGGCCTGGGGGTGGGCGTCAAGGATACGCTTGCCCTTGTCCTCCGATCTGACTGTCACAACCGTGTCGAAACTAGCATGTAATTGTCAGTACTCGAGAAGCTAGGTAGCTGTTCCATAATGAATAGATCGCACCCATGCTGCAGCAAAATGTCGACAACGTGGGCGGCGATAAAGCCACTACCACCTGCGTATCAACATGTTAGACCCATCAGGCGCCATTGGGGTGTTCGCGAAACGACTAACCTGTCAGTAGGACCTTGACCATTGTGTGTGTGCGCGCGCGCGAGAGAGAGAAGACACTAAATCGAGGAGTTCTAATGATTTGCGGGATTGCAATGAAGTCGAGATCGAGGACGTGCTGGGATTTATGGTCGAACCCCTCGAACCCCTCAATCCCGTCATCGCTCCCCACCATGGCCCACTGTCGCAGATCGGAAGGCGATTACAAATAAACAGACGGACTTTGTCGCTAATCCCCGTTATAACCTTACAGTTGAAATGCATGTCATCTTTTAGAATTGCTGCTAGGCCAAAAGCCAAGTCTGGTTGTACGCTGGTTGTACAATATATACTCAGAAATCGGCGCTTGTGTGGAAATAGACATCACGGAACTAGACAGTTGGCATTTAGCATTGATGAAAATCATGGAATAGAGATCCATATGTGTAGAAAACTTACCTCTGTCTCGGACTCTCCTCGATCAAATAGAACCACTCCTCCAAACACCCAATATTCCGCCCAGTAGCCTACCATATCAGCCACATCCATCGGATACTGATCGTGGTCAATATAGTCCTGGTGAAACAGATAAGTTGGGATAGTGTAACCCTCCCCCACCAGCCCCACGATATGCTCAAGTCGTGGGCAAGGAGGTCGATTATAAGGTGGCTGATTCGTGTGCAAAAAGAGATGGGCTGCAATGGTATGGATTGCAACGGCGGTTATCTCAAAAAGACGAAGATGAAAGTCTCTTGCTTCAATGGCGGTGTTCTGGTATGCCTGAGATATCTTAGAGATATATATTAGCCCACTAGTTATTCTCGTTCGCAAAGGAGAAACTAACATCGGAGTCGATCTCAAGGTTCTCTGGTCGGAACATTGCTCGCCATGCTGTGACCACGTCTAATGCTATGCTCGTGAATTTCCGCGTATGGATGCCTCTTATATCTATCGACATCTTGGCTAGAAATACCTTCCACGATTTTGGTAAAAGTATTTTGGATCACCTGTGTGGACAGGATGTTGTGAAGAGAGTGTAAGATGGCTTCCAAATGACCCGGGTCTAAACTGTGAAGGACCATATTGCTTTCTGTCATAGAGTCGACAAGCAGTTGAAGAGAGAAAGAACAAGGCAGAAAGATATGCTGATGATTGATGGTTGTAAGAATGAAGAGGGGGGAACGAGGTGACAGGGATGATGACTAGACGGCGGGAGAAGCAAAGGATTGGTCTATTAGCCGCTGGGCTATATCTTTAGAATGTATATAATATGTGATCGTGGTATAACACTTCTCTACTCCGAGTTTCTGAATGCTCGCGATAGGATAAGTATAGAGAACAGGGTGTGGATAGAGATTAAAAAGATGATTGGAAAAAAGAAAGAAAAAAAAAAATGATAGGAGTAATTAAAAAGCTATCTAAATATTAAATAGGATAAACAAGGCTTCAAAATCTAATTTTTAGTATCTACTACGTCTCCTAAAGCCACCCAAGCGAAACGAGGGCCAGCGGTTGGTAGTATCTATAGCTTATTTCTATGGCAAGACCTGCTATACTCTTTTAACGGTATCTAAGCTATATTAGAAAAAAAAAATTACCAGTTGCCGCCTGTTTTCTCAACTACATATTTGTAGACAACTAGGCAGCCGAAACCCTGCGGTAGAATCTTAATTGTTAATTTGTATCAGCCAGGATTGTTTTCGTTGTGCAGCAAGAACGGCACTCACGTGGAATTCACCCAGACGCTCTCGTGCCCCAATATGCTTGTGATGTGTCTCACAGCTTTCCTTATCCTAGTCTAGTCTCTGTATGCTTACCTACAGGTATCCATATACATCTATATCACTGGAACCGGGCCAGTGATACACTATTAGTATCAAGAAATGGGTATGCTCTACTAAATTTGGCACACTCTAATAGCCGGTTGGGGGATATAATTATGTGAATATCTCTTCTTCCGGTATAAAGACAAATATTAACTGTCTAATATCTATCGATGTACCCTATATACTTCCCCGTGACTTGACTGCAAAGCAGACAAAGGCGAGTCCTCCGAGTGGCCCGTGCACGACACTCGACCCAGGCTCACACCTGACCCGCATTCTCCCCTTCTCTCTGCTCGACATATCGGAGGCCAGCTTCCAATGTCCATCCTGGGGTGTGGTTCAATATGGCGCAACCAGGTCCGATCACGGACGTGACGCAGAGGCTATTCGTTGAGCTGAAATCGAAGAACGAGGAGAGCAGGGTCCGAGCTGCCTATGAGCTCTACGATAATGTTCTTTCTGTGTCGAGAGGTATCGATCGCGACGTTGAACCTTGGGAATATTCTTTAGCTTGCTAACTGATTGAACTCTGTTTTTCAGATTGGCCTTCGGAGCGATTCGTGGAATTCTACAATACTGTCAGCCAACGCATCGCTCAGCTGGTGGTTACCGGCAACGACGCAAATGAGAGGATCGGCGGCCTGCTAGCGCTCGATCGGCTTATTGATTTTGATGGAGTGGACGCTGCACAGAAAACGACTCGCTTTGCCAGCTACCTGCGCAGCGCCCTTCGCAGTAATGATAATGTGGTCTTGGTCTATGCCGCCCGGTCGCTCGGCCGTCTGGCAAAGCCTGGGGGAGCTCTCACAGCAGAACTGGTGGAAAGTGAGATCCAGTCGGCTCTAGAATGGCTGCAGTCAGAGCGCCAGGAGAGTCGTCGTTTCGCCGCGGTGCTTGTCATCCGGGAACTGGCGAAAGGCTCGCCCACGCTTCTCTATGGCTTCGTGCCGCAGATCTTCGAGCTCGTCTGGGTTGCCCTTCGCGATCCCAAAGTTCTCATTCGGGAGACTGCTGCGGAAGCAGTGGGCGAATGCTTTGAAATCATCGTCGCGCGCGATGTTCAAGTGCGCCAGTCATGGTTTGCCAGGATACACGATGAGGCACTTTTGGGCTTGAAATCCCACAACGTGGACTGGATTCATGGATCATTGTTGGTCCTCAAGGAGTTGATTCTCAAGGGCACGATGTTCATGAAAGAGCATTACCGGGACGCCTGTGAGATTGTTCTCCGTCTTAAAGACCACCGGGATCCCAAGATTCGCACCCAAGTTGTCCTCACCATCCCAATTCTCGCATCCTACGCCCCTGCCGAATTCATCGAGATTTACTTGCACCGATTCATGATTTATCTCCAAGCTCAACTGAAGCGCGACAAAGAAAGGAATTCTGCTTTCATCGCCATCGGGAAGATTGCGAATGCTGTGGGCCCAGCCATTGCCCAATATCTGGATGGCATCATCGTCTACATTCGCGAGGGACTTGCCATGAAATCGTAGGTTTTGATCCAATGCGGTACTCGTTTGGATGCTAACCTATTCATAACAGGAGGAATCGAACAGGCGTCAACGAGGCGCCCATGTTCGAGTGCATCAGCATGCTCTCGTTGGCAGTGGGCCAAGCGCTCAACAAATACATGGAGGCGCTGCTTGACCCGATCTTTGCTTGCGGACTCAGCAAGTCGTTGACGCAAGCTTTAGTGGATATGGCTCACTACATCCCGCCAATCAAGCCTACCATTCAGGAGAAGCTCCTCGACATGCTGAGTATCATCCTATGCGGAACACCATTTCGACCCCTTGGGTGCCCCGAAAACCGTCTACCTCCGATGCCGTCTTTCGCGAAAGACTTTGCACCCCACGAGCTCCATTCTGATTCCGATATTGCACTGGCTCTTCACACATTAGGGAGCTTCGACTTCTCCGGCCATATATTGAATGAATTTGTGCGTGATGTGGCCATCAATTACGTCGAGAACGACAACCCCGAGATTCGCAAAGCTTCAGCCCTCACATGCTGTCAATTGTTCGTTCATGACCCGATTATCAACCAAACCAGCGGACATTCCATTCAGGTCGTCAGTGAAGTCATTGACAAACTCTTGACTGTTGGGGTCGGAGACCCTGACCCTGAAATCCGGCGCACTGTGTTATGGTCATTGGATCGCAAATTCGATCGTCACTTGGCACGACCGGAAAATATCCGGTGCTTGTTCTTGGCGGTCAATGATGAGGTATTTGAGGTCAAAGAAGCTGCCATATGCATCATTGGTCGACTCTCTAGTGTCAATCCTGCTTATGTCTTCCCACCGCTGCGGAAGTTGCTGGTCAATCTTCTGACGGGACTGGGGTTTGCAAACACGGCCCGCCAAAAAGAAGAAACCGCCCAGCTCATCAGCCTGTTTGTCTCAAATGCGACCAAGTTGATCAGATCCTACGTCGATCCTATGGTCACAGCTCTGTTGCCCAAATCGATTGATGGCAACCCTGGTGTCGCTGCCACTACATTGAAAGCCGTTGGCGAACTTGCCAATGTCGGTGGCGGGGAGATGAGACGATACCTGCCACAAATAATGCCCATAATCCTGGACTCGCTGCAGGACCTTTCTTCGCATGCCAAGCGGGAAGCGGCGTTGCGAACGCTGGGACAGTTGGCTAGCAACTCGGGCTACGTGATTGAGCCATATCTCGAGTATCCTCATCTGCTCGCCGTGCTCATCAACATCACCAAGACCGAGCAAACTGGTTCACTACGGAAGGAGACTATTAAGCTTCTTGGTGTCCTTGGTGCCCTTGATCCCTACAAGTACCAGCAGATCAGCGAGATTGAACCTGATGTTCATCATATCAACGAGGTCCAGAATGTCTCGGATGTTGCTCTAATAATGCAGGGACTCACTCCGTCCAATGAGGAATACTATCCCACGGTGGTCATCCACACTTTGATGCAGAACATTCTTCGAGAGAATTCCTTGGCTCAATACCACTCGGCCGTCATCGATGCCATCGTCACTATTTTCAAAACTCTGGGTTTGAAGTGTGTGCCGTTCCTCGGTCAGATCATTCCGGGGTTTATCTCTGTGATCAGGGGCTCTCCTGCAAGCCGTCTCGAGTCTTACTTCAATCAAATGGCGATTCTTGTTAACATTGTGCGACAACACATCCGCGCTTTTCTGCCTGAGATCATCGAAGTGATCCGTGAGTTTTGGGACGCCTCATATCAAGTGCAAGGGACCATCTTGTCCCTGGTCGAGGCCATTTCCAGATCATTGGAAGGAGAATTCAGGAAGTACCTCGCCGGTCTGGTTCCTCTGATGCTGGACACCCTTGATAAGGACTCCACCCCTCGTCGCCAGCCATCGGAGAAGATCCTGCATGCATTCCTGATCTTTGGGTCAAGTGGAGAGGAATATATGCATCTTATCATTCCTTCTATTGTGCGCCTGTTTGATCGGTCTCAGAACCCTCAGAGCATTCGGAAGTCTGCCATTGACAGTTTGACGAAGCTGTCTCGGCAAGTCAATGTTTCTGACTTTGCATCCCTCATGGTTCATTCCCTGTCACGAGTTGTCGCCAGCAGCGACCGCGCACTGCGTCAATCTGCCTTGGACTGCATCTGTGCACTCATCTTCCAGCTTGGCCAGGACTTTACACACTACATCCATCTCTTGAACAAGGTTCTCAAGCAGCACCAGATCAACCATGTCAACTACCAAATCCTCGTGACCAAGCTGCAAAAAGGGGATCCGCTTCCACAGGATTTGAACCCCGAGGAAAACTACGCTTTCCCGGCCGATGACACCAGCTTTGCGGAGATTGGTCAAAAGAAGATTGTTGTGAACCAGCAGCATCTCAAGAATGCGTGGGATGCATCACAGAAATCCACCCGCGAGGACTGGCAGGAATGGATACGCCGCTTTAGCGTTGAGCTTCTGAAAGAGTCCCCGTCTCCAGCACTGCGAGCATGTGCTAGCTTGGCTGGTATTTACCAACCGCTGGCACGAGATCTTTTCAACGCGGCGTTCGTGTCATGCTGGACCGAACTGTATGACCAATATCAAGAAGAGTTGGTCCGGTCGATTGAGAAAGCACTTACCTCGCCGAACATCTCGCCCGAGATTCTGCAGATTCTGCTTAATCTTGCCGAGTTCATGGAACACGATGACAAGGCTCTTCCCATTGACATCCGCACCCTTGGCAAGTATGCCGCCAAATGCCATGCCTTTGCCAAAGCTCTTCACTACAAGGAACTCGAGTTCGAGCAAGACCAGAATTCGGGTGCTGTTGAAGCCTTGATTACTATCAACAACCAGCTTCAACAATCTGACGCCGCCATCGGTATCCTCCGCAAGGCACAGGCATACCGCGACGTGGAGCTTAAGGAAACATGGTTCGAGAAGCTCCAGCGTTGGGACGAAGCACTTGCTGCTTACAAACGACGTGAGAGAACCGATCCAGATTCCTTTGGCATTACAATGGGCAAGATGCGGTGTCTGCATGCCCTTGGCGAGTGGAAGGTTCTTTCGGATCTTGCACAGGAGAAATGGAACCAAGCGTCCCTGGATCATCGCCGAGCCATTGCCCCTCTTGCAGCCGCGGCGGCTTGGGGTCGAGGCCAGTGGGAGTTGATGGATTCTTACCTTGGTGTTATGAAGGAACAGTCCCCAGACCGCTCCTTCTTCGGTGCCATTCTGGCTATTCACCGCAACCAATTCGATGAAGCAAACATGTATATTGAGAAGGCACGCAATGGGCTCGACACTGAGCTGTCGGCTCTTCTTGGGGAGTCGTACAATCGTGCCTATAATGTCGTTGTCCGTGTCCAGATGCTGGCGGAACTCGAGGAGATCATCACCTACAAGCAGAATGTCGGCGACCCCGAAAAGCAGGAGGCCATGCGTCAAACTTGGAATCAACGATTGCTCGGATGCCAGCAGAACGTTGAAGTGTGGCAGCGCATGCTCAAGGTCCGGGCCCTTGTGACTGCTCCGCGGGAGAACCTGGATATGTCAATCAAATTTGCCAATCTCTGTCGCAAGTCCAACCGTATGGGTCTCGCGGAACGATCTCTCGCATCGCTGGAAACGGTGGTTGTTGACAGTAATGGTACACGTACCATTGCACCTCCCGAAGTCACATACGCTCGGTTGAAGTTCAGTTGGTCAAGTGGACACCAGCAGGATGCCCTCGAGATGCTGAAAGATTTCACATCTGGGCTGACCGACGACTTTTCCCGGTTCAATACTCTCATGGTATCACATGCAGATCACCATGGAATCAACGGCGTCAACGGCATTGCAGACCCGACCCACCCAGATGCAATCAGTCTCCGTGAGCGCATCGGCGATGCTGGAAAATTCAGAAAGCTTCTTTCGAAGAGTTACCTCAGACAGGGCCAGTGGCAGACAGCTCTCCAGAGAGGAGACTGGAGGCCTGAACATGTTCGCGATGTCCTGAGTGCATACTCAGCGGCTACCCAGTACAACCGGGACTCATATAAGGCGTGGCATGCGTGGGCGCTCGCAAACTTCGAGGTTGTCACGACCATTGCCAGCCAAGCAAGCCGCGAAACCCCCTCCGTGCCTGTTCCCGCACATATCGTGACAGAGCATGTCATTCCTGCCATCCGTGGATTCCTTCGATCTATTTCCTTGTCCTCAACATCCTCACTGCAAGATATCCTGAGATTGCTTACTCTTTGGTTTACCTACGGCGGCGATCATGAAGTCAACACAGTCGTCACAGAAGGATTCACGGCGGTGAACATCGATACTTGGCTTGCCGTCACTCCACAGTTGATTGCTCGAATCAACCAACCCAATATCAGGGTCCGGGGTGCCGTCCACAGGCTGCTTGCCGAGGTTGGCAGAACACACCCGCAAGCCCTGGTGTATCCGTTGACCGTGGCTATGAAATCGAACGTGGCCCGACGTTCTCAGTCTGCCAGCAACATAATGGAGAGCATGCGGCAGCATAGCGCCAAACTAGTCGAGCAGGCGGATCTTGTGAGTCATGAATTGATCCGGGTCGCGGTACTGTGGCATGAGCTTTGGCATGAAGGTCTTGAGGAGGCGTCTCGCCTCTACTTTGGTGATCACAATGTCGAGGGCATGTTTGCAACCCTTGCACCACTTCATGAGATGCTGGACAAGGGCGCCGAGACACTTCGTGAGGTATCGTTCGCACAGGCTTTCGGGCGCGATCTCGCCGAGGCTAAACACTACTGTGTGTTGTATCGCCGAACCGAAGAAATCGGCGATCTGAACCAAGCGTGGGATCTTTATTATACTGTCTTCCGCAAGATCAGCCGGCAGCTGCCGCAGCTGTCGATTCTCGATCTCAAATATGTCTCGCCCCGATTGAAGGATTGCTCAGACCTCGACCTTGCTGTTCCCGGAACATACCAAAGCGGCAGACCTGTTATCCGGATTATGAGCTTCGACCCGATCCTGCACGTTTTCCAGACCAAGAAACGACCGCGACGAATGACTCTCACGGGCAGCAACGGAAGCTCCTACATGTATGTTCTCAAAGGCCACGAAGATATCCGACAAGACGAGCGTGTCATGCAACTCTTTGGCCTGGTCAACACTCTCCTTGATAATGACAGCGAGAGCTTTAAACGCCATCTCTCGGTCCAGCGCTTCCCTGCCATTCCCTTGTCTCAGAGCTCCGGTCTCTTGGGTTGGGTGTCCAACAGTGATACTTTGCACGCTTTGATCAAGGAGTACCGTGAAAGCCGCCGGATCTTGCTCAATATTGAACACCGGATCATGCTGCAGATGGCACCTGACTACGACAGCCTCACTCTTATGCAGAAGGTTGAAGTCTTTGGCTATGCTATGGACAACACTACCGGCAAAGATCTGTATCGGGTGTTGTGGCTCAAGAGCAAGAGCTCCGAGGCCTGGCTTGAGCGTCGCACGAACTACACGCGGTCTCTTGGAGTCATGTCCATGGTCGGCTATATTCTTGGGTTGGGTGATCGGCACCCTTCGAATCTGCTGCTCGATCGCATGACCGGCCGTGTCGTTCATATTGATTTCGGTGACTGCTTTGAGGTGGCGATGCACCGCGAGAAGTACCCCGAGCGGGTGCCCTTCCGACTGACGCGCATGTTGACCTTTGCTATGGAGGTCAGCAACATCGAGGGGAGTTACCGCATTACTTGCGAGGCAGTGATGCGGGTACTGAGAGAGAACAAAGACTCGTTGATGGCTGTGTTGGAGGCCGTAAGTGATGATCTTCCCGATCTGTATGACTTGAAACAACTGACCCCTCCGTTCTAGTTTATCCATGATCCTTTGATCAACTGGCGTCTTGGCGCACAAGAGTCGCCCGATCGCGAGTCTCTTACCTCCGAGCGGCGCCAGTCGATCATCGAAGGCATCCCCATCGAGAACAATAATCTGCAGCCAAGCAACTTCTCTCGCCACCGCCGACCCTCCATCCTCGAGGGCGGTATTCTCGATGCTCAAGAAGGCGTCCCGAACGAGGCTCGCGAGGCACAAAATGCCCGCGCTTTGCAGGTGCTCGCCCGCGTTAAGGAGAAGTTGACTGGTCGCGACTTCCGACACTACGAAGAACTCAACATCTGTGACCAAGTCGACAAGCTTCTTGCGCAAGCCACGAATGTCGAAAACATCTGTCAACACTGGATCGGATGGTGTAGTTTCTGGTGATCGGTTGCATGGTTTTTTTTTTGTTTGCTGGGCTCGGGCCTGTTTTCATGCTGGAGTTAGCTGGAGTGGGTTACGATGGGACATGAATTTCTTTTCATTTTCATTTTTTTTCCATTTTTTTTATCCATCTTGTATGTAGAATCCACTGGTGATTGCCTACGATCTTGCCATTTTTGGTTGCTTGTTATTACTATGCTTACGCCCTTCTGATAGTGGCTTCTTTGTTGACTTTATATGCTCCGTGGAGTCGAGGAACAATGCTCGTCCACTTGATTTGCGTTTTGGTCCTCTCCCTATGGGATTTTGGCGAGTCAACTCAACATGGCTATTATCCAATCGGTACAACCGGAGTATAGACCCACCCGTCGCCGCCTGTTTAACAACCTTGCCTCCATCGGCCATAGCCATACAATGATCGAATTATGGAACTAACGAGCCATAATATTCGGGATTTCCTATAGATAGAAAAGCTCACCCAGCCCAATAACCAGGCCCCCATGTGGCGCGCCACCATCACCACAAACCCCCACACTGTCTCAGACCTACAAATCATACAATGATCCGAATTACTCTAAAGCAAAACTCCCACGTGTTGGGGAAATCCTTCAGGATCTTCCCATCTTCCCATCTCTCTCACGCCTTACAATTTCCCTGTTTGAGCCGACACGAACACCACTTGTAACCACATGGAGTCTGCCAATCGGATATTTCGCCCCCAAGCGATCTGTTCCATCCCCACTCGGCCGTGAGCTCTTCCCAAGACCTTCTGTTGCCCACCCGTCAGCACCAACGGCTATGCATACCCAGCCAAAAACAAAAAAAAAGAAAGAAAGAAAATGGGGCCAAAGGAGGAGAGAGGGGACTTGCGCGGTCTTAGATCCTTATCACCCATGCGTGGCCCCATTTGCTTCCCTCTTTGGGGGCGACCCCCCGGTTCCCTTGGGATGATGAGAATCCTTCTCAACTGACTTGGGTAGGGCTCCCGAGAGTATATCACCGTGCGCACCCCGGGCCCTCTTTCTTTCTAGTTGCTTTTGCCCTCTTTCTTTCTTTCTTGGCCCTTTTTTTCACCTGTCCAATATCAATCTCATTTCCACGGCGTTCAGGTTCAGGTTCAGGTTCTGCTCTGCTCCATGAGCTATGGATATCTCCCTCGTCCTGGGGCCGCCTCCGCCGGGGACCGACCTCAGTGATAATCGTACCCCGAAGGATAATGCCGTGGTCATTACCGTCTCTGTTCTGGCTATCATTATAGTGGCTCTCCGCTTCTTTGTCCGAGCCAGAATCCAAAGGTCGAGGCTGGAAATCGATGACTGGCTGATTTCAGCTACTTTGGTTGGTCTTTTCCTCTTCTTTCTACTTTTGAGTCTCAACTGGCTGGGGTGAGTGCTAATGATTGCAACTATAGATTCCACTCATCGCACTACTGATAATGGCTCTGATTGGTAAATATTGCTGCTATTTCGACTCGAGACACTACCAAAAGCTTATATTTCTTTTTCTCGTTATTAGGAGGCGAATACGGTCTAGGAAAGCATGTCTGGCGTGCATCTATACAGGGCATGGTCAAGATGAAAAAGGTAGGAGACCCTCGAGAGTGTGAAAGAGAAAGAAAGAGAATCTTTGATTCTAATGATCTGAGCAGATCCTCTTCGCCTATCTGTTAGTATACCTTCTCGAACTGTTCATGATCAAGATCTCGATCCTGATGTTCTACCGCCGCATTTTCGGGATGAACTGGATGACATGGGCTTGTCTCTTTTGTGCCTGCGGCTGGATGATCGGGAGCACAATAGCCGTCCTGACTGCTTGTCAGCCCATCGCATACTTCTGGACATCCACCGTGAATCCCTACAGCGGACATGAACGCTACAACTTCTACTACTATTATATTGGAAACGGAGCCGCCAACGTTGTCACCGATTTCCTGATTCTGCTGGTACCTCTGCCGATTGTGTGGAGGCTTCATATGCGGACTATCCAGAAGGTCATGGTGTGCAGTGTATTCCTGCTTGGTGGATTGTACGTGCTGAGACAAAACCCCTTACCCCTACTACTTATACTAACCCTTTTTTTTTTTTTTGTTAAAGTGTCTGCGTCGCCAGCATCGTCCGTCTCCACTTCCTAACCTTCCTGGACGACGACGTCGACATCACCTGGAACATGGGCAACGTCTACGTATGGTCGACCGTCGAAGCGTGTCTCGGCATCGTTTGCGCCTGTCTCCCAACTATCCAACCATTCCTGCGCTCCGTCCTCAGAATGTTGCCCGGCCTGACAATGGGGCAGCCTCTTGTTTGTTCACGAAAGGTCATCTCGCATTCTCGCCGCCGACCTCGTGCCGGCAAGCGCGCCAGCAATGACCATGGACTGCAGACGATGGGGGGCCGCAGTGACTCGAAGCCGAATATGTGGGATGGCGAAGACGACGAGGCTATTCTCACTACCCGCGTAGAGCCGGATCACTTCCACAGAAATAAAGGTCTGGAAGATGAATTTGGCTTGATGTCTATTAGAGTCAAGCATGATTTCCATTGGACTGTGGATCCATTGAAATGATTCCCGTTTTTTTTTTAATGACTTTGTGCCGAAGAAATATAATATGTGTGCCATGTCTCATGAGTATAGTGACAAGACCTGCAGCTTTGCTCTTTCCTCTACAAATCAAGAGATTATAGACTCTATAGCAGAGTACCAAAAAAAAAAGCATGATAAAGTAATTAATGTACGTGCCGATTGTGGATGAACTACTATATATAATCTGTGAGCCTACTGGCGCCCACGGAAAATAAAGTTGAAATTAAAATCAGAATTCAAGGGAACCAAAAGATAGAATATAAAATTAAACACCTGCAAGTTTTCATCCACCAAGCCAAGTGCAGCGATTGAATGTATAGTCGTTCACCCAAGGGCAAGTTGTGGCCAACAAGGGATTCCTTCGATCGCAGTCACACCACAGCGGAATTCCACTTCCTCCAGTTTTCGCCAACCTCCATTTCTGTCCAGATGACTACTATGATGAGTTGCCATTCTGAAGATCTATCCCTCAATCGCCACAATTAACCCTACTTCCATGGATACGGCCTCACTGGACTCCGGTGGACGCCAACCACACCAAAGCCGGCAAAGAGTCAAAAGAGCATGCGAGACCTGCAAGGTCCGCAAGCGCAAATGCGACGGCCGCGAGCCTTGTGGATTCTGTCTTCGCTATGAATATGGCTGTAGCTATGGGACTCATGCCCGAAGAAAGGCAACTGTCTCCAAGTCCCCGCGACCGGCATCCACGACGGAAGCCATCCATCACGCAGACGCAGACACAGACGCTAACTTGACGGAACGCCCTACCCGGGCGGAGAGCCTTAGTCAACAGCGCATTGAAGCAAGTTCGGGGACGGCCTTCCCTCAAGTACTAGGGCTGGAATTGAGTCAAGACGATGCCCCGAGAGTCTACGGCGTGAGCTGGAATCTCGGGCCTCGCAAGGAGCTGGCTCCATCTGTGACTAGGATTACAGCTCTGCTTTCCATTGATGAGATGGAATCTTTTGCTGAAATCTACTTGGCGCACATCCATCCGATTTATGCCATTTTGGACGCGGATGTTTTAAAACATGAAATTGCGACGCGATGGGAGAATCCTCATGTCACTGACGACTATGACCCGATATTATATGGCGCTGCAGCTCTTGGGTCGCTGTATTGCGGCCATGACGGCCATGTGCGAGAAGGAGAACTGGTTCAATGTGCAAGGAACTTGCTCGAAGCCACCAGTATCATGAGAAAGCCATCGCTACATCATGCAATTGCTTGGGTACTACGGACTCTGTATCTCCGAAGCACCAACAGTGCGCATGCGGCGTGGATGGCCAGCTGCATAACGATCCATGTCATTGAAGCGACTGGCGCTCACCGGGACTCGGGATTGGAAGCTCTACTTGACCCGGAGACCACGTTTTCCAAACGGGATGAGGAGACCCGGCGTCGACTGATCTGGGTTGCCATTACGCTCAACGCCTGGATCTCTTTTGAATATGGGCGGCCGCGCGTGTTGATGAATGGGGTCGCGTGCAATACACCGTCACCCCGGGATGGCGATTTCACTGTGGATCTGATTCGGATGTATCAGATATCAGAGAAACTGGACCCAAACCATGTGAATAACCCAGTTGATCTCCAAGAGAGTCTGAGCCAAATACAACTTCTGGTCGTGGGCCACGATGTCTTGGCCCTTTCCCGCACCAACCTGGCTTTCGCCATCTACCGACGTCTACGAGTCGCGTCATCCGCGATTCCAAACGATGTTCTGACCCGCGTCATCGAGCTGGGAAATCTGGGACTCGACGCTGCCGTGAGATTGGCCGAGGCTCGCCGGCCCTGGTGGCATGTCGCCAACGTGCCCTTCCAGTTCGTGTGTACCCTGCTGGCCATGGATACGCGAGAGTCTCTCTTGAATGTAGGCCATGCACTGCGGGCATTCAAGACTATTGCTCAGTATTTCCGCACCCGGAATATTCAACATGCGCTGGAAACGGCCGAGTTTCTGGTTCGTCTCTCGCAGCACAAAAAGAAAGGCGACCTGGACGCCCTCAATGGAGGGCTGCAAGAAGTGGAGTTTTCCGAGCCAACTCAGAATATCGCGATGATCGACATAATGAATGTCTGGGGTGATCTTGACTGGGATGCTTTCTTGAATGCCGATATGCCGCTGTTTGACGAAACCCAGAGCCAGCGATGAGAGCCACACCGCTGCAACACAACTATGATGCAAGAATCCACCCTCTCAAATCCTCCTTCTTTGTTCATGAAGGAATTAGTCTTATTTCCTTTCCATCTGGACCTCGCGTGGGTGCCATGATTCGATCAGGCGGGTATGGTGGAAAAGGTGGATCGAGCGGAACATTGGGCGGATGCCATCCACCACGATGGCTTGATGGTATATATTCTATAAAGAAATCCGCCGATGTGAGGAGTAAATTGACACACCACGTTTTCCCTCGTTCTATTCGGAAACTTCTTGCTCAGAGCAATATGCAGAGCTTCCTCCAATATCGCCAGCTCCGTCGGGACCTGGAACGAACCATTCACCCCGGTGATCTTCATACTACAGCAGAGAATGTGGGCCCAGAACCGAATGATAGAGTCATAAGTCATCTCGATGATGGGAAACACGAGAAGCCGATTGTGCTGCATACGGGCCAAAGTGTGGTGATACCAGGCGTTAGTGTCCGACAAGTGCCCAGCATCTCCGACAAACCCGTCTTCATCGTCGGCTTCGAAGGGCCTGATGATCAATTCAACCCGCGAAATTGGTCCTTGGGACACAAATGGAAGACTCTGGCAATCGTGGGAACCACGGGTTTTCTGGTGGGATGGGTGTCTGCCATCGACTCGGCCGTAATCAAGCAAGGCCAAGAAGCATTTGGGGTCAGCAAGGTTGCTGAATCTCTCGCCACGAGCCTCTACCTCATCGCATTTGGCTTTGGATCTCTCATTGCTGGCCCATTCTCCGAGACTGTTGGTCGGAATCCCGTCTATCTGGTGACCCTGTCACTGCTCATGGTCTTCATAATGGCATCCGGCCTAGCACCGAACTTCGGCGCCCAGCTAGCCTTTCGATTTGTCGCGGGCTTGTTCGGTTGCACACCATTGACGACCTTTGGCGGTAGTATGGCAGATATCTTTGACCTGCTCGACCGCACCTATGCGTTTCCCGTATGCTGCACACTGTCATTCATTGGCCCGTTTCTTTCACCCATGATCGGTGCCTTTATCGGCCAAAGCACTGCCATCAGCTGGCGCTGGTCGGAATGGGCCTCCCTGATTCTGGCCGGGTTAATCACCATGGCCATTTTTTTCTTCGTGCCCGAAACCTACGCGCCGGTACTTCTGCAATGGAAAGCCCGCCATCTGCGAGCCATCACCGGCGATCAACGCTTCCTGGCCGAAGCAGAGCTGCACCAAACCAAGCTACACACCCAACTCCTGTCAAGCTGCGTGCGACCCTTCCAGCTATTCTTCGGCGAGCTCATGGTGGCTCTGTTCACTCTGTATCTGGTGGTAGTATACATCGTCCTATTCGGGTTCCTCACAGGCTACGACTTCATCTTCGGCGAGACGTACGGCTTCTCTCAGGGATCCGTAGGTCTCACCTTTATCGGCATGAACATCGGGTTCCTAATCGCCTTCGCCCTCATCCCACACATCTACACAGCCTACAGGCGACGTCTGAAGACTGCGCTCACCACCGGCGACGACGACGGTCACCCGCCCGCCGAAGAGCGGCTGTGGTTCGCCATGTACGCGGCGCCGTGGTTCCCAATCTCGCTGCTCTGGATGGGCTGGACCTGCTACCCCGGCGTGTCGTATTGGTCGCCGCTGATCGGGTCCGTGGCGTTTGGGTTCTCGGTCCAGGGCATTTTCATTTCGAGCTATGCGTATCTGATTGACACATATGAGCGCTTTGCTGCTAGTGCCCTGGTCAGCGCGACTTTCATGCGCTATATCGCTGCCGGCGCGATGGTGGTCGTTTCGATTCCCATGTATACGGATCTCGGCGTGCATTGGTCCTTGACGCTGTTGGGGTTTTTGGCACTGCTGATGACGCCGGTACCGTATGTCTTTTATAAGTTTGGACATGTGTTTCGAGCGCGCAGTAAGGCTGTTGCGGCGAGATAGTGGAGGGCCGGTACTTCTATGGCGGGTGGGAAGAGATCTATGTAATTTATTTACCTGGATAGCTTAGCTACATAGGCCGACGTGCAAAACTGGTTATTAGCTGGTAGGCGTTGTGTCTCTCTTTACTTTGAATTGAGAAATGAGATATACGACTACATAGAATGGTTTTTGGGTAGAAACTGGAAATTCCTGGCGAGGGAATGTGTATAAAAGTGCCCCGTTGTGGGCCGATGCTCGAAGGATGTGTGTTCTAGATTTTTCCTGGAGTCCACGGCATGTTTGGCATAGATTAAAAGCCCATTGCAGGATCTACTACCCGTGGACCTGTAAATACATCCTACCAGAAAACACTTCAGATCCTTCACAGATGGGCAAGTAGTTTTCAACAAAAGAGTCCACCAACAGCCCATTTATAATACACACCCCAAGCAATTTCAACCGTTAAACAACGGCCCCAGACAATCGGGCATTCTCCAGGGGGAGAGAGAGAGGGGCGATACCCGAGACGAACGGGAGGTAATCGGGGTCCCCCAGCCTAACTTCTGACAACCCTGGCCAATTTCCCACTGCTGAAACAACGGCTCCGACAGACATGTCCATTCAGCAGAAGGGCTTCGACGAACACCGCCCCAGGGATCGTTCCAGGGCGATTTCACCAAACCGTGGTCTTGACCAGGTCAAAGACTGGGGAACATACGCCCGAAAGCAATTGGCGCTGCTGATCGATCGGGTCCGGAATTCCGAGTCGATCGGAGGCTGAGGCTTGATCATACTGAATACATAAGTATACATACGTATGTATATAATAGACACAGGCACTTTTCGCTCTCTCCCTGAATTGATGCATGAAGGGTTAGTGTAGGAGATTCTTGCCAGACCACCATGTCTAATCCCGAGCACCTGGATTGAAGTCGGAAATTAATCAGGGCCTCAAAGTCGAGCTCTCATTTTCTTTTTTTTCAGTCTCAAGGCTCCTGTGGATCAAAAGTACCGTTACCGATGGATCCATACCGGCATTCTTCACCAACGTCGCCTAACGGACTTGTATATGAGTTGTCTTTTGATAGAATTATAGTAAATGTATGTGCATATTTAGAGTAGACTGGGCTAAGATTATTGAGACAAATAGCTTAGCCTATATATTTTCTATAGAAATAAGTGGAAGATACTCAAAGTATTCTCACGCCTGGAGACACTATGAGTCCCATCGGGACTAGTCAGGGGCACTACTCGGTATACGAACACAAACCCTCCAACCACTTGCCCTCCTCTGGTCCCCACTCGGTTTTAATTATGCCTTTGATTATTATTTTTTTTTCTGACTAGCATTCATTACCGACGGGGAGGGCGCTTCGTAGCTTTCTTTTTCGGTGTAAAAAAAAAAGCTTTTGTCCACTGGAACTTGGTCCTACAACGGCTGTCATCAGCCCCTAAACGCGACTTGGACCATGCTAAATGAAAGGCCCCGTTTTTCGCAAGGTTTGGCTTTTTCGGGGACGTGGATTTCCTGGTGTTTATCTTACTAATTTTTTTTTCCATTTGAATTTTCTTAGCTTTTCCCTCGGGCTCTGTCGGGTCCATTGTTCCCTTTGATTATGATTTCATAGATCCACAGTGAGAAGGATCTGGCGATGATTTTTTCGCTTGTACTACATTTGAGGCGGAACTACCACGAAAACTAATTGCTGCCATTTATGTATTCTGTGTATACAGATTGTCCATGTACTGTAGGTATGGCTTGAACACAGGATTATTATTAATATAGACAGGTGGACAGGTGGACTCTGGGTCGCGCCGTGTGGGATCCACGAAAACAAAAGGAACCATGGAAAGGAAATTAAGAGGCACATACAGTACGTAGAGTCGAGCAAGTTGTGCCCTCTGCACACCATTTGCATGTCACCGGCCTGCACGACGCAGGAGGTGCTGCATCATCGGAGAATAATTGCAGACAGGCCTCGATCTAACGCAGCTGAGCAAATGATCGATGCTGTACCCCGGGTTCAGCAAGGGATACAATATCGTACATAGTAATAATAACAATATTATCATAATATAATATACATACATGGATGCTGTAGTATAGTTAACTAGTATGTAATGATGATTCATGAATTCAGGCCAAGACCCTGTATTTGGGTTTTCCCGTGTCCAGACCCCCGGAGCCGCTAGTGATTTCTTTGATTTTTCTTTTGCTATTCTCGTACGGTTGATACTGTTGATACTTTCGATACACTCAATTGCAATGACTTATGGATATAGGTATATATACTATGTCTATAGAATAGAATAAGATAGATCACAAACATAATTCCAGTCTTAAACACTGCTATGTTTCATCCCTACCAGTGGCGCTCAGCCTTCAGCCCCAGAGATCCACATGCCAAACCACACGCGAGCTGAATTCCATGTTTACCGTACCTGACGCCTGCAAGGGATGGACACCTTGAATACGTTGGAAAATACTCAAATAGAATCAAGAGTAGAAGAGAATAGTAAAGAATAAGTCAAAAGTGGAAAATAACAAAGTAAGAGAATAATAAATAATAGAAATAGTATGATTGACGTAAAGAACCTGAAGATCGAACGGTGGGCATGTTGGATCCTTTTTTTTTTTTTTTTTCTTCCTTCGATACCATTCCCAATCCCTCTTTTCGATTGATCATCGCATTCTTCGAGTGTCATCTTTTCCTTCTTTTCGACTCTCTGATCCCTCTCTTGCATTTTGCATTTTGCATCTGTGTGATCCAAACTACACATCTACCTACGTATCATTGGTGCTCGCCCCGGATCGGCCGACCATCTGTACACGGTACGCGAAGTGGAGGGAACCGCGGGTTTCGGTTGTCCTCGACGCGACATCCAGGAGTCCCCTCTTGCTTCCTCCCCAGCCTGTGTTTTGCGCTGCTAGGTCATGCCGCTCCTTTGTTTGTTCTCTGGATAAGAATATCCCGTAAGTGTGTCGGAGGACAAGTGTCGACGGGGGGTGTGAGGCTAACAGCAGGCTGTCAAGTTTCTCTCGCTTTCGGCGTCACCAATCTGTCTCTCGTTCCATTCGATTGTGGCGTCTCCTCGACGATAACCGCTCCGTTCTTTTTCTTTTTCTTTTTTTTTTTTTTTTTCGTACCGATTGCGACCCGGAGAATTGTCACCCTAGCCCCTCACAATGAATCGCTTCCGCAAGAACAAGAAGGTCAAGGAGACCTTGGACGACCTGGAAAGTGGCCCGCCGACCTTGAGTTTTAGGTCCAAGAAAAAAGAACAGCCGCAGCCGAAACCTGAATTGGACCTATCCGGCGCGCTTCCCTCGACAGACGACTTTCGGACTAGCCTGCTCATGCCCAAGCTGTCTGCTCGGTTCAGTATGCTAAGAGAACAGGACGACCCGGACTCCAAACTCGGCAAGGCGAGCGATGACAGTGTCCTCTTTCCCAAACGCGCCTCACGACTCAACCTGTTCGGTCACAACCCCAGCGTGTTGGCAGATATCGATGAAGTGTCCTCGAACGACGGCAGCCGACCCTCGATCGCATTGGGCCGCGCCGATTCCTATGCGTCCGGCGGGGAGGGATATGGCACCGACGATGACCGATCCCCCAACGATAGCATTATGAGCCGAGCGCGTCGCGCCGAGGGCAACAACTTGTTCGGTGGTCGTCAGAAAGTGTATAAGATCCCCGTTCGATCCCCAGGGACATCGCCTCATCCGACCGAAAATAGCCGTCGGGGAATCAAGGCAGTGTATGAGAACGATGTAAAACTGTCCGCTTTCCAGCGATTGAGACTCAAGGAAAAGGAGGAGAGGGCTGCGGAGGACGCCTTGCGCGAGGGGGCCCGCTCGGGAATCGGAAGATGCCACTTCGTCTGTCTCGTCCACGAACCGCACCACCTATTCCTCGACTGCATCGGGCCCTGCGACCGATGCCCGCACTTCGACTGCTGCTACCTCCATCGATGAAACGCAAGCTAATGCACCCCATGCGGAATCCCCTTCGAACCCAACCCCCGAGCCCCAAGCCGAGGCTTCCAAGCCACTCACTCCCGCGGTTAACTCGAAGCAAGGGTCCGTTCGGTCCCGCCGCCTCTACAATCAAGGATTGAACCAAGCTGTTCAAAACCAGCAGTCCTCGACTTTACACCGGTTGGAGAGTCTGGGTCGTCAGCGCGCTGGGACACCGGATCTCCCTCCTTTGAACCGGAATTATTCCAGGAGCGCAACCAACCTGCGTGACCGGTTACAAAAGCTTGCCATTGCCGAGCCAGCATCTACATCTCGTCCCACTAGCCCTCCCTCGTCTTCGACCTCACCAAAGCAGCGAACATTTGTGGGGTTGACCAAGGAAAAGAACTCTCCCACGGCTGCGACTTTCGGATCTGTGCCTCCAATTAGCCCCCCTTCAAGTGAAACTGGCGATAGTACCTCATTGCTGGCGGCCGCGCTGAACCCGGAAGACTATGGCAAGGCGACAGCCATGGGCCTGTTCAACAGGCCTGCCACGGGATTCGATGAACAGCAATTCTCTCGGCGCCAGCAACAAATGCAGCAGCAAATGCAGCAACAGATGTTACAAGGACGAAAGACGCCCCCATTGCGCCGGTCCTCGCCTCCGCGGCGTGCACTGCCACCGGATCCCCCGAACCGCCCCAGGGGCTTCTCCAAGTCCAGTGTCCGGTCCCGAGCAGAGTCGGCTTCATCGCACTACAGCAGTGATGTGCAGCGCGGAGTTGACCATTCTCGGGCGTCCAGCGTCGAGGCCTCTCCCGGAAGACCTGGAGTAAGTGCCTTGTATGCCAACTCCACCGCAAGCGACTCGGGGGATGAGGGTGACGAGACAAACTCCCGTCATGTCTCGTCTGCGACATCTCTAGCCACGGAGTATGGCCAAACGCTTCACCATTCCGGTGTGGGGTCCAAGTCACCCACTTCCACTGGAGACCATCTTGAAACTCTCCCGGAAGTGCGATACTCAGACCTCGGTGATCTCAAGCCTATTGAGGAGAACGAAGGCGCAGATGGCAATGCTCCTGTGACCGAGAACGGCGGACCCGATCAACAAAGGCCAGACTCGTCCGTTTTGCAGGCGCCTGCTCCGGAGCTTAGTGGGATGGTTCGGTCTCAACTGCGTCGCATCAGTGACCGATCCGTGCCCCCTCTTTCCCCACGCTTCCCAGTGCCTCGGGAGGATTCGCCCTGGGACACCTTGAATCCACAAGCATCACAACAAACTACTGGTAATCAAGTTGCTGAAGAGTCACGCGACGGGGCCGTGTCGCCTCCCGCTGTGGCGCCCAGCTCCAGACCTTCCCCGGAGACTGCTCGTGTCAGTGGAGACTCGTCTGACGCCCCCGTTTCGCCTGTTTCACCCATGTCTAGCTCGACCCTGAACGGCACGTCGTGGAAGGATGAGCTCTCTCTCCACCGACGCGACGCAAGCACCGAGACACAGAAGGAGCGCGAAGACTTTGCCACTGAACTGGCGGAGAGGCGGAGAAAGGTGCAGGAGAAACTGAAAAACGTCGCAGAGACTGAAAGCCGGTCAAGCAGTCCCATTTCTGGCCGACAGACACCGGAGCCATCTCACATTAAGACCGGGAACGCGTTTGCTCTCCTGAAACAGAAGTCCAGCAAACCGAACCCCTTGCGACAAGACCAAAGCCCAAAGATGTTTGGTGCTAGCAATGGCTCCACTCCTCTCCTGTCGGATGAGTCGTGGCGTGAGGAGGAACGGCCCCCTTTCAGCTTTGGCAGATATTCCAACTCCAGCTCTCCACATGTTGGATCGGAGCGATCATTCCGATCTCGTGTGCCTACCACCAGTCGCGGGAGCCACGAGGAATCGAGTGAGTCGAGTCGCAGCCGTGGGCCTTCTCCCCAGCCACCATTCCGTTCCCAGCGAGACCGCTCCGCCTCGGATGCATCTGGTCGGTCCAAGAGCCGGCCCAGATACCCCCAACGAGACGATCTTGGAACCGTGCAAGAAGGAGCCGTCATCGACCACGAAAACTTCGTTGCGCCGGACAACTTCGAACACCCGGCCCCTGCCTCCGTTCCTGTTTCAACTCGTCCATCAATGGAGGAGCCTGCCGGATATGACCGATCCCCGTCCGCGGCTTCTGGCCGGTACCGCAGTGCCAGCAGGTCCGGCACCCCGAGCTTCCAGTACGAGCGGTCTTTCCAGCTTCCCCAACAGTCCAACCAGCCGGCAATTATTGGGGCTGCCCCACGGCCCTCGCCCGCCGCTCCTCCCTACTCTGCCAACGCGACTCCCCCACTGCATGAGATGTCTCCCAACCAATCTGGATCTGCATCCCCTAGTTCAGCCGCTGGCGGCGCCCATACTCTTCCTCAACGTGCCCCCGGGCACGCCATGCTCCAGAAGCGTTCGGTGAGCAAGAAGCAGATCTCCGAGCCCACCTTTGTATCCTGCACTTCCAACGTACCCACTATTGGACTTCCCTCGGGTGCGCCCCCTTCTCAAGCCGGTGCACCCCCTCCCTTGCCTCCCATGAACCCGCGCCGCCGTCGCGGGACCACCACCCAGACCATCCTGGGTGCTTTCAAAGGCGACAGACATGACTCGCACCGCGTCGCCTCCCCGGCACAGAATGCCGCCGAGGAACACAGTGTTTTCCCGGACGATGAGAAGCGACCTCGTTCTCGCAATCGTCTCCGCAAGACCTCGAGCGAGGGCGGCAGCCTGAACGCGCGGGCGCGCCAGGAGGCCATGGCTGACCCTGTCCCAGCTGTCCCTCAATACCCTCCCCCTGCCGTCCCGGTTGATGGCGGCATGTTTTGATCTTGAATTTTGGATACTATCTTTTGTTTTCTCTTTGTCCTGTCATCTTGTTTTGACTTATCCATTCCCTTGTTTCGGCCTTTTCATGACCGGTTCCTTTTCCTTTCTCTTTCCCCCCCCCCCCTCTCCTTTTTGACATCCTTTTTTCTTTGTTGATGACCATATACCACCTGGTGCATTTTGTGAGCGTCTGTCTACTTCCGGTCCCTTTACTTTTTCTTTTTCTTTTCCTCATATTCCCAGTAAAGGTGTGACCAGGTGTATTTTGAGTTCAAACAGATCAATGTAACTTGTGTCTATCAAATATCTTATTGGATTTATTTAAGGGCAGAATACAGCTGCAGAGGGACTATTTATATTTTTTGACATCCTGCTATTATAGAGAATAATTGCTGTGGGCAGTAGCCCTATAGTAATAATTCAAGGCAGCAATCCTTGTCACGCGATCTACCCTCGTTTCAAAATTGATGTTTACTATGTGAGATGGCACGTGACATCCAAGCCCTCATCCCTAACTCCGACGTCAGTACTTTAAAGTCCGTACTCTAGAGCCTAACCACTTCATTTTGATATGGAAATAAAGCATGAAATAAATCAATGCTCAAACTTGATCCTAAAATTCTAAATAACTGAGTTTTATATAGACAGATGAGAACTTGCGGATCCTGGATCACACAAGATCTCGCCTGTGTCAGTGATGGGACAGTAGTCGGCTTTGCTGGACATTTCACCAATCCTTAGGAATTTCATATCGGGATGAATAGCTTCGATAGTTTATTTAATGGATTTCTTTTTGAAATCTCTTTAGCAGCCCCCCTCTACCCATTTGCATACCGTTCTTCCTCTTTCTACTACCCTGTCTTGCCTTATTCCTCTCCTATTCATTATCATCTTCATCGTTGTGATCGCATCTGATATTCCCGTCGACTATTATTTCTTATATTGCTATCTTCATCATTAGCATTACCACCTCTCCTTGCTTTACTGCCTAACCCCAACCACAAAGTGAAGCGGACCGGACCTTTCTCTTCTTAACTCCCTCTGCCTCTTTGTCCTCATCTTCATTCTTCAGAACTTCCAAGTGACCAAAGCACACCTCCGTTGACCCCTTTCTTTACTCTCTTATTGCAATTAACAAATATCCTTCAAGTGAGAACTTTGAGAGTTGACGAGATGCCGCCTACCAAGCAAGGCAAGAAAAAGCCTTGGAAGAAGAGGTGGACAAAGAAGACCAAGGCTGCACAGAAAGACGGACAGGCCACCAAGCAGCCCCCTCGGCTGAATATCAAGCAGGAAGATGGCCCTGATGGTATGCCATCACAGGTAAGCAACACACCCTAATTGGAACACAGATTATAGAAAGCTTGGCGGCGGCGGTGGTATCTAACATTTGCTTCTCAGCAGCAGCAGAGTCCTTCACACAAACAGCAGCTGTTCCGGCCATATTTTGCATCAGAGAATATGGGACTCTCGAACTCCGCTCCCGTGTCCGGTAATGCCTTCAGCTTACCCGACAAAAGCTACACCGCAGCCTGCTCCGAGATGGCTTATGGCATCACCCCGACCAATCTTTCTCGTGGCAATGCCACAGACGCACATGACCTCCCAGCCCAAGCCCTGGATGTGCAGAGCTGCGCAGGAAGTGAATATCTGTTTGATCGAGCCGGCACTGTACTGGCGGGCAGCATGCCGCTTCGCCATCCGCGTGCTGAATATCGCGATGCCGTGGTGCAGCAGCCTTTGGTGCAGTCACACCCGGGCAGTGAGCATCTGTTCGAGCAGTCTAGCAACACTCTTTCAAGCCCTTTTCACCATGCCCGCGTCCGCACTGTATGCCAGGGTATCAATGTGCGTACGCCTCAAGTCCAGAGTGGCTCGGGCAGCCAGCCCCGACACCCACAGCCGATACCAAGTTCGATGAGCATATCAAACAATCAACACCGGTCCGTTGTTACCCATAGATCCGTGCCACATATATTCACTGGTGTCCACCCTTTGCCCCGACGGCCCGACCTCAATTCAGGGTCCGATGTCGAACCCGACCAACTGCGTGCCGCCTGCAACTTTCGAGGCAAACAGCCGAGTACCCACCCGCAGAGCGCTTTCCCTTATAGCACTCCGCCTGCTGCGAACCAAGGCGCCATGATCAACAGAAATGGGCCTCCCCTACCTCTGATGAGTGGGCATTCATACAACCAGTCCAGCATTGACCTGGGCCAGCCTTACCGCCCGGGGTACCAAGGAAGCAGAGCAGGCAATGGCCCCTTGGACCCAAGGGTTTCAGGCCACCAGAGATGGATGATCAGTATGACTGCTGCGGCCAATACTGAGAGAAGAGAGCGGATGAGGGCCCGACTGGCGCGTGCGCTGAATACGATGCTCCATGATTTCGTGGAGCAGCATCCTGATGGGGTCGTTGATGGCGAATTCCAGCTGTGCATGGTGACCCCCAATGAGCGTGTCCAGGTCGTGATTTCCCATTGGTATCCTGGTTACCCTCCTGTCTAAGATACCACTGACTTTTCATTTGGATGGTGTCTTTTTGAGAAGATATTAAATACTTCCTCGGATATGCCCACCATCCAATGTGAATGTGAGCGAGGGGTGATGTGGAACCGAAGTGGGAAACAGAGGGAGGAGGGGGATATGTCAGGAGAAAAGAGAACGCCGAAAAGGCATTATGTAGCATAGTCTAGTCTTAAGTGAATGTGAAGTCAGTTCTGTTCAATTTTCGTTTTGGTATCTATCATAGCACAATTGATGACGCCCAAATCTTTATACACAAGGGTCTTCGAGGTTTACAGTCACAAGAAATATGTAGCGTTATTTACAGCTTGTCCGGGAAGCCAAAGTTCACTCCGAATGGCGGGAATACAAAGCGCTGGAAGCCCTTGGTGGCAGCGAGCTGATCGCAGTACTGGGCGATGGTAGCCATGTCCGAATCGTCGAGATGGATCAAGTCTGTGCGGTTGGCCTCGATGCGGGCCGGGGTCACGGACTTGGCGAGGACCGAGGAGCCTCGGGCGACTGTGTAGCTGTGTCAGACTGATAATTTCAAAAAGAATGGGGCGAGGTTTAATATGAGAGAACTTACTGTGCCAACTGAGAAGGATGGTGGCCGGGCTGACACCGCGCTTCTGTGCCACGGCAACAATGGGCTCGGCTGTGAACAGCGGGCTGCCGGTGCTGCCGAGCGGGCTGTATGCAGTGATATGGATGCCGGCCTTTTTGCAGAAGTCGACAATCTCCTGTTGTGGCAGCGAGGGGTGGTTCTCAATCTGGTTGACCGCGGGCACCACCGAGACCTGGGGCAGGAGCTCCTCCAGATACGGGACACTGTAATTGGAGACACCGATGGCCTTGACCCGTCCGGTGTCCAGCAGCTTCTCCATGCTCTTCCACGTTGTGACGTGGGAGTGGCTGTGGTCAATGTCGCGCGAGCCATCCGGGAGCTTGGGGAAGATGTTGTGGTTTCCTAGGGTTAAGTTAGAACGGTCAAATTTTTGGAAAGAAGCCGAGGAGCTAGCTAACCCTTGGGGTTCATGGCCAGTGGCCAGTGCATGAGGAACAGATCCAGGTAGTCCAGTCCAAGGTTCTTCAGGCTCTCCTCAAGGCCCTCTTCGACGCGCGCGTGGAACGAGCACCACAGCTTGGTGGTGACGAACAACTCTTCGCGCTTGACCTTGCCCGTCGCGAGAGCTTCCCGGATACCCTGTCCGACTTCGTGCTCATTGCCATAGCAGAGGGCCGTGTCGATGTGCCTGTAGCCTACTGAGATGGCATGGCTAACTGCCCTTGCGACCTCGCCGGGCTCGGACTTCCATGTTCCCAGACCCAACGCGGGGATCTCAGCGCCAGTGTTGAGTTTGAAGCGAATGTTGGCGGCCATTGTTACTGAATTTCGATGAATTGAAGAGTAAGAGTCTCAACGGAATGCAGAGGAATTCCGAGAGAAGAAAGAAAGCAAGAACGAAAGAAGATTGAAGAGAAGTGCCAAACGAAACATCGACTTCCCCCCACGCGGGGCTCTCCTTCGGCCCCGGTTTTCCCATCAATCACACCCATCCCAATTCTTCGCATCAGCAACCATCTCCCTCAGTCCCAAATGCCCCGCATATCGGCGACTGTGCAGAAGCCATGGCCTCCAATGTCCAAGGAACCAGGAAACCCGAGGGTGCAAGCATCTCGGAAACCAGAATCCTGAGGCCCTGTGGCATCGTTTGACATCATCGCTTCCAATCATGGATCGGCCTGGTGGAGACTCGTCCACAGGGCCGCCATCGCGGAAGCCAGAATCCGTGCTTCGAATGTTCGATCTGCAAATCATGCGGTGCGAACTGCCTGGTTAGCCGCTTGATAGCAGACTGTCGGAAATCCAGAAGCGATCTCGCCTCTTATATAGAGATCCTTTTCCAAGAGACTTCAATTCAACTACTTCATCTGTGAATACTTGATATCCTGTTGACCAACAAGAACAAAAACAACTTGACACGAATCGAGGAAAATTATACATTCTTTACCTTAATCACATCCACCATGGCACCCGTCGCCATCGAGTCTCCAGCGCCCGCCTTCACGAAGCGTGATGGCCAAGCCCTGGAAGAGCTGTCCGACGCCATCGACGAAGTCAACGTGCTCAAGGCCAACATGAAAAACGAAAAGGGGCTGTACGAAGAGTCCGAGTTCGACAAGAGCAAAGACAAGACACAGTTCCGGCAGTACGAGGATGCGTGCGACCGAGTCAAGAACTTCTACAAGGAGCAGCACACGAAGCAGACAGTGGCCTACAACCTGAAGGCGCGCCACGAGTTCCACAGCAAGACCCGCGCCGAGATGACAGTGTGGCAGGCGATGGAGAAGCTCAACACGCTGATCGACGAGTCCGACCCGGACACCAGCCTGTCGCAGATCGAGCACCTGCTACAGTCGGCCGAGGCCATCCGCCGCGACGGCAAGCCGCGCTGGATGCAGCTGACGGGCCTGATCCACGATCTGGGCAAGCTGCTGTTCTTTTTCGGTGCCCAGGGCCAGTGGGATGTCGTCGGCGATACTTTTCCCGTCGGCTGTGGCTTTGACGAGCGCATTATCTACGGCCGTGAATCGTTCAGTGAGAACGAGGACTTTTGTCATGAGATCTATGACTCCAAGTTCGGTATCTATAGTCCCGGCTGTGGCCTTGACCGAGTCATGCTCTCTTGGGGCCACGATGAATACCTCTACCATATCGCCAAGGAGCAGTCGACTTTGCCGGACGAGGCCCTCGCTATGATCCGCTATCACTCTTTCTACCCCTGGCACAATGCGGGTGCTTATCACGAACTGATGGATGACCATGATCGTGACATGCTGCGCGCTGTCAAGGCCTTCAACCCTTATGACTTGTACAGCAAGAGCGATGGTATTCCCAGTCTGGAAGAACTCAAGGTATGTTTGTGCTGTACTGGAGGGGAAAAAAAGGATTCTATGAACTGTATCGCTGACCTTTCTCTGCAGCCCTATTACCTCGACTTGATTGACGAGTACTTCCCCAACAAGGTGGTCAGGTGGTAGATTTGCTATATAAGGACCCAGTGGGCTTAGATATTGTTTTCATGTTTTGTTTATGAGATTCCCATTTGATGTTTAGTGTCTGCCATGAAGCGACGATACAATGAATGATTATAGCTGTTGCTCACAACTTGGTTGATGATAGCATTATTTAGCAAGGAGTATGAGTTTGTAGAGTTGGATTATAGGCATGGAATGATATTCATATCTCCAAGAACCAGAGACATCCTAGCCGACTTATAGGTAGGCAATGCATCGCAACAGCCACAACCCTAAGACATACATATTGCTGAGAGATTGATCACATCAATGGCAAGATCTCGAATATTTTGAATAGTTTTTGATCAAACGAAATAGGATGCCAACTCTATATGTAAGCCATAATCTAATCTACCTATAGTCTAGCAACCTCAGTCCGGTTCCCATTCTCATCAAAGAGAATCTTCTTCCCCGTAATCAGCGACTCCTGCAACGCCGCCCCAATGCGAACCGCCTGCACCGCAGCCGTAAGATCCAGCGGAAGGGGCTTATAATCAAGCACAGCAGCAGTAAACTCATTCGCCTCGGTAACAAAAGCATACTCAAAGCGATCATAATAATGCTGCGGGATCTCGCGCCGCACGCCAGAGTCATCATAGATATGCAGGTGATTCAGCGCGGGCTGCGTGTTGACTGCCAGCTTTCCGCGCGTGCCAATGATCTCGGTGGTATCCTCCTGCCCCGCGGCCATCATGCGCGACGCATAGAAATACGCGATTCGTCCGTCGTGGAACTCGACCACGCCTACTGCATTGTCGCGGTCATTGTGTTTGCGCAGATCGGGCTCGACGGCTGTGATTCCCACCGCGGACACGGACTTGATCTTGCTGCTTGGGCCGAAGAACCACAGCGTTAGGTCGATGTCGTGGATGGAGCAGTCGACGAAAATCCCGCCGGAGAACTGTGCGTACGCGACGAAGAACCCCGATGGGTCGAGCTTGTCGCAGGTTTGGCTGCGCAGTACGGCTGGCGTTCCAATCGTCCCGGATTGCATTTTGTTGTAGGCGTCGCGGTAGGAGACGTCGAAGCGGCGCGAGAAGCCGCACATGACTTTTAGGTCTGGTTTCTTTGCGGCGGCATCGACGACGGATTGCGACTATTCACAGAGAGTATCGATTAGCCTTTCTCTTCGTCATGCAATTCTTTGTTTCCTTGTTATTGGGAATAAATACCACATCAACACTAGTCGACAACGGCTTCTCACAAAGAACATGCTTCCCCGCCTCAATCGCCTTGATCGCCTGCTCAGCATGCACGGCCGTCGCCGACGCCACAACCACCGCTTCGAGTCCCTCGTGCTGGAGCATCTCCTCGTAGTCCTGGTACAAGCGCACGCCGAACGGCTGCAGGTGGGTCTTGGCCCATTCCAGCTCGGCCGGGTCGGGCGAGCTGGCGGCGACGAGGTCGGCGCGGGGTGTGCGCTCCAGGAAATTGAGGGCGTGGCGCTTGCCCATACGGCCGAGGCCGGCGCAGCCGATTTGGAGTTTGCGGGCGGACATTGTTGGAGGAAGAAGAGGAAGAAAAGAGGGAGGAGAAAGGATAGAAGTGGAGAGAGAGGAAGGAATTGAAGGAGAATGGCGAGGTTAAAAAGAGGAAGAGCAAGGTATTATATTCAAAGAATCTCTATATTGGCTCATCCAAGGCATCGAACATCGAATTCCGAGTGGAGATGCCGATTGCGGGGATTTGGTTCCCCGGAAACGTGGAGACCGCCCGGAAAGTGAATCCCGCGTGGGAATATTCACTTGTCCAGATGTTTAGTTAGTAATTAACTATTGAGAAGCATAGTGTGCACCGAATACTGAATATTGATTAAATGACCTGATCCCATAGAATCGAGCTCGGACATAGCCCCGATCTATAGAAGTGGGGGTAGTCAGAAACAATTAAGAAACATACATCTGTTAGTAGACCAACACCAAACACCCTATGAACATAACCCATCACTGCTACAAAGCAGCCATGCAAATTACCCACGCTTCTCCTGATCCCGTACCCGACGCGCCTTACGCTGAGCCACAAGCTCCGGATCAACAAAACCGTCTCCCCGCAACCAAGCCAAGCCCTTGCGCAACCCAGCACCTTGAACCGCCTCTGGCCGCGCCTCAAGAATCGAGCCCATGAGCGCCCACGAGAGCACAAACAGGCACAGTTCGCCGCCGCGGCGACCCTTCCACAGGCCGCGCTTGACGCCGGTTTTGTACGCCGAGTCGATGGCGGCGCGGAAGAAGTACAGGAAAGGGCCGCGGCTGTTCCCCAGGAACAAGAACGGCAGGCCACCCAGGGCCCCGCTCAGGAAGAAGCGTTTATTGGGTAGTGTCGAGCGGGGCAGAGTGCTGTTTAGGAGACAGACGCTGCCCCAGGCAGACCCGATGGCGGCGGAGAGAACCGCTGTCATCGTAATAATTCGCTTAGACAGTTGGTTTGCCGACGAGATAGGCTGCAAGAGAATTCCCTTAATCTTAGGAATGGAAAGTGCCAATGTCACGGTCGTCAGGAACCGGGCCAGTGGTGGCACCGAGAGGAGGATGTGGTGTAGGAAGGCTGTGCTGCAGTTCGGCAGACCTGGGTGCAGGAGGGCACAGGAAAGACTCGAGATAGCAGGGTGCGCGGGGCCGGTGATTGGAGCGATGGATTTCACCGACGACGGTAACGTGTTGGCGTCAGCCGGGTGGAGGATGGGCGAGACAAATGCCCTAAATCATACTTGTCAACAACAGACAAAAAGAAAACATCCAGAAAGGTAGACTTACGGCCAACGCAAATCTGCAATGGAGGCCAGCGAATCCACAATCTCGTCCTTCTCCGGCCAAGGCACGTTGATCGGCAGCGAGTCCGGTCGGCCTTGGATATAGCTCGGAGAGAGTCTCAGAATGACATTTCCAAACCACTGCCGCCTTGGTCAGCCACTACCAACAAATTAACCGCAACATGATAGAATGGTCTACCAACCTTAGGGGTCGTCTCTCGATCAAACACAAAGGCATGGAAAAGCTGCGCACACGAAACCGGCATCAGCAGCCAGCTCCCAAACCACCACGGACGCTTATCCATCCAGCCCTTCAAGTCCACGACATTAAACAGAAACTCCAAGCTGCGCGTGCTCATATAGATGGCCGCAGTCAGCCGGAACTGGTCTTGCGGGCAAATCCCCAAGGCAAACCCCGCCAAACTGGCCCCGACCGCCGGTGCAAAGCGCGAGGTCAGCGCGCGCGAGATGCGCGGGTTGCGGTCGCGGAAAGGTTGGGCGTCATCGGTACGCAGGTTAGCGCGCAGCCGCACGAGGAAGCGATAGAGCAGACGGTGGAGGAGGAGTAGCAGGGAGAGAGAGATTGAGAGCCGGAATTTGGGGGACTGGAGGAGTGGCGTGCGGGTTTTCTTCCTATATCAGCACGTGAGTGAATTGTAAATTGCATCTAACAACGCGCAGAGCTTTGAGCTTTGGCTGCATCGTGGGTTCATCGTGGGCAATCAAAGAGGCAAGTCGTCATGCTTACTTTGCTGCGGCGCCTTGTATCCGACTAACAATCGAATCCGCCAGCTTCAGCACGATTCCGGACCCAAAAAACACCCGCAGAGACGCGCGCACGGCGGCCTCGCCATGCCGGTTCTTCGAGCGGACAATAGCGTCATATCGGGACGGCGAAGGGACCTTGCTTTGGACGGCCGGGGCGTGCTTGATTGCCGAGTTGTGGAGGAACCTGTATTCTTTGGCGCTCAGACAGACGCGAAGGGCATCGCGAACAACCGGAGGAAGATTCGTGTCATCCCCATCGACTGACATGGTGGGCAGTGCTGTCAAGCCAACGGCATGGCCGAGGTGTGGGAGGTGCAAAGATGGGGAAGGGGGGAGAGTCTCCACTTCAGCCCAGGCCGACCTCGGCAACTGAAGCGCACATGTTGATCAGACCAACAGAGGTCAATAATACATTTACAGGATTCTCATATACACAGAAACGTATTGTTCATACAAGCTATCTGACACCGACTGGTCCATCGGAGAGAAGAGTTCAATAGAGAATCTCACATATCATCAAATCCACGGATCACGGCCCGATCCCATTCCTGGTATTTCCCATAACATACGCCCCATTCCGATGCGCCCGGTACGCCACAGGAAAACAAAGAAACCGTCAAGCCAGACGGTCCGAACGCCAGTAAGACAACAAAGCCATACTCGAAAACATTTTTTTTTGGGTCGTAAGAAACGTAACTCCCTAGGGCCTTGCGGGCCCACCATCACCACCATGCGACACGCTCGCGTCACGAAGATATGGATGGGATGTGTGCGGGTGTCGACTCCGGCGCGTCCTTCATGGGGACGTCGGGAGAACCAGAGGGTTCATTTTTGTGGGCATCGGAGTCCGACTTGGTGGGCGTTTGAGCCCCGTCTGCAGTGGCCCCTGGCGCGGAACCTGGAGTGGATGGTGATTTCTGAGCAGGCGGCGCGGCTGTCGCTTGAGCCTGGGTCTTTTCTGAGGTTGGCGTGGTCGCCATGGTACCGCGGCGAATCAGATAATCACCAAGACTGAGTTTCTTCTTGGCAGGTGTGGGCGCAGGCGCGGCGGGGCCGGGGGGTTGCACACCAGCTAGTGCAGAAGATGTGTCGAGGGTGGTAGGGGACGCAACACTCGCTGTGGATGCGGAACCAGGGCTGATTGCGGGTGGCATGACCGGGACACTGGGCGGTGGCATAGAGACGTGCAGACCGCGGTCGGGAGTGGTTGCCCCAGGGATGCGCGTGTTGTGAGCAGCCGTAGATGGCCATGGGGGAGGGACAGGTGGCTTGCCCAAGTCACGCCCCGAGGGCAGCGAATCGGAGTCCGTTTTCAAGGACGAGTTTTGCATGGCCACATCGCGCTCCATAGGGGGAGCCGACGGGGTTTGAGAGGGCTCTCCATCTGTCATCGTGACATCCGGCTTCTCAGTCGTGATGATCGGGGAACGGATTAAAGCGGGGGATTGGGAGCTAGCGGAAGCCGCGGTATCAGAGCCAGCAGACGATAGCTGCTGTCGAGCAAGCTCTTCAGACCTGACGAGATCCATGCTGTACCGCTTGAGGAGTCGCACCGTCAAGGGGACAAAGTTGGGGCGGCGGCGTGATGATGTCTCGGGCGGCTCCTCATCATCGCTGAGATGTGCCTGCACTGCCGCGTCCACGTACTTGGGACGGCTGAGAGGAGAACGGCCAAACGGAGTACTAGACCCAGATGTTTTGCGAGGTGAGATTTGGCGACCAGTCGGCAACGATCCGGGGGACAGGGCGACGGGAGACCGAATGTGCCCGGCAGTCGTATCCAGGCGGAGCGACTTGGCCGACGCTCGTTGAGACGCAGAGGATCCAGTTTGTGTAGTGCCTGTGACAGCAGTAGACGATGAGCCTACAGAGGGGCCACTAGTCCGCTTTTTCTTTCTAGGACCATAGCCCTTACCGAGCTGCTCGAACTGCTTTTCGGCATTGGCAATCTTGCGTTGTTCGCGACTGGAGTTTTCGAGACCTGCAACATCCTGGAGGTGCGGCACGGTGGGGCTGAGATCACGGCTGTGAGGCTGTCCACGCGCAGATCCAGATGTCGACCGACTGTCCCCAGCGTGGTCGTCGTCTTCCGGGTGTTTCGTGGTCTCACTGCCCGCGCGGCTCGTGGACGCGCGACCGAAGTCCATTGGGGATGCAGTTGCCTTTGTCCTCGCCTTCTTTCGTTTTCCGTTGGATTGTTTTGTGTCGAGCGCTTTGGGATGTCGTCGGCGGTCGAGGTTGGCTAGCAGACAGTTTTGTGGGGGCTCACATGCGCAACCACCGAAGTTAGCGAGCGCGTTGCTGATGCACACCGCCGCCGCCTCCGTCGCGCTGTCACCTGATTCCTGCTTCACCAAACCATTAGAAGCCTCGGACAACTGCGCATCCAAGTACCACATGGTGGTAATTTCTGAGTTCGCGGGAATATCCTCCTTAGCGACGAAGCAGAAATGGTACTCAACATCGTTTGTGATGAAGATCTTCAGAGTCACGTTGGCACGGCACGAGCGCCGGATATACCGAAGCTTACTGCCTTCGTGACGGCTGTCGATATACAGTGGAAGCTGTGAGCTGAAGAAGACGAAGGGTTCGGGATGGCGCAACTCGGGCCATCGGTTATTCGGGTCGAGGCAGTAGTCGCGGAAGTAGCCCACCTTGCCGGTGATCTCTCCCACAATTTCATCCTTGTGTACGGTATCTTTTGATTTCAATATTTTCCACATTGGATGTCGCCCGCCCATATCGACATTCGGATCGGTGATGGTATCTATGGCCAAGGTGGGCCAGCGAGACCGATCCAGCGCGGTATCGGACCAGTTGAAGGTTTCTTCAGCACGACGGCCATTCGCGACTCGCGCCAGGGCTTCTGGGTTCTTCAGCCACGAGGTTGTATCTTCCACCAGACTCACGTTGACAAAGAGGTTACTGTCCATGTCAACGTGATCATCATCGCGGTCGTATAATTGTAGGAATTCGTTCGAGTAGAGAGGTATAGAGGGGCCAGAGGATTTGGTAGGGCTCATAGCAACTGATGTGGACGAACGGCGTTTGCGTGAATCGGGAGCCAGAGATGGCGTACCGGATAGACCGCCCACGGACGCGGACGACCGATGAGACGTCTTCGCTTTCTTCGCGGGAGGCTGATCGCGGGTTCCCGATTCACTGCGCTGATGACCGAGGCCATTCACATCACCGTCCTTGACCTTTTTCCTCTGGGTCTTAGCCCCCGGCCGCCTAATTTTCCGGTCGCTGTCCTCGCTTCGCTCTCGGATACGCCGTTGCCGCTGCCGATCAGCCGCACGCCGGTTGTCCAGCGGCCGTGGCTCACAATCGATACAGTTGTGCACATCCGGCACCCTCTTGTCGGGATAGTAGCAGACAATGTGCTGCCACGTCTCGCACCCCTCGCAGAATACCGTGCTACCATCATCTTCGTCGAACGAACAGATGCATTTGATGGTGTATGGTTCTTCTTCGTCGGGGGCGCCCGAATCAGAGAGGGCGCCGTTGGCGGCTGGCGAACCCAGAGGAGCGGGAACCGGATACGGATCCGTGGCGTGCGTGATGGCGAGGGAGGAGGTATCTGTCATAGTCTGACAGATTACCCCCTCTCAGGTCGAAACAAAATATGTTCTTGAACGAGAGGTGTTGATGACCTGGCCGTCACTATCTAACAAGCATATCACCACTGGGCTGAGGGGAAAAAATGGATCCCTCTCGAGTCTTTGATCGATGGACGCGTTGGAACCGAGGAAATGGATCACAAGAGGACCCAGAACCCGCGCAAACCAGCAATATTCAGATCAGTGACCACGAGAAACGATGATACCACGCCGCGTGGTGATTATGAGTAGTCTTTCGAGGAGGGTAAGATGGTGGTGGAGGTGTTGAAGATCCTGTCTGAATGCGCTCGCCCGGCGTCCGGAAGGGTAAAAGACCGAGAAAAGGGAAATTCTATGAGGCAACAGTAGGGGTAGTCGACTGTGTAGCAGGCGATTGCAGATCGAGAAGTCGGTCACTTGCGATTGGGGGAGATCTGGCCAAATCGGGAGGATGGAGGAGAGACGAGGCAGGGTGAAAAGGGTGAGCGAGATCGCGAGGGCGGGAAGATGAGAAAGGGGAGAAGGAATCAGAGGGTGGAAAAAGAGTATCGGAGGAGATAGAAGCGGGATGAGGAAAGAGAAGTGGAAGGACACGCGAAAAGGTAACTGGGAAAAAAAAAAAGGAGAGAAAAGGGAAGAGGGCGAATTGAGCGAGTGAACTGGAGAGAGACCAGAGGAGGAGGCCACGCCTAAGGCAGCGAATGGGGCCGTTCAAGCGGCGAGCCAACAGGCGAAAAGGGACTAGCGGCAGTAGGGCGAGACTCGAAAACGACCAAAGGCGCGCTGTCTTCAGAAAAACCTGACTGGGAGGAGTTCGGTGTTTCCGCCCGGCAGAACAGTAATGTGGTATTCAATACCGGGCCGACTGGTTCCAGAAACCCGTGATGTCGCTAGGCCTAACCAAGAATAGCGCCAGTCCCAATGCAGCAGAGTCACGGGGATGTCACGTGGGCAGGGTTCACGACGACGAGGTATCATGGATATAGATCCCTGTGCTGTGCAGTAAGCATCTTCAAGGGGCTGGGTTAGTCAGAGAGCAATTTAGGGGGGGATATTCAGGGTGGATCAGAGAGCAACATTCTTCTCTCGGGCCAGATTGGGCTGGAGCCAACCATGCGGCAAACAATTATGCTGATGAGGAATAGACCGGGCATCATAGGTTGCCAGAAGATATTTTTGGTGTGCTTGCACAAAGATGCATAGTCATCAGTCGAGGACCCAGCAGAGGAGCCACTTGGTAAGACAAGGCAATATCCTGAATCATCATGGGGAGCGAAAAAGACAGGGCAGTGTGAAGAGAAAAGCTAGGGTTGTGGGGAGACGATGAAAGGGTGGATAAGGGGCCTTAGTGGGTTAGTGGGTTTGAGGGAAGATTAGCAAACAGCAGCTCCCAACACCAGAAAAGAAAGTATACAGGTGACTTGGAGAATGTGGGTACCGGAGATGTGATCCCATGGAAGAAGGGAGATCATCCGGGGCGACGGGTAACTGGGGGGGAAGAAGTGTGGCGCAGAAAATGACTGGAAAGGGGTGGAAAGAGAAGAAGTTGTCTTTTGGGGGGGGGGCTTTTAGTTTTGAATATACCGCAAGGGCCCTGGAGAGACTGTGAATCCAAAACCAAAAAAAAAAAACCAAAATCTATCGATGCCCAAAGGGAGAGTGTTGTTAGTCAGGAGAAAAGAAAGGGGGGGGGATTGGAAGGGCGTGTCAGAACCTGATAATCTTTTGTAATTTGGCACTGTTTCTGCCACTATCAAGGGCGAGACGAAGGAACAGGGCTAGTCAAACCAAACGGTTCCCGAGCCTTTAAAACCCCGTCGATCATGGGCGTCAGGTAATGCTGTAAGGGTGGAGTGGTAGGCTGAAGGGTTGAAGTTGGTAGAGTTCCAGCAACTGTATCTTTGAAGTAGGAATGAACAGACTCTGGGGGAGAATCCTTTTTTTCTTGTTTATTCCGTTGATGCTGCCAGCATCATCTGCATGGTCTATTGACTTGCGTTCTCTTGGCAGAGTAAAATACGGTCGGGTGGTGGAGCCGGCAACACTCGCGGTATACTCCGAGCAAAAGGACGGTGTGGGAGGATGGGAAGTTGCTCGATGAAAAATCATGCTCTTTTGCATGCTTCATTTACACTGACACTAACAATAAGAGTGGATTTTCTTTCAGGAAAACAGTACACCCTCAACACTGAAGGGTTAGTACAGGCAAGTGCAATCTTCTGCCACAGCCAAGGAAACCAAACTATCCGCTTTGTTGCGACATTCAAGCTTCTGTAGCCATTGCCTGAGTGGGCTGGAGCTCGAATGCCTGGGAAATTTCAGGATCCGGGCTGGATTTTGCTCGAGCATGCACCTGAGTACGGCGTTCTGGAGCGCTTCCATGACCTCTCTCTTCTCCTCCATTGGGTTCGTTCGATCGTCGCCAGCGACGGGGAACAAGGAATTGGAACCGATGAACCCCATACAGACAGCCAAACACTGCGATGCCGAAATACGCGGTGAACATTCTGACAACTCGAGGGCCGATTAGAATGCCTGGAGCTGCCGCGCTTAACCCATTTGCTGCAAGCAGAACGGCGCTGCTGCCCATTCCAAGATACGTGGCAAATGGCTGGACAGAAAAGCGATATCGATCGGTAATTCTGTTCGCCTTCATGCGTTGACGGAAGTGGCGGTAGACAGTGCATGAAACCAACCAGGAGAGATATCCAGATCCTGCGACGAAACGAAGGAAATAGTTGCTCACGACCGAGCTGGAAATCCCCGCAGACAGAAACGCAAGACTGCAGAACGAGGCAGACATAGCGACAGCGGCGTATGGAACATCCCAGCGATTGCGTCTCTTGAGCCATGCGGGGGCATGTCCAAGTTCGGACATGGCAAATAGCATACGCGAGGAGAGGTAAAGAAAGGATCGCCCCGAAGCCACAGATGAAAGGAGAATTGCGATCATAGCCATGACGGGAACAATGCGAATTTGGGCCGCGTTGAGCCCAATCAGGAACGGAGAGAGCCCGGCACCGGTTCCATTGTTGGTGAGCATTGGGTCGTTGCATGGAGCCATCACTCCCATGGCCAACGAACTGAGGATATATGGAAACGCGGTTTGAACAACATCGGTAACCACGCGGCTGGGGATGGTAAAGCGGGTGTTGGGTTCCACGCCTTCGGTGGCTTCCGTGTGCCTGGTCAACTCTGGCGTCTCCGCTCGGTGGACAATCAACTCGGGGGCGAAAGTGAAAGCAATAGAACTGTCAAGAAGACATTGAAACAGTCCCCAGAACCGTCCTATTCCACCAGTCGTCAAGTACTCGCGCATGGCACCCGGGTTTCTCCAGTATTTGAATCCCCAGCGATCGTGTCCAGTGGCGCCACCCAGTCCAATGGACAAAGAGAGTACCAGCAAGCTGATCATTGTCCCAATCTTGATCCGCGTGAAGATATGCTCGGAACCCCGAAAGAGTCTCTCAGGTAGGAAGTTGAACCCAACGATGATGGTCGTGATGATGCACATTCGAATGGCGACAGTGGAACCCGGATTCCACAGGCCGAGATTGACCATGGCGCTCGAGATCTCGTAGGGTACCAACATAGCCATGGAGTACCAGCGGAGGTATGCGGCGGCGAATCCGAGGCTGCTTGACATGTACAAGTAACCATTGGTGACCATTGTTCCATGTCGTGAGGGCATGTAAGAGGCCACCTCTGCCGCGCTCGTGGCCATTGAGTAGGTGAGTAGCGATAATAATACATAGGAAATGAGCAAAGAAGCCGGTCCGCCCACGGCCAAAGCTTGGCCGGCGCCGATGAACAGTCCGGTGCCGAGAGTCGGTCCAACAGCCATGGCGTTAAGAATGGGTATGAATAAATAGGTTTATAGGGGATGTAGAGAAAAGGAGAGAGGAGTAGATTGAAAATGTCGGAGGGGGTGTTCGCTGTCAAGGAGCCAGGCACGTCATCCAGGAAGGTTGCTCTTGCCCCGAACATCATGGCCATCATTCAAACCTACAACCCGGTGTAAGGACTATGAGACGCAACATGCCAGCAAGAATAAAGGGTATCACTGTACGGAAGGAAGGGAAATTGAAGAAATGGGAAGCGAAAAAAATAAACCTCATCTGTCCTTCGAATGAGATTTATGCTGGTCGCCTCATTCGAGACATCATCAAATGAACCACAGGCGGAGGATATTTGGTCACTGAGACGCCATGTCGGTCTCGGCAAACTCGAGCCACTCGCCTGATAACGACTTCTTCCAGAACCGGACTGCCCCATCATCCCCTGCGGAAACAAGAGAGTCACCTAGCAGCAAGTTAGACCAACGCGCATGTTACTGCAGAGGGGGCACGATGCTCACCGGAGAAAGAGAATTCAACTTGCCACACATCGAGATGCTTACTATCGATACATGCCACTTGCTTGAATGTGTGCCGGAACTGAGAGTCGCCGCTGGCCTGGCGATTGGATATAGATTCGGGGGCGCGATTTGCAAGAGCAGAGCCGATCCCAGACTGGGATGTTGCCCGCATCGATGGGGGGTTTATTCGGCCTTCAACCTTCCGGCCGTTGGCATTCTGTGACTCTGGACTAGCCGGGGTGGTGTATACTTCGAAAATTCGAACCATGCCGTCTTTACTTCCACTTGCAACTAGATCATAGCCCCGCACAGAGCCATTGGCCCAGGATATGTCTCTCACGAGACCCCCATGACCATTCAGCTCAACCGCATGGTAGAAGCGCCGGTTCGCATCCGTGCGGTAGACCTTGACGGAGTCCATGGCTGCCACAACAAGCGACAGACTCTTCCGGTCCGAGTCTGGGGAGATGTTGTGGGTTATATCTGTAGGGTCGTGATGGAATTGAACCCGGAAGCTCGTTTCCTCGCCACGCTCAGGTGCTAAACATACTCGAAACTGATCCAGAGGTTGCCAGTCTGAAAGATTGTCTGCACTGACGGGTTCCATGACCATGAGATAGCCATCCCGGGTGATAAGGGCCAGCCACGACTCCAGGTCAATGTTGCGAAAGTCCAGAGACACAAACGGATGCCTCTGCGGCGCCGTCATGCGGAAGATGGATCTGAACCGTCGGCCCGAATTGGGCGGTTGTGTGACGTCTTCTTGCCAGATCTTGAACTTCATGTCCTCGCCCACGCTGCCGATATGCTGGCCTGTAAATGGCCCATTCCATGTTGCCTGGTACAGGAATTTAGTGAATGGTCTCTCTTTTTCTCTCTCAGTTGCCCTTGAAGTGTTCTTTTTGCTTTTTCAAGACTTACATCGCGAATTTCAGCATCATGGGCGCGCCAGGTGTCGGTTAGCTGCCATTGTCCGTCTTTCAGATCCCATACTTTCATGCGGTGGTCCGACGAAGCAGTGACAATACGATTCCCATAGAAGTTGAATCGAGTGACTGTCACCAGATCCCGATGGCCGGCATCGAAGTCCGCAAACCCGCCTGTCATTGTAGGGTGCTCCACAGCCCCTATTAGGCTCGACCACGGTGTTTTATAGGTGAGGCAAAAAGAAGCAGGGCAAACCAATCATGAGTCTTATCGATGCATCTGTATGTTATCGACTGAGACCAAGACGTGTCTCGGTTGACTTCCCTTGCCGGCGTCACGAGGTAACTTCACCGCTCTCAGGGCGGTCAGATATTACGGGCAGAATAGGGCCTGGTCGGTTGTTTTTCGCGAATGAAGCCAGATTGCCTGAGCTCTGTTGTCTGTGGTAGAGGTGTACTGAGGGCAATCACCCACCATGGATACATCAAGTACCCTCTCCCACACCGAGACCTGGTGTTTACTGGCTCTCGTGGGGGCCAGTATCAATATTCTGGTTAACACGGTTCAGGGTGATGGCGCCCCCTTGGTGGCTTCTATTGCACTGGGTGGTATTTCCTTTGCAACTGCATTCAGCTTGATCCGATGGCTTGGACCGGTGTTTCTGAAGGCAGGATTAAAGGGAAAGGATATGGCTAAGCCCAGGAGGCCTGAAATGTATGAGTATGCTTCTCAGGTTTGAAGATCAACGGGCTAATCCTGGGGTTTAGACCTGAAACCATGGGTGCAGTTTGTGCTGTGGTATATCTGTTAGCACTGATTGTTTTCATCCCTTTTGCCTTTTACAAAGACATTGTGGCAGCAACATCCGGTGGAGGCAACCGGGATGTCGTGCTTGAACCACAACAGGCTGAGAACGGGCGATATTTGCACCGGTTCCCTCACGGCAAGGTTTGTTATTAAAATCTTTAGATTCGATCAGACATTGTACTGACCATGATGAATAGCTTGCATCCTACCTCTCGGGACTTCTATCCCTTCAATCCATTATCATTCTCGGAATCGGGGATGATCTGCTCGACATCCGCTGGCGACACAAAGTTCTGATTCCAGCATTTGGATCAATTCCCATGCTCATTGTGTATTTTGTTGACTTTGGCGTCACTCATGTCGTCGTTCCGCTGCCGCTGCAGCCCTACCTGGGCGACTCCGTCGATCTCGGCTGGCTGTACTACACGTACATGGCTGCTGTAGCGATCTTCTGTCCCAACTCCATCAACATGCTCGCTGGAATTAATGGGATTGAGGTGGCTCAGTCGCTCGTGATTGCAGCTCTCTTGCTTTTCAACGATGCGCTGTATCTCGCGCCGATCACGCCATACCCACACCCTGCCACCGATTCGCATCTGTTCTCGATATATTTCTTGCTGCCATTCGTCGGTGTCTCTGCAGCTCTTCTCTACCACAACTGGTATCCGTCCAAGGTCTTCGTGGGGGACACCTACTGCTACCTCGCAGGAATGGTGTTCGCCGTCGTGGGCATCCTCGGTCATTTCAGCAAGACTCTCCTGCTGCTGTTTGCCCCACAGATCTTCAACTTCTTGTATTCGATACCACAGCTTTTTAAGCTTATTCCTTGTCCTCGTCACCGACTGCCAAGGTTCAATGCCGCTACGGGGTTGCTGGAGGCTTCTGTCACCGAGTGGACAGTTCCTCCTTCTCAGTTTATCGCCACCGCCCTTCACCTTCTACATTATCTTCATCTGGTACACATCACCAAGAATAAAGACGGCCAAATCTTTGAGTCAACCAACTTGACTATTCTCAATCTTTGGTTGGTGTGGATGGGGCCCATGAAAGAAAACCGGCTCGCTTGGCATATGGTTGCTGTCCAGACTGTCTGTGGAGCTCTTGGGCTGTTCGTACGGCATCGTCTGGCATTGCTGGTGTTTCATCATGATAATCGGGCGTTCGGTATCTCGTAGCTCTTGATAATCTTGAGGGTCGCTGTGAAGCAGTCTCCGCACCGGGCTATCATACCATTCTTATGTACATATTTTCTACCAGCCGCTGACTCTCCCTTCGATCACGTAGCTTGAGCAAGCATAGTAAAGGGTAGATATCGGATTTCAGCGACTTATTGTTATCTTTTTTCTAACCTTATCTAGAATATTTGATTATCTATTTGACACAAGGTCACCATGGTTACAGCTCTTTTCTATTCTCTTTTGATATCTCGATTTTTCTATTATTTTCTCTATTAAGCGGGCGGGTAGCTTCGGAGTAGAAAAGGGGCCCTATATCAAGAGCAGTTTTGCTTCTCTAAAACAACCCTATCCTTAGAATCTTATATTATAAATCTGCTGGTTGGAAGTGACAATAATGCAAATAGAGACTGGCTGATCCTTCCTTCTACAACTTCCCGTACTAGTTAATGATGGCCAAATGACTCATTCCCAATTACCTCGTGTAGCACGGGTTTCTCTATCAATCTTTTTGTCCCCAAACTTCTTGCCAACCTCTCTAATGATGAGCCATGCAGGAAAGATCGCAACGGCCCACAGGCCAAAATTGAGGTATACATCCCCCACCGAGGCCATGATGGACACGCTGCTCAGGCCATACTATACACTATTAGTCTCCAACCAAACCAAAACACAGGACACCAACAGGAAAATACTCACGCTGACAGTCTGAGCCGCAGACTCGGTCCCACGCAACAGGCCTGCAATCCGCACCACCTCTTCATGGTCGTCAGCCAGATTGCCGACCAAAAAGAACCTGTTTTTTCCCATATCAGCTTTGATTTGTCCCCAAGAGTCAGTTTCAACGATTCAACATACAGGTACATATAGTTGATCTGGAACCCCACAACCCAAAACAAGAAGAGGGCAAAAGCCTTCCCAAAGCCTGGGTCAACCCAGTCGAACACCGGATTCGTTTTCTGGAACTCGGTTGTCACGATCGACGCCCAGGTCCAACACATTCCTTGCCAGGCGATGACAAAGAAAAAGGCAGACCGAGTTCTCGTCTTCAGGGAAATGGACTTGTTATCCAGAAACGCACCAAGAACGTTCCCAATAACCAAGGCAATCACGCCCGCCAGGAACGAGCCAAGCGCTCTCGCGCGCACCGTGAACCACAGACCTTCATAAGTGAACATCACCGCCTCGGTATAGACTGCCTGATAAATGAGGGGAATGATGCAAACGAACTTGCGACTGATGAAGAGTTTTGCCGTACTCATCAACTCGAACCACACGCTGTTAGTGACCTGGAGCTGGACGGGTATTCCATCCTTGCGCTGGACCTGGGATGGGTTATTCAAGAGCAGCCCGGCGAATGGCCCGAGGGCCTGGAGCGCAATGAAGACCAGGTAGACGGTATAGGAGATGCTTCCTGCGGTAGAACGATGGGCGTTGATCGCCAGGCTGATCACGCCGCCCAGGATTTGACCTCCAACGCGAAAGCTGAGCCAAAACCCCAGGAATCGCCCCTGGTTGTATGGCTCGGGGTATGAGAGCGCAATAGCTGCCTCAGCTGCCCAGAAAATTCCCGCAGACAGGCCGCAAAGCGCGGCCCCCAGGATTATTAGCCATTCCTGGCCAAACCGGTTGTTGATATACAGCCCAGCCGCATAGGGTGCGTATCCCATTGTCCCGACGATCAGCGTCCATTTGATTCCGATGATGCGAACAACAACACTTGAGAGAAAACAGGACACCACCATCAACCCAAATGTCAATGCGTTCGCTGCGTTGACGAGGTATGGTTTTTCTTCGCCTCCTCCACCTAGCGAATTCATCGCGCCCCAGATGCCAGGAGCCAAAAAGTTGCAGAGGCCAAGAATGAGCGCATTGTAGAATGTCGACCGGTACCATTTGACTGTCCAGTCAGTTAGTAATTAACCAACCCTCGAATAATACATTGGGGTATAAGAGCATGGGACATGCGACTCACTTTTCCGGGGCTCCGAAATTGGGGAATTTACCGAATCGCTGTTTACTTCTTCATCTTTGGGTGGGATGGTCTTGTCCACGCTCGCCATAGTTCAATATCCTCAATTTTGGGGTTCCAGGGACGGGCAATGCTTGACAGGCGCTAATAATGGAGCTTTTACAACTTTGAATCCTGGTGCCGGTCAAAGTTATATAAAAAACTCTCTCGACCATAGCATCTTGACTAGGTGATTTCGTGCTATGGCGCCATTGGGGTCTTATCGTCTGTTCTTATTATTTTAACTTTGATTGAATGTCAGGGCATCGCAGATGTTGTCGTTTTGGACTAAGATTACGTGCTTGCTCGGAACTCCAACAGGGAACCAGGCATGTATCAACATGCCAATTATTACTGTTAATATCACATATATTCAACTGAAATATCCAATGTTATTTGTCTGAGAAAATTGGGATAGGCCGCGAGGAGAGCAAGTGGCTGTGATAGTATATACCATATTATTAGTAGTGCTCCTGTACAAAGGTGGCCCTGGCCTTTTGTGATCTAGTGGTAGTTTTCACGTTTCCATGGCTATAAACCCTGTTAGCCTTGATGGGAAGCCTTTTGCCGTAGCAAGATCAAATCCCGTCGATATTCAGTCTACTGCTATTCGAGTCTATTAACTCACGCGCTGTCTTTCTGAAGGTACTCCAGGAACATCAGCTCACCAACCGGGTACTAACTCACGACAGATAATGCATCTAATAATAAATTATATTATGTTGGAGATTCTTTCCAGTCACTTAAAATCGCCAATAACACTACAATTGTCGAATTTCTATGTTTGGCCCATGCCATTCAACTTCGTCTTCAGTAGTTCTGGGGCAAATAGAAGCAAATCCTAGAAACGACACACCCGAAATACAGTGACCCAAGACACAAGATGGATTGATTTGTCCAAGCAGCTAAAGACAGGAGATCTTTGATGCTCTAAGAAAATGTCTTTCCAAGTGGTTGGAAAGCTAGGCTGCGGTGACCGTTGTATACTGAGGCTTTGAAATGTCATATAGCAAGTCTTTTTGCTTGATTCAGCGACAAGTGTTGGGAGCTAACTAGCCCAGGACGATATATTAATGTCGTAGTTCAAGAGATTTAAATGCGAATGCACTCCTAAACAAAAGATATATATCATCAAAAACTAACAAACTACTCACTCTGCTCCTTACTTGGAAAGAAACAATATCGATTGACTACCCCAAAAGCCCAATAGCTTTGCCTAGAAATAGCATTAACAATAATGCGTCTGCTCTGTGTAAACAAGAAAGAAGCGAAGAAGAGCATACTCTGTCTTGGCGTGAGCCGTAACCTAATCTGGAGAAGTCGACTACGTCATACAAAAAAAAATACACAACCATTCATAATCGTAAGCTCTGCAATAAGAAAAATTAGAGAGCGTCTATTGCATAGATCGGTCTTCTGAGTCTGCAATTTGCACAGACCTCGACTGGTCCGTTGTCGCAGGGACTGAGTCAAACGGGGCGCCCGAGGCAAACGCAGCGAGCCGCCGAGCCCCCCGACATCGGCCCCCGCCGTCTTCGCCACCGCAGCCAATCGCGGCGTGCGTATTGGTCGCTGACCGACCGAAATCGGCGTTGCCCCTCGGCCAGCGGCCCAGCGACATCGCGGATTCCTCGCTGAAAAATCCTATAACAAGCATTTCAAATCCCTCGAGACATTCTTTAGGTCTCTTAACACTGGTTAATCATAGCAAGGCAATTTGGTTCTTGCTTTTGTTTTTTTGATTGTTCTTCCCCATACTCATTATGCCTTCCGCCGAGACAAAACCGAAGACCTTGTACGACAAGGTCTTCGATGCCCACGTTGTCAATGAGCAGGAGGACGGCACGGTCTTGCTGTATATTGGTATGTTGAATTACTGCTGTACAAAGAGTCTTCCTTCTGACTTGATCGCAAATTAGACCGCCACCTTGTCCACGAGGTGACTTCGCCTGTAAGTACTTGACGCGTCCTGTGCAAAAGAGATACCTGCTCACAATCCGTTTACAGCAAGCCTTCGAAGGTCTCAAGAATGCTAGCCGCAAGGTCCGCCGGCCGGACTGCACCCTGGTCACTGTCGATCACGTATGTCACCTTTCTCGATCACTCAATGCTGGATTACTGACCGTTGTGCTTCTTGCAGAACATCCCCACATCGTCGCGGAAAAACTTCAAGAACGCCGAGGAATTCATTAAGGAGAACGACTCGCGCCTGCAGTGCACAACCCTCGAGGAGAATGTCAAGGACTTTGGCCTCACCTACTTTGGCATGGGCGACAAGCGCCAAGGTATTGTCCACATTATCGGCCCCGAGCAGGGCTTCACTCTGCCCGGAACGACCGTCGTCTGCGGTGACAGCCACACCTCCACTCACGGTGCCTTTGGATCTCTTGCATTCGGTATCGGAACCAGTGAGGTCGAGCACGTCCTCGCAACCCAGACCCTCATCACTCGGCGCAGCAAGAACATGCGTATTCAGGTTGACGGGGAGCTGCCCGCGGGCGTTACCAGCAAGGACGTTGTCCTGCACATTATTGGTGTCATTGGCACCGCGGGTGGCACGGGTGCTGTGATCGAGTTCTGCGGATCCGTCATTCGTGGTCTAAGCATGGAGGCGCGTATGTCCATGTGCAACATGTCCATCGAAGCCGGTGCACGTGCAGGCATGATTGCACCGGACGAGACGACGTTCGAATACCTCAAGGGCCGCCCCCTCGCCCCCAAATATGGCAGCGCTGAATGGAAGAAGGCCACCAACTACTGGTCGGGCCTGAAGTCCGACGCCGACGCCGCGTACGACATCAACGTCTTCCTGGACGGAAAGGACATTACCCCCACCATCTCCTGGGGTACCTCTCCGCAGGATGTGATTCCGATCAGCGGTGTTGTTCCCGGCCCCGATGACTTCGAGGATGAGAACCGCAAGACTTCCTGCAAGCGGGCTCTCGAGTACATGGGTCTCACGGCGGGTACCCCGATGAAGGAGATCCCCGTGGATAAGGTCTTCATTGGATCGTGTACCAACGCTAGAATTGAGGATCTCCGGGCCGCGGCCAAGGTTGTCAACGGCCGCAAGATCGCCGACAACATCAAGCGCGCTATGATCGTGCCTGGATCGGGTTTGGTCAAGCAGCAGGCCGAGTCCGAGGGCCTTGACAAGATATTTACTGATGCTGGGTTTGAATGGCGTGAGGCTGGGTGCTCCATGTGTCTAGGCATGAACCCGGATATCCTGTCGCCCAAGGAGCGCTGTGCCAGTACCTCCAACCGGAACTTCGAGGGACGCCAGGGTGCTCAGGGCCGCACCCACCTCATGTCGCCCGCCATGGCAGCCACCGCTGCGATTGTCGGCAAGCTCGCCGACGTTCGTGAGCACGTCGTTCCCAGCCCTGTCCTCGCCAAGGCGCAGCCCAAGGTGGATGTCGAGCCGGAGGTCGAGTCTCCCGCGACCGAGGATGAGCTTGACCGGGTCCTGGACCTGCCCGCCGATGACGAGCCGCACACCAATTCGTCCGCCGGTGGCAGCAGCGAAGGACTCCCGAAGTTCACCACCCTGAAGGGTATCGCGGCACCCCTGGACCGCGCTAACGTCGACACCGACGCCATCATCCCCAAGCAATTCCTCAAGACCATTAAGCGTACGGGCCTAGGCTCGGCCTGTTTCTTTGAGCTCCGCTACACAGACGGCCAAGAAAATCCTGATTTCGTGCTGAACCAGGGCATCTACCGCGATTCCAAGATCCTGGTCGTTACGGGTCCCAACTTCGGGTGCGGTAGCTCGCGTGAGCACGCGCCATGGGCTCTGCTCGACTTCGGTATCAAGTGTATCATCGCGCCGTCCTTCGCCGACATCTTCTTCAACAACACCTTCAAGAACGGCATGCTTCCCGTCGTGGTCTCGGACGAGGCCGCTCTGCAGAAGATCGCCACCGAGGCCCGCGCCGGCCGCGAGGTCGAGGTCGATCTCGTCAGCCAGGAGGTCAAGGATGCCGAGGGCAACAAGATCGTCGGCTTTGACGTCGACGGTTTCCGCAAGCACTGCCTCGTCAACGGCCTCGATGATATCGGCCTCACCCTCCAGATGGAGTCGAAGATCCGCACCTTTGAGGCTAAGCGGAGCCTGGAAACCCCTTGGCTGGATGGCAGCGGCTACCTGAGCCGGGGCCAGCGCGGCGCCACTAGAGTCGATGCGGCCCCTGTCCCCAAGACCAACCGGGGTGACGTGAAGAATGAACCCCTCGAGTGGTAAAGTTGCCCCTCTGGTTGCGGTGCTGATGCGGAGGAGGTGCTTGGATAGAGTAATAAAGGATCTACCTGCATCTTGCCTGTTTTCCTTTCTATTGTTTCCCTTTGAGTCTCAAAAGCTATATCCCCCTGTTGTTCGTGGCTGCCCGTCCTATCTTGTTTTGGACATGGCTATCTCTGGGCTGTTGGCCTGCTGGAGTAGTATACGAACTGAAATGAGAATGAATGACGATCTTCGATCAAACTTTGCAATTTCCTCACCGTAAGCTATGTATATTCACTTGATTTTCTTTTGCTTTTTGCTTTAGAGCTCCACAAAGTGTGGCCGAGAAATAGCATGAGAGGTCATTACATTAGATAGTAATTAGTGCAGACCCAATTGACAACAAAGCAACTCTCGAGATCAAAATGACATAGGAAAGAGAAGTGCGTAAGAAAAGTCGTTCGTCAAAGATGAGACCACTCATTATAGAAACCACTTTGCCGCATCCGAAGAATCCCAAACAAAGGAAATCCAAACACTCGCTCGCCACTTCAAGGCTTCGAGAGCTGCTCTCTGCGGAAGAAGAGAAGGAAGCCGCCGCTATAATGACCATTGTTAGAATGGATTTCAAGACCAGGGTGATGATCACCAGTAAAATAGAGAAGAAGAGACAACATACCAAATGAGAAGCTGGAAAATCAACGCAATCCAAAACCACGCATTCCCTAGCGCACCCGCACCAGCCGTGATATCCGGCGAGATAGGCCCCGGCCCGATTTTATTAGGTGCAAAAGTTCTGGCGCAGATCGTAGCAATGGAGCCTAGCACCTGCGACACAAGAAGCGTGAAGCAGATGTGCATGCGGGTCAAGGTCTGTAGCAGGATCATGCCGAAGCCCAGGCCCTGTAGCGCGTCTAGCACGCCCAGCCAGAGCCACAGACTCCGAGAGACCAGGGCTCCAGAGGTGTAACTCCCTGCCCAGGGCAGGAATAGGCCTGACCCAGAGGTTCCCCACCAGATCTGGGCCCAGCGTGGTGCTCCGAGACCGCAGGCGACGACGGGTAGGATCCAGCTGTGGGATTTGGAGAGCCAACCCAGGAGGAAGAGCACAGCGATCCAGATGAAGCCGAAGAAGGCGATACAGAGGAGGAGGATTTGCCATGGTTTGGCGTGGGTGGAGATCCAGAGGACTGGAAGAGAAGAGATGTTAGTGATCTGTAGTTGATGAAAGTAGGGAAGACAGAATGAGTTCCAAACTTACAGTTCCAGTTCCGACCATAGGGCGCACTCAGGAAGAAATTCTGTAGAATCACCACCACCCAGTTCCAGAGCACGATCTTGCGCCGGAAGACGGATTTATAGAAGGAGGGGACCTTGCCAGGTGTCTGGCGATAGTAGTTCGGCAAGCCAAAGTAAACCAGTAGACCGACGGTCCATAAAAAGACCGTGATGGGCGTACAGATTGCACTAGTCCAACTATTAGCAAAGCGCTCAATCCAGGACAACATAAGAAGATAAAAACATACGTCATTCTCCAGGTATTGGTGATGTTTCCCTGGGCATTGGCGATGCCGGCATTGGTAGCCTTGGTGAGAGTCGAGCCCCAGTACCAAAGCGCAATGACATAGGCCTGCTGCGTGCCCTGGATCAAACACGCACGGAACACCCACTGCTTAACCGGGGCACCGCTCTCGTCACCAAAGTTCAGCGAGAAGAAGATCGAGCCACTCGACGAGGCAGCCGCGTAGACACCACTGCCGACATTCTGAATCCAACCACGGCTGTGTGAATTAGGCTCGAAGTGAGCAAGTCCGATAATCAAGAATGCCAGCCCGTACAGGAACCACGGCACCGTCAGGACAAGCACTGACTTGAAGAACCGGAAGAAGAGCCACCACAGAATCGAGGTGATCAGGTACACGGTTGCAATCCCATACAGCTTCTGTGGCGTCTGGCCCACCTCACCAGTGAGCAGGGTAATCTGGTAGGAATTGGCGGCGATGATCTGTCCGAGACCCAGGAAGAGAGAGTAGACCGGCCACTCCCCGATGCGCATTTGCATCCATTTCTTTAGACCAGTTGGAGGAACGTAGTTTTCTCCCAGTTGGAACTCATCGCCACCTTCCTTTCTCTCCTGGCCTCCGCCTTCGTACGATGTTGTCTCGTCGTTGGCGATAGACCCCGTTGGAGACGCGCCGGCCTTGTCATGGTGCACTGAAGGAACGGGGGATTGGTTGCGGCCCAGACGTGCATCACGGAATTTGTCATACCATTTCTTCTCGCTTTTCTCGAGGTACTGCTCGATGCAGAGCTGGGAGTCGGAGTTGGTGCCATTCAGCTCTTCGAGTCTCTTCTCGAATGCTCGATAGTACTCGCCGTTGCTGTCTGTGAAGAACGGGTCGACCTTTTGCAGCTTGAAGTCTTTCTTGTCGCCCACGACTAAGTCCACTGATAATACAGATGAGCTGCTAAGGCGGCTTCCAGCCTCCGCCCAAGGGCGCGATGGAGGAAGAAGCGTGTCATCGGTTCCGGCAGTGCTGGGGGCTGTCGAACTCGAGGGTGTGTTGATCGAGCGAGCCAACAGGGATCCTTGACTCGAGTGTCGATTCGCTAGCACGTCCTTGGTGAGAGGAATCCCTGCACCCTGGGGGGTCTGCGAAGAGCCCTCCAGTCGCCGTCCTGACTCCGACTCCGGGCCCATGGTGTCCTCATCGTCTCCATAGCAGGTGGACAGCATTTCGTCGTCGCTGTTGTCTTCTGCATCTGGCGATGGAGCTCCAGCATGTTCCTCATTCTCAACAGTGCTGCCCTTGCCGAGGTCGCGCCGGCCGCGTGGTTCCATTTGACCAGAGACAGGCCGCAAACCAAATGACATCTGACGACTCAGCCCTGACTTTGGTCTGCTGTCACCACCGGGACTGGGGTCGCGACTGTAGATAATCGAGCTTCGTTGCAGTGAAGCTACCGTGCCAGGGCGACTGGATGACTGCAGCGGTGGAGTCAATGTGCCACTCGAGGTGCCGGACCTGGTCGATGCAGCAGCCTGTGGTGCCTGTGGAGTCATCATGCCGTAGATAGCATTGTATGCACCCGTGGAAATCGATGACTGACTCTGGGCTTTGGTACGCTCCTTATGATGGATGCGAAGAGCCGTCGACTGCAGGATTTCCAGATCCTCGATCCACTGGGCAACCGGGAAACGCTGTTTGGCTGACCGAGCGCGCATCATCGCTCGTACCTCCGGTTTGGAGTTTAGCGCACTGTCAATAGCCAGTTTGAACTGCTTGAGGAGGTGCGATGTGGTGGTCGACTCGACAGTATACCACCAACCAGGCATCTGACCCAGTCCTCCCACTCGAGCTCCAATACCAAGAGCGCCTTTGCGGCCAAATTCAACAGCGACAAGACCGAACGGCTCATCACGCGAGGGGATCAAGGCGAATTCTGCACCTGAGAAAATGAACGAAGGCAACACAGTGAACTGGGGCTTGGAGAACACGCGGCCAGGATACAGCTTCATCATCCGATCGAGCTTCAGCGCCGCAAACTTGCCATACAAGTCAATGACAGGCCCCACGCAGATCAATTGGACGTTCGGTCGAGCTTCCAGGACCCCCGGCATGACATCGGCGATGAGATCGACTCCCTTCTGCATAGACCACCGGCCAACAAAGACCAGAAGGTCGGCGTTGGGGTTTTGCTGAAGACCAGCCCATTCTTGCGCCTGGCGCTTGAGCTCTGCGCGGCGAGACTCATAGTCATTGTCGACATTGATGTCTCTCTCCTTGGGCAGCTCCTTGTTCCACTCGCCAATATCGGAGGGATCAGGATTCGGTAGGTTGCCGACCTTCTTCAAGCCCCAGAAAATAGGATACCGCGCGTACGAGCGCTTCCCGTACTTCTTCGACACACCAACAGCTCCAAAGCCTTGCTGGTGTAGACGGAGATAGCTCGCGCCGGCATGTAGCAGATTGAATATCTCACCGAATTGGACATAGCGAGTGACGACGTCCATGTCGAGGTTGAACACGGAGCACACCTCGCTCTTTTCCTTTTGGGTCCGCATTGGCCACAACCCTTGGAACTCGGCATTGTGGAGCGACAAGCAAATGGGAACCGTTTCGGGCAGAAGATACAGAGGAGCAATCGAGCCATGGTAGTCATTGACATGGTAGAGGTCCACAGGAAACCGTTTGATAGCCTGCGCAATGCACTGGTTCCAAGCCGAGTAGTAAATGGCACTATCCAAATCGTCCATGCGGGCTGGGTAGGGCTCGATGACCGACTGCTGGCGGAAGACGGGAGCATCCAAGAGGACAAACGTGATGTTCCTCAGGTAGTGGTACTGGATTTTGATCTCGTAGGAATTCCCAAGGATCATGACGAACATGGACTCAGCGGATTTGTCCACTGGGTATTCCACGCCACCGACGCAGGGAATGACCCAGATGAGATCCTGGTGCCCGAGCTGTTTACCCATGAGCTGGGCCATGACGCCCAAACCCCCGATCTTGATTTTGATGCCCCAGTCGTCAAGGTCGTACTCCATCGTCGCGACAAGGACCTTTCGTCGGCGCGATGTCCGGTTTCCAAAGACGGAGGTGCTCTGGAGGAATCGCGACTTGTTGGCTAGCCGTAGGAATGGGTTCTTCGACCCCCACCCTCAAGGTCGGAGACCTTGAATCGGTTCAGGATATCCAGCGAGATGAGTGTTTTCTTTTCACTCACGCCAACCTGGTTGAACTTGATCCGGTAGAAGGTCTTCATGAAGATGTAGGCGCAAGTAGTTGCGGTGATAACCGGTACAATCCAAAGTAAGAAGTAAAGGGCCATCTGGACATATTTCGACCCCGTAGGAAGCAGCTGGAATCGCAAATTCGAGTCGTCCAGGTGAATCTTCCAAGCCAAGTGCGGATTAGGTGGGTGTTGGGTGATATTGATGGTTGTCACACTGAGTGAGGACGGGGGAAGACGGTCAAGGACCGAGTCTCCATCGGAATCTCCGTAAATATAGCTTTGATCGGGCTGGCCGTCCGGATTGATGCCCCAGACGTTGAGTTGTCCCTGGGCGGGCCACTCGGCCATGAAGCGGAAGTTCCACCTGCCCTGGTCATCTTGTCTGACGATGTTGTCCAAGCCAGCATCGTAGCCATACTGGTTGAACGGGCCGTTGAAGAAAAGATGAGGGAACCGGCGCTGAATTGCTGAATTCCAGCCGGTACCGTCACCCTCTTGGAAGTAATCGCTGCTACCAGTGAAGCGACTCCAGTATTCGACTCGAACATGCTTTCCCTTCCACTGCTGCTTCTTTGTCCCTGACCATGGTAGCTCTTTGATTGTTTGGTTTCCACCCTTGTATGGGAGCCAGTCGGAGTATGTGCTGCCCCAGTTGGTGGAATAGCGATACTTGTCAGCCCCAGCCGCGTGCTGTTGAATGTAGAGAGTGCCATTGGGATATTCATGGAGCAGGCGGCTTGAGTAGTTTGCCGAAGTGAATACTAGAGGGTTATCGTTCTGTCCAACCCGGATAAGGAAATGATCAATGGCGCCAGTTGTTCTTCCATCAACACTGGTTGCGTTGCTAACGGTAAGCTTGTGCACACCGTTGTATACGTCGGCGAGCTTAGCCGTCCAAGCCCAGACTGCGGGGATCTGGCCAACGTAAGTGGTGTTTTCCGTAGTGATATTCCGACAATTGATACTATTCAAGTCCACGGAAGGTGCAGTTCCGGGTTCAGTGGATGACTCGAGCGATACTGAGTTTGTGACTGAGGTGCAATTCATCTCAGTTGAGAAATATAAACCGATGTCAAGACTTTCGCTCTGACCCGACGCAGCAGTCGAAAGCAGTGGAATGTCATGTCCCGGGGTAAATTTAGTGATCATTGGCCGAGGGGGCACGAATTTCTGTTTGGGGATGTAAGCCCTAAATTCGTAGGGCTGAAGAGTCAAGCTGTCAAGACAGCCATTGAACTTTGAGGATCCATTCAAATGAAGCTTTGTCGGACCTTCCTGAAGCCTGAACTCATCATGGGGATAGAAAAGATTTTTGACTGTGGTATTAGTATCAAATGGCGCAACCAAGGCTGTGTCTTGGTCACCGCAATCAAACTCATAAGTGACCGTGCGGTTTTCATTCTGATACAACATCCAGACAGTCTGGTTGCCAGTTTCTCCCAGATCTTGCATTTGGTAGTAAGGACTGCGCAACACAGACCACATGCCGGTTTCAGTGGGTTCGCCATTCGAGCCGGGGAGATAGACGTTGCGGGTGTGGTTTGACAGTAGTTGCATCCACCAGCCATCATTCAGAGCCCCGTAGTCCTCTCGCATCTGGTACATGTGCTTGATGATATTTCGCATGGGGTGGGCGGGATCACGGTGGTCGTATGTGACACTATCATCATGGCAGCCCAACCGTCCTGACTGAATAGGCCACTTGTAGTACTGAGTGGAGTTGAGCTGGAAGCAACCATGAGTCTTCCATGCCGTTGCCGGGGACATGGCCTGGCGACCAAAGATATAATTGGAGGCCGAGGCATCCAGGACATAAAATGCCTGCTCTTCTCCCCAGAGAAGCAGAGGAATACCTGGCATGTGCAGGGTCGTGATGAACAGGGCTAACAGCTGTCTCTCAATACCCAGTTCGATGGTCGGCCAACGGAACACGTCCTGGTTTGTGGCTCCATACATGTGGCGAGGATCAAACTTGCCGGTGTTGGCATTTATCATGTCATTAGTGAGTACCATTTCATACCAGGCTTGGGTCCAGTTGACAGGGACATCGTAGCCAGCAGCAAGGTTGCCGTCCATGCCCAGGAACCGGGTAAGGGAGCGATACACCGAATAGTGAAACGCAGCGCCATCGATGGCCTGCTTGTTGTCATCACGAATGAAGTACGTCGAATCCGAGGAATTTGTCATGTGGAATGCCTTGTCGAGGGTGTCCGGCTGCATGTCTGGCTGGCGACCACGGCCAAGGAAGATAGAGCCAAACGTGTTTCCACCGGTGATTTCCCCGGGGAGGAAGAAGTTCTCTTTTCCAACTCGTCGAGCACACCCGCGGTACGCACCGGAGATATCACCCATGGCATCCACTGTGGCCTGGGTGGCCTTGTCATATCGGAAGCCATCGATGTCTAATGAGGAAATGATCATACAAGAGTGACGGATGAGCCGCTCTCTGACGCTGGGGACCCATTCTCGCAGACGATCCTGCACAGAGGCGAACTTGGCCAGTTCACGCTTCCAGTCCGGGAAGACTCCAAAGGCTTCAATGTCACCGTACTGATCGAAGTCGCTGTCGTAGCAGCCACCTAGCTCGTCCCACACGTATTGGTCCACGGGGTAACCTGTTTCATTCCAAAAACGAGGATAGTCGCATGTTTCGTTGTAGGTGTTGCCAAACTCGAAATCAACATAATGCCGGTCTGATTTCCACATGGCCTTGTGCTCCTTGAGAGTGAATGGCGTCGTGGTATTGAGGTAGCCCTCAAAGCCGATGAGGTCTCCCATTCTAGATGTCAATTAGTACGCTCGGCTGAAAGGCAAATTGCTTGGTTCCTGGGAGTACTTACGTCGACACGGTGTTGTCAAATATGACATACATCCCGCGGTTGTGGATCTCCGTAATTGCATTTCTCCATGCTTGCAGAGTCCCGAAATGCTGATCAAGCAGAGTGGTGTCGAGAGCCGAGTAGCCATCAGATCCCCATGGCTGGTTCATTAAAACCAGACCTGCGAGATAGATACCCTGGCAAGGCTAAGATAAGCAAAAAGACATCAATGAATTAGATCTATGAAATTATACTTACCTTGATCCCCATTCCCTGTAGATAGTCCAAAGTATCAATCAAGCCAGCAACGTCGCCGCCATGGCGCATTTGATTCGAATTTAGATCGTGTTCAAAGAGAGTACCATTAATGTTGTCGTTCGTGGGGTCACCATTAACGAATCTGTCCAGGAAGAGTGTATATACAGGGAAGCGCCAATTTTCGGGCGAGGGGAAGTAGGTGTGGTTGGGCCATTCTCCCCAGTATTCGGCGGGATTTCTGGCGGCTTTGTTTTCATTGAGGTTGTATTCAACCAGGGACTCGTCGTAGGGCCAACATTTTACCGTTGCTGCATAGAGGGCAAGCAGGGCGCTTGTATACCTCCAATGCATGGTAGCCGATCACTCTCAGAAGCCGGTTGCTGCGTTTAAACTGACAGCATGTGTTGAGGGCGTGAAGTGGAGATAGGAAGAAAGTGTATATCAGCTTTTCAAAGAGGGAATTCAAAGCGATACTATGCCTTGTTCTTTGGTCAGTGCAAAGTTGTCGAGCGTAAGGTGGCCCGGGGAGACAGGGAACTACAACCCTAGACTCAAACAAAACCTTTGCTCATAGCAGCAAAAGAATAAAAGCAACTCACCACCAATGAAACCGAGGGTCTGCTTGTCAGAATACAAAGCGGGATATTGCAGGACGGGGAGAGACGACGAAGTAGAAACCGAGTATCAACAATGAGCCACAAGCATTCTCAACCGCAATGGATTTTACCTAAGGTGCTTTCCGGTTGAGCTAGTCCTTGGCTGAAGAGGAAAAGAAAAGAAAGAAAAGAGGAAAATCGACGAGTATAATAGAATTAATAAAAGGAATCGGAGAATAACAAGTGTGCGTTGGACACCAGCAACTAAACCTCCCAGCTGAGGTCGGATCCCACAGCATACTGGAAAGGAAACTTTATGTGCCTTTTTTTTTCTTGTCTCTACATCACACAAAGTACACAATTGAATCGCCTCGACCTGTGTCTGAAGCTTGACAATGTGGAGGCTTTCGCGGAGCCTTGAGACCGGAATGAACGGTGAGAGCCGAAGAGACTTGCTGATAGGGGGCAGTGACCTCGGGGAGGTTGTCTGTCTAGATCTTTCCGTGCTATGATTACAAGCACCCTGGTTGACAGAAAGCTATTTCCAGAGATTGTGGGGCTTGGGAAACGCCCATCCAGTACTTGTCTTACGAGATGTCGCCTACCGTTCGGGGGCTCCCAGCAACATTGGTGTTTCTGCAGTGCCGAAAACCCTTCTGGGATGGTCTTGTCTCGACAATATCTACCGTGCAATCCATGTAATGGATGTACGACAGGGCTCCGTGATACTCGATCATGGATGGTAGTGACCAAAGCAATGGTTGAGTGATGTAGATCGGCGCGGAGTATGCATCGTTGGTCCACGATCGGTCCGATTCAAACCTCAACTGTCAATAGATCTGGATATTTTTTTTGCTTCCGATCAACCTGCTGCACAGGCTTACATCATTCGATTAGTGATGATTGCATTGCCCAGGTGGAATTGGATCTTCCCGAAGCCCTAATTGCAGTTTGGGTCCGGTGTTGTTTTTGTAGTGTTGAAACAGATAACGTTTCATGTGAGCAGCTTTTGAGAATCTTGTACCATCAGGAGAGAAGAAGGACACAATACCTAGTAGGAAAGATAGAGGAAAGTTTGGTCTTCCCCTCAGGGGACTCGTCATGTCCGGGGTTGCTATCTCGCCTGCCATTGCATCGGCGCCCAGAGAGATATGGAGTACCTATACAAGGTCCGTGCCTCTCTTTACTCTGCAAATGATGGATCTAATTGGAGACTTTCTGCGTATCATTTCCACTTTGGGCCATGATATTTGATCCCTGGACGAAGTGGCCAGGTAACGGTGACATTTGTCAAAGCCATTGCTAGAAAACCCTTGGTTTAAACCAATCAAAGAATCTATCAATCGTGCTTGTTTCTTCCTCGCATACAGTACTCACATGGTTTGGTGTCTCTGATGGTCCATCGTGGGCACCGGAATGGCCAGCCGGTGTTGATCGGGCCCATCCCTGCGTTTCCTGGCATCACAGCCTTTGAAGCTTTTGCAGTGATTGTCTCGATTTCATTGGCTTTCTCTATTCCATATCCTCCTATTCCTCCATGGCTCCCATTATTTTACAATTGCGAAGTGCTCCCAATCTGAGAGGAGATGGTGAGGTGAGGTTGGCGCGGGATTGGATTGATTGGTCGATCCTCATACCTTCGACTCTTGTATATGAAAGTACTGCCATGTAGCTATCGGCATTTGATCAGTTTGTCTCAGTAATTAGTAATGCAGGGAATTGGAACAAACCCAGTTTATCTTCCATAAGCTTGTTGTGCTGTGGATATGCTCTGCGCAGCGGAGATGAGCTTTCAACGGAACCGTTGGGGGTATGAGGATAGAAACTTTTGTGCTCAGCTGAATATTGTGGCTACTTTCTGGGAATGAGACTGGTCTACACACAGCGGGATAGTCACATCGTGAATCTTTGACAGGGTCCAGATCCTCAGCCAGCATAGTACATCCTCTATCCAGGGAACCATGGCAATTTTGGAAACTAAAGTATAACAAATGCGAGGCTGTTCACTCCTACACTGTAGCTTTAAGGGACGAGAGGTTTATGGTTGGCTAGCAGAAGACCCATAATGTTTACATCCGTTCATTCTTTATCTTCCAAACTATACTTGGGGTCCGACGAACACCATAGCAAAGGCCTTACTTCTATCCCGACATCAAGTCAGTCATCGGGATTTGCAATCCAGAATCCACTCTCCAGGCTAATGGATCTATTCACAAATATTATCAAGCATCGTTCTCATCGGCTGCGATCATATCCACAACCAGGGCCACTTTGAGCCTCTCGATCCGTTAATACACAAGGAGTGCGTTGTCGCTAGATGGGCCATATCGAAAACTCCAGACCTGTATATAAGGCTTTGTGACACGTCGAGAGCCACTGGGAGGTCACCGGAAGCTGTGCTCTCTCACGCCTCTCGCTAGACAACCCCCAATCACAAGGTGCAGTAGCCCATCCCCGTACAATCTTGGGCCATGCTCAACAAGATCCAGATCTTATTCGCCATCTACTTCTTTTCGCAAGCCCTCATCTGCAGCCAGTGCTTCGGAATATTTCTCCCAAGGGCGTTCGGTGATTCTGTTATCTCGGCATCTCGAAGGGTGCATGTTGACTTCCCCACTCGTACGGTACATGCGCGGCCTTTGTGGATGTGTCCTCCAGAGTGAATGGTCTGAGCGCGATCACCTCATTACATTCACAATGAGGAGTTGGTCCCTGCGATCGAATTCTGTTTATCTCGGGAACTTCTGTCCAACCCGGCTGAGGACATCCAAGGGATCGTGCTGTGAGTGTGACCTTGTTCGCGCAACCTGATCGATCTCGAATGCTTTGACAAATCACGGCACACAACTTCGTCAATCGCCATTGGGTTTTCTCTGATACATGGATGTGCTATGCAGACATTCCGGCTGCCGGGTGCAATGACGCAATCAGGGGGTGTGTTGGACGGAGAATATCTCGAGGAATTGCTGGAGATTTGAAGAGATAACAATGTCAATCATCGAGGTTATAGTTTATAGTTTCATTTTGCTCAAAAAGACTTGCCTTGAGGGTAGCACTTATGATCGACCTTCCTGGGTCCCCGATTGGAGTGAAAAAATAAAAAGAGATCTTGTCTAAGAAGACAGTGCCACCTGTTCGTGGGAGACCCTGGTCCAACATGGCTGATCGACCAGTGAGCGGCGGTCCTCCGGCGATGATCATGTTTTAGATCTGGTCAACATAGAGATCTTGCTATACATGGAGACTCCTCTCTCGTAATTAATCTTTGTCTAGAATATATTGCTATTAATCAATGCTAGAGACCCCTCGAAGGCCCTGCAATGAATGGCCATACACTATCTTCGAATGTATATGGTTCAATCATTCAATGGAGATATTGCGAGGCCAACTCCAAACTACCCTGGTATCATTTGTCTTTCTTTTTTTCATATATCCGTTGATCATGTCTATCAGATTCCATCGGCCGCAGTTTACTCTGCGCCGTAGCGGGCACGGTAATCCTTGAGCCGCTGGACCTCCCCTTCGCCGATCTTGTCACCCAGCTTCTCAATCAGGTCATGCAGACCAATCACCGAGCGGATGGGAATTTTTCCACCAAGGTCCCGCTGCGCCACACCCACGGCGCTCTTGGGCTCAGCATCACTGACCCGCTCCTCGCGATCCAGCAGGACCACCACACCAGCGACGATACCGCCCTCGTTCTCGATGATGCCGACGGCTTCACGCAGCGCCGTCCCGGCCGTGATGACATCGTCGACAATGACCACGCGCTTGCCCTTGAGCGGCGCGCCGACGATGTTCCCGCCCTCTCCGTGGGCCTTGGCCTCCTTGCGGTTGAATGAGTAGCTGACATTGTCCCAGACACCCTTGTCAGAGCCAGACAGCGAGTCGCGCACCGCGAGCTCGTTGGTCACGGCCGCGCTGATCGGAATGCCCTTGTAGGCGGGCCCGAAGATGATGTCGAAGTTGGGGGTGGTGATGCCGTTGGCGGTGGTGACGAACGGTTCCGACGACAGCACACTCGCGTAGGCAGCAGAAGTGGCGCGCAGCAGCGGCGCAGTGTGTAGGAGAGAGGAGGTGAAGAAGTAAGGCGACTCACGGCCGGATTTCAAGACGTAGGTGCCGAACGACAGGACATTGTTGGACATCAGCAACGGCAACAGCGTCGCCTTATAGTCCTGATCGGCGGAGGGAGGAGGAATGGCCGACATTTCGTTTTTGCTTCTGCTGGTTTCGTTCGCAACAAACGTGGTTCGCAGAGGAAGAAGAGAGAAATGATCGCGGGCGGGGACCCGATAAGAAGGAAAATTGCCCCCCTCGGAAATTTTTTTTCATGGAGGGGCACGAGGGGCCATGCCAAATCGCAGTGTCGCTCTCTCCATCAAGTGAGAAGTCCATTCGAGTCCTTTGTAGCTTTCAACTTTGAATTCTTGCAATTTGTATAAAAAATCCCTCGATCGCCAGAGACCACGTGCCTGGCCTCCGAAGGTCGGCCTTCCCCGCCAACTCACCGGACTGTTTTTTCCCTCAACATCCCCGCCAAGCTTCATTCTCTACCCATTCCTAACTTTCCCCTTCTCCTTTCTCTTCATTCCTTTCGTTCTCCCTTCCTGGGTGGTCCTTGTTCCAATCTAGGCTTGGGTGTCACGGTGCACAAGTCGGGAAACCCGGTGATTGCAAACCCCGAGACGCTGCAAGCTAGCTGCAGAAGAACGTGTCTGATCTGCAAAAGTGCCGCAGTCCTGGATGAAATCAATTGGTTGTTGTTGTTATCGGTATGCTTATTTATTTTGAGGAGTAATGAGGAACCCCTCTATCCCTTGTTGACCTCGAATGGGCAAGTTAGGTTAAGATGCTAATAGAAACCGCGGGGGCAGATTGACGCGACACGATGCATATCCGTGAGAAGCTCGCGCAAAAGGAGGCCGCGGGGGAGCCCGGGATCTCTTTTGAGTTCTTCCCTCCCAAAACGGCCCAGGGTGTACAGAATCTCTACGACCGAATGGACCGTATGCATGGATTGGGCCCCTCGTTCATCGATGTCACCTGGGGTGCGGGCGGTCGCTTGTCGGATTTGACTTGCGAGATGGTCGGTGTGGCACAGTCAGTGTATGGGCTGGAGACATGTATGCATTTGACTTGCACGGATATGCCGCGGGAAAAGGTCGATGAAGCGCTCCAGGCCGCCTACAAGGCCGGCTGCACCAATATCCTAGCGCTACGAGGTGACCCTCCCCGTGAGAAGGAGACATGGGAGGCGGCTGATGGGGGGTTCCGCTATGCTAAGGATCTGGTCAAGTATATCCGCGAAAAATATGGTAACCACTTCGACATTGGTGTGGGAGGCTATCCCGAGGGTGCCGATGATAACCCGGACGTGGACCTTTTGATCGACCACTTGAAGGAAAAGGTGGATGCGGGCAGTTCCTTCGTGATTACTCAGATGTTTTATGATGCCGACAACTTCATCGAATGGGTGAAGAAGTGCCGGGCCAAGGGAGTCAATGTGCCCATCATCCCCGGTATCATGCCGATTCAGACCTATGCTGCCTTCATTCGCCGATCGAACTGGACCAAGACTCGCGTGCCACCGGAATGGATGGCCGCTTTGGACCCGGTGAAGAATGATGATGCTGCGGTCCGCGACATTGGGAAGAACTTGATTGCCGAGATGTGCAGGAAGCTCATGGCTTCGGGTATTAACCATCTGCACTTGTGAGTCTCTTTTTTGCTCGCCTTCAAATATTGAAGTCACTAACAATTGTTGATTAGCTACACGATGAACTTGGCTCAGGCTACTCGGTTGGTCTTGGAAGAGCTGGGACTTGCACCGTCCGAGGAATCTCCCATCCAAAGACCTTTGCCGTGGCGGCCGTCCCTTGGTCTCGGCCGCCGAACGGAGGATGTGCGCCCAGTGTTCTGGCGCAACCGCAACTCATCGTACGTCGCTCGCACGCAGACGTGGGATGAATACCCCAACGGCCGCTGGACCGACTCCCGGTCCCCTGCGTTCGGTGAGCTCGACGCCTACGGTGTCGGCCTCAAGGGTACGAATGAGCAGAATATCAAGCTTTGGGGCGAACCCAAATCGGTCAAGGACTTGTCCGATATCTTTATTCGCTTCCTGAAGGGCGGATTGGACCGACTCCCCTGGAGTGACAGCCCGATCTCCACGGAAGCAAATGATATCAAGGACAGCTTGATCAACCTGAACCGGAGGGGGTTCCTCTCCATCAACTCTCAGCCGGCCGTCAACGGGGTGAAATCCTCCCACCCAGTGTACGGCTGGGGCCCGAAGAATGGATTCGTCTACCAGAAAGCCTATCTGGAGCTTCTGGTGCCCTCCTATTTGATCGATGAATTGGTCGCTCGCATCGAGAAGAACGAAGACCTGACGTACCATGCCGTCCGGAAGACCGGCGAGCTGCGCACCAACACAGAGGACAGCCCCAACGCCTTGACATGGGGTATCTTTGCTGGACGGGAGATCATCCAGCCGACTATTGTCGAGACCGTTAGTTTCATGGCATGGAGAGACGAGGCCTATCGACTAGGCGAGGACTGGTCCAAGTGCCATGATGCCGCCAGTCCCAGCCGAAAGCTGATCCAACAGGTCATGGACGACTGGTACCTGGTCAACATCGGTAAGCTACGAGATAGAATGGTTTGATCTAGTGCCTCGTTTTACTAATGTTTGTTCTAGTGGACAACGACTTCCACCGGACGAATGTTGTTTTCGACCTCTTCAATGACCTGGAAGTTAAGGACTTGAACGTCGAGCTGCCCGGCAAGCCCGAGCAGAATGGCGTCGCCGAGCAAAACGGCACAGCAAAGAACTAATGTTCTTTCTTTCCCACTTCAACCGGGACTTGATGCCGGTCATGAGAGCAAGTGCCATTGTCCACCCGGCTCCTACCTTTCCCTCCATTTATTATAAACCCTTTCCCTAATTCAACATCTACTCATCTCAACGATAATGAGTCCCGATCAACCTCAACCCCCATTCCAACAATCTCCACCTCGGGCTCCCCTGCAGTGTTTTTGTCATGGCATTACGACTGAAGACCTCTCAACGATTTCTTCCTAAGCGTTCACTTCTCTTTTCTTTCTTTTCACCTCTTCTCTCTCCTATTTTCAACACACAACATTTTCCAATGTACCGATACCCCGTCTCTTTAACAAAAGGCGCTTCAAATATCCAGTTCCTATTCTGTTTAAGCTTCGTTTCTCCACGTCACGAGAAAGGCCCGGTGTCTTCTTGTGTTTTTCTTTTCTGGGTGGGCTATCTATCCGGAAAGAGTTGAGTGGTGAAGCAGCAACAGAATGAACAAAAGACATAACCCAAAAATTCAACATGATAATTCTTCCTCGGAGGTTTTCCTCCTCTTCTTCTCTTTTCCGTTCACTTGAGATTCTCGCGGCTGCAATGGCGGACATCTGCCTCGTCGCTTCCGTCCGGGTTTTGATCATTTTCCGCGATCTATATGTCCTTTTTCTTTTCCATGTGCCTCTTTGTTTTCTGTAATTTGTCTTATTTGTGCAATCATCTCTCTCGGGGCTTAGGTAGCATAAAGCACTCATTCAACACCGGGACGGAGTCAGGTTTCTACTACAATATAGCATCCACTTCTACGAAACCACAAGGATCCAATGCAAACCAGGGAAAAGAAAAAGAAAAAGAACAGAAAAAAGCTTCATTTTCTCCCTCTTCAACACGGGAATGTAAAGAGGTACTGAAGAACAGCTAGACCGAAGGACCTGAATCTGATCACTAGAATACCAATGCCAAACCCATGTTTGAACTATTGAATAGCCTTATTGAAGCAACCCCAGAGAAACCAAAAGACTAGAAAGAACAAGATGTGAGACTATCAAGGTTAATTGCGTATGTAAATAAAATAAGAATGACTTAGGAATAGACAAAGACAAAACGAATGGATCCAAGTCCCCTCGACGGCCGAATTACCCCAATAGAGCAAGAAACCAGGCAAAGATAGAGAGGCAAGGAACAAGACAAATGCGATGCTTTCCAAAGCCAGACGTACAGTACAGCAATCTTACAGGGCATCTCAACAACAAACCCGATGAACTAGGCAGGGATAGCAAGGGAATCGGGCTCAAGTGAACAGAGCCCGGCCGACGCACTGAAAAGCCCAAGCAAAGGGCCTAGCGAACCAGAAGAGCCAACTGCCAACAAGAACCACATAGCTTGTAGCGCGGCTGACGACAAGGGCTCCAAATCCCAAAATGACGAGATACACAACTGCCTGCAGGAATTCAACTAGAAAGCGGCTGATGGCTTGGTCGTTGCGAGCCTTGGGCCAGGATCCCGTGGCCTGGTACCGCGAGATGGCAGAGTAAATCACGCGAAAGGTACGGTAGCAATGGCGCGTCATGTTCAATACGTTGCTCAGCACAAACTTTGTGTAAGGACTATGCGTCCACTGGCGGCCGCGTTGGTGCATGTGCGACACGGCGACGACGAGCATCTCGAGCATGGCCGAAAGGGCCAGGGGATTCACGCTGTCTTTCTCCGATTCCTCGGCTTCCTGCGAGTGCAACTCGTGCGGGTCTGCGCCGACGTCCGTGATGTTCGACTGGAGGGGCTGTTCTTCCTTAGGACTCGCTACCTGTTGGCCATCTAACTCGGCGATTTCAACCACTTTAGTGGCACGGACCGGTGGTTGCAACTTGAGCTCCTTTTTTCGTGATAACGATTTTTCTGAGGAAGCTGGCTTGGATTGGGCCGGTTTGGAGGGTGGCGATTTGGATGATGGTGGCTTGGACGACGGCTTGGATGAGACCGATGCAGTCTCATTTGCAGACTGAAATGATTTGTCGGACCGGGATGATTCAGAATTGTCCCGAGAGGGCACTGTTGCTGGGGAAATTGGCGACACCTTTCGGTCCTGGCGGTTGAGAGACCCATTGCCAGTGCGCAGGGACTCAGCCCGGTTCCGCAAGGACTCCGTCCCATTACGGAGGATCGTGGCGAGGCTATCGGTGGGGGATCTCACGATCCCGCTGGATCTTGCCAGCCCGGAAGTACGGATGAACCCACGGATAGAATTCGGCACTTGGGCGCTGGATCGCTCTGGCTCGGGTTTGTCTTTCGCCGTGGGGATGCTGCTGAGCTGCGACGTTTTGGAGGATGGCAGCGAGGGCGTGGTCGATTTCTCGTTCGCGGCTCCTGTCGCGGGTCGTAACCCGGACGGTGTAGAGACCATCTGAGCCTTCGTGCGAACGGCCTTGATGGCTTCGGCGGTACCGGAGGGGGAAGTGCCACCAGGACGCCGCAAGCCTTGCGGCTTTGGCGCGGAAGCCTTGGATTCTGGCGTGGGAATCATAGTGCGCGTGATAGTGGGTGTGATAATGAACACATCGTCTTCTCCGCGGCCGTCTTCCAGTTTTTCGGGTGGGTTTGGTGAGCTGGCTGTAGGGCGGGAATTCTCCTTGCACTGGTCCTGGAGTTCGTTCCTCGTTGCGGGTTGCGGGCATTTGAGATCCTGGCACATCATCGTTGACTGCTTCGAGCATTGGACATGCTTCAAATTCTGAGAAGTTTGTAGCCTGTCTTCTTGCAGAGCGGTCTGCTGTTCTGTGGTCGTCGCCGTCTGATATGCGCTGGCCTTCTTCTCCTTCTGCTTGGCTTTGGAGGCTGGAGCTAGTGGACGAGGTTGCAAATTGGAGACATCTTCGGTTGACGAGAACAGAAGAATCTCGTCTGGGTTTTTCTCGTCGGGTTTCTTCTCGCTGGAGCCGTTGATTTCCTTGCACCCTAAAAAAGAACCATCCATGTTCGTATATCGCTTTTCTCTGCCTTTATTGGCAGGAGACTCCTCCCAGATGGTGCTAATCCGGCTTTGCCCAATCTCGTCCGGGCTATAGTAGTGGCGTGCGCCCTGCGGTTGAGTCGCTGCGGGCTGTGGAGGTGCCTGCGGCTGGGACGGTATGGGATGCCCATCGTAGGCTTGGAAATGCTCTGGCTTTTGATATTCCTGCGGCGAAGGACTCGTTTTTCCTTCAGGGGTCACGTTTCGTGGGCTGGGATTTGCCTCGGGGTCCAACATGTCACCACCTCGTTGGTGCACTCGCTCAATACTTTGCTGGTACTCGGCTATTTGCTGTGCAGTCATTGTGGGCGGGTTGGGATCTTTGGCTGTTGGCATATTGACGACGAATCTGTCCTCCCATTCGGTCATGGAACTATCATCGGCAGACACCGGGGAGACGGACGGGTGCGAATATGGACTCGAGTCTGTAGTCGTGTCCGTCTTCTCCGACTTTTGTGGTGTAGTCTCACTGACATCCATGTTGACCCACTGGTCGCCTTGCATCCGCCACTTTTTCTGACTTTCTCCAGGACAAAAGCCATCAGTGCGTGAGCTGTATGCAGGACTGCTGTTGTTGGCACTGGGGCTCGAGATTCCGGTCCGATGACTGGCCCCCGGGTGTGCATCTGATCCTCGCGAGTCGTACGCGCGGTATATCTGGTCTGGTGCCATGCTGATCCATAGCTCGGTAGATCGGTCTTCTCGTGCTCGTTGTCTTTGTCCTTGTTTCTGAACTTGTTGGACAAGGGTGATTCCTTTTCGAACTTGTCTCGCAGCTTTCGCCAGTACTGGTCCCGGTTTTTGGACTGGTCTCCTGAGGACGCCGACGAGCCGCCTAGGGGTGCCGGCTTGGGGATCCCAGTTGGGCTCGGCGTCTCACGCCGCCCATCCTTGTTTTTCTCTGCCCAGGTCCTAGGGACGGGAAGCTTGGTTTGCTTCGCCCGCTGGAACATTTTTCCAGATGGGTCTCTCGATTCAGCGTATTCTGGAGTTCTTACAGAATGAGTGACGTGAGGCGGCGGCGTTGTTGACGGCTCCGTTGTCGTTGGATGGTATTCGCCTCGATAGGCTCGGTATGGGCTTTTGCGTTGGGGTCGTGGTGAAAGATTCACGAGGTGACCATCAGGCAGTTCGACACGACTTGCAGTGTCCATCTTGGATCGAGGACAGCAATAGCTAATGGTCCCGACTCTCAGGCCAGATAGCAACCGTGAACAGGCCCATGCCGTCCCAAAACAGTCGTTTCGGGGCCTTGGAGTGTGAGGGATGTCGCGCGTTCGGCCGTGTTGTCGACGTCGGCTGTCTGGCTAGAAAGGATCGGTGGCCACCGGGGCTAGACAAGTGACAGAAGCAGAGAACGCGCGGGGTCATGGATCCCAGAGCAGCCAATTCAAAGTTCTGGGCCAGCGGTCGCGATTCTCAACGCGTAAGAATAGGGCGTTCTCGTTGGTTGGAATGGTATGCGGCCACCGAGGAATGCCCATCCCCGGGGCGGAATGCTTCAACCCGCCGAGTGGTGGAATGACGACCTTATCGGTCGCAGGTTGCTCTTGCCTGAAAATCACATTGTTTGTAGAGAGAAGTTACATGGTCGGGCAGAAAGTGCGATGCACCTGTCTGATATCAACTCATATGGCCAGTCGTCGGATAAGAGCATTCATTGGGAATGAAGGACCAAGGCTCTAGAGTGTCAACCCACATTCTCCGACGAGGCAAAGCTGTCGATAAGAGAGGGAAAAAAATGGCACACAAAGCCACATGTGGTAAAACGTCAATGAGAAATGTACGATAGTTCTCCCAGCCTGCTTCAAAACCGAGCAAGGAGATATAGGGTGTGTCTGTGACGCATATCAGATCTCATAACAGGGAAAAAAGGCATTTGATCATTCATTTGTTTTAGAACCGGCCCGTGTCGCGACGGATGTTGAGGCTACCTGGTCTATGGACTCCGGCCGGGTTCAACGGTGCCGCTACGCTGCTTCGTTTGAGCGGGCTGGGTGGTCGCTTCAGCGGACTCGTGCCTTGCTCCCTGTAGAAAAAGTCCCCGTTGCTTTGCACTCGGCGGTCAAATGCAGTCGTTGCCGACTTCCTCAATGGAGAGTTGGCATGCGAATAAACTCCAAGACTCCCTCCATCACCTGTACGGGACGAATTGGGTCGGAATTGCGGCTGTCGCATGGTGGTGCTGCCGGTTCTAACAAGAGGGGAAGCATCGCGAGACAAATTGGGGGTGTTCAATGATGGCTGGGCTTGGAAGATCGAAGAGGAGCTTGTAGTAGACGTGCTTGTTGGTCGTCTAGGGGAAATTCCTTCGGGATCGACGTGGCTGGCGTAGTTCGGGTTAGGGCTGGTCTTGAAGCCCCGGTTAATTATAAAGGTCGGGGTGTACACATCGACCTTGTTGTCTTTGGTCTCGGTAGCCGCTGGTGTGATACTTGCATCTGAAAACTGAGTACCGACATCCCGCATCAAGGGCTGTGTCCGAGGGTGAACGTATTTGGTGTCGTATTCCTTCAACACTTCTTTGTGCACCAACATCGAATCTTTCGCTTGCTGTGTATATAAAGAGGACATGAACGAGAGCTGCACCGAGAGTAGGGTTGTCAAGACGATGGTCGTCACGATTGTCACGCTCGGGCGGGGATCAGAGAGCTGAGTCGGCAGGAAGAGCCAATAAACCAAGACGTGACCAGGGCTAAACAAGCAGAATAGCCGCAGACAGAAGGCCGGGGGGTCCCAAATGGCAAGTTCCCACACATCCCGGCGCGCATCCGGGTGGGCTCTCGACTCAGCCGATTCAGTTGACATCGCATTGGCAAGGTATCGCAGGGGGGACGAGGTCATCGGACTGGAATCGACTCGCACGCGGTGGGCAGACGGTGTTGCCGGGGTTTTATCAATCGGCGCCTCGAACATGCGGTAACGTCGTGTGCGATAGAAGGTGTAGATGCCATTCGCCGCCGAGCCCAGAGCCAGTAAATGAACAACGAATGAGGCCTGGACGAAATTAGAGTCAGCTAGAGATTCCAACCACATAGATTGATGTTGTATTTCGACGATAGAGGCCAAAACACAGTTCTGTTGTTGCTTCACGTACCAGCCAGCTGAGCCAAGGCACGCCTTCCTCCTCTCCAAACACATCGTCGATAGCCTTGCTACCACTGGATCGGCTATTTGCCCGCGCAATCAAGAAGACCACATTGATCATGATGCCGGTGGGCAACGCCCATTCTTTCTCCCGTTGATCCCAGTCACTGGCGTCCATCTCCTCCGACAGCCAAAGTAAGAAGTCCCACGGGTTCAAGTAGGATTGAATGCGCTCCGCCAGCGGACGGCGGCGCACGAGACGAGGCATGGCAGATGCAGAGAGATCAGAGACAGAAGCTGTTTCTCAGCTTCGTCTCATGCGACAGGTCGAAGCAGAAACATCCAGCGCTGAAAGTAGAAACAAAAAAAAGGGTCGAGACTGAAGTAAACAAAATTGCATCAGCTTACGTAAACGCCTCTCGGCGATAACCCGCGATCAGCGGACCTCTCCAACAAGCTCTTTGAACGAGTCTCCATTTCGAGGTTCGATTCTGTGAGAAGCGCTCTTTGCCCAGTTTCTTGATCTTGTCACTCCTTACGCTTTGATCATGGCGGCGTCGGCCGCAACTCACAAGGTACTTAGAACCAGCCTGAGGCAACTGAAGCAACCCCTCCGATAGCATGGCTAACCGTCTTGGACTGCAGGAGCGGCAATTCCTTGCCGTCATTGGCGATGAAGAGTAATAATTGCCCTGCTTCCTCCGTCTCATGCGACTGCGATTATGGCAAGCTAACTAGCGGCAACTGTGCAGCTCCGTCACCGGTCTTCTCCTTGCTGGTATCGGGGTATGTGTCCCAACGATATTCTAGAAGCTTCAAGTGCGACTACGAAGAGCACTCATACTAATCATGGATCTTTCATTCCAGCATGTGACCGACGGACCGGACGCCCAAAGAAACTTCCTCGTCGTCGATTCCAAGACCGAAACCTCCGAGATTGAACGGGCATTCCAGAGCTTCACCCAAGACCGGAAAGATATTGCCGTGGTCCTGATCAACCAGCACGTAGGTTGAGGCAGTTTATTTCCACCTTTTTTGCTGATGACATGGATTGGTTTACTGACACTGGCCCCGTCTATATAGGTCGCAGAGCGCATCCGTCACAGCGTCGACGCATTCGCCGAACCCTTCCCCGCCGTTCTGGAGATCCCCAGTAAAGACCACCCCTACGATCCCGAGAAAGACAGTGTCCTCAAGCGAGTACGACGTTTGTTTGGCGAGTAAGCCCGAAAATATTCAAGTGATTACGTCTGTCTTTGTACCATTGTGTTTCTTCGGAATCCTCCGGCGCTCTATTATCTGCGATTTCGGATTTTATGAATCTCTCAGCATTCCTGTTGAGACCGACTGTGAGGCAAGAAGGGCGGCGAGAAGGTTTAAGAGGGAAGATACCCAGCACGTCTGAAATAAGCATGCATATACAATCTCAATACATTCAATCTCGGACATTTCTATGGATCAAGCTTTTTCTACGGTGTCAGCGCAAATATCTAGCCACCTGCTCATAACTTCGATCACGACCTGTAATTTGCACGTCTAGATCCTTGTAGATGGTAGCAGTGAAAGTCATTGTTGTCCAAAGATACACAAAAGCAGGATGAGTTGCAAAGTGGGCTTAGAGGGCCCTTGACGGAACAAGAACAGAGATGCATAGCAAGCGGCGACGAAAGTAAAATCATGGTGATATCCGAAAATACTGCAGGGCGTATCGAAAGGTAAAAAGATGACATATGGGGAAAAGCAGCCAAGGTCATAAGGAAGCAGACATAACAAAAAGAAGATCGTTGCTAGCGTTGAATTCCCGAACCAATACAGAGCGAATGGTCCTGCGGTTTAAGCAAACGGGAAGCGGCCACCTGATGCATGGATGCAAGGATATCTAAAAGATCAACGGCAACATTACAGATGGAACTCGATGTTGTCCGCGCGCAGGCAAGTAACCTGCCTCTGATCCTTGGTGTAAACATCAGCCAGGACGGAGTATTTGCCCTGAAAGAGGAGATATTAGCATGGGTCCTCAGCTGTTCGAAAAATCCTCGACCTACCGGTGGGATGTTCTTAGGCAAGTCCACCTGCTTCGTCAAGGTCATCTGACCCTTCTCTAGAGGACATTTCAGGTCGACGTTGGAGATTTGATCACACAGATCGACCGTCTGCTTCAGCAGAGTGATGATACCCCATTTCACTTCCAGGCTCACGGTAGCGCCCTTCTCGATCCGGTCAAGGAAGGTGCCCTGGGCTTTGATAGTCAAGGTTTGGCCTCTGTCACAAAGAAAATGTCAGCCGAATGTTTTTTTTAGTGGGAGCAAAATCGCATAATATCCGGAGAGCTGTGTGACGTACGGTTTCGGGGGTTGGGCGACAAATTCACCGATTCGATCTGGAGTAGGTGGTTGGCTGGGTTGGCGCAGTACAGCAACGGGTTGTTCCCCTCGACGGGGAAATCCTGGACGGGATCGACTTTGAGCGGAGTTTGTGAGGGATCGAAGAAGGAGAAGGAGGCAGCTGTGGTGAGGGGAGCCGCCAGGATGAGAAGGCTGGAGGTAGCTGATAAGAACTTCATGATTGCAGTAGTCCGGTTCAACCAAGGAAACCAAGAGAAAAGTGGTCAAGGATCGAGTAGGGATCGCTCTGGTCAATATCACCAACCTGGGGTTCAGAGTCAACCAGGCAGCTTGTTCCTGGTCGAACTGTGACGAAGCAAGGAGCGGGCGGTGCGAGATGGTGTCACTTGATGACGCCGGGCACGTGATCTGCGATCGTCGTTTTGGCTGCTGGATTGGAGGCGGTTTGTACCTGCAGCAACCTCAGCTCGTCCGGTTCGCCTGTGCGACCGTCCACGTTGCCTTCATGAATATGATATCGAAGATGATGCGTTCCTGGATATCAGTCGAGATGTCAACTCGATCAAGTGGAGTGCACTTGACCCACCCGACTCCAAGGGATTATCAGTCCCCGAGATGGCGCTCACAGGCATGCCGATCCCGCTTCGACCGTGTGAACAGTCCGGATAATCCAGAAACCACCCAGAAGCCGAGCTATCCAGGGTCACGAATATACATCCTTTATAAGCTACTAACCGTCGCTTTGCTCGGCTGTAGGAGGCATAGTAAAGAGGAAGAAGTAGATTTCATTGGCTTATTATTTACTTAATATATAGCTTAGAATAATAATTACTCTTTTTCTCTCCCTTTATCTAGATATTTTTTGAAATATCTTTTAAAGTGTCTTTCGGAGTATCGTTCTAAATACTTTTGCTACTATTAATCTTAAAGACCTAGAGAGGGGGAGATATCTAGAGAGAATATTTACCCAAGATAATTGTTAAATATATATCACGACTCCCGTCTTATATTCTTATATTATTAAGTAAAGATGAAATTTCGATATTAGTCGCTTTAGCTATCTGCGTCCTCGTCCAATGCCTGCTACCTTGAATCAGTATCGCGGTGAGTATATATGTTGGGATGAGAGTCGAAATCGCTCGACCCTCCGTTTTCGACGCTTTCAAAAAAATGAAACCACTCGGCTAAATGGGAGACCTGCAGAGGGCAGGCTTCCACGACCAGGAAAACTAAGCCCAGCAGCGAGAAGTTGTTATACGCAGCATCACAGACCAAGAAAAAAAGATCCATCAGTCCTCTGCATCCCAAATTGTCCGCGCTATTTCTTGCAGCTGTTCCTGTGAGATCTTGAGATCTCTTTCCCCCGGGTGAGATGGGGGACTACGGAATAGACTTTCAAACGGGATGACGTTGAGGAATTGCTGGTCTCCGTGGTATATGTGTCTTTTGATTGAAGGAGGTAGATTCTTTAAGAAGCTCCCTTCGAAATCAAGGTCGTCGCTGCCTTGGTGGTTCAGCATCTCAGCCATGGTAATCCGAATAGCCCTGGAAGACAAAAATAAGGAGAAGGATTCGAAGCGTAAAACTGGCTAAGAAAGACAAAGAAGAGTTCAAGTTCAAGTATTCGAGTATGTTGATGCTATAGTCATGTGACCCGTCGGGCATTTGATCCGAGTTGGGGTTTCGCACATACAGTATACAAGAAGATTTTAATAATATAAGATGTGAAGTGGGTCGTTGAAAAGTGGTAGGATTCGACTTTGCCCCCCTTAGAAAATAAAGAAACTTGGTTAATTAATCTAGGAGAAAAAGTATCAATAAAATAATAGTAATAGGAGTACGATAGCTATCTATATATTAATAAAGAATAAAATTCCCCAAACAGGATAGAATTCAGTCAATACATCTTGTGAATCTAATTTCTATTTTCTAATATAACTTTCAAAGCCGCCTGAGCGAAGCGAAGGTCAGTGGCTTGTCTACTAGGTATGTTCCCTTCTCCATCTTCTACATACATACACGTCAAAACTGACAAAGTTGTCGAGCTGGGGCCCGCTCGGCCGAATTCGTCCGTGAGTTAGGGCCGGATGTTGCTCCAACCCGCCTCGGACCCCCGAAGTACCCGATTCGGAGACGGCAGCATGCTGGGCCGTTTATCATGGATTTGATATATAGTTATCTGTGGAGCAACTTATTTATTGACATGATTCTTGATTCAATCGACTTCAAACAAGCTCTTTCGTTTTCCAGGTGACATCTGTCTACAATAAAGAGAGACCAAGCCTTGTTTTTACATCCTATCTTTGCCCATTTGCTTTACTATTCCCACCACAATGGCAGAAAAAATCACCTCAACCCCGGCCAAGTCATCGCTCAGCACATTCTGGTGGGCCTCGAGACACCCAACCCCCGACCCGACAACCTCATTCGTCGGCAAAACGGTGCTGATTACTGGTGCCAATGCCGGGCTGGGATTCGAAGCTGCGACGAAATTCGCAGCGCTGGGTACATCCAAGCTCATCTTCGGCGTGCGATCCCTGAAACGCGGCGAGGAAGCCAAAGCACGCATCGAACAGAAGACCGGCTGCGCGGCGGACGTCATCCAGATAGTCCAACTGGACATGAGCAACTATGCCTCGATCGAGGGATTCGCCAAAGAAGTGACCACCGAGTTCTCAGATATCCACGCCGCAGTCCTTAATGCAGGCGTCGCAGCACCAGCACACAATCTTAGCCCCGAGGGCTGGGAAATGTCGCTGCAGGTGAATGTCATTTCGACAGTATATCTCAGCCTGCTGTTACTGCCCATCCTGCGCCGGACTGGCGAAACCACAGGGCAGGCCACACACCTGGAGTTCGTGACGAGTGTCGGACACGGCGATGTCAATATCAAGAGCGTGCAAGACCCCCACAGAATCCTGGACAAAATCAACGACCCCAAGAATTTCAACTTTATGACACAATACACCATCACGAAGCTGCTGGAGGTCTGGGCCGTGCGAGCGATTGCGGCCAAGGTGCCTGCCTCGCGGGTTATTATCACTGCGTCTTGTCCAAGTCTTTGCAAGAGTACGTTGGGCCGCAACTTTAACACTGTGCTTCGTATTCTCGATGCACTGATGAAAGCGGTGTTTGCAAAGACTGCGGAGCAAGGGAGCCGGGTGCTGGTGAGTGCTGTTACGACTGGGCCAGAGGCTCATGGCGGATTCTGGTCGCATGACCGGGTGGCAGAGTGAGTGTCTTCTCTTTATACTTTGAGGCTCTAGGTAATTCTTGCATTAAGGTGAACTCTCACTGACTTTTTAGACCTGGGGCTTTGATCACCTCTGATGAAGGGAAAAAGCTCGGCGAGCAGTTCTGGAAAGAATTGTGTGAAGTGTTGGAGGCACATAATCCCGATGTCCTAAATATTCTGGATCAGTAGTTGGTTTTCTAGAGATATCCAAATTGCTCCTGTTTATGGTCAGATGTCCCAACCCTGTCAAGACCAGGCTCTTCACCGCAAAATCCGGATCAATCAAGTCCAGCCAAGAAACAGAGGAGATATTCAGACCATGTTCAATAGACTCATTGTCGATATAAGACAATTGCCGTACAGAAAGATCCGAAGACCCAGGGCCATCTCTCATCAACCCCAACCCATTATTATCCATAGCCTGGAAGGACTGCATATCTACGCGGCCCCCGTGGGTCATGATCAGCACGCAGCCAGGATCCAATTATCAGTCTCGAAGGATTCGGGGGAGGGGGGGGGAGGTCAAAAACAAAAACAACTGGCACCGACACCGGCAACCCCCGGATACTAAATTCGATCCGTCTGCTTCAGCCTGTTCGATGGAAATGACATGGGTGTGGATGGTGAATGCGCGGGCTGCGCGGTATTAGTAGTAAAGATGTCCATGAATTTGTTGGAAAGATTTTGCGTGGATTGCTCGTGAAATCCGAGGTACTTCGTTACCCAAGCTCCTGCCCAGTATCATTGAAATGTTTATGCTTCCCTGCATAGGGAGGTGTCTGACAGGAGCTGACGGCCAAGCGGCGCGGTGGGTCCCGGGGCTCAAATAGTGCAGCGCCTTACTGTATGCCAAGGCATAAGTCGGGGCGTGCAGCCGGATCGACAACAGCCCGAATGGACAAGTCATCCAAGGGGCAGAAGTGCCCGAGTGGAGAATGATCTCTCATGTTTCTGATCTATCTTAAGAACAGGATCTGGTTGATCTACGTGGAGCAATTTGTGGTACATGTCAGGGGTGCTTTGAAACTACAATCATACAAGGATACCAGTGATGGTCGAAGCTGGAAAATCCATGTACCACTTGCAGATGTATTGAGAAACGAATGTGAGAAGTAATACAAGTAATACGTACAATAAAAAAAGGGTTCCAAGTGCATGTACCGGGGAAGACAAGATCTAGAGGGAAATAATCTCAAGCCAATCACGCCAGATCGCCCACAGATGAGAGATTTTTACAGAGCGACAGCCACGGCGAAGGCAGCGACGACGGCTCCGAAGATGGAGCCAGAGACGCGGCCGGCCGAGTTGGGAGCGGACTGCGAGGGCGAGGCACCGCCGGCAGAGGACGAGTCCGTGGACGAGCCACTGCCCGAAGAGCCTGAGCCCGAGCCCGACGAGCCCGACGAGCTACCGGGGGCGCCGGTCGCAGCGGGGGCGTTTGAGGCGGCGGCAGAGCCAGAGGGAGACACACGGGGCAGGGCCGCTCCCTTGATGGGAGACCACTGGGGCTTGGTGGCGGACATGAAGCCCTGGCTGGTGGCAGCGGCGGACGAGGACGAGACGGTGCCCGAGGCGGTGGTGGAGCCGGACTGAGCGGGGGCCGAAGCGCTGGCGCTCGAGCCAGAGCCAGAGGCGGAGTCAGCGCTGGAGCCGGACTCGGAGCTGCGGCTGGACTTGGAGGACGAGCACGAGAGGTCGAACAGAGGGGTGGTGCTCAGCTTGTTGCCGACGATACCGAAGCTGGGGTTGGGGATCGACTCGCCCTGGCCGTCCTGGAGAGTGTACCACCAGGTGTTGGTGTTGCCGAACAGGGGGCAGCCGACCTCATCCCAGAAGCGCTTGGCGTTCTCCTTGGAGGCGACGGCCTTGTTCACGGTCTTGCCGCCGACGGGCCAACCGGTCTCGGTGATCCAGACTTCCTTCTTGCCAGCAGCAGACTTAGTCTTGGCGACGGCCTCGTCGAACAGTTTCTTGCCGTCGTCGATCGAGTTATCCATGGTACCCTGGAAGTAAGGGTAGCCGTCGAAGCCGAGCCAGTCGACCTTCTCGACGACCTCGGCGTTGCTGTCGTTGGTCCAGGCGGTCCAGGTGTCGACGTGGCCGATGGAGGCGCCACTCAGCGGGGTGCCCTTGATCGTGTCCCGGACCTGGTCGATGAATTCGGCGAGGTCGTGGGGATTAATACCAATGCCGGCGTTGGCCTGGGCGCCCTCCACTGAGTTACGGTACAGGTCCTCGCTGCCGACCGAGATACCAACGACCAGCTTGGCGAAGTCGTCGCCGTACTGGTTGATGGCGCTCTTCAGCGCAGCCACCTCGTTTTGCATGCCGTCACCAGAGGCCCAGAGACCCAGCAGGAGAGTGGTCTTCTCCTCAATGGCGGCGGGAATGGCCGAGATCGGGGTGTTGGTGGTGCCACCTTGCTGGAGGGGAGGTCAGTGCGGTTCGCTTTGTTTTTTAGGAATCAGTTTCACTTACGATCATGGTGTACAGGCGGGCACTGTTAAAGTCCTTGACACCTTTCAGCCCCTTGGCCGTGGCGAACTCGGCCTTGAAATCGGCCTGCGCCTTGGCGCTGCCATCGGGCTTCATGTTGCCATAGTTGAAACCCTGGTGGACGGCCTCGGAGGTCGCGAGCGACAGCGCAAAGGCAACAAGGCGAGTGAGATGCATGACTCTATGAGGGAATGAAACGAATAAAAAAAGAAAACCCAAACGAATGTAGGAGTTGAAGAGGATGAAAAGAAGAGGGAGAGAGAGAGAGAGACAGAGAGAGAGAGAGAGAGAGAGAGAAGGGCAACGGGGCAAGCATAAGAATAGAAATAAAATGGCCTACAGTCCCGTTCGGTCTAGAATCCGCCACCGTGCGGTGGATCGGTGGAGCCGGGCCACGTCTGCCTGACCCGGTCAACCGATTGGCTCCATTGTATCCTAATGAGTGCCCCCCGGATCTAACATGTCTGGTTCGGCTCGAATTTCGTCTTTATTCATTGCGAAGAATTTTCGGGTGTTAAGTCATAGACCCTGAGAAGGGGGGCCATGGGTAGGGGGCATATGCCGAGGACCCCCCGGTGGACCCTCTTCTAAAAATGGCAGTAAAAAGAAACACCAAGTTAGAGGCCCTCCTCGGTGGTTTTCCCTCCCAACGGACCTTCGAGAATGCAGCCAGCCGTGGATTTAATGCAGGGGAGAGGGAGAGCAACCACTCTCATTGGCACACACAATTATCAAGGCTTATTAGTCATTTGGTGCGTTATGATTTGCTGGGAAGAAATATCCTGATTGGCTGTGGGATTTGAGTAGTTGACGCCTTATGGCCTGATTGCTGATTGCTGGTGCCTGATGCCTGAAGGGACCCATGAATCTAAATAGATTGCTCATCTACAGTGATGTTCTATGTATTCTATATATAGTCTGAAACAATTTATCATTTGGAAATCAAGGGATGGCTCATCCTATTCCAACATCAGAGTTGGTTTAACGGTTATTATCGTTAACAAGAGCCCTAACGATATATCTTTATTTCGAAAATTCTCTATCCAGTCACATTGGGGCTTATTTTTAGCCAGTCAGTGTTATATTAAAAATAAACCAACAGCCATAAAATGCTCGAGCCCAAATAGCGGTGACGGCATCAGGCGTCCAGCAACGACCCTCCTGCCATTCAGAAATCTGGGGGCCAGCCACTGGGGAGGTCGACTGGCTGTACCCCGGACGCCACAAGACCCTGATCAAGCACAAGCTTCTATACGGTATACAACACCTTGGCTGCCGTCATCTGTCCAGTGGTTGTCTTGCCTAGTATAAAGAGCATGAACTTCTAATAGACGAGATTACAATCTACGGGGACCAGAAACGGAACTATACTCTTATCCCTGCATATTTATCTACTTGACTGTCAGCAATATACATTCGTGGACCACAGAGCAAACCCGTAACTTGTCCTATCTACCCAAACTATATTCGAAGAAAAGCAACTTCAAACCAAAACCAAAATGGAAGGCGCCGTCGGCTGGGAAAACGGCTTCCTCAACCGCCCAAACAGCACTCACAAACTGAACCCCACTGACGTACCAGCGGTCTGCAATAACCAGGTGGATATCGCCACCCAGCCCGAGAATATGAATTTCACTTCACTGGCGCTGTACCACATCAACATTGGGAACTGCAACATGACCGACGTCCTGCAGTCCTGCTGCAAGCAGCCCGTGAAGCTACTCCATGAACCGACGCCCTGCCAGGCAGAATGTAATTGCACTTCAATCGACGGGGTGATGAGGTCGAGGATGTGTTTGAAGAAGGCGGGGGTGCCGTTTGTTTGGGCGAATAATTATACTTCGGAGCATGATGATGCTGCTGTAGTGCATGTGCCGCAATATAAATCTGTTTTTGGGGTGTTGGTTATTAGTGTTCTTGTGCTTTCGAGTATGTTTTTCTAATTGTCTTGCTCTCTGTGGATTTCCGTTTATTATATGACTCAAGTGTATACGTTTTCTTACAAGCAGATTATTTTGATATACGAATGTGCTTGATTCAATAGGCACACTTCCCTTGAAATAAAGATCATAATACAAACAGATATCAAGGATAGGCTACGGCTCCAGCTCATCACTATCGCTTCAAGCCCGTGCCCATCGTATTTATAAAGCCTATCTACTTCGAGTCATCCCAGGTATCTTCCTGTTCTCCACATATTAATGCTCAGACACAAAGATACCAGCCATACCCATGCCCTGATCGACTAATTAGCATTCAAGTATACTCCAAAGTCAAATTTTGGGTGACTACTCACGGTTCCCACACACATGGACGTCACAGCGACTCGCTTATCCTGTCGTCGCAATTCTGACAGAGCAGTGACAACCTGTCGTGCACCAGTAGCGCCCAATGGATGACCGAATGCACTGTTGCTATTAGCACAGAACCATTGAAAATTGTGTTCAGTGTGACTTACATAGCACCGCCACGTGGATTCACCTTGGACACATCTAAGCCCAGCTTGCCGACACAGTAGACACCCTGCGAAAAAGAATTAACCATGGAACAACTCCAGCACACACATCCAACATACCATCGATGCAAATGCTTCGTTAATCTCAAAAATATCAATCTCCTCCTTGCTCAATCCGAACTTATTCAGAATCTTGGGAATAGCAAGAGAAGGGCCAATGCCCATGATTCTCGGCTCCAGCCCAGACACGGTGGCACCACAGAACTTGCCGATGATCGGCTGGCCCACCTCCTGGGCGCGCGACCGCTTCATCAGGAGCAGTGCAGCTGCCCCGTCGGTAATCTGACTGGCATTCCCACCGGTCGTGGCACTGGGCGCCCATTGCGGGAACGCCGAGCGGATCTTCCCAAGAGACTCGGCGGTGGTACCATAGCGAATACCGTCGTCCCGGTCAACCACAATCTCTTTGACCTCACCGGTCTTGGGATCCTTAATCTGGGTCTTAACAGGGACGATCTCGTCGTTGAACCACCCGGCCTTCTGTGCGTGCTCGGCCTTTTGGTAACTCGCCGCCGCGAACTGGTCGTGTCGCTCGCGAGGAATGTTGAACTGCGTGGCCACGTTCTCCGAGGTCTGGCCCATGGGCTGCGAGTTCTGGGAGGCTATCGGGTGTGAGGTGATACGCACCGACATCTCGGGCGCGCCGCCGTCTGCGTTTGTGCTCATGCTCTCCGCGCCCACTGCTACTCCGACATCTATCGACCCGGCGATGATCTGGTTGGCGATCTGTTGGATAGCCAGTAGACCGGACGAGCAGAAGCGGTTGGCGACTGAGGCCGCCGCGGTGACTGGGAAGCCTGCTGCCAAAACCGCGGACCGGGCGACATACCCCGAACCCGGGCAGAGCACGTTGCCGATGCAGACATCTTCGACGAGATTTGGGTCGATGTTTGATTTCTTGCGAACCGTCTACCGCAGGGAGTCAGCGATTTGGTTGACTGGCAATGAACCGATCAACAAAGACAACTCACCGACAGCAGCGAGACCAGCAGTTCGTCCAGCGGCGTATCCTTCAACCCACCCTTGCGGGCCTTGGTGAGCGGCGTTCGTGCCAGATAAGTAATAACCTATACGTGTGGATTAGCCGATGGTATTGATGTCGTTTTGTCACAACGAAAACCTACGACGTCATCTGGATTCTTCGCCAGGATCTTCTGTCTGGCACCACCAGGAGCCGATAGATGGCTGGCGACCGAGTTGAGCCTTTGCTGCGGCGACGACATTGTTTGTCTTTTTGTATTGTTTCCTGGAGTTGCGACTGGAACAGGTTCAAGAGGTAAAAAGCGCCAGACGAAACCGGAATGACCCCACGACCGATTTAATAAATGACCGTGGAGAAAGAGCCGCGGCTCTCAGACCTCTCCCCCCGTGATCCATTGACTTCATCCGAGCCGAGTCAAACCGATCAAGACAAAAAAAGGAACATGGCAAGCTTCGAACCGAGCAGAAGTGCCGTCGTGTCCGGATGGTTCAGTGTACGATACACGTATTGGGTGGTCCTCGGCACCTCGGGCAACCGTGGTGATTGGCGTCAACCGACGTATTTTACCATCGCCCCCAATGCTGGCAGCGATGATCGTGCCGATCCAAAGTAAATCTCGAATTTGGTGACTTGCGAACTGGAGGTTTGATATGCGTGATCAGAGATACTAATTCTCCTGATTCTACAGCTGTGAAGACCATGCGGTGGGAAGAGCTCGCATCATTCCCTGCAACTCGCAGACCCCATCCAAGTCATCATGATCCAGGGGAAAACACCACAATACACTCCGTACCGAGCAAGGTACAAGCTCCACGAGGGGCTCCACTAGGGGCGATCCTCCTCACGAAAAAAACGAGGCCCGAATCTCGTCTCGAACGGCAGATTGGGACGGGTCACTTTCCGTGGCTTGCGCCTCAGGGGCAGATTATAGTTCTCCACGCCTTGCGTTGGATTTAAGAGATCGCTTCGCCAGAGCACACTCTGATTATTTAACCCCCCGACGAGCGTCTTGTTGATATCGCATCGTGTTGTTGCGGGGACATCCAGTGACGCCATCAAGTTGCGACAGGACGCGCGCTCACATCGTGGCCATGGATTTCTTTTCCGAGATTAATGCACCCACTGTGGCCATGGCATCCGCCTTGACGGCTGCTATGGGCGCTTATCTGAATGCGAAGCTGTCTATCTCCACGGATCTGTCCGCGCTATCTAAGGACCGGGCCTGGGGGAAACGCCTAGGCGAGCGCATTGCTCAACTTGGTGACTCGACGACGATCTACCGGATGTTGGAGCGCGTGGTCGAAGTGGAGGGCCAGGCTGCGGCGGATGCACTTTGGTTTGAGCACAAGACGTGGTCATACAGCCAACTGAAAGACTGTCAGTACTATGCATGATCTCTTTCGTATGCGATGTGGAGTGGCTGATGTCCCACAGTGGTCGACCGCTTTGCTGCGCTTTTGCAGGCGCGAGATATCAAGGCGGGGGATTTCGTCGGTGTCTTCATGTCCAACTCGCCCGAAATGGTGGTTGCTTTGTATGCGCTGTCCAAGCTGGGTGCAGTGGCTGCCATGATCAACACCAACCTACGAGGTGAGGAATTGTCCTTGCTCTTTTCTCTATTCAGTACAATTCAGCTAATCCCATATCCCAGACGATACCTTCGTCCACTGCCTGAATGTGTCCGGCTCCAAGTCGGTCATTTCCACCCCGGATCTGTCTCAGTTTGTATGTGTGGAGCTGCCACACATCTCATTCAATTTTTCTTCCTTTGAAGGCGTCTCTGCCGGCTCCACGGAGCTTGTCACATCAACAGAGCTGCAGCAGTTCTCTCCAGCGGGGCTGGCGCCTGCTAAGCGTACTCCTCGGGACTTAACCGCGTTGATCTATACCTCCGGGACTACTGGCAAGCCCAAGGCATGTGCAGTGCGAAATATGATGACACTCATTACGTCCAATCCTCAAACAAGCGAAATCAACAACCTTGCCAAGTACTATCCAGTCCGCACATACTCATCACTCCCGCTCTTCCACGGCACGGCCTTCTTCACTGGACTCTGCTATTCCGTTGGCAACGCCGGCACATTATGTCTCAGGCGCAAGTTCTCCGCCTCCCAGTTCTGGAAAGACGTGCACGACTCGCGCGCAACGCGGATTCTGTACATCGGCGAGCTCTGCCGGTATTTACTATCTACCCCACCCTCCCCCTACGACCAGGACCACAACTGCATCGTCGCAACCGGCAACGGGCTCCGCGGCGAGATCTGGGACCGCTTCCGGCAGCGGTTCAACGTCCCCGAGATCCGCGAGTTCTACCGCTCGACCGAGGGCGTGGCCAAGTTCGATAACCACGGCGTAAGCGCCTGGGGTGTCGGCCGAGTAGGATTTTCAGGCCCGATTCGCCGATTCTTAGAAGACGACACCTTGATTGTGCGCTACGATCCCGACTCGGAGATGCCGTTCCGCGATCCTGCAACGGGGTTCTGTGTGCGCGCCAAGCTGGGCGAGGAGGGCGAGGCGATTGGCCGGGTCCGGGACCGTGGCTTGCTCACCGAGTACCTGCACAACGAGGAGGCTACCGAGCAGAAGCTGCTGCGCGATGTCTTCCAGAAAGGAGATTTGTTCCAGCGCACAGGTGACCTGGTCGTGCAGGATCTGTCTGGCTGGATCAAATTCCAGGACCGTGTTGGTGACACGTTCCGCTGGAAGGGCGAGAATGTCAGCGCGGGAGAGATCCGTGACCATATCTGTCGCATTGACGGCGTGCACGATGCCGTGGTGTATGGCGTTAAGCTTGGGGGGTATGTCTGAAACAGAAGGGATCTCTTGATTTGTTTGAAATCTTGGAACTGATAATATTGTGATTCTCTGCAGATACGATGGCCAGGCCGGTGCCGCGGGCATCACCCTCGAAGACCACTCGCCCACTGCCGAAGCCCAGCTCACGGCGGCTCTCTACCGGGAACTCAAGAAAAAGGGCGTACCATCGTACGCCCTGCCTCGGCTGGTCCGAATCATTGAGAAGTAAGGGCCCACTAACATCTCTGCTGACCAAAGTGTAACACGGAACTAACCATCTTTCTCTCCGTGCAGGGTTTCCACCGGCTTTACATTCAAACAGACCAAGGGCGATCTTGTGAAGAAGAGCTGGGATCCGCGCACGGACGGGGCTGGTGACTCGCTGTATTGGTTGAATGGTACTAAATATGAGAAGCTGGATACGCAGAGCTGGATGGAGATTGAGAATGGCCAGGCTAAACTCTGAGGATGGTTGGCATGGGGATATAGATTTGTACATAGACAGACTCAAACCAAGGCGTAACACGATAGAGCTTTTCAGAGTTGAAGATGAGCGGGGATGGTGATGTATGCGACATTGTGGCACGTGTAGTGTGCCCAGAAGTATGCAAGTAAGATGTTAAGCAAAGGACTCGATCTACGAGATCAAAGGGTCGAGAAGTTGGCAATCCTCAACGATATTGCATTGGCTATTCGCAGACTGTCAGACGTCCTACTCTTTGCATACACTTCTCATCCAATATGGATTTCACCCAGAAACCCCTCGCAATCCTCGCCTTGAACGCGGCCATTGTCACGGGCCTTCCTCGAGCAGAAGAACCTCAGGATGGTATGACTACTCGCCCATCCAACCTAGCAAAATACATTTAGTAACTAAATTCCACATACAATATTTATCTGTAAGCTCTCCATGTAGTTGGAGAATGCTTCCTTCGTAGTTCCATAGTATGACAGTAGCTTCCTGCGGGGAACTCTCCCTTGTCACACCCTCCACGCTGCTGCCTTCTCCTCACAGTCGAAGAACTCCAACCTCGAGTATCTGAGCAGAATCATCTTTGTTGGAAATAATGGAAGACCAGCGTCAATCTCAACTCCCCGAGGGGATCTGGATGCTCGATGCCAGCGGCAAGAGACTCCGACAGCTGTCCGACGACGAACTGGCCCGCGCCCCCAACGTCCGCGATGATACCACCAGCCCCGACTACCCGTCGTCAGAGACCATCGCCGAGTATCTCTCTAGTCTGTCTCCATCCCAGCAAGGGATCTGCGATGCCATGCGCGGCATGGGCTGGCCCGACCCCGCCATCCACAATCTTCTGACTCTGGTCGAGAATACCCAGAACCATCTCTGCGCTCAGCTACGCATGCAGGGGGTCGACGAGACAGAAATTCAAAGCTTGGATGAAATTTGCAACCAGGATATGCCGGACCTCTCGCATCTTCGAGACCCCTCTGCTGAAGCGCGGCAGAGGGATTTCCAGCTGCAGCTCTATTTGCTTGATGATGTGACGCGACGACGACGGGTGATGCTTGGAAAGGAGTAGTTTTTGCTTTGTTTTTTTAACGAGGGATTGGTTTATATTTTCTGGGGTTGCTGAAGCTATGATGAGAGTGATGCTACTCAGGCTATTTATTTTAACCAGACTCCACTCTGCTCTGCCAGTGTCTGCATCGAACGAGTTAGAAGCGTTTCAAAAAGCAGCTAAATCCCCGTGCTTCGAAAGCTGACCTGCTAATAGGCCAACAATCCTCCTTAAGGCCGCTAAGCAACGGCTATGCCAAATCGAGGGAGCCGGCATCGAGCCATGCGGATTTGCTTGGGTGATCGGCGGCTTCATTCCAACGCCACTGGCTGCCCACTGGTTTTGCAGATTTGCACGCGACTTGACATTGCGGGGGTTCATTTAAAGAGAGAAACCCCACTTCCCTTTTTTTTTCTTCTCTTTTGTTACTCTGGTTTTCAACGGCCGGCTTTTCCCTCGGAGCAAAGCCATGGACAACTCCAAGAACACTCCCTCAGCCGAGGTAGACATGGACCCCGGTCTTCCCCAGACCGACAGTAGCAAGACCGATCGCCCAGTTGCGCCAGATCAATTCGACGAGAGATATCGCACGACCCGCAAGGAAGTCTGGGCCTATTATGCGTGCGTGTGGATTGTAAATGGCTAGCCCTGAGCGAGAACTAAACAAAACCCGTATGACTCTGTAGCTACTACATTGGAAACAATGGGTTGGGGCTGTTCAGTGAGTCTACACTTCTTCTTGTCTCTCGCGATTGTCTCTGGCTTTGCAATGGTTATCTGACTCCAAGAGCCGTCGCCTAGACTTTGCGCCTACTGCCTTCCAGAACCTCTTATCCCAAGCGGCGTCTTCGGAGGGCATGCTCGATTTCGCAGGCAGATTCCGGTCAATCAACAGCATCGTGCTGCTCTGCAACGGCATATCGTTCGCGATTCAGGTCGTGGTATTTCTCGTCATCGGCAGCTTCGCCGACTTCGGACAATGGCGCCCCAACATCCTGATCGCGCTGTCGATCATCGCCTACGCCATCGGCTTCGGCTGGCTAGGCGTCCACGACGCAGACCAGTGGCGCGTCGGCGTCGGCCTATACATTGTCGGGCTGATCGCCTACCAAACCACACTGACCTTCTGGACTGCCGCGTTCCCGGGCCTGGCGCGTAACACCTCCGAAATGAAGGATACGGCCGACGCCTATGCGGTGGGGACCATTTCGCGCGACGAATACAACTATACCGACACCATGATGCGCAGCCGCTTGGCCAATATCGCGTTCTATGTGCAGTCTGTCGCCGAGATCGGGATCCTGGCTGTTATTGTTGGGATCATGTTCGGGCTGGATGTGAACGCCGGCGAGGCGAAGAATAACTGGGGGTTGAGTGTGCTGATTGCCTTTGTTTCGGGGGTTTGGCTGCTCGTTTCGATTCCGTGGTTCTTTCTTGAGAAGCGGCGTCCTGGTCAGGATCCTGGTCAGAGGTCTGTTCTTATTGCGGGTTTGTGGCAGCTGTGGCATGCGATGCAGCAGATCTGGAAGCTGAAGCAGAGTCTGGTTTATTTGATTGGTGGGTGTGCCTTGCGATATGGCAGCTCTATTATGCTATATTCTTGAGTGTTGACCTTCTTTCACCAGGCTACTTCTTGCTCGGGGATTCGCTCAACACGACCGTCACTGTCATTGCGACTCTGCAAAATACCGTCGTGGCGTACAATACACTGCAGCTGACATATCTTCTCATTGTGGGCATTGCGGCACAGGTGAGATCAACATATCCGAATACTATTTCCATTAGTACTTTCAAGTATACTAACATCTCAGGCTGTTGGTATCTACGCATTCTGGTTCACCCAGCAGAAATTCAAACTCGGCACCAAAACAATGTTCAACGCCATTGCCTGCGCCATCATCCTACTCGACGGCTGGGGCATGATCGGAATTTGGACGCAGCGCTTCGGCTTCCACAATGCGTGGGAAGTTTGGGTGCGTTTCCTGGCAAATATGCCAAATCCCCAAATAAAATAAGACGCTGACTCCCTTTATTTATCCATTTTTTAGGTCTACCAAGCATTCTACGGCCTCTTCGTCTGTCCCTGGTACAGCTACTCGCAAATCATGATCTCCGAAGTCACTCCGCGCGGCCACGAGTTCCTATTCTTTAGTCTGTTCAGCATCATCGGCAAGACTTCTTCTTTTATTGGACCTATTGTCTCCAGTGCTATTATCGACGCTTCTCCGTCGGGAAATGTCTCGACCCCGTTTTATTTTCTGTTTGCGTTGAGTGTGGTTAGTTTTGGGATTTTGGTTCTGGGCGTGGATCTGAAGAAGAGTCAGGTTGAGCAGGAGCGATTTCTGGTGGATAAACTGCGCCGGTTGGAAAGTGAATCTTCTTCGGAGAGGGTTTCTAGTTCGGTTTGAAAGTTCTGTGTGCAGCCTTTTGCATGGTGTGGCTTATTTTTCTAGATGTTGTGCATTTTTATATGGTAGATTTCAAGATAAAGCATCACTAGCATTTTGCATCTAGGGTGCAATGACTGCAAATATAGAAGAATTATATCAAATGTATAATTAGTATTATGAAATAATTTAACGAGATCATACTGATGTTTGTTAGCGCAACTTTATGAGAAGTCCGAGGCGGATCAAGTGGCGATCTGCTCGGCGCCGAATACTCGGTGCACGCCAACCTTCGGCGCCGAAGCCCTAGATCCAACACAACTATATAAACCAGTTTCGACGCAGTTCGATTCACTATCCATTACCTCATCTATCAATTCCCAATTCTAAATTCCAATTGATTATTGCTTTACTTTGTTATCCACTTTCACCCATGGCCTCATCTTCCCAACCCGTCATCGTGGTCGGCGCCAGCCTAGTCGGGCTGTCCGCAGCCCTATGCTTGGCCTCGCAACAAGTGCCAACCATCGTCCTGGAAAAGCACGGGGGGGCCTTCATACACCCCCGCGCCATTGGATTCACGGCTCGGACAATTGAAATCTTCCAGTCTCTGGGCCTCGACAAATTGGACCCCATTCCTGAGGATTTCTCCCTCACGCGAGCGAAGGTTGAGAGCTTGACGGGCCAATGGTTCGAACATACTTCCTGGTCTGATACAGACAAACAGCAAAAATACAACAAAAAGGACAGCAGCGGAGACCAAAAGCCATCATCGCCCAGCCCCAAGAAAGAATACTCGGCTAATCGTGGCTCGGCGATTCCGCAGGATCAGCTGGAACCGATGCTCGAAGCGCTGGCTCGCGAGCGCGGAGCAGATATCAGGCGCCAGCAAAGGGTTGTCAGTGTTGGGCAAGACCAAAATGGGGTTGTGGTTACAGTGCTGGATGCCAAGGGCCAGCAGCACCAAGTCCGAGGCTCATATCTCATCGCGGCGGACGGAAACCGAAGTACCGTGCGCGAGCTGCTTCAGATCCCGCGACAGGGCCGCGGCTCCATGCAGAACATTCACAGTGTTCTCTTCCACGCGCCACTGAAAGAATATACTCGAGGAATCGTTCAATTCGATATCAACCAGCCAGGTCTCAGCGCCTTCCTGACTTCATATAATGACGGACGCTGGGCACTGATGTTCCGCGACGACGTGGAGCGCGACGAGGATGCCCTCCAATCAGCAATCCACAGTGCCATTGGGAGAACCGATATCCCCATTGAAATCATCACGACTGGCCGGTGGGAACTCACTGCCCTCGTGGCTGACACCTTCCAGGCGGGCCGCATCTTCCTCGCCGGCGATGCGGCACACACTCTCCCGCCGAACCGCGGCGGATACGGTGCCAATACGGGCATCCACGACGTACACAATTTGGCGTGGAAACTCGCTGCTGTTCTGTCTGGTAGATCGGCGCCGGAGCTGCTGGATACTTATGATGCGGAGCGTCGTCCTGTGGCGCTGCTTCGCCATGATCAAATCTTTGTGCGCGCAGACTATAAAGTCTATAATAATTGCTCACCTGGATCTGGGGCTGAGATGATCGACGATGATGCTATGGAGTTTGGGCAGCTCTATGCGTCGAGTGGATTTGTTGGTGTGGACGACACTTTGCCGCGGGCGAAGAAGCCTGATGAATGGGCTGGCCAGCCAGGTACCCATCTGCCACATATCTGGGTTACCAGGGACGGTGACAAGCTTCCTCTGTTGAAGGTTGTTGGGCAGGGTTCGTGGACTTTGGTTTTGGCGGTAGAGGAATGGATGCATATTGTTTCTGGGGTCAATAAGAGGTCCTCCATTCCGATAAAATCGGTTTGTATTGGCCGTGATGTACAACCTATGCAGCAGGAGGACTTCTGTCAATCATTTGGCGTGTCCGCGACAGGCGCTGCGCTCATTCGACCAGACGGATATATCACATGGAGGACACCAGATCTCCCGTCGAACGGGGGGACGCTTCTCGACGACGTCTTGTCCCAAGTCGCGTTTCGGACTTGAGAGTGAGAAAAAAGGCCATTATTTTGTTCTTTGTTTCTGGTAGCGTGGAGATTGGGTATCATGTATCATAGCCAAGTAACCTGTTGCGGCGTTCTAAACAGCCTCAGTCAATTCATTTCTTGAATTTGCAGCTTGTCTTACCGTAGTTCCTTGTTTTTTGTTCAAATGCCTTTGGTAGGAATAACTTCTTCTGGTGGATATCCCTCCACGGAGCCTTCTCAGCACGAGGCAGTCCATCAGCTGCGTTCTGTGTCGCCTGTCCCCATCGCCTGTACACCGTCGGGTTTCATCTTGAGTCCCGTCTGGTACGACGTGTTTCTACCGAGAAGGATTTCTGCAGTAGGCCGATGTGATACTCGACGAACAGGGTCCAAGATAAGAGCAGTTTCTTGTGTTGTTGTTAGGGGAGGGAATGAAAGAAAGAGAGGGAAGCACATTCAAGTGAAGAAGCAAAAGAGTATAAAGCCGTCACGCTACTTCAAAGACAGCAAGTCATCATTTTAAATTCTTAAACCTCAGGTATCTCAGCAGAAACATTGATAGCACAGTTCTACCCAATCTCTCTCATCTCCATCTCCGTCTCGCGTTGGACGCTGGTGTCACCGTTGCCTCGAGCGATTCGCATTTGCCGGCACCTTCCTGCTTGATCGTGTTTATCTCTTCTTCTCTCTCACTCTCACCTTCATTCTCTCCTTCTCTATTCTTCTCCCTCTCCCGCCTCTCACACTTCCAACTTCACTGACCCTTTTCTCTCACCATGGCGAATTCCCAGCACCTCATGGGCACCACTGACCTCAACCTCATCGAGGCGCCTGTCACCTGGCGCGCATACCTGATCTGCGGCTTTGCCAGTTTTGGAGGTCTGTCAAGAGTCATCCTCGATACTCACAACCAAGGCCGAGCTAACACTCATCTTTTCCACAGGAATCCTGTTCGGCTATGACTCTGGTTACATCTCTGGCGTGCTTGGCATGGAGTATGTCAAGCAGAGCTTTGGTCATGCCGTTGGTAAGAGCGTCGACGCTTCTGGATATATCATCCCCAGCGCGCGCAAGTCGCTCATCACCTCAATCCTGTCTGCTGGTACCTTCATCGGTGCGCTGATGGGTGGTGGCATCTCTGAGAGCATTGGCCGTCGTACCACCATCATGATATCTTGCCTCATCTTCGCAGTCGGTGTGGCCGTCCAGGTTGGAACCATCAACATCAGTGGACTCGTGGCGGGCCGATTCATCGCTGGCTTGGGCGTTGGTGGCGTTTCTGCGACTGTGATTCTGTACGTCTCTGAGATTAGTCCTCGCAAGGTTCGTGGCCTTCTGGTCTCTGTCTACCAGTGGGCAATCACCATTGGCTTGCTGGTAGCATCTGGCGTCGATCAAGCCCTAAAGGACCGAACCGGCCGCTCCTCGTATCGAATCCCCATTGGCTTGCAGTTCATCTGGGCAGCAATCCTCGCTGCTGGCCTCTTCTTTTTGCCCGAATCTCCTCGGTACTACGTCCGACGTGACCGCATGGACGATGCTCTACGCTCCCTCGAGAGAGTTCGTGGCCAGCCTGGTTCGGACCCTGGCATCCAGGCGGAACTAGCAGAGATCAAAGCCAACTTCGAATACGAAAAGCAGTTTGCGAGCACCTCCTGGGCTGATTGCTTCCGGGGTGGCCTTTCTGCCCGTGGAAATCTTCGCCGAGTGATTGCCGGGACTTGCCTGCAGATGTTCCAGCAGTCGACGGGCATCAACTTCATCTGTAAGTGTTTAAACAATTTGATGATATGACACCCGCTAATATAGCAATGTCAGTCTACTATGGAACCACCTTCTTCCAGCAGGTTGGCATGAACAATCCTTTCCTGATGTCAACCATCATGAATGTCGTCAACGTTGCCACTACCCCTGCGTCGTTCTACATGATCGAGAAATTTGGACGTCGTACTTTGCTGCTCTGGGGTGCTTGCTCGATGTGCCTCTGCGAGTTTCTCGTTGCCATTGTGGGCGTTACGGACGCCTCGGGTCGTACATCGTAAGTAGACAAGACTATGGAGTCTACGAGACAATCTACTGACGCTTTCAAACTGCAGGAATCTCTGTCTGATTGTCTTCACTTGTTTCTACATTGCATCTTTTGCGACCACTTGGGGTCCCGCAGCTTGGGTGGTAATTGGCGAGATCTATCCTCTCCCGATCCGAGCCAAGGGAGTCGCGCTCGCCACGGCCTCGAACTGGCTTTGGAATTGTATCATCGCCGTTGTTACCCCGTACATTGTTGACAAGGACAAGGGGAACCTGGCGGCCAAGGTGTTTTTCGTCTGGGGCAGCGCACTCGTGCTGTGTTTCTTGTTCGCCTTCTTTTTCATTCCCGAGACCAAAGGGCTCACGCTGGAGCAAGTCGACAAGATGCTTGAGGAATCTACCCCCATGACCAGCTCCAAGTGGAAACCTCATGACACCTTTGCGCAGGAAATGGGGATGGCAGAGAAGCATGAGGCGCCACCTGTCGTCGAGCAAAAGTCCATTCCTGTGGCAGAGCAGGCCGAGGCGGTTTAGGGGATATTGAGAGTTGATCGCCGGGCGAGTCTGCCAGCATTGATGTCTCAGGCTTGTTACAGCTGCAAGTCAAATTGGGTTTTGGCACGACTTGCATCATTGGACAGGGGAGTTGGGAGAACAGATGATTCATGGGGCTTATCACGGTGTATCTTACAGATTTATCATCTCATAGCTCCATTGAGTGAACCAGTCAATAGGTTTAACATTTCGTACAAATTTTAAGAGATAGCGCAGTGCGCCTGGTATTGAATGAATTTTTGAGATACACAACCCATCTTGAAGGGGCATTGGAAAAGAAAAGACATGATCGAGGAAGAGACAAGTTCAAACGCCAGATCCATGCTCTGCCATAAGCGCCGAATATCAAAAACCACGGGCGATTCACGCCTCTCCATCGGAAGAAGCATCCTTGGCCTTGCTCTTCTTCTTTTTCTTCTTTTCCTTGCGGTGGACGTCGTCTGCCTCGGGATCGGCCTCGGCGTCGCGTTTCCGCTTGCTCTTTTCCTTCTTCTCCTTCTTCTTTTTGAAGTCGGCCTCGGCAGGAAGCTGTTCGTCGGGGGCGACAAAGTCCTTCTGGCGCTCGCGCATCTTCTCGTCGCGTTTCTGGCGCTGGCGCTCGACGACCTCTTCTTTCTGGGCGCGGTCCTTGGCCTCCTTCGAAAGGAAATACTCTCCGGACTCGATCTGCAGATCGACCTTGCTCTTCTCAGGCGCCGGCGGGAACGGCGTGTAGACCTTTTTGGACTTGTCGGCGACCTTGAACGGGGTGCGGCGCTTGGAGAGCGTTTGCTTCTTGAAGTTGGGCAGGAAGCGGTCCCACGACTCGTTGACCAGGCTCGGGTCCTTGGCCAGCTCGCGCTTGATCATCAGCTCCTTGATGTGGTAGATCGGGTGGATGTTGGCCATGCAGTCGTCGACGATGCGCCGCACCTCCTTCAAACCCTTGAACGGGCCCATCGCCGCCACCGTGTTACCCTGCACCAGGATGTACGTGCTGGTCAGGAGCTCCAGTGCCTTGAGCGTCGACCCGCCGGGCCCCAGGATCCGCTGCCGCCGCTTGACGAACCGGTCCTTGTTTCGCACCTGGCTCCGGATCTTGATGATGTCACATGCCACGCCGTCCTCTAGGATCTTGAGCGCCTGCGTTACTGGCACGCTGCGCGACAGAAGTTTAATCAGATCCCGCGCTTTGAGGATCGCCGCCGGGTCGAATGTCTTCCGCGTTGTCTTCACTGTCATGCTGCCCTCCACCAAATCCAGCGTGCATGCGATCCCCTGCTTCTCCAGCGCCCGTGTAATCGTCGGCCATGCCTCCTTCAGGTATACCTCGCGGTATTTGGGAAACAGTGTCATGAACGATGACTCCTCGGCGAAACTGCCTGCCGCATTGTCTTCGGCTTTGAACTCGGCGATCTGCATTGTCTGTATCAGCGTGCTTTGCTCTTCTTGCGAGTAATTACGTCACAGGTGTCTTGATGCCTACCTCCCACTTGTCAATGTCGTCCGTGTCCCACGGCTTTTCTTTTTGTATGTCGAGGGCATCGTGCCGGTGTGGAGTGTGTTGGTGATGGTCGGAGCTTCCTGACAATTCAACTTTTTTTTCTTCCCCGACCCGCTTGTCCCGATCGGGTAACTTTGTATCCTCGTATTTAAGGCCACAATTTGGGGCTGCATGTCATGCATTTTCTGCTTAGAGCTACTATGTCGACCCATAAGGCATTGAGAGTATAAAAAAATCACAACTGGACTCTAGCTCAACATATCCTGGAGCGAATACATTGAGTCTACTGGGGCATTACCAGTGAAAATGCCCTATATTTGCCGTCTGCTTCTATTCTTGGATAGAAGCCGGCCAATGCCCCCTCTCGACACTCTCGACTGCCATCTTGTGGCTTGACAGTCGACCAGAACTTTGTAGCATCTGTTCTGAGAAGTGTGGCCGTACGTTGGAGTTGCGGTGGCAGATCCATCGCTGGCGGGCGCAATAGTCTCGGGTAGATCTGCGCCCAGGTCCGAAGACCGTCGACGCCCTTCTCTGCAGGTAAATCAGTCAAGCGCCGGAGAATGGGTCAGGTACAATGAGCAGAGTGGTTTGCAATCAAATGCCCTGACTTGTCTTCAACTGCCCATCTCCCCATCTCCCCCCGTGGAGCTCCCCAGTTCAGGGGCATTCCGGGGCAAACTCTATTCGGGTGTTTTCCCAGCGCGTAGGAACAACGGCGCCTCCCGAATCACCGTATTTTCTGGCGCAGACGATGGCCCCGTGGGGACTTGTTTTTGAATCGTTGCGTACCGTCAGTTCACCCTAACGGTTAATGTGGTGCATTTGTGAGAGCTTCAGTCTTTCCAGCTGGGACAGTCGCAGAGGATTGCAGATCTAGGGCATTAAGTTGGAGCTTGCTGCCCAAGGCATTGATGCCATAAGGGGGGGCCGGCGTAATCCAGGAGTCGGTAGCTCGAGGGTTGACGCTTCAGGTTTCAATTCCTCCACTGGAAAGACTTAAAGATCCAGGGGCAAAATGCTGGTCCTCGCAGCTAGGGGGAGGAAAGTAGTTTGCACATTGGAGATCTGCAGAGGCTCGATGTCCGGCCGAGTCAGGCGGAAGGCTCCCCCGGCTGCTTTCCCGTCAGGTTGGTTCCCCCTCAGCACCGCTTTCTTCTTATTTCTCCTTTCTCTCCCGACTTCATTTGTCTTTTGCCCTGCTTCTCTTGTCGGTCATCTCACAATCCGCGTCGGGAATTGATAGGAGTCTTGGTCAGTCTTGCCTTACACGGTATGGTCGGCCCGGGTTATCGTCAACATCCAACACGAACCCCCATGGGGATCACCTTGAGCCCCAGGGATACGGTATGATTTGCCGGCAGCCATATCTTCCATCGTCTGGGCACCAGCAACTTAGGACTGCCAATCTGGAGAAAGTAACGACATAGTCCCTATATTGACAGGGAGCACGGTCCCCCGGATTGGCACCTGAGATCCTTCCGATCGATCGATCCACTGCGATGATCTGAAAGCCAAGTCTCTTGACGAACTTCGAAGTCACTTGGCACTTGACTGGCATACTCGCCGGAACCATCGTTGGCGGTTACCGACATGTGTGTTAGTGCGGGTGGACTACAGGTGGCCTCTCACACGTACCACACGTCGTGTTGATCATCCCATGTGCTGCTGTGTGACCATACAACCCTATCACAGAAACTCGCCTGGCGAGATCTTCGAATTATCGCCGTGAATCTCAGCAGACAACATTTTGTGGCAAAGCAGTCGGATACAGGTAGTGAGGTGGGATATTTGTACGGTCAAGAAAACTTGGTTGACTAACCATCATTCGCTAATTCGACATGTAAATGCGAGTGCAATGCGAAGAAATCATCGTCGATCAAAACACAGGGCAACCTGCTCCATGTGAAGAACCCATATCGCTGTCGACATGCAACCTGGTGATGCAAATCCTTTCTGCCCTAGAGATTATGCCGGGATCTCACGGCTTTCGACCAATGCAAACATACCTTGTCGAGTCAGAACTGGTTTTCGGGTTTCTTGCGGGGTTGGAGACCTACAGAGGGAAATACGCTTTCAGGCTGTGGTCCCTCGCCTCCTGTTGTGCCTCCTCCACCAGAGCATCGAAGTTCTCTACCGACATGTGCAAGCGTTGGATGAGCGGGTAAAGCGCCAATGATCGAAGAAGTTGGTGGATATTGTCACTGTTGGACCGACCAATGTCTCGCATCCTCGGGTCTGCACTGAGTCAGAGCTGACAGTCACCGTTTGACATGCGTGGGAGGGGTTACCATTCGACCACGCCGACAACGGCAGAGGGATCATCTTGGTGTCAACCTCTACCAAACCACTCCCTGTCAGGAGGTTTCTCATTCTCGATCCAATCCGAAGATCCTTCCGGTCCTCCAAGGCACGCATGTAGTGGGAGCTCCATCTTCTGAGGGCATGCTGATCGGTGATGGAGCCGTTGTCAGATTGCACGTTGAAGTATATCTCGATCATCTGAACCCAGCCTCCTGGTTTCAGGACCCTTGAAAAATCGGGCATTAGTGCTGGGATGCTCAGGATGTGAGGCGTGCATTTGAGAACGGCAGCACTGCAACTGGTAGGGGTCTTCGCACCTAACTATGTCACGGATATAGGATGACCACCGCGCTCGGTGGATGCCGGTCGCAAGGAGTCTCGAGTGCACAAGGTCAAAATGATTCGAGGGGAATGTGAACGTTCGGTTCAAGTCATCGACCTACTCAGGGTTAGGTCAGCAATCGTTCTTCAGACGCTACAGTCTCTGCTGTCACGCCGTCGACGCCATGTGCAGACCCAGGAAGAAGCTCCGAAGCCAGCAGTACGAGGCGGGTACAGAGTTTGAGTCGTTCATTGCACAAAATCATCTCAAGGTAAACAGGATTGACTCACCTGGAGCCACAGGTTCTCGGGCACATCGTCTGGGCTCATCTGTGGGGCAATGTCCACGCCGGTGACCTGGTAATAGAAAGAGGTTCAGTGAATGCCGACAACAGACATGGAAATGATTCACCTCGCAATCGGGGTACTGTTCAGCAACACCCAAAGCCCAGGCTCCAGACCCGTGGCCACAATCCAGAACTCTTCGAAGTCGAGGGATGGGTGGGAAGATCAGCCGGCTGTCGAAAATTCTCTGGAATACTCGCTCCTGGTCGTCGAGCCGCTGTGCTTCCTCCTGGGCTCGGCGTCAGTTGAAACGACAACCGAGAGATCATGTTTTTCTTACCTCATCGACTGGCCCGAAATATATGCGGTGTTCGATTGAGTATTTTTGATACTCACGGCCGTGTACCGTGATGGTGTCGAGATATTCACCGTCCAGCTCGATTGTCTGTGAATCTGGGCTCCTTGATGGGTCAATATAAATGTCAGTCTTTTCCAGCCTCGAGCATGGGCAGCGGAGAGGGTGTCAGTACGTCATTTTCAACCGATTTCTCGTCCGTTGTGAACGAGAAGATCAATCTCAGTTGGGCTATTGGAAACGTTTAGCCAGTTCGTCAAAGGGCGGGGCCGGAATCTCAGAAAGTCAAGGGGGGCATCTGCGTATAGTATTCGAAGAGAAAAAAATTTGTTCGGCTGTGATTTTCATGGACGCGATCGGGTGCGGCCTAGCAGACGTCGGCGGCAACGGCACCCTCAGACAGGATGGCGGCTCGCGCGAGAATCGTTCACCCTTGGGCGTCTGCGAGAGCTCAATGAGGGGCCCCAATTATACAAGGTACGTACGAGCAATGTACGAATGGACAGACCAGCTTCCTTTTTCTTTCTTTTTTGTCCTTCCAAATTCCTTTCGGAACGTCTGAGGGCAATTGGTCAAATATTGTGCCCCAACGGGGGCTTTTGCGATGGCTGAATACAATTCGCGTGGCCGCTCAGTCCTCTCCAAATCGCTCCTGTGGTACCTCTCTTGCCACCGCGGACTACTGAAATGAGTGCAGTGGAGGAAACACTGTTTTTTTCTACTCCGAACGGAGAATGGCACATGGAAGGGGTTAGAAAAAGGCGGGTCGGTTGAGTACCCGAAGGCTGGTTCACGGACTGACACACCCTACTGATGCATCAGAATAGACTCAACTTGGGTCTGCTGCTTTAAGGCCAGGCTAGCGAACCTTGAAAGTAGGTGGCCGTGCCGTCAGCTAATGCGCCGTTCGCCGCCTCGCATAGTACCTACTTTTGGCCTCGAGGGTCCAAGAGCGCCCGAGGGAGTGGATCGAGTGAAACCCGCCTGCTGCATTGGACTGGGGGTCTCCATATCCAACCACATCGAGCCCGCTCCTTGGTCCCGAGTGCGGGTAAGGCGCGAGTAGATGGAAAATGAAGGGCCGTCCATGGAACGCCCCCTATTATTATTCACCACAGGATCCTCCACATCCTTCAGACCACAATGAGATCATCAAAATGGAGCAACGACTTGGAGACGCCGCACAGTTCCAGAATATCACGCCCACTCTGAGACTATCAACCCAACCGCGATGCGAAAAATGAACCAAAAGCAAAGACAAGCAGAAGAGAGAAGAAAACCGGAGATTCTGATAGAGCCAGCCCAGGGCGTTGGCATTTGGACCAGGCCTTGCTGGAGGGCCAGTCGAACCCTGCATTGCGAAAATCCCAGAAGCACGGGAATGGATCTTCGCCGGCTCCCGCTGTCAATCGAACTACGAACTAGCCTAGGACCGGGCGCTCGGTGACATTTCTCGCAACACATTCAGACAACTTCCGGAGTAAGTCCGTCATGTCCATGTGAGCCACTGCAATGCCAGGTGGCTTGTTCAACTCGCAGGCCCCCGATGGCAAACCCCTCCCCTCCAATTCAAGTGGGGTCAGATCAGCATCATCCTCGTTGGGCTCCATTCTGTCGGGACTCTGCTGGTTTGAATCATTTGCCCCTCTCTTCTCCTTCACCGCTTGTTCTACGGGCTTATGAGAAGAATAGGCTGACGACCAGGTTGGTGTGCTACAGGTGTGTTTCAGGATCTTGAGAGACTATGGCTGTTGTTTTAAGTAGATGGAGGGTCCTACCTCTTTTCTCTCCTTCTCTCTTTCCAGGCTCGTCCACTCCAAATCGACAGGACCAAGGCAGTCTGACTAGCGAGCGTAAAAGACATCCATCGCAACAATCCTATGAGTGTTCTCACATCCTCCTCTACGGGTTAGTGTCCACGCCACTCCGTCGGCAATCCACCGTGGAACCCCCCTAGAAATTCCAAACGAGCCTGGTGCATTGCACTAAATGGATCCCCCAGGGGGCAAAAGTCTCCAGGCCATATGAGACCCATTCCGACGCCTTCTGGATCGGACTCCACCACGACCACGCACGACGCAAACCACCCTGTTTTTGGGGGCGACTACGTGTGGAGGAATTCACGAGGACTTCTAAGCCGGCATGGATGCGTGGACCGTAAGTATAAGTAAGTTATGTTATATTCTCAATAGCAACGGTTATTATTAGAACATCCGTGGTGCACTACACAATCAACCGGAGTCGGCACGATGTTGAAGTTCATGCAAGTCGCGATCCACGTTGTCGGGTCTCGACAGGGGTTGTCCGGGGGGACAAATTTGAGCGTTGGCCCTGAACCCAGCGCCATGGTTCATTGCTCGGGAAGACACGCTGGCGGTACTAGTCTTTAAATATATATTGATTTATCTGATTTATAACCTTCATGAGAGTGCTTCGAGGGATTCTTCTATTTCAATACCCACGGGCATTTCTATTGCCGAGCTACGAAACAAAGTATGAGACTGGCCGAAGAATAGGGGTTTGGTGCGACCCCAGGGAAGTAAAATCTGATCCCATAGAAATAATCGTATTTAATAAAACAAATGTAAAACATAAATTAAATACCATAAATTAAAAATAAATCAATATTAAAAAAAAAAACCAGATGACAAACCAGACTGCTGGGTCCAAACACGCGAAATTTAATATGGTGGAGCTCGTCCAGCACACCGGCGCCCTTGCCCCAGCACTACCGAGGCAGAACATTTCATCGTGCACGCATGATACAGTCGGGATTGTATGCCCCTGGATCAAGAATTGTATATTTCCTCTCTATATCTAGGTAAGAACCAAAGACGAGAAAGAAAAGTAATCATATAATTGTGATTATTATGATGATGATGATTAGTTTAGCAATACTAACCCTCCCGAATAAATATTTCTAGCGTACCACCGCCGTGGGTCCCGCCCCGAGTATACGCAGACATAGCCACAACCCAGTGAATCCTGCGGCTGAAATTCGGGAAATGAGTCTCGGTAGAGGATACCTAGAGAGGAAAGCCATCGAACGGGGGATCTGTTTTATGTATTATTGGTATTATCAGGATATGGTTAATCGATGGTGGACCTTGCTGGGAGGTATATGTCTCCAATTCTCCATTTGAGAGCAATTCATGCTGACCAACTGTCCACGATTATGTATATACCAAACTCAAATCAATCATCACATCATGATTGAATCGTACATAGAGGGGGGGGGGGGTATGTAGCTAAGTAAACCAGAACCGAAAACACCAAGACGAAAAGTAAACAGCAACAACAATACTATATAATATAGTAATCAACTCATTCACCGCACATCCTCGCGTCCTGTCGCGAACTTGACACTCGCCGCCACTATCTGCATGACCGTCTCGATCTCGGCCTCGGTGCGGGGCGCGTAGATGAGCAGATATTCCCACGGGATGCCGGGTAGCAGGCCCAGAGACAGGATCGACATCGCGGCGGTGCCGGAGAAGGCGTGGCGCTGGCCCCAGCCTGCGTCAATGACTTTCTTGCCTAAGTGGTGTTAGATTGTACACATTCAAAGAAATGCCTCGGCCAATCTTTGTCTATCAAGACATAGAGACATCGCCATGGGATAGTAGAGATAGAGCAAGATGGAAAATAGAACATGGAACATACAGTCAGCCGGCGCGAGAATTACATGTAGCGAATGGTCCTTCCCGGTGTGAACATGGGAGATCTCGCCGCGCGTGCGCTGAGTGATCTCAGTGGGACGCAGATGATCCGCGAGGAAAAGGGCGTCGCTATGGCGCTCGGCCAGCGACTGGCTCAATTTGACAAGATGCTCATTGCGCCGCCCAAAGGCAAGGAAGGAACCGCGGAGTTTCTATACAGCCTAGTCAGTAAACACACACAAAGCATACCCTAGATGCCAGGCGCCAGGCGTAAATGTATAATCAAATACATACCTCCATAATCGCCTGCTCCGGAAGCTGCGTCATCTGCCGCTGCGGCACCACATGAGGCCCGACAAACGGCCGTGCCGCCGCACTCCGCGACGCCAGTTGCGTCTCCGAGACCAGCAGATACCCCTCGCTGCCCGGGCCCTGGCCCGCTGTCGCCGCGACGCGCCGCTCGTACTCGTCTGTGCTGAGCATCTCGCGGCCCAGTGGTTGCATCAGCAGGCGCACGATTAGCCATCCGGCTAGGTTATTTGGGATCCCGCCCTGGCCGTAGGACTTGAAGAGCTGGTAGTCGCGGTACGCGGCCGGGAATATGAGCGATGTTCCCAGGACGGCGGCGCTGGCTAGGATCGCGGTGCGATGGTCGTGGAGGGGAGATGGGATTGGGATACGGCGGAGCGCCGTGGTGAGGGAGTCGGTGAGGGACATTTCTGTTGTTTGAAGAATATCTGGTCTTTCGCTTCTGATTTCTTTTCTTTAAAGAAGTTGAGCGCGTGTTGGGTGGGAGCTCGTGAATGATGCGGTCATTAAATATCGCGCAGAATGTCGGAGCTGCGTCGCTATGCCGATGCCGACTGGGGCTGTGCGGCTCAGCTGGCTCGGAGGCCCGCAACTTGCGAGAGCGACTCTACTCATTTTCTACTCGTGTAAATCAGCTACAAAAGTTGGTATATGCTCCATGATTACTGAAGCAGTTGTCTACCTACTTCTTCTACCAAAAGAAAAAGTACTCGGTAACATATTGCATTCAGTTCGTGGATCTACTCGACCTAACCGCTATCACTGACGAAACCGCCCCACCAAACAGGCTCGGTGATGTTCCAGTAGGCTTGAGGCGGATTTGGCGTGAAATCCGCCTCTGTTCCGACTGGTACATTTGAGTGTAAGGCGTGCCGTGCGTGGACAAGATTACCCAGTGACTGTCCATGGGCTGAGACTAAGGCATGCCACCAGTGTCGGTAACGCATGCTCTGATTATGTCGTGCTGGTCCGGACAGAGATGTTCCTGGCTTTGGAACGGTGCCTCAGTCCTCTTTGCTGATCGAGCTCAATGAGTGTGCCAGCTTCAGGAGTACCACACTTTCAGTTGCGGCAAAGTAGTTCAAACTAGACCTTGTCAGGAAATTCATTCAATCACCACCTCTAGACAGGAACAACTCACCTGTCCATCAAGATCCGCAGGTGCCGGTTGAAATGGTCCTCGTAGCGCTTGAGTGTGTCCTCGAGCTTGCCGATCCGCGATGGATCATACCCTCTGGCATCGGCGCCTGGCGCCTTGCCTCCCGAGAGGTCGGGGTCGGCTGAGGACAATGTCCGGGAGAGAGAAGCGGCCGTCCATGATGCAAACATGGTGCAGCAAATCATTAACTTGGAATGGATCTGGAATGATACACTGTTAGCACTGATTCCCCGGTGCAGAGTTACCGCCGTACCTTCAACAGCTTGGCCTGAGTAAGCATGCACTCCTTGAGACACGTATCCAAGAAATCCACATGGTCCTGCATCAGCTCGTCGACCGTCCGATTCACCTGCTTAGTGCCATTTACGGTCACTTCCGACCCATTGGCATCGGCCCCATTGACCCGGTCCATCAGACCAAGCCAGTTGGGCTCGATCACCTCTGCCGTGCAGAAATACAGAAGCTGCTGCACAAACACAAGCATCTTAGCGCGCAGGTTCCATGCGCGCCGTTTCCATATTTCCAGTCGTCGGTCAGAAGACTTGTGCCGCCAACTAGTCACCTTGTTCTGATCCGCCCAAGACGTGACCAGCAGCGTCTCGAGGTGGCGCAGTGACAGAAGATGTCGGAAAATGAGTTGATAACGAAGTACAGTCTTGCGGCTGATCACCAGCGACAGCGGGAACGGTACCGAGTAGTCCAGCTCGAGCGCATCAAATCCCACAATGTCTTTCTCATCGTCGGCGGCCTGTGTGGCAGACGTCTGTTGCTTTTCAAACGCCGCTTCTGGGTGATCTTGATCAATACCAGAGACACTCACGACTTGCATCAGCCATTTCGTGAGTCCGATCTTGTTCATCCGCACTTTGACATCTTCTTTAAATGGATCCTGCGCTGCAATGCTACCTGGCTGCCGCAGCACAAGATCCAATAATGACTGGAGCTTCCCTTCGTTGACCACCCGTGCTGGCTTTCGCAGCTCTGATGCGCTCAGCTCAAGAAAGTAGGAGAAGAAATCCGAGCGGTCGAGAAAGAAATAGTGTTTTAGAGAGCGGAATCGAGTCGTGAGCGAGTTCTTGGTCAGAAGGAGGTTCAACAAAGACGCGTTTGCATATGTGTAGGCCCCATTGACGTTGTCCAAGAACCTGGGGTCGTCGAGCGTTTTTGGGACATCTTTGACGGCTTTGCTGACATCGACACCGCCGCATTCTCGCACCACATTAAGATACTTCCCTGCCAGCAAGACCTTGTCTCGCACACTGTCCAGCTGTGGAGGAACCTCGTTGTCGCGGATTGTGTAACGCTTCTCCCAGTATTCATCCGTGTAATCTTCTTCGAGTTTCTCCCGTTTAATCCATTTCTGCTCTTTCACCAGGAACTCCGCGTGAGGGTCTTTAATACCTCCGTGATGGAGCCACTCGTTCAGCATCGTCATATAGGGGCGGCTGGCGTCACGGAGCAGCGTCTGGAGCAGCGTCTTCGTTGTCGGGTCGCCCGAGAACGTGGCCAGGCGCTCAGTCAATAACCGCAGCACATTACCGCCTTTGCAGATTTTCTTGCTCGCCATGGCTCCTGGGACCAAGTCGCCCCCTTCTTTCAGTTGTTCCAGAATATTGTCGACGTCGTCAAAGTCGTCAATCGATTCATCCAGATCTTGGTCCAGAAGCCCATTGCGTCGGAGGAGTTCTTGACCCAAAGAGTATAGCTGAGCTAGACATTGCCCTGTTGGCATCGTGTGGAGGTGGAGGAGGTGTAAGGTAAAGGTAGGGTTGTTCAGCAGCTGGCCTTCCAGCTGCGCGATGAGGATCAGGTAGTCTTTAAGGAGTTTTCGAATTGATGCGCATAGCGAATGGCTGACAGCTCCATACTCGGCGCGGCTTTGGATTTCCACAAATGCCTCCATGGCACTGTAATGTGTGGCCATCTTCAACATTGACTGCGTGAGGTCGCGTAGGGTGGGATCCAGACCGGGCGCCAATTGGAAGACAGGACCCATCAGGCGGTCCTTCTCAACAGACGGATCATATGAGCCTTGGTAATGGATGTATTGCCCTTCGAAACCCATGAACACAAACAGCAGATCCTCCAATATCGCGGCCTCTTGGGCGTCCGACGAGAGCTCCCGAAGAGGTCGGGGATGAAGTGACTGCGGACAAGCCGATGCCAGTGGAGGAACAGATACACGAGAAGCTAACGGCGCGGTCGAGTGAGGAATTAAAGAGGCTTGCGGGTCCCATGGTGCTGAACAAGAGAGTCATGGTCAGTCTGGTTGTTGCAACCCCACACGATGCGACCCAGGTAGGGATATGATCACTAACCATTGCTCGTATCTTTCTCCGCTCGTCGCGCATTTGGACTTGCGCCATCTGCCATCTTCTTTGGCTTTATCCTATCCCAATCCCCTCGATTGGCCGCACCGGTGGATTCCTTGACAGGGTTCCTCCGCACTGCTTTCTCCCTTGTTGTCACCACCATGCGCTCCGAGCGCTTCTCGGACATGGTCTTCTGATCTCGGGACATCCTGTGTTTCTGGCTGGAGGTGCTCGTGCGCAATGGGTCCACGTTATCGGGTTGATGCGACTCCCCGGCATCAACGCGATTGGAGACAACGCGGGGTCGTGAAGCGCTCATGGAGCTGACGCGACGGTCATTGACGGACATAATCCCGCAAGGGCGTGGCGAGGATGATGTAACATAGGCGAAAACTACCGGTTGAATAAGACCACGAAGATCATAAGCTAAGCCAACGATGTTGCGCACCTTCAAAACAATCCGCGGGTGTTTGGGCAGCGCTGATGCCTTGGTGCCTGAACCAGCCGCCAGGCAACTCACTTGCGTAGAGCTTCCGCCTCGAGCTTCGGTGCTCTCATCCACACCCTCTCCGCCCACGTCTCCCTCTCCTCCCTCTTTTTATCTAGCCATCTCCGAGATATACGCCTCGTGCCATAATCGATCAACATGTTCATTGCACGATCTGAATATGGTAAGCCCCATCCCGTCCCGCCAATGCCCTTAGGACCGACGTCAACTGACAGCTCTGAACAGACCGTGGAATCAAGTACGGGCCCCCGGAATCAATACTGCCCCTCCCTGTTCGAAGCCCCCAGTTTGACAATGAAACCATCGCAGCACCTTCTCCCCCGAAGGCCGTTTGTTCCAGGTCGAATACTCTCTCGAAGCTATCAAGCTAGGCTCTACGGCGATCGGTGTACGTTCATCCTTAGATTCCCTCGTCTTTTTGGTTGCCGCCACAATAATATGACTTTTATCATGAACTCGCTATTGTGACCGGAAATACGGGCCGACTATCGCAATGGCCGTGACGACACCCTATGCTGACATTCGCCTAGGTCGCAACATCGGAAGGTGTCATCCTCGGTGTCGAGAAGCGTGTCACATCCACGCTGCTCGAAGCCTCGTCCGTGGAGAAGATCGTCGAGATTGACCAGCACATCGGCTGCGCCATGTCCGGCCTGCAGGCCGATGCCCGGAACCTCGTCGAGCACGCCCGGGTCGAGTGCCAGAACCATGCCTTCCACTACGCCGAGCCTCTGCGGGTCGAGAGCACCACGCAGGCGATTTGTGACCTGGCCCTCCGGTTCGGTGAGAGTGGCGATGACGAGGAGAGTGTCATGAGCAGACCGTTTGGAGTAGCGCTGTTAATTGCCGGTCACGATGAGGATGGGCCGCAGCTGTATGTGATGGCATTTGAACATTTCCATGCGCGACTCGCTAATCTCTGTTTACCTTTTAGATATCACGCCGAACCGTCGGGTACGTTCTACCGGTATGACGCCAAGGCCATCGGCTCCGGAAGCGAAGGCGCCCAGGCCGAACTGCAGAATGAATACCACCGCTCCTTGACGCTAGCCGAGGCCGAAACGTTGGTTCTGAAGACGCTGAAACAGGTCATGGAGGAGAAGCTTGATTCGAAGAATGTCCAGTTGGCAAGCGTGACTAAGGAGAATGGGTTCCGCATCTACAATGACGAGCAGATGTCCCAGGCTGTCGCACAGCTGGGTGGGAATCAATAAACGCTTACGGGTTGGAAGATAACCGGTGATCGAAAGACTCTGTGTTCCTAGCCTGCTGGTATTTCTGTTGAGATCAATAGAAAAACTAATGACGATGTGGTCCTACGCTTAAGAAACTTGCAATATGCCCAAGTCCAGGTGATTGTTATGCCGTGTATCAACTGTAGATTTACCACGATCGATGTTGTAGGATGACCTGATAGTCAAATCTATATACAATGGCATGCACAGGCAGCGCCTAGCGGATCTTGTAAACACACGGCTTCAACACCTGAGCCTCCTGATCCGGGGTCAAGTCATTCTCCGTGTCCTTCTTCCGCTCGACGAACCGCTTCTTCCCACCGGGAGCAGGGGCACTCAATCCAGTGGCGTGTTTACCCTTGGCGGGAGCACCTCCCTGCTTGACAAACTCCATCTTGACGAACATCTTGTTGGACTTGTCCACCGACTCGGGACGAAGCACGAACCCACGGGTCCGAAAGATCTCCACAAACGCCGAGATATCCGTTTCGTCGTTGTCAGTCGGGCGAGCATCCTCAGCGTAGATGTCCGCATCATCGACATCCGAGTCGGCATCATCGGCAGACTTCTTCTTCGCCTTCTTCTTGTCCGCTTTGCTGGGTGGCTTCTGGGCCCCGATCTGGGCCTTCTTGCGCGTCACTTTTCCGTACCGGCTCTTGACCTCGCTGACCCAGCATTCACCCTTGCCGTCACTGCGCAGCACACGCCAGGCCTCTTCCACGAAAGACACCCAGTTCGTGCCCATCAGACTCAGACAAAAGATGGCTACATCGACGGTCCCGTCCTCCACAGGAAGGTTGGAGATGTCCGCTTTCGTGATCAACGGGTCTGGCGCCTGCAGGTCGTAGCTGGCAAGTTTCAGGTTCAATTTTTTCGCTGACGGGGTCAAGGCGCGCGCAAGCTGTGCGTCACCGCAGCCCAAATCGGCAATCGTGCACACCCCGTTGGGCCGACGGGGCAGCGGCTGTCCTTTGCCGGGCTTTTGCTGGGGTTTGCCACCTTTTTTTGGGACTGGCACTCCTCCACGAGCGCGAACCGCCTTGATATAGCCATCGACGGGGTTGGAGGGCCAGAATTCCTTCACCTGCCGCGAGAAACCCGCGTGATATTCGTCGAATAGTTCAGGACTGTTATTGAACAGCTCGACAGCCTTCGAGGACGGCGTGGTGTACAGGGTTTCATTGAGGTGGCGGAACCGAGATGAGATCAGTTTTTGTCGCATCGCTTGTTGGAGAGGGGTCAGCGTCGCGGACGTTGGGGGCGGTGCCGGCGCAAGCTCTGCGGCAGCAGAGTCAATGGCTCCATTCGGGCCTGAAGTAGCCTTGCCTTCCTGGCTCTTATCTTCTGCATGAGCTTCCTTGTCTTTGTTTTTCTTGTTCTTCTGCTGCTTGGCTGGCTTTCCATCTGCTTGCTCGGAGCCGCCATTGGCAGCCTTAGCGGGGTCATTGGCAGGCTTTGACTGAGGTGCTTTCTCGGGCGTTTTGTTTTCCTTCTTTTGCTTCTTGTCCGGCTTCATAGAGTCGCCTGCGCCCTGTTTTCCGGCCTTGCGAGGTCCTCCAGTGTGACCCTCGATGTGCTTTCGGTACATCTCGCCGACATTGCCGGAAGTGACATGGTCATTTCCACGCTTGCGTTTGTTGTTCTTTGCTTTCGAGCCTGAGCCCTCCTTGGTTGACTGCGACTGGTTCTGGGACTGCGCTTCCGGTTCGGTCTGCTGCTTGAGAGCAGAGCTCGAAACCGACCACCCTGGGACTGCGAACATGTTGCAAAGGTGAAAATGTATTATCCACTGTCTCTTCTTTGCAACGAAAGGTCGAACTGCAGAATCAGCCTCTGGTTGTTGGGATGTGAAGCAGGGATCGAGCTCTCCGATGGAAAGAGAAAAGAAAAAGCAAAATTTCGTTATCGCTGATTGGTATTTATATTACCAATGTTACGATACAGCAACCTCAGGCATCAGGCGTGTGGTTGAATATTGTTCATGTTATGTGAATATTATAGGGAAATATTTAAAATATTTGAGGTATTTCAAGCATTTTAAATATACTTTATGTCTAAGGTTTCTTCTTATTCCATAGCTGAATTCCCTGGTCCCGGCGGATATCCGGTCCAATGCACCCTCATCTCTCAACCCTCTGTGTACAAGAACTTGTCCTGGCTTTCAACTGGGAAAACCAAGAGAAATCGCGTGGACAAAAGACACCCTCAAGCCTATCAAAAGGTCGTACAAAGCGGGTGATCGACTGTCGGTGTTCGGTGGAGACGGGGAGCTCAGTGATTAGTACGCCGTATCTGATCTGCCTCGTCCACTTGCTGCCCCACAATTCGATCGGACTATGCACCCCGCTGTCAACTGCCGGGACTTCTGCAATTCTTCTCTCGGGCTGGCTCAAGCATCATGACAACCCTCGACATGGAATTGGATGCGTCACGTTCGGATGCCCAAGTCACAGAGGCCAATGCCGGCACTGGGGATTCAGCTGAAGCGTCGACAGCGAGGGATTCTGCCCCCCGCAGGCTTCCCAAGAAACGGACCAAAACCGGTTGTTTGAGTAGGTCGCAATTGCACGAAAACCTCCTGCTACAATAAGACCTTCGGTTGACCAAGTGTTGTAGCATGTCGGAAACGCCGCATCAAATGCGGTGAGGAAAAGCCCACTTGCACCAACTGCGTCAAATCCAAGCGCGACTGCGAGGGATATGCCCCGCGAGTGGTTTTTAAGAATCCCATGGGAATCATCGGGGCTTATAGGGCCGATCACAGCCAAAATCCGCCGATGCAGACCGCTCCCGTGAGGATGCAAATGTCGAATGATTCCAGCAGCCTGCTTCCGCCCCAGCAAGCCGCTGCTGCTACTCAGCATCTCATTCTAGCACCACGGCCCGTGGAAACGGGGGTAATAGACCACTATACACCTCTGTCATCTAAGCTGGCTACGCCTGACGGGATTCAATTGGACACACCTCCCCCATTTCGCTATCCTGCCGTTCCCATGCAAGCGCCCCCCGATATGTGGCCAGCCCAGTCAATGGACCAGATTGGACATGTACCAATGCCATCTACCATGACCGACCACTCACAGTTTCAACCTCAGGACATCATCTTTGATCAAATGGGTGTTCGCCATATCCCGGACATGGGCATTGAAACGATAGATCAGGCCCACGACCCAATACGACACCCAGAGCAACCATATGCCACAACCATCTCATCGACGCCAACTTTCAATGAGACACGAGGCCAATACCAGACAAATCAGGCGCAAGTGCTTCAAAACCCTCAAACGCATGAACAATTCACTTCACAGCAGCCGCAGATTGTGTATGTGCACGATGAAGATGAAGACTTGTATGACGTGGAATCCGACGAGGATATAGCACATCAATCTCAAGCCGAAGGCTCCAATCAGTTAACGCTGATCATGGCCTCTGCCAATCATGATGACAGCCAGCTTCGCTCGTTCACCACATACTTGAACGAGCCCAACATTCTCGCCTCCTATCACCCCTCGTTGGCATCCTCTCCCCTGAACAATCCCAAGACAGCCCGTATATTTGCTCACTTCATACACTCAACCGGTCCCTCGTTGTCTATATTTGAACGACACGCGACTGACCCCTCTATCGTTCTGGGAACTCCAGTCTCGGCTGCCCAGCAGGGCTTGTGGACCTACACACTCCCCCTCAAGGCCTTGGAACATCCGGCGCTACTACAGGCCATTCTGGCAATCAGTAGCCTGCATATTGCACAATTGCAACAAGTGCCAACTACTGTATCTCTGAAGCACTATCACTACGCACTCAGGCGTGTCGGCCGTGCAGTCGGCCTTCCATTGCGGCGTAAAAAGATCGGAACCCTTGCCGCCGCTTTAGTTCTAGGGTACTATGAGGTGATATCTGCCGAGCACTCGAAATGGAACAACCATGTGGCCGGGTCAGCCCAGCTCATCCGGGAAATTGACTTTGCCGGCCTCACCCGAAACCTACGGGCTCACCGTCGCAGAGCCAGTGAGCAGCGGCGTCAAATGAGCTGTTCGGCGTGGCAAGGATTGGGTTACTACCCCTTCGATAGCGACACCTCTGAGGATGACCCTTTTGCCGAGAAAGAAAGCAATATCGACGAAGGGCTCATTGGCTCGCTGATAGGCCGAGCTGTCAACTACGATGAATTTGGACGCGTCAATGACGGGCATCTACAAATTCCTACGAGACACTTTTCTCGCAAAGACATCGAGACCTTTCGCATCCAGTGCGATCTTTACTGGTGGTTTATCAAGCAGGACGTGCTCCATAGCTTGGTCAGTGGAAACGGACTCTTGTGCGTCAAACTCTTTCTTATATATGAACGGGGACTCTTGCTCACTTTTCCCCTAGTATACCATATTATCAACTGGGCCAATGTCCGCCTCGAGCAAGAATTGGGAGACTGGATGCCATCTACGGCTCGGCAGATCATATCTGGCTGATGCTTGCGCGGATCACGGATTTCGGTGCTCGTGATCGCAAGCGGAAATTAAAAGCACTCAAAGCAGCCGGCACAGACTGGAGGCCAACCCCAGAATTGTTCAAGTTCATAGGGCGCTTCAGTAAACACGATCCCACTCAAATGCCAGGTCCATCCAAGCCTTTTGGGCCGAAGGGACCTCCTGGTGGCTCTTCTATGCCCAAGGAAGGAGGTCCCGTACAACAGGCAGGAAGACCTACGGCAGATGGATTGCTATCCCGAGGTCCTCCGGCACCCGCCCAAGCTAGTCCTCCGATGTACGGGATGATACCCCCGACAGGCCCAACCCAGCTTCCGTCTGGATTCGCAGACAAGCCCCGCCAGGAACGGGCATCTCCAGATAGTGATGACTCTGACTCGGGCGCGACATACAGCGAAGCAGAACAGGAATGGGAGGAGATCTTTGCCACCATGGACACCTTATTCCAGGCGCTGGGCAATGATTTCCGGCCTTTACCAGCAGACGTCACTCCCCCCATCTCGACCCCGTTCGGGCCCGCTCTTCAATATCGCACGCATACCATCGCGGTAATCTGGGGGTACTACTACGCCGGGCGCATTCTGCTCAATCGTTTGCATCCATCAATGCCCCCAGCCATGATGGTATCCGCTGGAGTAGCGGCTCCAACGACAGCAGAGTACGCGCAGATCATTGGGAAAATCATTGCCGGCATCTATTACCCGCAGCGCTACAATCTCGCAGCCGGCAGTCTGAGCCCGACGCTCGGGTCGTCTCTGACTGACATGACCGTGCCGGTGTTCTTCGCTGGTGTGCAATACACAGATGCCACGCAACGTGGTTGGACAATCGCAAAGTTGCGCGAAATCTCCCGCCTGACGGGATGGAAGTCTTCGGACGCTGTCGCCGGGGGCTGTGAAAGAGCATGGGTCACTGCTGCGGAGCATGGTCGCGGGCCGCCATATCAGCGGTCTTTTGAAATGGATCGGCATAGTGAAGTAAGTCGTGAAGTTTTGGGTGGGTGAGTTATGCTGACTTTTGTCTTCTGTGTAGTACCTCGAGCGCAAGGCGGGGATGTCGAACAACGACCTGCGCTTCGTCACGATCAACGCCTCGGATCATGTCCAGTACGGGTTTGGAATCTTGAGCTTGGAGGACGATCTGAGCGTCTTGGAGTTGTAGCCTGAATCATTCACATGAATATTCTGGATATCTGCAGAATCGTAGGGTGTACCTACATTAGTTCCCACGTCGGCAGTGCAGTGTGGCGGAGACTTCCCCCACATGTCATCATCGCTTTCATCGCTTCTGCCTGACGCATTGTAAGGCTGATATTTGGCCTTGATCTTTCTTGCATAATCTTCAACTCTCCCTTCATCTCATCCGTTGGCTCTCGCTTTCTCTCTTTCCTTTCACCTCTGTCTCACCGTGGTTCCTCCATCTCCACCCGCGGCCCGCGAGTCAGCCGCCCTCGTCATCCACGGTTCCCTCATTCTCTCCGAACCACCTGCGACTGTGATTTGTTGATCAGGCGATAGTTCTCGGTCATGTCTCGTTATGACGATTATCGGTCGTCGACAGGCACCCTCGACTCCCGCGACCGCTATGATCGGTACTCGCGGGGTCCCCCGGTAGCCGAACGACCCCGCCACGCCGAGGGCGAGCGATTCGAGTCTCGTCTGCGCGAAGACGACCTATACGGCCCGCCGGCACGGGCTCCAGGCCGATACTATGAAGACGACCACCTGGTTCAGCCTGCTGGTCCCCTGGTGGCGCATGACCGCCGTCGTCGCCGTGACGAAAGCCCCTCCTTCCAACGACCCCGTCTCCTTAGGCGGCAGTCGTCTCTTGATACCTTCGATCGTCCTCCACGCCGCAGAATGGATGCAGACCGCGCCCCGCGTATGGCCCGGGTGCCTGCACCACCGCCCCCTCGGCGATACTCGCCGGGACGATATCGTGAGCGCGAGGTCTACGAGGATATAAGAATCGCAGAGCCCGACTACTACGGCGATGAGGAATACAGAGAACTTCGTGACAGAGAACTCATGGCTGATCGTCGACGCCGTTCGAGTAGCGGGGCCCATCACCGCGAGAGGCACGAGGACAAGCCGTATCCGCGCAAAGGCAAGACTCGTCTCCCACGCCGGCTTGTGCATATCCATGCCATCCTGGATTTGGGGTATCCGTTCAAGGAGGAAGTATGATCTCCGCTTTTTCCCAGAAAGGTTTCCCACAGTACTGACCTGAGACAGGACGATGTGATTGTGATCCAGGTGGCCTTATCCAAGGACCAGATCGACGAAGTGATCAGTCTGAGTCGGGAATTCCGCCGGCCCTCTCCCACGGAAAGTGAGTGGCACTGTCGATTCTCTAATATTAAGGACAACCCCCCCATTAACCATCCTTCGCAGCCGAATTTCTCCATATCCCCGCTTCCCCGGCTCGAGATTGGCCTCGGGAGCGCTTAATGACAGAACACTTGACTGTCGATGCCCATTCCCCGCGCTCGAGCCACAATGCCTTTATTGTTGAGGCGTCGCCATCGCGATATCGATCCCACTCGCGCCGTCCAGATATCGAGTATGAGGAGCTGATAGAAAGACCCCGGGTACGAGGCATCTCTCGACCGCGGTCCGTGTCCGTCCATGGACGCCGTCGGTTGTCATCGCCCGTGCAATTGATTGAACCACGACGCCACGAGGAGCGCCTTGAGTCTGACAGGCTTCACCCCGGTCCTCTAGCCATCGTCGCACGTCCCCGCCACAGCGATAATGACGTCAGTAACTATATTCGCGATCTGGAAGAGGAGATGCGACTCCTTCGACTGGAGCGACAAGGCGGGATAGAGATTACCCAGCGGCGCGAAATGGACACCATTGACAATCGGGGCAATGAGGAGGAAGTGACCGAAATCCGGCAGCAAGAGCGCAAAGGTATGCTATAGGAAGCTCATTTGGTTTTGATTTTCTAATGCTCTAACCCTTTTTAGAACCGAACTCCCGGATTATGCGTGCGATGATGGCCACGCTGACTTGAACGGCCCCCATGGTTACTTTTTGATTTACGCACGGATGATTTCTATGTGATTTGGATGGCATGACTTGGGACAGGCGAACAGGATGTTCTGTATTTCTTACTTTGATTTCATTTCTTTCATTTATTTCATGGATTTTTGATATCATAAATCGACGTCCCGTAGATGAAACAGTGGCGGTGCGGCTGAGGCGGTGCAGGGCCAGTGCGGGATGGCAGCCTCCAACAGGGCGCGATTCCCTCCCCATCACCCTCTTCTCTGTGTTTCTGTATCCTTTTGCTTACACTCTCAACTCGCGGAAAATAACCAATCATGGATCGGGTACAGGCTTTCGGGAAGAACTTCAGGTGAGCGCAGCCTCAGACCTGACACCCCCTATATCTCACTGCCCCGGATGGCGTACCCCGTCTCCTAGTCGCGTGGGAATCATCGCCTACTGACACGGTGTTGTGTGTTTTCGTTGGGTTGAGTAGTGCGAACTTTACGCCTTTCGCGCAGCGCACCCAGCAGATGATCAAGGAGCAGCTGGGCCAAGCCGAAGACAAGACCCAGCTCCCCGATGAATACATCGAGCTTGAGAAGCGCGTCGATGCGCTGAAGCTTGTCCACCAGAAGCTGTTGCAGGTGACGTGAGTATTTCCCCCACTATTGATAAAAAACCGCGTACCCCTTGCGCTGAAACGAAAGAATTCGCTGACCCGCGGCGGGGGTGTCCGCAATGTCCAACCCACAGCTCGCAGTACTCCAACGAAGCCTACGACTACCCGCCCAACATCCGCGAATCCTTCAATGACCTGGGCCGCACCATCAACGAGAAGGTGCAGCTCCTGTCGCAGGCCGGATCTCCCGCCGAGGCCCAGGCCGCGCTGACGGCGCCGCCGTCCGCCAAGCCGCAACCCAAGACCTTCAACCACGCGATCGCGCGCGCCTCGCTCGCCGGATCGCAGACCCTGGTACAGAGCGTCGAGGGTGAGGACCCTCTCGCCACTGCGCTGGAGAAGTATGCCCTGGCCGAGGAGAAGGTCGGCGAGGCTCGCCTGTCCCAGGACGCGCAGATCCAGTCTCGCTTCCTGGCCGGCTGGAACACTACCCTCAACACCAACCTGATGTTCGCCGCCAAGGCCCGCAAGAACGTTGAGAATGCCCGTCTGATGCTTGACTCGGTCAAGGCGAGCAAGAAAGCTGCCGCCCACGGTGACCTTGACAACCTGGGCGAGGAGGCCCGCGCTGAGATCGAGCAGGCTGAGGATGAGTTTGTCGGCCAGACTGAGGAGGCCGTGAGCGTGATGAAGAATGTGCGTTTCTTTCTCCGTCTAGTTGTTATAAGAACTGTGCTAATGTCGCCTGCAGGTCCTTGATACCCCCGAGCCCCTGCGCAACCTTGCCGACCTGATCGCCGCCCAACTCGAGTTCCACAAGAAGGCCTACGAGATCCTCAGCGAGCTTGCCCCGACTGTGGATGCACTGCAGGTCGAGCAGGAGGTAAGTGTTCTTGTGGCTGAAAAGATGGACACCTGAATCTAACCACCCCCTCCAGGCCAGCTACCGCAAGAGCCGTGAAGGCGCATAAGTGCTTTGGGTATGATTTTTTTGATTTTTGTTCCAGCCTCTGAGCAGCTTCGGCTTTCTCTGTATCTAAACCCTTCTGCTTCTGTTGTCCAAAGGGATTCTGTTCAGTCTTGTTTGCGCCTGAAATTGTATACATGTCGTAGCGCAGTGCAATGACCTTCGTCTACTCTTTCGAGGGGGGAAGTATTACTATAATCATCATATTGTAGTGGTATCCATGAATAGTGTACAAAATAGGTCTCAGTACTTGGAGGCCCAGTTTAGTGACCGCCCTGGTTGCCTGAGGCATCCATATCCGGCTAGCTCCAGGAGCTCCAACATCAACTCGCCCTCTTCCAACCCACACCCCGCCCAGCCCATTCCTCGAGGTTTTCGTGTGGATATCTGTGCAGAAGAATTTCGGTCTTTGCTATCGCTGCGCTGATCGTTCAACCATCTGAGCTGTCGACTGTAATTCCTTCCCCGACCTCCGTCCTCACGCCATCAAGTGAACATCGCTCTTGACTGTCCTTGAAGCGCATTCGACTTGAATAGCGTCTGAATACTTCAGCACACCCAATATCATTGCCGTCCGAATTCCATATCTCAAGCGCAACGCCCTCTCCGACGCTCTGCCACCACCCTCGAAACTCCAGATTCTACAGATTACCCCTCCAGTCACCCGACTTTCCACCCGCAACGATTGTATGTTCTTGGACTAGGATATTATTTCGAGGATATACACACGAAAAAATAAGCTCCAAGCACGATATTTATTGCGGGGTCCTCGAGCTCGGCCACTTCACTTTCTACCCTCGACGCATACACCACACGTTGGAGGGATAATCGATCTTATTCCGATATTGAAATTCACTTGAAAAGAGACGAAACAGCGACAAAATGGCAAGCGGGTACATTCTGTCTCCCTGTCGAGATCGAGGACAGGCGGGGGCCAGATTACCAGGCACTAGCACAGCTGGGGCATGGTGATATGGTTCTCTATGTCCTCCATTCCCTCTATCTCTATCTTTTCCTGTGCGACTCTCCGTGCTAACCTTTTCCCCTAGTTGGAGTCTCATCATCGGCCTGATCATCGTTGTGGCTGCATCGCTGGCAGCCTGGTTCCTCAGCCCCAAGGGCGATAACCAGACGTGAGTTTTGCTCTGATCATTATACATGGGCAATTTATACATGCAATCTCCGTGTGCCAAGTCGCCAGAACTCAAAGGCTAACTTCCTCATCCCATACCTAGACTTTGGCGGAACACCCTCATCCTTTCATTTATTTCTTGTTATTTGATGTGGGGTGCGTATCTCTTTCCTTTCCCTCTCTTTAAGTCTATTAATCTCTCCCCACGAGAGAGAAACTGACAAATCCTCGTTACAGCCATTGTCTTCCTCGCACAGTGGCATCCGCTCATTACGCCCAAGAGATCCGATATGCGGCCTGACCGAGTACCGGAGTAAAACGGTTGTAACTCTTTTGTGTTGTTTTCATGCCTTTTGGTGATTTTGTAGGTCATTTGGGTTATTCGTGTTATTCGTGTTGCGAGGGCTAGGTACTGGCGCCTGCGGTCAGATATATTATGACTGAAAAACCCCCTGTGATGGGACTTGCCTACTCTGCATGGTGATGAAATGCAACTACGGGATGCATATGCACTTTTTTTTTTGCGGGTGTTCTGTATGTATAGCCTTTTAGATATGTTCTCTTCAAGTCTGCATTTTCTCAATGGATTCGTCCAATCTATCCCCTCCTTTTAGCTAGTATGGATGCATAGAAGTGCTTATTTTAGGTATGGTCTATGAAGGAAGGGATATCTATGGATATAGTACGAATTAATTTTTAGGTATTATCTGCTATAACGATCCGTAACATCCGAGGCAATCGCATATTCTAACCCTACCCAATGCCGACAGCCCCTAATATCACCTTCTGCACCGCCCAGCGTGCAACCTGGCCCGCAACAGCCACAGCCACAGCACGCAGATAGCCACATCCGAGAAGGATATACAAAGCCTCGATATTACTCAAGAGCACAAGGTGGGTATCAACAACGCCGAGAGAAAGCAGCGAGGCAAGCAAATCAAAAAGACCCGTGAGGTAGCTCGTCGGCGTCGACGAGCGCAGCGACGCAGCCGTCGCCGCAAGCCAGGACTCCAGGAACGAGGCAGATGGCGGCGATGCGGGTGGTGAGGACGACAACGCGGCTTTTGCGGATAGGACTGCAGTAGTGGACAGATCTGCGTGGGCTGCGCCGATGGGCTGGGTGTGCGACCGCATCTGCGCTGCTGTCTGGCTGTGCGCGGGGATGTCCGAGAGGCTGGGGCTGTTGTCTGTGCCCCAGATCACGAGCAGGATGGGAAAGAGTTTCGCGCAGCTGCTGACTAGCAGTGCTGTGCTGATTGCTGCGGGACTGGCGATTGTGGGTGGTGGGAGGGGCTTGATTCTCTGGAGCGGTGCTGTGGAGGTTTGTCGGAGAGGCGGTGCTGGTCGGGGAGCTGAGGCCATGTGTGGGCCTTGCGGTGGAGGGGATGAGTCTTTCGGGGACGTCACGTCGTTAGACAATCCTGAATTGGATGGCTGCGGAGATGGTGAAGCCCAGGCGGTAGGTGTAGGGGGTCCCAAAGGGAGCTGGGTTGGGTCGACGCTGGTGCTGGTGCCATTGGAATGTCCATTATTGGTATCTGTGCCACCTGGTCGACGAGATGCTGGGACCAGGATCGAGGCCAGCAGGCGCACGCTGAGGTGGTGGGCTAGGGTGGCGGTGGCATTTAGGCTGAGGAAGAAGAGGTATTGTACGACGATGGGGGCGCGTGCGAGAAAGGTCGTAGTCAGTGAGGGATCCTTTTCGAGGCGCGCCCAGGTCAAGTAGACATCGAAGAGAAGCAGGAGAATGCCGAGGCGAACAATCGACCGCTAAAATGCCACCGAGTCAGCTGTATGATTCATATCGTCAATGGGGACGCCCACTCACGTCAAACTGGTTGTCGGCTCGCCCTAGTCGGTTAAACAAGAGGTGTCGGTAAACCTGGTCCCGCTGAATTAGCAATCTGTGCTTTCCAAGTTCATTGTCGCTGTCTCTCTACCTGTGGCTTGATAAGGACGAGGTCGATGAAGAGCACGACGAAATCATATTCGACGTATTTGTCGGCGAAGCGCTGACAGCGCGGACATTGCGTCAGTCGCACCCCTTTGCCCAGGGAGCGGTCATCGGCACGACTATACGCGCTGTAGAGATGAGAGACTGGATAGGAGCATTCGATGCAGATGGGCATGGTGTGACGAGGCCAAGTGCATCGCGTGGAGCTCGCGTCTGTGATCGCAGGCGGTGAGGGTCATGGCAGATGACTTTATGCACCTAGATATAACGATTAGTCGTCCCCTGAAGTCGGACCTATAGTATTTACAGCTGTTGGTCCTCCACACCACAACGCAGAAAATTTAGTCACCACCTCAAGAATATGTATACTATATATGTTCATGCAATTGACCAGCAAAAAGTGCACTCTCCGAACACTCTTGTATCCCAGCGTCGGCACTGAGAACACATCGACCATTATTGATACCAAGCCTCTCCGGACTCCTTTAATTCTATAATTTCCAGAAATGAAAAGATTGGCCAGTCAGTGTAGAAGCACCCTCGCCATTGCTTTACTGTCGCAGGGCTTTTGGGTACCCGCGGGTTGACGTGACCCTCTATCTCTCACGGAAATCCACCTCGACGCGTTGCAAAAAAAGAAATCACTCTGATCCCCACGAAAAGCCAAATTCCCTGTAACTCCAGCCAACTTGTGCCATGAACATCGAATCTCAGACCATGTCCTCGCGGTCCATTGATCGGTCTTTGAGCCCCTTCTATCAACTTCCAGTCCTCGGTACAATACCCTCGAAATTGTGAATAGATCCAAAATCCCAGAGACGCAAGCACATACTAACCAGTTAGCCTTTCACTGCTCCCGACGTAGTGTCGACATTCTCGCACAACAACCCTCAACGATACTTCGGTGTGTCGAACCAGACCGCAGAAGGAACTAGATAGTATATAAGCCCGAATATTCCAGGAGGTTTTCGACTCGGTGGCAAAAGACAGAATATGGTCAAGTGCTAAATGGTGATGGATGGTCTAAAATAAAGTTATCGAAGTAACATTGCGCTCAATTTTGTAAGCATTTCGACCAAGTTACGCGCATTGAGCCTGGCGTTCCCAAAGTGGTGTGCAGGGCTTGCTTTACCCTACTGGATCATCCACAGCACACAAATAATGGTACAAGCGCAATGGGAAAGCACCAATATATAGCTCACTTCCCGAAGATATTCTTCAACTTCTCCCACCCAGGGAGCGTATCATTGCCCCCAGGCTGCTCTCCCATGAAACTATGATCCTCGGTGGCACAAGTCGGCTCGCCATTCACAGTTGTCTGTTTGATATCTTGCGTGGCGTGGTATTCCCGAGTATTGTATTTGTCGTCGGCGTGGGCCTTCTGATCGTGTAAACCTTGGAATTGTCCTGTTGTGGTTTTAAAATTGCTTGGCTGATTGCTTGCCTGAAATGGAGACATGTTATTAGCTGGAGTAAGTAGTGAAATCGTGCTACTATTAGACACCTACATCAACGTCTTCTTTTCCCTGGCTATCGATATTGCGTTCTGGGCCATTGACGTTGTTGGCAGGTGTAGGCACGGCACTACTGCCGCCGGCAACGGCGGAGGTTTGGCCACTGCGACTGGGCGTATCTGGCATGTTTTTCTCTTGTTTGGGGCGTTTCGTCTGAGCGGAGATAGAGGATGTAGGAAGTGGTAATGGCCCGTTGAGAGCCAACTAGATGTCAATCTCTTTTATCACACGATACCAATGATGTCAGACTGGCTATAGTCAGTTCATTAAATGAATCTGGGGTCATGACGACAATGGGAACCATGGGAACCATGGCAACCCAAGATGAAGTCATAATAAGTCTGATCCATTAATTCTGAGTCACCTTCGTCATCTAGGGCTTTGCTTTTAGGAGAAATCTAAGTTACTCCCAGTGGAATCATCCACTTCGGTCCAAGTAGTAGTATTTTTCAGGTTATTTACTTAGATCACTTAGATAATGGTTTTGCAAATTGTGCAAAAATTGGAGAAAAGTTTGGCAGAGCTCGATCCTAATGGCGAGGGATATAGATAACTCCAATACATATAAATTTTAGAATGTATCCAATCTCAAAAAGGACTAGGCTCGATTTTCGTTTCATTCATCACAATTACTACTTAATTGGAATGATTACTCCGATCATACTAAAGCACTAGATAAACTTACAAAAGCATAGCCGGAATCACATTATAGCCCGCGAAAGCCTCTGCCTCAGTTAAAACTAATTCTATTGCTCCTGCACAAACTCGGTCAGATTATTTAATTTTCTACTTGATCTCTTCCACGCCAGGGACAAGTATATTGACTTTGCGAGGCCTAATAGAATCGTTATATAGCACAATATTGTCTTGGCTAATCACTGGATCATAATAATTGAGGTAACTAGGAGTCTGGATAGGGACAGCAGCGCTTGGTCTGTTGAAAAGGCATACATATACAATACAAAGAGAAGAATTGAAACCCATGCTAGAACTCATTACGGGAGACTAGTCAACATTGCGCCTCTTAGTCAATATATATGATTTTGAGAATAGGATTATAAAGAGTTTATGCTTGCATTCATGGCAGAGGTAATAGACAGCAGCAAAAAAATCAAGATCGGCCATACAACTTATAAACCTACATACTAAACGAGTACCAAAGACAGCGTAGCCACAAGAGTGACCCGCCAACAAAGTCGTTCGTTATACAAGAGGCCGAACCAATAGCTAGCACCGACAAATTCTAGTTAGTTCGCCTAATTATAAGCATATTTCAAGAAACATTGGCATTATTATCACTCTTCACTCTGATGCTATCTCTTAACCTGTCCCCTCAAATCTAGGCTATCATCCAATAGTCACATACATACTCTTGCTAGCTGAGGTCTAATTCATCTTCCGTTATATACGATAGGAGGAGAACATTAAGAGAGCCTAATTCGGATAGACTAAGAGCCATCCGCAAGTACTAATCGGGTCTAAAATAGGTCAATGGTGCGTGCGAAGCGAGTGCGTATACTAGGGTAGGTGGTGGTATTATTTAGTGCTTCATCTCAAAACTTTCTTCATTTATAAAGCGCTTCCCAAGTTTCTACATAATGATGGGTTTAGCATATGTTCGGATGTCTCCGACATAAGATAAGCCCTCAAAATAAAGGAGTTTAGCCTTCGAATACATAATCACATGAATTGTACATATGGCCCTAGTTTCGGCTCGCCCAGAAAAATAGGTCTATGCCGAAAGAATATATCTACAATATAATAGCCTATTTAAAGCACAAGCTGTATTCCACCAAAGAGCAGATATTATTGAGATTAATTAGTCTGTAAATAGGAAAAGACGAAAGCCCAATTACTGTATCGTAGTACCAAAACTAGTTAAGGGATCGGAGCCTCGTTTACAAAATACCTTTTAAATAAGCGATAGTACTATAAGCTAGAACCACGTATATTATATAAAGACTAGGTCGCTAGGTATTAACTATACCTATTTTCTTAAATAGTTAACGTAAATAAAAAGTGGCGTTAAGAGAATTGCTCCTAACTCGCTAAGTAAATTCGACGGTAAATAGTGATGGATTGTGAATCGTTTAGGTTATAGCGTATATAGAGAGGAGTAGTACTACTGGCTTAGCAAAATATAGTAGAATAGGAATCTACGTAATACCAAACGACTTGAACATTCCAGATAAAAAAGTTTTTATGGACACTAGAACTTTATCTAATCACTAACTTTAGCCTCCAACAAAATTAGGATAGAGCTGATGTTTTTCCTTGCTAATTTTTGTGCTCGCTGATTTTATAGATCGCCTAAGTCCTGTAAGTGTTCAAAATTTCCGGTATTACGTAAATATTCTCTACCCCCCAAATTTCCCTCTAATACCTTCAATTAACCGTCTTCCTCAGCAAGAAAAATCAAGTTTTCTCGTTAGAAAAAAGTCTATGCTGGTTTCCTATGATCTTTCTACACATCGTGCTAAATAGTATTCTATGATCCTCTTATCCAATAAAACAACGGCATAAACACATAATTCGACTACTTGGGTTTCAATTCCGCTTCTCCGTCAACGCATACAAAGATCAAAAATATCACATCGGAGCCTCAGCGTGACTTCACATACAAAGAATGATTGGTAGGATGGGTGGCTCGTATGGTTATAATCCGAAAGAGTTTTTAATAGGCAGAGTCGGCCCAACGTAGAAACAGAAAAGTTGCTCATTCTTACAATTTGAGCAGCTTGGAAGATTGGTATCGCATAACTTTTTTGTCTCTCGGCACCATTTGCAGGGTATACTGCTCTTTCCTAACTGTTCAGACCCTTCGATTGGTGAGCCCGAGCTAGAATTTCTATTGCATAGATCTTCTAATAAGCCGGTGTTGAAATTTGTCTTCCCAGGCCATCGACAAGGAAAGCATGTTTTAAGAAAAGCGATCCAGCGAAAAGGTGTTAGTTTCTGACTAAACCCTTTGACTCTATACCGACATTGTGCCGGACTGTTCACGTAAAAATCCGAGGGCTGCTATTGTGTAATGCCAACTCCCACGCAATTTCTCGAGAATATAAAAGCTCCTATCCGGCGGTCACCAACGCCGACATTATATTTGACAGGAGAAAGGGTGGAAAAAAGTAATAACTTTTACAACATCGACAATACCAAGTGCCAAAGCTCTCTAGTATTTCTAAAGTACGACTTTGTAGCCCATCGGCATAGTCTTTCTTCGTTGGACCCCTTCTTCGATCAATGATACGAGTCGACATGTTGTACTGAGCTGCCCAACATTACCCCAACGATCAAAAGGTCCACACTGGAGATCAGGCCATTGTCAACCGTGATTCTGAGGGAGAGTGAGAAAGACCGCCTCGTCCAGGACATGAGGGACTTTCTCGAATTGGAGACTAGGAGATGGTATGCTCAGCGTTCGATCCCCTGGTAAATTCCGAATGGTTGACCATGAGGAGAGCATGGGAGTAAAATTGACCGAGTCTATCTGGAAAGAAGACTGAAGCTCTCATTTTTGAGAGGGTAGCCTGATGTACCAGCCGTCCGATGTCTCCCCTCCCTTCCTTCCTTGTAAAAGCAGTTCAATAATTCCAAATTGTTATGAGGATGCACGTAGACTTTCGCTATTATCACTTTTATTATTACCTAGTAAAAGATAGTTGTGGAATTTCCAATATTAGCTCCGATTAATTTATTATTCAAGTTCAATAGATCGACGATCGGTTCCACAATGAATTACGCTAAGGATGTGCCACTACCTACTTCAACTTGTCCCAAGATATTAAACCCAGGCTCTACCCAAGGCCAGTCGATTAAATATGTAGAATTCAAATTTGAAAACCCCTACCGTCCACGGTCAGTTGAACAAGTGAAAAGCCTAGGATGAAATGCTGTTGGACACACGGATCAAACAAATGCTCGATATCATTATATGCCAAAACCGAAAATTGAGTGTCGGTGGAGTTTTGAGTTTAGCTTTAGAGGTCCTAGGAACGTGTGGGGTAGGGGTAATAGCTTAAGAATACCGGTGAAGAGAGCTCCCCGCCTTTCCTTCCCGGCGCCCTAAATCAACCTAAAGCACAATGACGAACGGTGCGCAAGAGCTGACATCTCCAGGAACCTTGGACGTTTCCTATACTTTTGCTTCAGGAGGGTTTTCCGAAAGAAACTATGGCAGCCTAGATTGCTTTACCGTTCATGCAAAAAAACCTACTCTATGAACCTGGCTAGCTTGCCTTTGGACATATACGTACACTTTAGTAGTGCTAAATGTTACCTTGAGATACTAGCCACTCGTTCTAACCAGACATATTTAAAGGAGGCGCTCTTTCACTATATATCGAAGGCACTATCGTGAACAGACCTAGTCTAAAGATATCTTTTGCGTTAGTTACCGTGCATTATTCATGACGGTTGATCGATACCCAATTGCCAGCCAGCCACCGTCGGTGCACGGAACAGACAAGCGTCAAAAGTACGGCTAGATACGCATGCCGTAATGGCTGATGATAAATTCAACATCTAACTAGATTTCTCGCCTCTGAGATGGACGGTTTTAGTTCAGCTGAAGTGGATCTATTAGGATATATCGGATGTGTGCTTTGTACTAGCCGTCCCCTCGAGTCGGACCCACAGCATTTTCAGCTCTCTGAGATGGAAGATGGACGGTTTTAGTTCAGCTGGAGTGGATCCATTGGGATTTATCGGATGTGTACTCTTGTACTAGCCGTCCCCTCAGCTGAAAATGCTGTGGGTCCGACTCGAGGGGACGGCTACTATTGAAGACAAATGGGGCCTCCATGGTCAGATGAGGAGACATACATAACAATCTCCATCATCGTGCAGGATGTCCCACAATGATGCACGGCTCCATCAAGACAAGTAGGTACGGGACAATGTGGAAGGCAATCTCGTCTTTTTCGAACCGCAGATCAAAGAGCAGCACCTAGAATCTATGTAAACGCGCAATGTACACAACAAAATCCCTCGACGAGGTAGTAGATAGAGTGGGTCGAACTAGTGGGAAATGTAAGTTGGCTATTACAGCCAAGCTTAGGGAGGAAGTTTGGAAACCCCTTCCATGCACAATCCCGCAGCTTTTGCGCTAGAGAGGCGGCTTCGCGAATGTTATATGCACATGGTATTTATGCCGATGGCTACAATTGATACTTACTGCATCCTGACTGGGTGCTAGCTTCAGTTCAAAGCTTACTTCGTTGCATAGACATGTGTTCTCTCTGGCGAGAATCATCCCCGTTCTCCAGACTTTCCTGTTTCCGATTCAGCTCTAGGCCTGAACGCCAGAAGTTTCCTGCCTTTGAGTATTCTGTCTTCCAACATGCGTGCTTGCTGTTACATAGTTTCGTCATGCCCTCCACAGGAAGCGCCACCGGTATATATCTATGGCTGATAACCTAATTGAGTTCGATTTCTTCGTCCGAGACTACCATATTCTCCTTGCAGAAAAGCCGTTAGTACCATGCTGTCGGATTTTTAAACAATCGATTTGTACACCACCGGGGTCTTATGGTGAGTGCTGGGTAAGTGATTGCATTTTGCGGTGTAATTGGCAGAGAATTTGATTCTATAAGGCCAAAAGTCAATTATTGTGCAAGGATTGTGCCTTTGCCAATTGGAAAGGTGCTAAGTCAGCCTGCTGTCAAATTTTGACAACATATCGAGTGAGAAATTACATATCGCAAATTTCTTGTGATGTATGTTCTAGGTATTTGCTATTTAACGAGTAGTGTAGCCACCGTCAACCAAGATATCTGAGCCAGTCGTATAGGTACTCGCATCACTGATCAGATACACATAAAGACCCTTCAATTCCTTCGACACACCCCAGCGGCCCATCGGAATCAACGAATTCCACAAGTCCTTCTTCTGCTGGGGGATATAATCACTCAGGCCCGTATCAATGTACCCGGGGGAGACCGAGTTGACTCGAGCAAAATCCCTCCACTCATTGGCAAGCGATTTTGCAAAATGCACACAGCCAGCCTTGGCTACATTGTACGAAGTCTGCTCCTGGGGGAAATTCGCAATGTGGCCCGACATCGACGACGTCAGCACAAACGAGCCAGTCCCCCGCTCCTTAAAATGCGACCCAACGGCTTTTGCGCAGTAAAATGGCGCATTCAAATCCACCTGAATAATCTTCATCCAGCTCTCAACATTGCCGTCCAACACCCCCGCATCGGCCGCTTGGCCGGCGTTGGCAATAAAGCCGTCGATCTGACCGAAGTCACGGATAACAGTTTGGACAAGTTTCTCGACTGAGGCATAGTCGCAAACATCGCAGTAATAGGCGACGGCTTTGACGTTAAACTCTTCCCCCAACTGGACCGCGTTCTTCTTGGCTTCTTCCTCGCGGGTGAAATATGTGATGGCCACGGCGGCGCCCATCTCGGCGCAACCGCGCGCAGCTTCGAAGCCGATGCCCCGGGTTCCGGAGGCACCGGTGACGACCACGACCTTGCCCTTTAGGTTGAACAGATTCGCCAGTCGATCGGCTTTAGGGATAGAGATTGGCATTTTGCATATGGATTCGGTGGGCGGGAAGGGAAGGGATTGGACTTGAAAATGGGGAAGGGGCAGTTTCAGGGAGGGCGGTAGTATCGAGAACCCTCGAATCCCACGCCAGCAAATAAATAAACGAGGGGGATCGCCTCCGTTCCAGAACCAGAACAAGTTGAGCGGATCGTCCCAAATCTAGCAAAAATGCCGAGTGGCATGGAGGGCGAAAACGCCAAAATTTCCCGATTGAGAACCATCTCCACCGTCCAATTTGCGATGGATTTGCAAAGCTACGAAGAAATACTCATGACCCCGCGGACTGACGCAGTAAGTGGGATGGGTAGGGACAAGAAAGATATAAAGCAGAGCTGCAAGCATGGAGGGATCGGAAATCAAACCACCCTCATTCACACATTATGGAGGTATACATGACCCCCCCCCCCCCTAGGCTTCCAGTCTGCCGTACCCTTGATTCTAACATGATCATAGAACCCATCATTCGTCTTGCGCGCCGTCAAGGACGTTGTCATTGAAGACCGTCCCAAGCCCGTCCTCAAAGATCCCCACGATGTTATTGTGCATGTCGCGCAAACCGGAATCTGCGGTAGCGATGTACGTGTTCTTTCTATCTACCACCATGAGCAACCTCCCCCAAGAATTCAATCTCACCCGGCCACTGCAAATAGGTCCACTACTGGCAACGCGGCCGTATCGGCGACTACAAGCTGACTGGCCCCATGGTCTTGGGCCACGAATCTGCCGGCGTTGTCGTCGAAACCGGCGACAAAGTCACCGACCTCAAGCCCGGCGACCGCGTCGCTATGGAGCCCGGCGTACCTTGCCGACGATGCGAGTACTGTCGCAAGGGCTCTTACCATCTCTGCGGCGACATGATCTTCGCGGCCACTCCGCCCTGGGACGGCACTCTGGCTAAGTACTATGTCAATGCGGCGGATTTCTGCTACAAGGTGCCCGACTCGATGACCCTGGAGGACGCGGCGATGGTCGAGCCGGTTTCTGTCGCAGCAGCTATTGCAAAGACGGCTGGGTTGCGAGCACACCAGACTGTACTTGTGCTTGGTTGTGGCCCCATCGGGGTTCTGTGCCAGGCTGTTGCGAAGGCGTATGGCGCGAAGATGGTCGTGGGCGTTGATGTGGTGCAGTCGCGACTGGATGTTGCTAAGTCTTATGGCACCGACCATGTTTACACTCCTACTCGTGCCGAGCCCGGCGCGGATCCCATGGAGCATGCGGAGAAGGTGGCGCTACAGATGAACAAGGAGCTGGGCCTTGGTGATGGGGCTGATGTTGTTCTTGAGTGTTCTGGTGCCGAGCCCTGTGTTCAGCTCGGTATTTATGCGGCTAAGCGCGGCGCTACATTTGTACAGGCGGGAATGGGTAAAGAGAACATTGCCTTTCCCATCACTGCCGTGTGCACTCGTGGCTTGATTATTAAGGGATCTATTCGCTATCTTGCAGGCTGTTACCCTGCCGCCATTGATCTGATTGCCAAGGGTCTGATCGATGTGAAGCGGTTGATCACAAATCGGTACAAGTTCGAGGACTCAGAGAAGGCATTCGAGCTTGTCAAGGCAGGGCGGCAAGATGTGTTTAAGGTGATGATCGCTGGCGTGGGCTACTGAACAAACCTTGCGACATGTTGACGATTGATAAAAACGGAGAATCACGAACAAGTTTAGATCGGAGAGAATGGAGCTATAACCAAAGGGAAGGGGCAGATTGTTAGATTCAATAGATTGCGATCGATTCTTGAAATTGATACAAGATGGCAACTTTCATACCAAACCGGGCCCTTAGAGCCGCTCCACCCGGTAGAAGCTCACAGCCTGCTCGGGGATATTGACCTAACAACCATTCCCTAATGTCAGGAACAATCATACTCAGAGCCTCAGACAAATCCCATTCCCCTTAACGACGCCGCCTACGCTTCAGTAATATTGAGTATCATCAAAAGTCTAGTCTAGTCAACATAAGCCGTGTGGGGCAAAGAAGATTCAAATCTCCTGTATCGACTCGAACGCAACACCCCATTCTTCAGACAAGTCCTTGACGCGGTATTCCGTAAACAAGCCAAGGTCGTTTTCAATGTGCTTCAGCAATCGAATGACGATTTGTCTGTCGCCCGAGCTCGATAGACATCGTCCAGCGATGTACAACGGCTGAATCATGTATTTCTGCACCGCGGTGTTGGGCATTCCATGCGCGATGGGAATAATTTCCATTGCGTGGTGGTGAAGGTCACGCTGCAATGCATTGTAGGTGCTCAGCAGATCCCGGTGTTTGCGGGGTTGCATAGCAAGGAACAATTCTTGGGGCTGGTTCACTAGTAGCAAAATCCTGGCCATGTGGTAGAATGCCATGGCGATTGCACAAGTCTCTGACCCGAACCAGGTCTCAGGGATGGAGAGCTCTTGGGGGTTGCCTGTTGAAGGTGGCGGGAAGGTTTGAGTGATTGGGGCCAGGAACTCCGTCGGTAATGCGTGGTACCATTGTGTAAATTCCTCATCGAGATGAGCCCAGTGAGGGGAGGCACCACAATCGTGGCTAACCAATTTGCACAAGAGTCGAATCAGCGCCTTGAAAAATGTGGTCTCCTGATATAGCTCGTCGATATACTCCAGCGCCAATTGCCCGGTGCCGTCGAGGGGAAGGCCCATCTTATGCCAAAGTGTGAAGTCGTCTGAGTCGAGTCGACATGGTTGATGGAGGACCACTGCATGGATTCATTAGTGACTAATTTCGAGTATTTGTTGTGGTAGAAGTGGAAGACGAACGTCCATTCAACATATCATTCAGGGCGAAGAACCAGAAAGATGCCTCAAATGCTCTCATTGGCTGGGGAACCCGGTAGGAGTTATCGGGTGTGATCGGAAGATTGAGGTGGGGCCGGAGCAGCTTGTTAATGCCATCCAAGTGGCCGCTCCACGCTCGCATTGTGCTGCTCAAATCCTCATATGCACAGAGAATGCAGGCCGAAAGAATTTGCAGGGCAGACGACGTACTTTCGTAGTCATCGAGCTGATGCTGGTCGCTGCCAGATGATTGATATATTTCACGGGGAGAAAGATGAGTCGAGGAACTGGGTAGATGGGATATTTGGCTGCAAAGGAGCAGAATTGCCTTCTCATAATATTTTGCCCCGTACCATAAAAAGTCAAGACCAGATTGGAGGAGAGCAGATGCTGTAAGGCTCGATCGACGCGTGTTATCTGTCGCGTGAGTAGAATCTTTCATCTGACCCAACTGCTTCGCCGCGATGGCACAAGCAGAATATCGCACGAGCGGGCTTTGAGCCGCAAGCTGGACGACATATTGACTGAAATAGGATCGCTGGGGAGTAAAGACATCCATCCATTGTCCTGACCCTTCCGCAAAGTGGCGAAGAAAAAAGCCAGCCTCCGCACGATCCTGATTTGTTTCCTCTGGTAGACAGGCTGGGATAGCAGATGTGTGAGATGACGTATGGCTGTTGCCCGTTGAAGGACCTTGAGTGGCAACCGGGCTGGTATGCAAATTGACCGTGGGCAAAGACTGGGCAGACGGCGTTCCAATGGCTTCTGGGAAGGTGTTGGAAGGTGAAGTCTGAACCAGGAGTCCCCCAATTGGTATAGATCCACGTGACTGGATTGGCGAGACTAGTGATCGATCCGGGGAATGATTTCCACAAACGCTTGCATTGTCATCACCCTCAAGGTGGACTTGACTGGTTTAGTGAGGTTCTGTCATTTGCCACTGAGAAAGCATCTCGGGTCTATGTAACATACGCGACTGCGTCGGTGATCCCCAGATCTCCGATGACTCCTCCTGATCAGGCGGCTGGGGCCGCGCAGAGCGTGTCTTTGGGGACCCTTGGACACGGGAAGACGGGGTCGGTGTGGCGAAGGTGAAGCAATGTGGTCGGAAGAGGCCGTCGATGATTCTGCACGCTCGACCACTTTCTAGACACCGGTTGCATTGGGGTCGGTTTTCATCGCACTTAATTTTGCGCGCCCGGCATTCGGGACTGTAGACGTTAGTAGCGATGCAAGAACGTCGCAGTGTCACATACCAGCCTTTGCGGGACCGATGAGCTTCTCGACCTGCCATCTTTCGGGACGAGACACTGTCCTTTGAACCGGGCATGGCGGACGCAATTCCGGAAGAACACAAATATGAGGTATGCAAGACATCGTATACTCCAAAAACGCGGGGGAGGGATTGCAGATGGCTGCTGACTCATGATTTGCCTTGTATGGTTTAGCGTGAACTCTGTTTCTCCGTGTCGTCTAAGCGTTTATCCGCCAATTCTCATTATGCTCATTATTATGCTCTGCAGTGTATCTATTGGGATGCTCTTCATTTTGCTATAAAGCACAGTCACATTCAAATATCTAGAACACCTGCAGAATGCATAAACCGAGAACGTGGAACCGAGAAGCGAACGGTCCTGATTCCGAGCGCCGAACACTTGCCGTCTCGACACCCGCTGGGGCAATTACCGGAAAGGCAAAACTGCCGACCCCAGCAGTTCCAAGTTCCACTTCGATTCAACATTCGCCTCTATTTCCATACACAGTCGGATGCTCTCTCCTCTGTGTATTATCGATTCTGGGGAGAGGCACGCACATGGAGGGGCAACTTCAAGGTCATCGAGTATAATTATTTAAGATGCTGCCCCTCGCTAGAACCAAATCAATCATCATTGTGACAGCATCATCCCTCGTTCCTTGACAAGTTTCCTATCCTTCCCGCTGAAAAATGCCTCTCTACCAGCCCCCTGATGTGCATGCGCCGGTGCTGTCGCAATTTTCCTTGGCCGGGAAAATCGTCGCAGTGACCGGTGGCGCTCGTGGCATTGGCCTGGAAGTGGTCCGTGGCATGGCCGAGGCCGGGGCGGATGTAGCGCTTCTCTACACTACCACCACGGATGCCCCCGAGATCGCCGCCCAAATCTCCAAGGAGACAGGCCGTCGGATCAAGGCTTATCAGTCTGATGTGACTAGCCGAGGCGAGATCGCCGCAGCCATCAACCAGGTTGCCGAGGAGTTCGGCCGACTGGACGTTGTCATTGCCAATGCTGGAACCTGTACCAACCGCCCCAACTTGGAATATGATGAGCAGAGCTGGGCTCGCGACAACCGGGTCAACTATGATGGTGTGATGTGGACAGCCCAGGCTGCTGGCAAAATTTTCAAGAAGCAGGGCAAGGGCAACTTGATTGTCACTGCGTCTGTGAGCGCCATTTTGGTCAACATTCCCCAGACTCAGGTCGCATATAACGCGTCCAAGGCAGCAGCCGTTCACCTGGCCAAGAGTTTGGCCGTGGAGTGGACAGACTTTGCTCGGGTGAACTGCATCTCGCCCGGTTTCATGCTGACCGAGAGTGAGTTCTTTTTTCTCCTGGTTGTATCACATTCTCAATTAACCTTCACATTTAGTGCTCACTCAGCAGCCTGCGGAGCTCATGGAGAAGTGGATGTCGATGATTCCCGGAGGTCGCATCTGTGATCCGGCCGAACTGAAGTCGGTAAGTTGCCTGACGCAAGTAATCCCATCCTTTGACATATATTAATGTTGGCGACAGGCGTATGTTTTCCTTGCGAGCGACGCTTGCTGTTACATGACTGGTTCTAACCTGGTTATTGATGGTGGCTACACTCTGCCTTGAAACACTTTTTTTTTTATCAATGTATAGATCTTTATGACCTAAAGAGGGTCAACTTCCCCATAGCCTAGGTACGGTGAATTTGAATTGGTTTCTTCCCACTTAGACCGTTTCAAACCATTGTAGTGTCTTGAAACAGAAACTAACATCGCTTGGGCAGTCCAAGCTATCTCATAATTTGAACTCGGTCAACTGTTACTTGACTAGGAACCGTATGATCCCAGTCTAATGGTCTCAACCGCCCCGAATTTTGGCCTTGTGAAACATTCGCATCCGTCCCCTTGAATCTTACTTCGGTACTTTGCCACGCACGCCCCCGTCGTCCCCCCGAAAATGCCGCATATTGGTCCACCAAAGCACTCAGTCAACTTTCGGGAAGGCTTCTCTCACAGCCACCCCGAGAATTCACGCAGGCAGGATTCACCCGTTCCGGATCGACAGTTCTGCTTGTGATGTCACCGCTCTCCTAAATTCCCTCTTTTGGAAAGGTCGTGGGGGTGGGGGCAATAGAAGGAACGAGTTTCCCCATACCCCAGAAACTTGCATACGATCAGGATCATGATTCGACACAGGAAAGTCGGCCAATCTGGATCTAGATATGATACATTGCCTTCTACCAAAGGAGTATATATAGTGACACTGAAGCCCCTGGCGTCTCTACGACACGAGCTACGCTTCAATATTTTTTTGGGGAACGTTTTTATCATTTTAGTCGCTTCGCGTTGCCATCGTCGCGATGGTTCTCACTATCAACAGGAATGGGAAGCCCTACTGCGGGTTTACGGGAGGATGGCTGGTTGTTTGGATCACGGTCGGTCTTCCAATAGAATCATCTGTGGAATGGCTACTAACAATGCGCAGATTGCGTGCGCTACTGACATGACCCTTTTTGGGTATGACCAAGGTCTTTTCAGTATGTTCCCCCCGGATCAATTCATTGGGATATCGAAATAGCTAACGCCTTATGTTTTGCTAGGTGGCGTAGTGATCTCGAATGATTTCCTTTTTATTCATGATCTTGTTGGACCGACAAAAACAAAGACACTTTCGACTGTCACTGCGATTTATGACATTGGGTGCTTTTTCGGTTCAATTGCTGCTTTCACTCTCGGAGAACGATTGGGTCGAATCAAGTCCATCCTATATGGAACGGCCATTATGGCTATTGGAACCATTCTCTGTGCGAGCTCGTTCTCTCTGCCCCAGATCTTTGTTGGCAGAGTAGTTCTTGGGTATGTTACCTGTTATACTCGACATATTAAGTCTCTGCGAAGTTCTTACGATTGAAATAACAGCATCGGCAACGGTATCAACACCGTCAGTGCGCCTCTTCTTCAAGCGGAAACGGCCAACTCCCGGTGGCGAGGCAGACTGGTGATGCTGGAGATGCTGATGAACATTGGTGGATTCATGGTCGTCAACTGGATCAACTATGGCTTATCATTTGCTGGCGGTGCAATCTCGTGGCGACTTCCCATCGCCCTTCAGTTCGTTTTTATCTTTATCCTGTTCGGCACAGTCCCCTGGCTGCCCGAATCACCAAGGTAAAGATGACTCTACCTGATCGATATCGCACGATGTAGATGAAAACTAATAATCAAGCTCAAAATAGATGGCTCATGTCCCACGACCGCGAAGTTGAAGCCGTCCAAGTCCTCGCGGCCCTTGAAAACAAGACAGTGAACGATCCCTACGTCTCCACCCTACGAAACGAAATCGGTTACAGTATTCATTTTGAGCGCGAAAATGCCATGGGCTGGTTACAGCTAATTAGCTTCAAGAAAAAGAACAACTGCACCAAGACCGTCCGGCGACTACTCCTTGGAGCGGGTACTCAATTCATGCAACAATTCCAAGGAATCAACATCATGTCTTACTACCTGCCGACCGTCCTGACCACTGCTGTCGGTACAACCGAAGAAATGGCTCGCCTATTGACTGCTTGCAACTCGGTTGTCTACTTTTTGTTTACTTGCATGTCCGTACCTCTCGTTGAAAAGGCAGGTCGTCGTGGTCTCATGATGGCGTCGACTTTCGGCCAATTCTTTTCCTTCCTGGTCATCACTATCTTGCTCCGGTTTGCTTCAACTTTGCCTAAAGGGTCGTCTGTTGCCTCGGCTTCCATTGCATTTTTCTTCCTCTTCTATATTTCGTTCGGTCTCGGTATGCTTGGTGTGCCATGGCTTTATCCGACCGAGATCAGTTCACTTCCGATGAGAACGAAGACTGCCGCCCTGGCGACTGCAACAAATTGGTACATTCTAATCCTTAAGAGTTTACCAAATCGAAACTGACAGCACCCCCAGGATTTGCAATTTTGTCATTGTTGAGATCACACCCATTGCCATCCAGAACATCGGATGGAGGTTCTGGATCGTGTGGACGGTATTCAACGCCGCCTTTCTTCCGGTTATTTACTTCTTCTACCCGGAGACCGGTATGTCTGCTCTCAATTCATTGTAATCAGTGTCCAAAATACAGCAAAGCTAACAACAGCCCACAGCAAACCGGACCTTGGAAGATATCGATGCTTATTACCGCACTAACCCTGGTTTGATTGTGGTAACGGATCCCGATGCTATTTGCGTTGAGCGACCTGTCAAGTACATTGTGCACGAACAGGAGGAAGTTCAAAAGAATGCTGATAAGGGTGGTGTGAACATGGATAAGGGAGGTGCTGAGCACCATGAATAGTCTGTTGGGGGGGAGGGGGGGATGTTTGGATTAAGTACATAGTCTCATTGAATTGCGCGGCTTTTTCAGTAGCGCTGTATATGTAAGGGAGATCATACACTGTAGAGCGCCCGAGATATATCTCGTTGTTCAATCCCATGCTGTAGCTTCTCCATATTAGGAATGGGAAACACGCAAGACACATCTAACCGTGAATACACCTGGTAGTTAGTGACCTGTACATGGGTAGTACATGTCGGACAAAAAAAGATCAATCTATTATATAATATAATTTTTACTTTAAAGTCTTAAATTAAGAACTTAGTATATTATATATTCTAAATATATTATTACTATATAATATTCTTTTTATAAAATATAAGAGTTATAATTATAATTTATATTAGAACAAAAATACTATTTAATAATAGTATATTATCCTAATAACTAAATAGTTTTATAATTAGAATTATATAAAAGTTAGGTCGAATTAGGTTATATTAGGTTTTATTAGGACCCTAATACTAGGTCCGGTTTAGGTCCGGGTTAGGTTTTGGGTCGAGATCTTCGACCCAAGTTGAGTTATACGGAAGTCTACGATAATTAACGCTCGCTCAAGTTCTTTATTCTATAGGATATTGTCACGCCGAAGGTCTTCGTGGAGGATTCCCAAAGCTCTGATTTCCTTATTTAATTAGTGGATCCCTTACAGAAGCTAGGGCATTAGCTCTATCGATGCCGTGTTTTTACCCTCCTAGCCCGTTCTCGCTTGGAGACAGTTCTATCTGCACTGGTCCGCGGGCTTACTCTAACATACGCCTCTGGACTCGTGGCAGTGAACGCGTATCTTGTATTCCTGAAGTCCAGGCGGGTAGCCATTGGGGTTGGCTACTACAGAAGCAGACAGGCCGTCAACTTATACCAATAACTCACAGGATGTGAGATCTTGGACCATGAGGACCTGACTGCACTCCAGGAGAGAGATGCGATCCACCCCGAAACCCCATTCAACCCCACGGGCGAAGCAAGCGGCATCAAGTACTTTGCCGACGAAGCCCAGAGGGGCTTATTTAGTCGTGGACTTGACGTTTGGTCGGCCCGGAATCCAAGATCCGTTTGCTCTCGACGCGGATACCATCATGCATAGCGGGACGAAGTACTTTGGGGGCCATAATGATCTCCTATGTGGTACTTTGTCCATCCCGCCCGAGAGAGAAGAGGCATGGCTGAAGCGCTTGCACGAACAGCGCACCATACTGGGCAGCGTACTCGGTAGCATGGAGGTCTGGCTTGGCCTTCGCAATCTCAGGACGTTGGAGTTGCGTGTTAGACGACAGCGAAAATGCAACCTGCCTAGTTCGGTGGATTGCTGAATTTCTGAAATCTGTGGAAGACAATGCCATGAAGTCAACCGTCTCCGCGGCAAGACACGCCAGCCTCCAAGATGCGGACATGGATTGGTTGCGAGAGCAGACGCCGAATGGATTTGGGCCTGTTTTGGGGTTGGAGATGAAAACCGAAGGCATGACTCGTCGGCTAACTGGGCTTCTGGACTTGTTTCAACATGCCACTAGCCTGGGCGGCGTTGAGAGTCAGATCGAATGGAGGAGGCTTATCGATCCGTCATCGAGGCCGACTCTTCTTCGTGTTAGTGTTAGCGTCGAGCATATAGATGACTTGAAGGCCGATCTCCTGCAAGGGTTTGAGTCAATGTTGCAGCCTACGCGGGTCTAACAATTGGAAAGAGAAAGAAAACACAAATGCGAGACCGAAGTTTTCTAAATTGGGATTTGAAATTCACGATCATCAAAATAAGAAGCCGAGAGCCTACGATTGAATAGCTCGAATCATCCGATTCAGTCCCTCCTCCAGCATATTCTGCGGATGCGCAAACACCATCCAAAACCACACCGTCTCTTCGGCGGCATATGCCGCCCCAGCCGCGATACAAACCCTTTCTCTTCGAAGCCTTGTAAGAATGTCCTGATCTGTAGCTGCGACAACATCTCCTAGGTTCATCCAAATGAAGAATACCACGTTGCACTCCATATAGGGAATCTGATGACGCCGTAGAAAACCCGTTGCTAAACGGTAGCTTTTAGCTAAACGATGGCGGTTGGTTACGGTGTACGACCTGGTGAAACCGTTATCGCATAAAAGAGAGGCGGCGACGTGATCCGCCAGGTTCGAGGGAAAGTTGTAGAGACTTGTTCATCGAAGCAATCAGCATAGATCAGTATATCGTTCCAATATAAAGAATAAAAAGAACTCACGATATGCCATCTACTGTCCCCAAGAGATGATGCCTATCCGATTGACTGATCAAGCAACCAATTCTCAATCCCGTTGCGCCGAAATCCTAGTACGGCAAGGAGTCAGATCTATTTTCTGGTATAAGAAGGGACTGTGGAGGAGAAAGGGCTTCATACTTTATTTAATCCCCCGACCACATGCACCATGCTTGGATCCATGATATTTATGACATCCATGAAAAATATCGATTTGAAAGCTGGAGCATTTCATTCGGCAGGTGAGGATTTTCCCAGACAGACAGTGCATAGACCTCGTCACAAATCAGATGAAGTCCGTATTTGGCACACAACTTTATATACGCCCGAAGAACACTTTCAGGGTAGCAGCGCCCTAGAAAAAAAATCAACAAATCCACAAGTTGGACAAGACTAGTAAATAGGAACAAGCCGAGAGGATTGTGCGGTGAACACAATAAAAGTGCTCTGACGCAACATCCGTTCACCTTCGCTTCAACGTATGCTTGCTCATACTTTTCGACTGCGGCCATGCTAAATGGATCTGTTGTTGCGAAAGCAATTTCAAGGATTTTAACTCTGCAACCTTTAGTGAGCTTCATCTAGAAGTTTTGGTCAGGGCTTACCCTGGCCGTGTGCCAAAAGTCGTCTTCAAGGTATTGAAGTATGGAGGTCCAACGAGAATGTAATCGCCAAAATCAGCTAATGCCCAGGTACAACATTCGACTGCATTGCTGACGCCAGTTGTAACTGCTAGATGAGTGAAATAGGGCGTGATCCAGGGAGATAAATGGTTGTTCAACAAGTGGCAGATGGGGTCTTTAAGCTTGTGAGATCCGCTGAATCCGTCTCCACGGGTCAATTCATATAATGAGACATGCGACTACAGGAAGCAATTTAGTGCAAAAGTTCTGATTTGGCGATAGTGCAGAGTAGGAAGTGGATTAGAACTTACATTATTGATAAACTGCTCCATTTCTGCGTGCATCAGAGTCTAGGCAGATATTAATATCGACAAAATTGACGACGACAAGTCCTTATATTTTCGGCAACACCAAGATTGACGATTCCATCGGGTTTGGATTTCGGATCCCACGCGTCGCTTAATACGTCGAGAACAGTTGGTTTCTGTATCGCAAAGGCTTGGCCTCGCGCAGAAAGGCTTCCCTCTATGCTATTGATCTGACGTTAACAGCCTGACTGGTCTTCAATGAATGTAAGAGGTTTGTGAGATTACAGGGACTTTCTTTCTAATTTTAGTTTTGCTGAGTGTGGGTACATGTTCTGAGAAGACGCCCAAATATGACGGGACCAGTGGAAAAAGTAAGAATAGAAGATCATGCATTCCTGTGATATGTTCTTCAAATACAAGAACTTGGAGGGCTCAATAGACAATCCGAAGGACCTGGATGATTTCACCTCTCTCAGACATCAGTTCCTCTTATTCAGTCGTAAGTTATAGAACCAAGATAGAGATGGATCTGTATTGTAGACACTTCCTTCCATGTAACTTCCGCCCTTGATATCGCATTGCCTTGAGATCTTTGAACATTACATCAAGAAGAACACGTTCCAACCGGCTCGCTCTTGTTAGTGTGTGGGTATAGTATGCAGGTCCCCGAACAACAATCCGGATCCTGGTGACATTGCTTATGAGCTATATATGAAAAGAAAAGTTAGTGACCATCACTTTGGAAGCAATCTATGCTGATCAAAAGAACACATAATGTGGGAAGAGACATGGGCCTTACCCTGCAAGCAGCGCGTGTCAAGAGGGTTGGATATGGCAGCACCGCTAGTGAGGGCGGCAAGGGCGCTGATCAGGAAAAGACTGAGGAACTTCATGGTAAATCGGTGTAGAAGGTAAGAAGTGATGGTGTGGATTCATTCTACGCGGGATGGACAAGCCATTTTATAAGCCAAGTTTAATGAGCGGCCCCTCAAATTATTCCTGGGGCACTCGTCAGCCTAGGTCTACCCTATCTATATTTGGGTTATCCGAGTTAACAAGACTGAAGTGCTGGTGCTGACTCGCTTCCGGTGAGGTTTCGCCCCATCCCCACAACTAAGTGCCAAACTAGAACTCTTAGCTTTTCAGCCTCGTCCAACCAAATTACTAAGATGGGTCAGGAGCTGCAAATCGTAAGCCGCGAAAGGGGTTAGCTGAGAATATTCTTAAAGAGATGTTGGAGACGAGCACATTGACCTCTACAGGATCAAGCCTACACATATTTTACCTTTCGCCGGTCTTACGTGAGATACATTGTGGAATGGGTAGTCACTTACATAGGCAAGTGGCTTGAAAGGACTGGGTTTCTATGCTGACAAGAGAGAGATATAAGTGCATGATGCCCCATTACAGCCCTTACTGGCCCTACTGGGTCTCTTCCCGGGTTGTCAAACGGTATTGGAGTTGAACGTAATATTAACACTTGGATATGACTACTCTTTTTTTTTTTTTTTTTTTGTCATGATCGTTATTAGTGAGGGGATGCTTGAAACAGCATCAAAGGCCACCGTTTCTAGCTGCCTATTCACTATTTATCTAATCCATTGCAGTTATACCTAGGTCTAGGGTCTGCTTCAATGAATATATAGTTGAACGGTTGGATTACGTCCACGAGCAGAGTATCAAATAGAAATAGAGGAAAGAAGGAGAAATCACTGTAGAAGAAATCAATGCATAAACAAGCCGTCAACAGACTCGAAGACGGTGGCTGTGCGAAGAGAATCTATTGTTGGATGAGGCAAAGCGGTCTCTGCGAACAGGCTGTTATCCAAGATTGCCGGAGAGGCTCAAGCCGGATGAGATAGAACTGCCGAAAGAGCGAGCCCGATGAGTGCTGTGTGGCTCGTGATGGGGCCTGCGATACCAATCTGAGGTGGAGCTCGCCAACTCGATGTATGGATGCTAACCTACCGGAGTTTGTCAACCAAGAGCCAGCTGTCAGGACCGAGATCGAAACTACAGGATCTGTTCGCAGTGGGGCAAGATCGAGCTGAAATCCCCGGCGACGACAAGAGACAAAAGAACATTACCTATTATGTTTCTGACTGCGGTGGATGAGCGTAGTTGCTGGCGTACTGTACCATTAGGCTTGTGTTCGTCAAATGTCTATCCGACTTATATCTCATATTGGAACCTGACATTAAGCCGCGGAGTGCAGGGATTCCTTTCATTCCTGCCAAATGAGATGATTACAATTAGAGTACGCAGAGTCGGAATAAAATTCAAATGCTTAGGAAACATTGATATATGGTGAACTCTCATTATATTAACATTAGATGCAATCTTTGTACAAAATCGTAATGCTCATGCCGCGCAGACTGCCAGAGTATGAGCTTGCATAGCTCACCTTATATGTGGACCCAATTCCAGCAATTTGCTGGTCGATATGCAAGAAAGACTTCGATATATATCATTGACTAATTCTTCCGGCCACTTATCGCCGACTTCCGCGTGTTGACCAAGTCCAGATCATACGGGTTCTCCTCGTACTGCGTCGCAGTCGGGGTGCGATGCATGGACCGCCCCGACTGGCGAGAAGCGTGCGACGCATACCGGGCGATGGTGTTGCGGGGCGGCATGTGAGAAAGACTCCCGCTGTCGGAAGAGACTTGATCATCGTCGTCGTCGTCCGAAGCACTGGGCTCCGAATCGAGCTTCTCGGCTTTGTCGTCTTGTTTCTCCTCGCCGCGAGTCTCGACCTTGTTCTTCTCCGCCAGCCGGCGCATAAACGCATCGGCCTCAGCGGCGAACGTGCAGCGCTGGCGGATGCGAGCGCCGTATTTATAGAAAATAAACGGGAATGGCACGCAGGCTACCGCCAAAAACGCGGGGATCGACGACGCCCAGTGGATGCCGAGATTGCGGTACATATACGTTGTAAATAACGGGAACGCCATACCAAATAAAGAGCGCAGCGCCGAGTTGGCGGCCAGCACCGAGGCAGCGAAGATGGTATACGAGTCGATGAGGTAGTTGAACACACTCAGGAACACGAGCACCATGCCGAATCCGAATGGCGCCCCCGCTGCAACCGACACCATCCAGTGGATGCTAGGGGAGTTGGTCCAAGCAAACCAGAATAGACCAAGAGGCAGCGCAATGCCCCCGACCATACTCGGAGGTAGGCGCACCTCGGGAGGGAGTCGGTCAGTGGTTTGGCTGCACTTTTTGGCGTAGCGCATGTTCTCGGGGAAGGTGTAGAGCACGGCGGCGATCATACCGACCATAATTCCTAAAAAGGCGAGGCCGCCCACGCCTTCGCTCCAGCCGCGCACTTCTTGGAAGACGATTGGGTAGGCGGCGAAGAGCATATAGAGGGTGCCATAGATTATGGCCATATAGATCGAAAACAGCAGCACGATCGGCTCGCGGAACAAGAGAATCCATGGACGCGAGAGCGCTGTTTTCAGGGTCTTTCCCATGGGTGCAGTTCCGCGCTCGATATCCAGCTTGCTTCGGTACACCTTACCGGTCATGGCCGATAGCTTCTCCGCGCGCCGGCGCAGAAGAACAGGGGCGTAAGTTTCTGGCAGCAGAACAATCACACAGATCCAGAGTACGCCAGCGAACGCTGCCAGAAAGCCCTCTACCCACCGCCAGCCCGCCCCCGTCGCGAGAAACCCGCCAATGACCGGGCCGATAGTCGGGCCCAGGAATGGCGCCGCGGCGAAGAAGCTAATCGCAATACCACGCTGGGACGCTGGGAACATATCGGCAATCGTGCCACCACCATTCCCAAACGGCGAGGAGCCGAAGCAGCCAGCCAAGAATCGCAGGATAATCAGTGTCTGAATGTTCTTCGCGCCCGCTGCGCCCGCGTTAAACGCAGTCAGAAACATATAAGTAATCGTGAAGATGTGGCGCCGGCCAAATATCTCGCTCAGCGGTGCCCAGATCAGCGGGCCAATCGCAAAACCAAGCACGAAGAGCGACACGCCCAGAATAACCACTTCCTGATCAGCGCCAAAGTCCTCGATGATCTGGGCCATGCCACCTGAGTATGCGGACGAGACTAGCGCGACGGCCAGCGTGACGAACGAGACCATGATCGTGATATACCATTTCTTGAAAGGGCTGAAGTTCATGGGATTGCGTGGGTCGCGTGGGACCCAGTTCACGGCGTACGGGTCGGCCTCGGTGCCGGAGCCATCGTATGAATATTGGGCGACCTCGTCGGTGATCACTTTTTGATCGAAGACCAGACGCCAGAAGGGGATTTTGGAGGGCAGAGCTACCTCTCCCCCGGCATTGACTGTCATCGCTGATGACTTTGGTCCTTTTCTGGGAGGAGTAGACCAGATCTTGAATAGATTGATCAACTCGCTGGGGTTGGGAGGTTTGTGAAAAACAAAAGACGATCTTCATTGATATGTTCGTGCCCATATAACTGCAAAGAATTGACCGAGGCCCCACAGCCGAGCGGAACCTCGGGCTATCGGCACTAAATCACATTGCAAAAATAGCAATGTGCCTGGGGGTTCCCCTGCTTCCCAAGATAGTTAAAAACTCGGCATCGTCGGGATCCAATGCCGAGTTGATTGTGGACCCAATAATGGGTTCTCAGAGTTTTTTGTGGGTCCTTTGGCCAAGGCGCTGCGCGAGGCTAGAAGTATAACGTGAATAGATGGAGATCAAGATGAAACTTGAATATCTTATTACTATGCCAAAGAGAGCCGAGTGATGATCAATTGTCGCAGATAGATCTATAGCTGCTAGCATTAAAAGGTCCCGCCCCATTCTCAGACTGGAATTAGCCCCAAATGACGATATTATTGTCATAGCTGTGTTGGCAGTCTAAGTACTTGACACAGTAAACGAATCAATAGAACAGGAAGTTAGGGCAACAGAGTGGAATGCTTCATCCTCGAGGAGCGATAGTATCCTGCACCAATCTATACAACTCTTGGCATCTTGTATTTCCTTTTTAGGTAAATTAGTGGAGTTGGGCTGTGCAGCTGGATGACAATCTTTACTTTAAGTAATCGGAAGTATTTTGCTCTTTATTGATAGTATAGAATGATAGTTCTATATTCAGGCTACCGGGGCTGGATAAGCCCCAAAAATCACCGCATTATTCTGGTACTGTTGTTGTTCCTCCTGGGACTGCTCCACCGTCAACAACAGCCGTGTGGAGCGGATATGTAATTCTGGCAGATCAGTTGAGAGCACAGCCCATGGGGTTCTACAACCATAACTCACCTCGCAGATCTACCTCATAACCAACCCAGGCACCCTCATCACGGTCGTCATGGTGCATCAGAATGGGAAAAGCAGGGTTCCATGCCTTCGCGCGCACGCGCATCTTGAGCCCTACCGTCTTATGTTGATCGACCCATAGCATGTCGTCCCAGTCCTGGGGTATTTGAGCCATCGAGCCCTCTTCTTTAGCTTGCTCAGCGGTGGCTTTCCACCAATCGCATTGTTTGCGTAGCCACTCTCGCCAAAGGCGGATGACGCCGTCCTCGATATTCAACGCGCTCAGTAAGAGGCTCGTCCCCGGCATCACCTGCACAAGATTCACCACCACACATAGCTGCGAGAAATCTTCGAATCCCTCTAGATTGACTTCGCGCGTCACGCCTGTGTCTGTGCCATTGGTGTTAGCACAACTTCCCGAGGTAACCCCACCACTCCCCGTATGAGGGGTCCTACCTGACGATGGTACTCTGCTTGCCTTATCCTCGTCTCGTGCCTCGGGTCGGAACCGTGAATATAGTCCGGTCAACCGGCCCAATTGCTGGGCTGGGTCAATCTCGAGCTCGTTATCCTGGTCACTGAGCCCGTCGGTGCCAATGTGTTTGCAGAAAACGTGGGGCTCGGTGAGCTTCGAGCTTGGGTGGAAGCATTCGAGTAGGAGCTGGTATTCCCGCAGCGAGGTGTCGACGAGTAATCGGTAGTGGATGATTCGCAGGACCAAAGCATGGAAACGGCGGCACACGGTCGCTAGGGGAAGTAAGGCCCGGGTCGAGAATTCAGAGAGGATTTGCACGAATATCTGGAGGGGTCAGTTGACAAACCTGTTAAGTCGAGGGGTGAGCGATCGTACCTCGTTGGGCAGGGAATCGACAGTTACCGCGGGGGCTGCGGTCATTGTGTCGCATCAACAGAATATACGCCATTCAGGCGATCTTGAATGTTTGCGAGAGCAGAGTCTCTGGTCGCTGAGGGGCGATAAGCGATAAGGTGACGTCATTGCACTTGTGGACATAGTCCTGGAGACGATGTTTACTTTATTGTTTTTGTTTTTTTCTCTTTTTGCTTATAATTTACGTACATTGTTTATTGGCTAGAGAGTATAGTAATGAATTTCATTAATGTAACACCCCGCAACGGCATCCCGAGCGATTCCCTTCCGGCTCACCGAAGTGCTATTCGGAACGACTAGCCCGCTGCCGGACGGAAATGTCAATTTTGCCCGTCGGCGCAGACAGCATTCCTGGATTCCGGAGACCCCACCCCCGCCGTCGAAACCGGAGAACCCTCAAATCGCGAATCTTTCCCGATCCCCGGCTTTTCTTTTCTTTCTTTCCTTTTTTTTTTCTTGCTCTCTCCCAAGGTACTCTCGGATCGTCAGTACTTAACGCCATGGAGAACGTCCTCGACGACATTTCACATCGCCGATACAACCCCCTCCGTGGGTCCCATATTCTGGTCTCTCCGCATCGCACCAAGCGTCCTTGGCAGTGAGTTGCAGCAAGATTGAGCATTATCAGAGAATATCTCCAGGCTAATGCGATTCATCGCAGAGGACAACAGGAAAGCCCCTCCAAGACCACCCTGCCCGACTATGATCCCGCATGCTATCTGTGTCCCGGGAATAAGCGCGCTCAGGGCGATGTCAACCCCAAGTACGAGAGCACCTTTGTATTTGTCAACGACTACAGCGCCGTGAAAGAGGAGCAGGCCGAATACAATGCACCCAGCGATGATGGTATTTTTTTTTTTTTTCACTTCGTTTCCGGCAATTGTCTTGCAGCGCTCATATCTCCCAGACCTCGAATCGCGCTTCCTCCGCGCCGAGCCCGTGACGGGCAAATGCTACGTGCTGACATTCTCGTCAGCGCACAACCTCACCCTGGCCGACCTGTCCCCGCGCGACATCGTACCGGTAATCGACGCATGGACCGAGATCTACGCGGCACACCTATCGCCGACGTCCCCGCTGGTCGCGAACGCCCCGACAACAACGCTGCAGCCCACATCGCCCAACACCAGCGTGACTAAGCCCAAGGAGCAGTACCGCTACATGCAGATCTTCGAGAACAAAGGTGCCGCCATGGGATGCTCGAACCCGCACCCGCACGGCCAGGTGTGGACCACCAGCACGCTGCCCGAAGAGCCGGCCGCCGAACTGGAGCAGCTGTGCCGCTACCGACAGGCACACGGCGGCCACCATCTGCTGGAGGACTACGCCGAGCTGGAGAGCCGCAAGCAGGACCGCGTGGTGTTTGAGAACGAGGCATTCCTGGTTGTCTGTCCCTGGTGGGCGACGTGGCCGTTTGAGACCATGGTGGTGAGCCGCACGCACAAGCGCGCCCTGGTTGATCTCTCCGACGCCGAAAAAGTCCTGCTGGCCGAGGCCATTGCCGAAATCACCCGCCGCTATGATAATCTGTTCGAGACCCATTTCCCCTATAGCATGGGTATCCACCAGGCGCCTCTAGATGGCTCGCCCGAGGAGGTCGATGCATCATACCTGCACTTGCACTTCTACCCGCCGCTGCTGCGGAGTGCTACCGTGCGCAAGTTTTTGGTTGGGTATGTTCCATCTGATCTTCCATCTTATCATCCATACAATGCCGCTAACTTTATCAGATATGAACTCATGGCCGAGCCTCAACGTGATATCACGCCAGAGCAAGCTGCTGCCAGATTACGCAACTGCGGGGGCGAGTTGTACCGGAAGAAGCTGGACGGGTAAGGGGTAGCATAATCCAGGACTGGCGTCGAATCGTTGAAGCATCGAATCACAAGTGTAGGCATGACCACGAACGTATATATTTTATTCGACTGCAAGTAAGAGCAGTGCAGCTGCTAGCAAGGCAAAACCATAGTCCACCGCCCCTATCACAGAGGGCTTTCTAGGCATTCAAATAAGCCTCCCGCTGCGCCAACATCCAGACCAAGGAAGTCGGTGCAACAATCAAGGGGCTCACGAACCGCCCGTGCAGAGAAGCATCGCCGACCACCAGCTCGCCGATAAAGTGGACTAGCGCAATCCCGTACGTCCAGGCAGCCAGATCGTACGCAACAGGCGTGGTGATGTTGTAGGCGGCCGTCAGGCGCACCACTGCCGAGAGCAAGGTCCAGGTGCTGAAGAGACGGGTAGAGAGTCCACTAGCGGGCTTCTGGCCGTTGGTGTAAAGCTGCGCGGTGTATTTGGTGGAGCGGTAGGCCTGGAAGCTGTTGACGGTGGTGACGACGGAGACCTAGCAAAGCGTCAGTCGGGAGTAGCTACTCGCAAGACAAACCAAACATACTAAAAGCAGCCATTTGGGTAGCAGGCCCTCGAAGGGCGGGAGATATGAGAGCAATTGGTCCATTGTGTTGTTTTGGAGGGTGTCGAGGTCGAGGGAGTTCTCTGAAGAAAACAAGGCCTCGGCGACCAGGTGCTTGGCGCGGGATCGTCCCCCAACAAAGCTTCTCCCCCGTACACCTCCCCCGTTATCATTTTCTGCTTTATTCCCTTCCGCACTTTGCCATCATGGATCTGTCGAAATACACCGAATGCCTTTCGCAGTGGCCTGATTATCTGGCTCCAGGCCTGCCGACCGTCGGAGCATCGCTGTTGCTGGCGACAGGCGGGCTGGTCGTCGCCAGCAAAGTGTGGACGTTTCTGCGGGTGCTTCTGAGTTTGTTTGTGCTTCCGGGCAAGCCGGTATGATTGTCCCCACTACCAATGGAAAAATTGGCAGTACGGCTGACCTGCATACCTGATATAGCTCCGCTCGTTCGGTCCGCCCGGTAGCTGGGCGGTGGTGACAGGGGCCTCGGATGGACTGGGCAAGGAGTTCGCGCTGCAGCTGGCGCGGGCGGGATTCAACATTGTGCTGGTCTCGCGGACGGCGTCGAAGCTGACGGCGCTGGCGGAGGAGATTTCCGCGCAATTTCCGGCGGTGCAGACCAAGACGCTGGCGATGGACTTTTCACGCAACGCCGACGCCGACTACGCTGCGCTGGGGGAGTTGGTTTCGGAGCTGGACGTATCGGTGCTGGTCAACAACGTGGGGCTGAGCCATTCGATGCCAGTGCCCTTCGCCCAGACGCCCGCGTCCGAGCTGGCCGATATCATCACCATCAACTGCACGGGCACGCTGCGCGTCACCCAGCTGGTCGTCCCCGGCATGACGCAGCGCCGCCGCGGTCTTATTTTGACTATGGGTTCGTTCGGCGGCCTGCTCCCTACTCCGCTGTTGGCCACCTACTCCGGCAGCAAGGCCTTCCTGCAGCAGTGGTCCACTGCGCTGGGTGCCGAGCTGGCCCCCTATGGCGTTGACGTCGAGCTCGTCCAGGCGTACCTGATTACCTCGGCTATGTCGAAGATCCGTCGTGCCTCCGCGTCCATTCCCACGCCCCGCGCCTTTGTTCGCGCCGTGCTGTCGAAGATCGGTCGCCACGGTGGCTCGTCCACGTACGCTTACAGCTCGTCTCCCTACTGGAGCCATGGTATCATGGCGTGGTTCTTGACCTCTGTGACGGGGCCTATGAACGGTTTTGTGCTGTCCCGGAATAAGGCCATGCATGAGTCTATCCGCAAGCGTGCTCTGCGCAAGGCGGAGCGTGAGAGTGGCAAGAAGAGCACTTGATTCGGTGTTTATTGCCGCGGCTCAGTCGGGAGTTGTGAGGCCCTGCCCGCCTTTGTGGCGACATTCTTAACGAGTGGCCAACCTGTGAGATGTTAAGCAAACTGGATGTTTCGGCCGTGGGTGTACTGTCCGGCCTCAAGTCAACAATGATTATCAAAAATAGCCAATTGGAATTAACCATATTTACGCATGACCTAGGCATTGGGATCATCCTATCAACGCTTCATCAAAACAAGACTGAGGCTATGGACAAAGACTTTTGACTCAATTTCGTAGTCTAACTTATATAGACGGGATGCTCTATTAGCAGATGCAGCATACACCCGAAACAAGTACAGTCGGGCGGTGCAGCGTCCAAATCCAGCTGGGATCTTTCCAGCCTAATTCCGGAGCGAGTAGATGCGCGCCTCGTACGGACGCAGTCGCAGCTTGCGCTGGAGCGGGTCATCCTCGACATGGTAGTTGGCGATGAGCATGACCGCCAGATCGATATTGATTTCCTCGGGGATCTCGAACTCGGAGTGCTCGGGCGCCCAATTACAGAACACCAGACTGCGCCACGGGCCTTGGGTCCGGAGGAATGAGAATACTTTGGGCGCGGTTGGGTTGACGGGGACGTAGGCACCGTAGAACTGTGGTGGCGTGTTAGTCCTGACCATTCCGCCATACAACTTCATTCCCTCCCCCAATCTTTCCCCTTTTCCTCTTCCTTGGTAAAATTGAAATTTAACAGAGAGGCTTACCATCAGTGGGTGCTGCTTGCGGATATGTGCCAGCTTGATGAAATAGTTAAGCACCGAGTCCGGATCGCGCTCCTGCGCCTGCACATTGATATCGGCATACTCCTCATTCAGCCGGATCCACGGCTTAACATCCGCTGCCGTGAACCCGCCGTTGGCCGAATTGTCCCACAGCATCGGGGTGCGGGCATTGTCCCGGCCCTTGAGCCGGATGACGTCCATAACCTCCGTCATATCGGGTTCCTTGGACGGGTCGCTTTCCTTGCGTATTTTATGCTGGCTGTGAAGATGTTAGTAAGAGCATCATATGTGTTTAATCGGGAAACATCACGCACGCTTTGTACCACTCCTGCGTCTCCACGTCTGGATAGTCTTCGATCTTCCAGTTCTGTGGATGCGGCGTGCCCAGCTCTTGACCCTGGTATAGGAACACAGTCCCGCGCAGCGCCAGTAGGAACGTGGCAAGCATCTTGGACGATACGGCACGGAATCGCGGGTCGGGGTTGCCGAAGCGCGAGACTGCGCGCGCCTGATCGTGGTTCTCCAGATACAAGGAGCTCCAGCCTAGAATTTCGTCAGATACAGGGCAATACTAGCAATGACTTCAAAAAGCACTCACCGTGATTTCCTAGCATATGCTGCTGCCACACACGAAGCACACGCTCATATTCCCACAGCTCGAACTTGCGCGGCTGCCACTTGTCGCCATTGGCGCCGTCCAGGTTCATGTGGTCGAACTGGAACACCATCGAGAGCTCCTGGCGTTCCTTGGCCACATACTCGCTGGCTTCGTATTCGTTCACGCCGCATGGCATCTCGCCGACGGTGCAGTTGGTGTATTTGCTCAGCACCTTGCGGTTCATCTCGTGCATGTACTTGTGGATATTCGGGCTGTTCCATGAGTTACTAGGGCGTTTTTTTTTCTGAAGCAGACTCACCCGTTGGTATACATCTCTGTAGCCGGCTGCTCAACTTTGTCCGGATTTTTGATCGGCGCGTCGGGCAGCCCGGGCATTTTGGAGACCAGATTGATGACATCGAACTGAACAAGATATCAGAAACTACTCTTACTGAAATGCAGTGCAAGCAAACTCACCCGGAATCCATCCGTGCCCTTCTTGCCCCAGAAATCGATCACGTCAAAGACCGCGTCGCGGACTTCGGGATTGTCCCAGTTAAGGTCTGGCTGCGACGGCGAGAACAGGTGCATATCTGCGATGGTTAGGCCGAATCAATCCTTCAAGAAAAGAATGACCTACACCACTCGTCTGTCTTCTCATCATATGTCCATGCGGGCCCTTATTGAATATCAGCATTCACCCACCAAAGTCAAGGAGAGGGAGGGCATCCTACCGCCAAACATGCTCTCCCAGTTATTTGGGGGCATCCGCTCGCCATTTTTGCCGGTCTTGCTCTTGCGCCAGAAATACCAGTCACGTTTCGGGTTATCTCTAGCTTTCTTCGACTCGATGAACCATTCATGCTGGAGCACGTGTCAGCGGATACTCACCCTTTTCCCGTCATGGATGACATACCTGGGAACTGGTATGGTTGAAAACCATGTCCATCATCATCTTCATACCGCGTTTATGCACCTCGGCGCACAGGTCCTCCCAGTCCTTCATCGTCCCGTACATCGGGTTGAGCTCCTTGTAGTTGGCGATATCGTACCCCTGGTCTTCCAGCGGAGACACGTAGATGGGCGTCAGCCAGATCATATCGGCACCGAGTTTCTTGATATAGTCAAGTCTCTGGATGATGCCGCGCAAATCACCAATGCCGTCATTGTTACTGTCCTGGAATGACTGCACGTAGATCTCGTAGATGATGATCTCGCGCCACCACTGCCGGTCCATATCCATGACCAGCGGTTTAAACGTGTCATCGGTTACAGGCATGGCTCTGGTATTTTTGGGGATAGCTAGCGGCTGAGTTTGGGCTCGAAGTCTCGGCGATGGGGTTTTTGAAAGCGATGTGTAGAGGCAGCTTGCACTTGCGTTACTGGGACTGGTGTAAAGGGGGGTGCTCAAATTTCGCAACCCACGGCGACAGGCTCTTGATAGGGAGAAGGTCCTCATGTGAAGCATTCTGCTCACCAGGACTCTTCCGACGCGAGCTGCGAATGACCCCCCTTCTAGATATACCGAACCCCCAAAACTCGCCACGCGCATGCCCCTGCAGTCATTATTCGTAGCCGTTTGATCCAATTATGACTTTCTTGGCTTTGTTGACAGCGGAACCGACATACGATGGAACATATCTCCGAGTCGGTTAAGCGTCCGCCAGTTTTTGCCTTACATTACCTTCCTATGACTTCAACGTACGGCCACTGTAGTCAGCCTAGATATCACATAGATCTGGAGATCCTTTGGGAGCTAGTCAATATTAGTATGTTTTGTTTGGATTTTAAATTGATTGACCGTGAATTACGCGGCTGGCAACGGCCCGCAACGAGAAATTGGCTCAATGGACAGTAGTCAACGATGCGAATTCGATGCCACAGACGACTGCGGCGAGATCGACAATCTGGACAAGCTGCACTGGTGGCAGAAGGCAAGTATCTATCAGGTTCTGGTCCAGAGCTTTCAAGACACCAACGGTGATGGCAAAGGCGATCTGCGCGGTGTGGTAGAGCGGCTTGATTATTTCGTTGCCCTGGGTGTGGATGTGGTATGGATATCGCCCATTTATGAATCGCCTATGTGTGATATGGGGTATGGTCCGCATTTTCACCTTCTAGGATGTTAGCTAAAGCCTGTTCAGGTATGATATCAGTGACTATCGAAAGGTCAATCCGATCTTTGGATCCATGGAGGACTTGGAGCTCCTTGTTCAAGAGGTTCATCAACGAGGTCTGAAGATTATTTTTGATATTGCGCTCAATCACACCGCATCTACTGTGAGTTTGACTGTAATTCCTGGCCACAGGTGCTGATTCAACCTAGCACGAATGGTTCCAAACATCCAGAAAGGCTCGCAAGAATCCTAGCCTGGGGAAGCGGGATTGGTATTTCTGGAGTGTGGGAAAGCTCGACGACAACGGCAATCGGGTGCCTCCAAACAATTGGGAGAGCACATTCACCGGTGAGAACCATATTCAAGTTGCATTGTCCTCTAACTGACTGTTCCCATCAGGCTCAACGTGGGAGTATGATGAGCTGGCCGGGGAATTCTGTCAGTCCTTGTCAGGATACAGCCCTATCCGGCGGTTGTAGGAAAGGGATGCTGACTTACTTTACAAGACTTACATATCTTTGGGAAGAACCAGCCCGATCTCAACTGGGACTGCGAGGAGGTCAGACAGGAACTATACAGCGTGTTGAGGTTCTGGCTGGACAAGGGAATTGATGGGTTTCGAGTGAGATATTCCCGCTCGTGTTCGAGCTTTAACCTGACTTCTCATCAAGTTAGATACGATGAATTTGGTCTCCAAAACCTCGGACTTCCCCGATGCGCCCATCTCCAAAGGTGGTTGTCACTGGCAGCCTGCAAACTATTTGTTTGCGAACGGGTAAGACCGTCGACCACGGTTCTGAATATTACTGATGTGACAAAGTCCACGCATCCATGATTATCTACAGGAGATGTATGAGCAAGTATTCGCTCATTACGATGTGGTGACCTTGGCCGAGATGTCCTGCGGCGTCACCCCAGCTCAAGCAGTTGAGTATACCTCCCGTCACAAGCCGCGACCAGAGTTGAACCTCATTATTCAATTTCAACACGTCGAGCTGGACTGCCATGATGGCGACAAGTGGATGCTCCGGGAGTGGGAGCTGCCGGAGCTGAAGCGCGTGATTGCCGAGTGGCAAGAAACACTAGTCAACAATGGTGGGTGGAATACCGTGTGGATGGAGAACCACGACCAGTCGCGAGGCATCTCGCGATTCACCACCAACTCGCCGAGATTCCGAGCGTTGTGTGCAAAACTTTTGGCTCTGTGGCAGTTCACTTTGCAGGGGACCAACCTGATCTTTCAAGGGCAGGAGCTGGGGATGGTCAATCCGAACACCTTTTCGGAGGACATGAACCAGGATATCGAAACAGTCCAGTATTGGAATGCGTGAGTGGATCAGTTACCCTCAACTGATGCCGCCTGACACATCGCACAGGGCATGCGAGGACGCCATTGACGGCGAGTCTCACAAGCTCGAGCTGGCGAAAAAAGCCATCGTCCAGAAAGGGCGAGACAACACCCGCATACCATTCCCTGTGAGTGTTTCAAGCCCCGGCGGTCCGCACCGATGACCCCAATTGATTTATGTTACAGTGGTCCGACGATCCCCACGGCGGGTTCTGTCCCCCCAGCAGCAAGCCATGGATCCCAGCATTCAACCACGAAAGCGAGTGGTGCGGCGCCCACCAACAGCGATGTCCCGAGTCGGTGTGGTCATTTTATCGGTCGATGATTCTGATGAAAAAGGCACACCCCTCGTTGGTAAGCAGGACTTCACCCGAAGCTTTGATAGGTGCTGATGGTATTTCTTTCTGCAGTACCATGGGTCCTTCGAGTGTCTTGATTTCGATAATCCGCTTGTTTGGGCCTACAAGCGGCGGTCAAAACATACCTGCTATCTCACAGTGCTCAACTTCAGCCCTGGGGCCACTTCGTGGCGGTATGTGGATCATGGGGTGGACCTGGCGCGGTCCAAGATGCTCATCTCCAACCATCAAACGTGCGAGGCAACATTCACCCCAGATATCATCTTGCTGCGGCCATTCGAGGGACGCTTGTATCAGCTTGCAGTGGAGTAGATTCTGTTGTCATGCTGCTCTCATGATCGGGGTAACCCAGAATGGTCCCAGAATGGAAATAGAGCCGTTCCTCGCACACTCTCAGCGTGTCTCGCGCCCTGTGGATGTGGTAGACGGTGTGAGGATGTGCGAATTCACAGTGTTGAGGTGGGGCAGTTGGAGACGCGATGGCTTCGAAGTGAAACGCGAGTGCGTCGGATAGAGTGAGGTGGGTCGGGCCACAGTGACGTTTCGGATCTTCAGACAAAAGACTCGCCCAACATTCCTGGCGGGCCTTGTTAGAATGTCCAATAATATCCTGAAGAGCAGCTTTGACGTTGTGTAGCGTAGATGAATGTTCGAAACCACTCGATGTTTTGATGCCCGAGCGCTCTTACCAGTGCAGCGCGTTAAATCAGAGTCTTTTTCACTTTCCAGCTCTGCAATGGTGTTTTGAACCTTGGAAGCTGATTTCGATATGATTTACCATATGAAAGCCCTTCCTGGCGCCCAAGTTTGACATATCATCCATTCTCAATGTCAGCCCAAGATAACTTCATCCACTCTCTCGACCACAACCTGGGCAAGACCGACATTGCTATCCAGTCAATTCTTCTGGCGATTGGCTTTGTCGCTATAGGGCTACGACTTTGGTCACGGCACTTGCAGCGCGTTCCGCTACAAGTTAACGACTGGCTAACCTTGGGGTCAACGGTACAGCCAGTCCTTCCCCCACTCTTGTCTTATCTATATCTCGGTTGTCCAAGAAGCTGACGGTGGATAACCAGCTTTGTGTGGTTGGTTGCTATGTGGTAGAAACCATCATGATCCTGCTCTGTGGACTAGGGTCAGAAGCCCGCGTTGGAGAGCACGAGGTGTCTGTTCGTTTCAAAGAGGTTTGACCATTGACCCCACCGTATAAGGTATTTGCAACGCTAATCCTTAAGTTAGTTGACGTATGCCGGTGACCTTCTCCGGGTGACGGCAGTTTTCTTGATCCAGTCGTCTCTCTTGCACTATTATCTTCGCATGCATCCGTGTCAGCCGCTGAAGTGGCTTATTTACGGAACCCTGAGTCTTTGCATCGCATTGTGGATTGCAAGCTTGCTGGCAACTGCGTTTTTCTGTACGCCACCAAGGAGGTTCTGGCTCGACATATCAGGGCATTGTGGAGACCGCAAAATATTTCGTACTGGCTGCGCCGCGAGCGAGCTTATCCTCGACATGTTCATTCTGATTCTTGCCGTGCCTTTGGGGTACACTACTCGGATATTACAGATACATGCCAAACGTTTTGCGTGGGGGATAGCTTTTACCCTGGGACTCTGGTAAGTGAGCTCTTATCTGATTCTTGCTTCACAGATCTGTCTGTCTGACATTAAGTCAACAAGCATCATCGCTCTTACTGCTCTTCGTATCAAGTTTGGGCTCGATATCGACTCTGAGTATCCAAGTTACAACACACTGCGCCTATCACTGGTTTCAAGCATGGTACCGCTTCTGGGACTAATCGTTGCGTGCCTCCCTTTCATGTCACCGGTCATGGAGAATAATTTCCACACCTCCACACTATCATCCACAATCCACAGATCCGGCTCTGGTTATGTGACCACAGGATATTGGAAAGCAGAGGAGCTTGATGTTCCTCTAGTTGGTTTTGTCCCACCCGCTGTGCTCAAAGCCGGTCAGATTCAAATCACTTCAGACTGGGAGATTCATTCAACGCGGGATTCTGCACGACTTGATCGAGGGTCATTGCGTCAGGTCTGAATTTTTGTTATGGCCAACTGGACGCACATTACCCTGGTTTCGGTATTGTTTGTCTGTGTATCCTTCCGAATAACAACGCTCGGAGCTTTTATTTATCATCAGTCGAAGCCACACAAGGGGTTCTCACGCTTCATACGAGTGGTACAATCACAGGTAATGATACCCCGCAGTCATTCCCAGTCAATTCCAGAAATATTATCCGAATGCCTCTGTACTCGTTGGAAATTCCATTTGAGTGTCGAATGTCACGACACAGCCGAAAGTGGATACGATCAGGATTAGGGCTGTGTTGATCCAGATGACACGCTGTTAGTCTTTATATTACACTTTAAGTATGATTATTCTTTTCCAGTATTCTTTTTTGTATATTCTAAATATTTTAACCCTAAACAAGAATAAACAAGAAGTAATATCTTCAAAAGTCTTCAATAAATTACGCTTCTCGATTAAGATTAGTGAAGTCTTCATCTTAATACCTCATTTTCGACTTTTAATGAAGACACTTTTATTACTAGCTAATTACTTTTCTTCTCACATACTGCTTTTTCATGGCTTTTAAGTTATGAATTTATTTAAACTCGGGGTATATCAAAGTTCTCCTTAAAAAAGGTATCAGTTTCTTCGTGGTAATTTAGTAGGATGATATACATTGAATAAATGTTAGAAGGCTAGGGTTATATATATCTCTTATCATATTACGACACTCCTTTTCATATAGATATATATATTTAAGATATCATCAAGCTTATTCATTTGTTACTGAGACAAATCCTAAAAGGAGATAAAAAGTTAGTGGCACAAAGAGAGTATATAGATTTATTTAAAGGCTTTCTTCATGCAGAGCCACATGTGACCTATAATATGTTAGGACACATTGAGCTCCCAAACTCATTTAACATGATTTTCTGGGGATAGTAAACTAATTCCAGGACAAACTTGGCTATACCACAGACTATATTTAGAGTCAAATAATTGATAGGATTAATCTTGCTATTTTCTAGTTGGTAATAGATACCCTACTAACCATCATGAAGTGCTGCCTTCTGTATCCCTATTAATAGGCTCAGCCCGTCAATATCTAGTAAATATTTTATACCATGATTAAATAGCTAAGTATGCTAGTAAATTAAAATAAACCAGTTTAGTCAATTATTTAATAACTATTAATGATACTACTATATTAGAGAAATGAAGTGAATTAACTTAGTTGATTAAAATTCAGTTTACTTGAATACGTAGATCGTTAGATACTTCAACATTCGGCCGTATGGCCTAATGGCTAGGGCATTCGCTTCCGGTGCGAAGGATTGCAGGTTCGAATCCTGCTACGGTCGATTTCTTTTTGTCCAAAACATACATTTTTGTGGGTCAGAGTCGCGCTGGTGTCAAAAAGGCGGCTGGTGCGGGTAATCCTGATACATGCGGGTGGGGTATCTCGTGTCCCATATTAGAGTTCTGTCTAACCGAAAGAGGATAGCCATACTCTAACACGTGATATATCAATGATGCCTAAAAGCTTATTGCACTCAACTACTTATGCACCATTATTGGATCACGATGGCTCGAAACAAGAACTTTGAATTGAGACTTATTTTTCCTTCTGTTTGCTACTTGAGGTATTCCAATCCTTGACCTAATTCTAATGCAACAGTTCGTAAGCCTTATTGGCGCTGACATATTTTATCAATAATAGACTACTTTTATATAGATGAACACAAATACAGTTTGCGAACTATTGACACATGAGGCATTTTAGTCAAATAGTGTGTCGAAGTAGCCCAAAATCGGGTATGATCGATTAAATTCGGGAACTTCGCACGTGATCCCATATTCCGTTCAATTTATGTGACTCAGTCCAGATAGTAAAAAGCCACCCCCTAATTAATGTAATAAATATCCAACTCAACGCTTCAGCCAATATACCCAAAAAAGGTGTCTTCTTGGGAAGGAGGTTATATACTCCGATATTAAGGATAAAGAGTTTAATATTATCTATCAGCTTAGGTATTATACTAAATAAAGCTGTTTCTTTGTTTACTTTCTCAATAAACGTGACTAGATAGAGAAGGTTGTTGCTTCTTACCTTAATCCATCCTCTACTATAAATTATATTATAGGCATTAAAGATTAGCTTTATAGTTGCTTCAATATCTATATTCCGATGTTACGCTGATCTAACTAGTCACTGTGAGTCGGTGTTAGGGGGTTGGACCAAATTGTGGGCAGATGAAGGGAGGACCACAGCGACTGTCACAGCCACGGAAGGATGTGTCGGGATCAAGGTGGAGGTTCTTTGGTCAAACGAGTTTGGACAAAATTGGGAAACTGAGTGGATGGCTTAAGAAGTCATGGGCAGGAAGGTACGGGACCACGCTCAATCTGTTGAATGCCATGATGCGAGACTGGATCAGCTTGGGAATCTTGCCGCACCGTCAGCTGGCTGGGTCTGATTCCTATTCCAATGCAACCTCAAAGCTTGACAGATGAAGCAGGCCCCGTGCGATCGCAGTTGGAAGTTGGTGGATCGGGAAATGCTGGGGCAAACGTCATAACCAGAAAGAAGATCATCTGTTCTGTCAATCAGCCGATATAAATCATGTACGATCAGCATTGAATCAATTCCAATCCCTATCCGTCTTCATTTTTCCATGTTTTACAGTGGGTCGGATTTCCGGTACCAAGATCACAGCTTGTGCTGCCCGGGAAGCCCCCATTTCGCTCCAAGTAGTGGCGAAAATCGTCTCAGAGCTGTAAGGATAAGCCTTGTTTATAACGAGAGGCGCCACAGCGAATATTCTGGCTTAGTTCTAAGGCGCCCTCGAGCCGGGGCGGGGGGCGGGTTCCCCTAGGCGACGGGCAAGATTCGCCTCTCCATGCGGAGCCCCCTCCCTTCGAAATACAGCATAAACTGCTTTCATTTCCTCTCCCTCACCACAGGGAAGAGGATTAAATGCCAATTCCAGGACCTTTAGATTTGTTTATATGGGCGATATATCGTTGTATCAGCTACCTTCAACACCGACGGTCCTCGCTGCTTGGTGACTGGTGGTTCCTATTATAAGTATTTTCCCGATCACTCGCACCAAAAGTCTCGATCTGACCCGAAGGCTTAGGCCTCGTGTGGAAGGCTGAAAATTGCAGCCGGCCAGATGACAGTTTTTCACCAAATTGCGAGAGCTACAAAGCCATTTTCAGGTGCTTACCCTGGCTTGCTCTTGTAATGCTCCTTTTTCTTTTGGGATGTGCCTAGCGCGTCGTACCTTTGCATATTCACATGAGAAAAGATGATGTGAGTAGCGACACTTCCTGAGCCAATTGATTCCCCTTGTATCAATCTTGAAATGTTCGATTCTTTATGCTGCTCTGCTGACCGTCTCAAGGTGAGAGAACAATCGAAGACGAAGCTCAAAGGAATTGACCCTGGCGCCTTTATCTACGCTCTGCTGATACGGATGAGGAATTGGCTTTAAGCACGGAAGGTCCCACCGTTCAAACCGGCTTCCGCTCTACAATGCATCAACAGCCACCACACTTGTTGCAGCTGCGCAACATGAATGATTTCGAAAAATAGAACACTCTATCGCGTCATACCTTATCTTGCCACGTTCTCCGAAGGAATTCTTTCAAGCACATAGACTGAATTGGCATCTGACCTTGCTACATAGAGCTATCTCCTGGACGATCTTGGAAAGATAGCACCTCGCGGAAGGAAGGTTGATATCAGGAGTCGATGCTGGTATGTTGGCACTGCGTTGCCCTCGATGCATGTTTCTTCTCTAGGAAATATGACACAGATGTAGTTATCTTTGTGGGTGGGCACGAGCACTAGATTGGATGGGATGGTTTGCAGTGCGTGTTAAAATGCAAACTCTATTGGTAGGTTGACGTAGTTACATCGATACGAGCCACTGGTAGTATGGCATACTGAAAAGCGAACATGACTGCCGATTCCAGATGAAAAATGAAGGCCGCTCCATATACCTGTTGAATCGGTAGACGTCTGACAGCCAAAAGGCTTATTGCAAAGTCTCGTGTGAAGACAGGATCACAAGATATACACACTAAGTACCCAGATCATGGAAACAAGGGGCCGAAGCTACTTGCAAAGACTGCTGAGGTCATTACAGGGTCGGACCTAAGCAAATTATTTAGAGTGGTCCCACAGAAATCTAAGCTCATTTCTTGCCTCCAAGTGGTTTCTATGTTATTGTTGGCAAATTCAATGGATAGGTTCAGAGGTTACTGTTATACAATATGTATTATTTTACAGTATTTTATTTTTATAGTTCCACTTAGTTGCGGTTCGTGGTATCTGTGTCACGCTTTCTCCTTCCTTTGTAGAAAGGATATGCCTAGTTATATCCAAATCAAGTAGGAATAACGCAATAACCGACAAGCATCTCTCAACTAGTTACCTGAAATTGAATCCCCGCTCTGTTCTCATAAAAGACTTTTCTTTACATCATGATCTGGCGTTCTAGTATCATAAAATCAATTTGCTTTGTTTTCAGGCCATTTAGATAGTTCCTTACGTCCGATAGCCACATTTTCTTCTTACTTTAGCCTTAAAGTTCTTATGTAAATACAACCGTATCGATTCCATCCTAGTTTGAGAGGGCTAGGTGTGTGGCGTGCATGAGAGGTATTAAACTTTAAGTTGACTTGTTATAAGACTGTATTTCATAAACCATAACTTTGATAAGTCAGGCAGATAACGAGTGGTTATTGTTCCTACGGCGCTGGACTTAACTTTCGCGCGCTGTCTGCGCCACATACACCACTCATTTCTGGGACTCCAAATTAGCAGTATCTCACGTCTCCCCATTCCATAAACATCCTATTTCAAAACATATTGTGTTCATTTCCCTATTATATTTCCACTATTATGCAAATATGCCTGCCTTCACTATTCTAGCTCCAACTTCTCAACATGCCCTTTTATCCTTTCTAGTCCCGTATATCCTCCTTGTCACGCTGAACCGGCCCCGCACTCTGAACTGCATTAATACGCAAGGTCACGTCAACCTCGATGAGGTTTGGGAATAGATGGACTAGGAGGTCTTAATCTGAGTGGGGATCTTGACGGGGAAGGGAAGTGTATTTTGTGTGGGAGGTGATCTTAAAGGCATGATGTCCGAACACTTTCCACTAAGGCCGGAGAATAATAAAAGAGTTGATCTAGAATGGAATGATTACGTTTCCGATTCAAAATCTTCTCGTACCCCGATGCCCGTTTCCTTTGCGCCGCGAAGGCAAGAAACCGGTATTGTGTGCCGTGAACGGACTCTGTTTTGGCGGCGGGACAGAGATGATTATCAGCAGTGATATGGTGATCGCAGCGTCGCGTGTAGTGTTTGGCTTGCCGGAAGTGAGGCGCGGGGTGGTCGCCCTGGCAGGGGCATTACCTCGACTTGTTCGAACGGTGGGAAGGCAGCGAGCGATGGAGATGGTGTTGACGGGACGGTCGCTTTCGGCAACGGAGGCAGAGAAGTGGGGGTTGGTGAATAAGGTGGTAGTGGTAGACCCGGGAGCCACGGACGAGGAGGGTTGTCAGAAGGTAGTCCCGACGCGGTGATTATTAGCCGCGAAGGGGTCAAACTTGGCCGGAAGGGGGTTGGGGCGGATGAGACAATAGACATGTTGAACGATACTTGGGTCAAGAGGTTATACGAAGGGGAGAATCTCAGGGAGGAATTGAGGGCATTTGTCGAGAAGAGAGCCCCTGCTTGGGTGGTCAGTAAATTGTGAGATTGAGATTACTGTTGACTACCGAAGCCATGTCACTCAGACCCATCCGTTAGAAACTGGGCCTGATCCAAGCCAAAGGCGTCAGGCTTGAGATTAACTCAATAGTAGCGATTATTTTGGTTTCAACCGCTACTATTGAGTTATTGTACAGCCAACTCGTAGTAGAATTGGGCTCCCTCAGTCGTATCCTATCATATATTTGAGCCTATAGTATTATAGGCTTCACAGGAGCGTATAATTTGTATTAGACTGTACTAAGTCAAATCTTATAGTTAAATACATGTAAATAATTATGAATTAATATTTTATAAAGAGGAGCCACTAAAGCGATAGATTTTTAATCTAGACCTTTATTGAGCCTTTCCCCAATTATCTTAAGTTTGTGAAATAGTAAATTCACTGGTATAAAAGAAGTTGTCTGAACTATAGAATGGACGACTGTTTAAAGGGAGATCTAGGTTGTAACTGTAGCTTCTTTTCTTCTTCTTTCCTCTCCCTAGCTTGAGTATTTCGGATTCAAGCCCTGCTTTTGCTCCGCTCTGACAGTGATTGGCTTCCCATTGTCAGTTAAAATGTATTCAGTCTGTCAAGTGGACAACTGATAGGGCTTTTGAACCTTATCTGAAGGGCAAATATGTCTCAAGAGGTACCATTATCAGAAATCGGCATCTTATCAGTTTTTCTGAATTTGTATTACTTCAAACTACGTAACTATGTCTATCTGCTTACAAAATATTATTTTTCGTGCTTTTAAACAATGATATAGATGAAATGGATTAAAAAATGTAGATACTTGGCGATCAGACCTCTCGGCGTCGGTCTTCTTCGATTCTTCTCGGGTTATCAGCTCATACCTATATCTACGTATACGGCCTTGTGGTAGACCATTCAGGAACACCTTGTGACATTTACTGCCCAAATGCCCTGCGTAGAGAAGCGGAATGGTATGAAGAGAAGGGATTCGAACGATCAAAATATCCCAAAAAGAATGGTTGCGTAGTTGGGGAGAACTAACGCCCCACAAGGGGGTTATGGCGGTAACTGGGTACAAATATACAAGAAAGCTTTTATGTGACTATGTCATAATGTCTTGATGTAGACACAAGCATATCCAATGTTGCACGAATGAAAACGTGCTTCTTTCCTGAATAGGTATCAGATCAGCACGATTTACGCAGCTAAACTAGCTTTAACCGAGGTTCGTCTTTAGATCGACATGGGCAAGTTTAGCACCAGTCTTTGCCCTGCGCTAACTGTCGCCAACGGCGAGGAAATAATAGCTTGGAGATGTTATCACTGCGAGGCTTTTGCTATCAGACATAGCCGGTAGGCGTAATAAGAGCAGACACAACCTGCATTATAAATAGTTCGGCATTAACAACAGAGATCAGGTCTCTTCGCCTCGTAAGTAACAAAATAGGCATTGTTAGCCGAGTCGACGGTCTGTGCAATCCTAATGGCACTGTTAGCGACGGAAACTCCATGACAGATCTTGGACGAGTCTCACACGTCATTCAATGCTAGAAATGATAAGTGAGTATTCTATAATAAATTATTTATAAATGTTTATCCGATATACAACGAAGACATATTGTGTAACAAATCGACCATCCGCCTAATCACGTCCAGCTTCCCTTTTGGCACGTGCAGGGATTAAACAAAGACATCGATTAAGGTTCTGCATAGTTTAATTATGAAGGTATCGTGGGAAGAAGACACATCGCCTTGGCCAATTTTCGATTCTACTTCCCTAGCAACAACATTTTTAGTAGAATAGGTATATCGGAACTCTGCACCTGCTTGGATCAGTGGTTTCTTACTATTTGCAAGTGGGGAACCTCAATGATTCTGCTCGATGACCTGGTTGGGTGTCTTTGATATAAGAAAGAAAGAAATACCTAAGCTGATGGAGGGAATCTAGAAGCAGCCTTCCAAGATCAGAAATCTCGCCCCAGAGGGCTATGATGGCGGCGATGGAAAACTTTCTTAATTTTTGTAATATTTTTGTGGCCCTTATGGTGAGATTTTGTATATGTTGTATATTGATGCCCTAAAAGGGCAAGTGTTATGTGCAGTCGACTATTTTGCATAGTAGTTTATCCAATAATGAAGGAATAATCGCGCTATTTGATGCCGTACTCTACCTTAAACCGTCGTCATCTTCATATATACTTACGTCGATGGCAAGGTTACTGGAATTAGCTTTATTTTTTTCAGTTTCGGACGAGTGCTTATATTAGGTAGGCGCTCTTCTCGGGATATGACGCAGAATTATACCGGAAATGGTGACCCACAGAGGAAATGATCTAAACAAAACTTAGTAACCGACATATTACGTGGTCGGACGTAGCCCCCTAGGGGATATATGCAGAATAGGTAAGAAGCTTAGGCGTTGCACAAACCTCGTGGAGTGATTATCAAAGCCAAATGCAAAAGGCTATGCAGCGTAACACATCTGCTATAGTACATAGAATGCACTCTTACAAAATCCACATAGCTTATGACTTCCAAGTTTCCCGATATGGAGTATTCAAGGCGATCTGAGGCATATTGATGCTTAGACTTTACCAAGCATCGAGAGCACATATCTGCTTGAGGAGGGATATTGGCCATTGGCAACATATATCCACAGTGTGTTGCCCAAAAGGGTCCGCCGACAGGATCATGATGTAAAATGACAGCATGAAAAATGATATCTCCTGAAGGCGGACAAAGACCATTCAACTAAGCCCCTGCAGTCTAATGATAAATAGCCACCTACCCCTCCCCCGAGCAGCATTATAGACAAAGTGAGAAAAGTCAGAGCTCCAAGTTTGTGCCAGAAACATCGACAGTGATAATTATGGAAAATTGTCCCGTATTTCCTTCCTCCCCAGAGGCCCTAAAAACAGAGATATGGTCTTCGAGAGGCGTCCCGCCTAAGCCATCGGACTTCACCAAAATCACATCGGAAGATGTGGCCATTGTCGGGATGGCCTGTCGTACCGCTGGTGGCAACGACAGCCCAGAAAAGCTGTGGCAGTTTCTCCTTGGAGCCAAAGATGCCTCTGGCGAAGTACCGCGCAAGCGATGGGAGCCATGGCTGCGGAGAGATGTGCGAAATGCAAAGGAAATAGAGAAAACAATCTCGAAAGGCTATTTCATCGACACTTTAGACAACTTCGATGCGTCCTTTTTCGGTATCTCGCCGAAGGAGGCGGAGCAGATGGATCCCCACCAACGCTTAGCACTGGAACTCAGCTGGGAAGCTCTCGAGGATGCAGGCATTGATCCCAAGAGCCTTTCAAGCTCTGATACGGCCGTCTACATGGGTGTTGATTCCGACGATTACTCGCGCCTGCTACTCGAGGACATACCCAACATTGAAGCATGGATGGGTATCGGAACGGCTGCACATGGTGTCTCGAATCGTGTCTCATACCATCTCGACCTTATGGGACCCAGTACTGCCGTCGATGCCGCATGCGCATCATCTCTCGTAGCCGTCCACTTGGGATGTCAATCCATTTTAAATGACGAGTCCCAGGTGGCTATCGTTGGCGGTGTCAACGTGCTCCTCGCACCATCCTTGACTCGAATGCTGGGCAAGGCCGGAGCTTTATCACCCGAAGGTATCTGCCGCTCCTTCGACGATGCAGCCAACGGCTATGCTAGGGGCGAAGGTGGAGCTGTTCTTATTCTCAAGAAGCTTTCCGCCGCAATTCTGGACGGTGACAGCATCCTTGCCACGCTCAAAGGCAGTGCCATTGCTCAAGATGGTAAGACCAATGGCATCATGGCCCCCAATGCCAAAGCACAAGAGCTTGTGGGTCGACAGGCTCTAGAGAGAGCCGGCATTGATCCATTAACCGTCGGTTTTGTGGAGGCGCATGCAACGTCAACACCGTTGGGTGACCCGGTCGAGATTTCGGCAATCTCGGCAGTGTACGGGAATGATAGACCCGCTGGATCCCCGGTCCATGTTGGCTCCATCAAGCCGAATGTCGGGCACCTTGAGGCCGCCGCCGGCGCAATTAGCGTAATAAAAGCTGTTTTAACTGTCAATAAGGGACAGCTTGCACCCCAGGCACACCTCAACAAACTCAACTCAAGAGTGGACTGGGAGAACTCTGGCCTGGAGCCTGTGCGCGAGACAACCAATTGGTCTCAACAGTATGGACCCAGACGCGCAGCGGTGTGCTCCTATGGTTACGGCGGCACGGTTTCTCATGCCATTGTCGAAGAATTTGCGAATGAAACCATCCAAGACACCCAGAAGCATGATACCGAATCGCCCGTGCTCCTCACCCTGTCAGCTCCCCATGAGAAACGACTACGGCCTCAAGCTAAAGTCCTTAGTCAGTGGCTCTCATCTTTGGTCGGTCAGGCCACAGAGCTTAGCGTTGTTGCCAACACATTGACACAACGCCGAGCACATCATGACTACCGAGTAGCCTTTGTCGCCAAAAGCCACGATGAGGTCATCTCAGCTTTAGACCAATTTGTCTTAGGTAGCGAGGGCGATACTGTGACGTTCATCCAAGGACGAGCCGTGAGCACCATCCCACCTGTCTGGGTTTTCTCGGGCCACGGTGCGCAGTGGAAAAACATGGGCAGAGGTCTGCTGCAGAATTTGGCTTTCTGTCGCGCGATTTCTGACCTGGATGCTATCATCCAGCGAGAGGCAGGTTTCTCGGCCACCGAAGCCCTGAGTAATGACGACTTTGATGCTTCTGAGCGTGTGCAAATTTTGACATACGTAATCCAAATCGGATTGAGTCAAGTTCTCCAGTCAATGGGTGTAAAGCCTCTTGCTATAATTGGCCACTCTGTGGGAGAGATTGCCGCCAGTGTCGTCGGTGGTTGCTTGACTGCAGAAGAAGGTGCGTTGATTGTCACAAGACGAGCAAGACTTTACTCCATAGCCCGCGGTGAGCGCCTTGGAGGAATGGCCCTCGTTGGCATGTCTTTTGAACAAGCCCAAACGACCTTAGGAAACCGAAAAGACTTGGTCGCCGCTATTAACTCGTCACCCACAACCTGTGTCGTGAGTGGCACCGCTGTCGCTGTTGAACAGTTCGTCGAAGATATGGAAGCCTCTGGTGTCCGAACATTCCGTGTTAAGACAGATGTTGCGTTTCATAGCCCCATGTTGGAGGAGCTAGAACTGCCGTTGAGAGATGCTTTGGCCGCATCGATCCATCCTCAACCTGCTCGAGTTCCCGTTTACTCAACGTCAAATACCAATCCTCGTGTCGATGGGCTACGGGATATTGACTACTGGGTTAACAACATGATAAACCCTGTGCAGCTGCAAGGGGCAGTCAGAGCGGCTGCTGAGGACGGATACCGGGCTTTTGTCGAGGTTTCATCACATCCTATTGTTCTTCACTCAATCAATGAGACAATAGCGGATTACGGGCTTAACGAGGACGAGTTTGCTACCATCCCCACCATGAAGCGTAACACATCAACCGCTCAATCTCTTCAAATGGCAGTGGCTCAGCTGTACGTCCAAGGGGCGCATGTGGACTTTAAATCCCAATTCAGTCCTAGGCCTAAGTGGTCTCGAGAGGTTCCTGGGACCCAGTGGATGCATCAACCATACTACAAGCAGGTTGAGACTGGCCCCTTGGAGGACGGCACCATCCACGATGTCGACAAGCACACTCTTTTGGGCTCGCGCACGGTTGTCGCAGGCACAGACATAGTGCTTTTTAAAACAAAGCTCGACGACAGGAGCAAACCCTTCCCTGGGTCACATCCGCTGGATGGAACTGAGATCATCCCTGCGGCGGTTTACATAAACACCTTTCACCATGCCACTGGCGCTAACGTTCTCAGCGATATCAAGCTGAAAACTCCAGTCTCTATGGGCCATGAGACACGGAATCTCCAAATTGTCGTCAATAAAGACAGCGTATTTGTGGCGACAAGTGCTATACCGCAGCCAATATCTACAGAACCGACGGTAGAGCAAACCTGGGTCGCACACAGCTCCTGCCAATGGACTAATCTTGAGATACCCGATGAGATTGTTACTCAGAACCTTAACATCACGGCGATCAAACAACGCATTGGTACGATGCTGCCCAGCAACTTCGCTGTTGAGTATTTGTCCGGGATCGGTGTTGCAGGTATTGCATTCCCTTGGGAAGTAATCGAACACTACGGAAATGCCGACGAAATGATTGCTAAAGTTGACATGGACCCAACTGTGGAGAAGGTGACATGGGACATTCACTCGTGGGCTCCCATGCTCGATGCTGCTACTTCGGTGGGATCGACCATTTTCTTCAGCGACCCAAAAATGCGCATTGTTTCGCAGATTGACCGGGTGTGGCTCGTCTCCAAAGAGCCTCTGCCAAAAATTGGGTATTTGTATATCGAGGCGGCAGCAGACGCGAAGAGTCCAGCTGCTCATGTCAGTGTTCTGAGCGAGGAGGGAGATCTTCTCGCGAAATTTCACGCTATGCGCTTCTCCGAACTTGAAGATGCTTCTCGCATCAGCGGAAGCACAGAAAGTCTTGTGCATCGCATTGCTTGGGTGCCGCCGAAGTTCTCAGAAAAGCCACGTCAATTCAACAATATTGTACTCGTTTCAGGAGACGAGGTAAAGTCTCGTTCCTATGCTCAGCAGCTTCAGTTTATTGCTTCTGGAATCTTCACCTTTCGAAGTGCACAGGAAGTGAAAGACTACGCTGGAACAGATGTACAAATGGCTCTGGCCCAGCGAGGCGCTGCTATTGTCTACATTCCCGCTTCGGTCGAGCTACTCAATGATGTTGCCGCTTCCACAGAGGAATTCATCTGGCAAACTGTTAGCCTGGCCAAGTTCATTGAAACCAAGTCGCTCTCTAGCACTTGTAAACTTTTTGTCGTCACTAACCGGGTACATTGTGGATCCGTGACTACACTGGCTCACCAGGCTTTGTACGGGCTGGCGCGGATTATTGCGTCGGAGCATCCAGACCTTTGGGGCGGTCTTCTAGATACGGACAAGCCTGAAGAATTCCCTTCGATGGCAGCAAAGTATGTCCAAGGGCAGGAAATTGTGCGCATCGTCGACGGACTTCCTAGGTGTGGGGTAATGCGGCCACTCGCCGCTGATCAACGCCATCAGCCCGATGCCATGAAGACGTTGCTTCCGAAGCCAGAGGGTACATACGTGATTACAGGTGGCTTGGGTGATTTTGGCCTGGAGACTTGCAGTTTCTTGGTGGAAAAGGGTGCCCGCCGCATTGTAACCATCTCCCGCAGTGGACTCCCTCCTCGACGCCAGTGGGCAGGATTGGTAAGGGAAAGTGGCAGTAAAATGGCCGAGGTCATTGAGCGAGTGCAGAGCCTGGAGAAGCTCGGTGCTACAATTCACGCTTTATCTCTGGACCTTTCCGCTCCGGATGCCTCTCGAGCCCTTCTGGTCGCACTTGAGGGTCTTGGTCTGCCTCCCGTCTTGGGTGTGATTCACGCTGCTGGGACCTTGGAGGACAGCCTGTTGATGGAGACAACGAGAGATTCATTCGCCAGAGTCCTTGCTCCGAAAGTGAGCGGGGCACTCGCGCTCCATGAAGCCTTCCCTCCCAACTCGCCAGACTTCTTTGTTCTATATTCGAGTATTGGCCAACTTGTTGGCACAGCCGGACAGGCTTCTTATGGTTCTGGTAATGCATTCCTGGATGGACTGGCAACTCATCGTCGGGCAAAGGGTGACAATGCTGTGTCGTTCCAATTCACGGCATTGCGCGGAATGGGCATGGCGAAGAACACAGATTTCCTGGCGGTAGAGCTTCAGAGCAAGGGAATTACCGACATCTCATGTGATGAGGCCTTCCGAGCCTGGGAGCATGCCAGCAAGTATGACATTGATAGTGCAGTTGTCACGCGTTGCATTCCCATCGACGACGACGCGACGGCGCCCATACCCCTCCTTGAAGGGGTCGTTGCCAGGCGCCCCAAGATGCTCTTGACTTCAGTTGGGCCCGGGGAGAGCGTTGGTGCAGCAGAGTCACGACCTACAGATCCACAGGAGCTGGAGAAGTGGATCAATGCCAAGATTAGGGAGTGCATTGCCAGTGTACTTCTGATGTCGGACATCGACGACATAGATCCGCGTATGCCAGTGGCGGACCTTGGCGTTGACAGCGTCATGACAGTGGCTTTACGGGAAAAGCTTCAGTCGGCTCTGAAGGTAAAAGTGCCTTCGACTTTGACTTGGAACCACCCAACTGTGAACCACCTGGTTCAGTGGTTTGTAGCTAGATTCGGACAGGAATAGTGTAGGTCGTCTCGACTGTAACAATGGGCTGGCCCACTAAATTGGGTGACTTGAGGACGCCTACTCTTGTCGCGGGGGACAAGTATGGGAGAAAGAGGATTGTGGTGGGGGATTGTCTATATGTGAGGGAACTGGCAGATTAGGGTGGCACCTATTGACCAGGCAAGAAGATAGTATTCAATAAAGACTTCACGATGGTGTTTCGGTTGATGAAAGACTAAAATCTACCCATCTTCCAGATAGATTGACTACCTTATATCGGGGGCTTGGCTGGTGAATAGAGAGTCAACGCCGCAGTAAGACCGAGTCAGAGTCTAGTGAGCAGCTCCGAATTGTGAACCCACCCATGAATAAACTTCGAGCAGGGATACCCTGCTGACAGATACAATTCTCCTTCAAGCGAGGTCTAATTGCTTTCTGCCGAACCTGTCCGATGAACAGCCTGTTGCGATATGAGGCTGGTGCAGATCGTGAACGAAGCCGCACCCTCGGAAATAGCTCCGAGATGTCTATACAGACAACCAAGTTGATTGGAAATCAACTTGACTGTTTGTTGGATATATAGCCTCATATGTCCCTCTAGACTAAAGAAGGAAAAAAAAAAGAAACATTAATCTCTTTGAACTACAACATGATCCAATGATTTCACGTGACTCCTATTGTCGCCTGGTTCCGTTGGCTGTGATTGCTTCGTGGGAGCATTGTATCCTTCCTAGGAGCAAGCCATCGTGATCCCTGGAAGCGTCCCTTGTGTCTGGAATTGCTCCTCCGTTCTTGTTTCATAACATATGGTACCAAATATGACCTTTTGGTAGAGATATAATAGTTAAGGAATAAGAAAATCTTAACTAGAATTCCTCACAACTATACCTATTCGACTGTTAACTTCTACGTGGTCAATATACTAGCTATATATAGGTAGAATGGATTTGTAGGTCCAATTTTATCTTTTTTTTTATTTTTTGGAATAGTGGGAGAAACCCATCTAGAATTTACTTATGATACAGCGAGTGAGAAAATCATGACCTAAAGTCTTTGACTCAACATCAAATTTACCTTGGTTGCAAACCATGAAGACAAGACAAAAAAGAGACCATCATCAAGTGGAGACTCGGCCTTCGGCCTCAGTGAATCACTGCTTAGAGAGCCGAGTTCGCCTCGTCCCGACGGGATACCGAAGCTACTTGGACGATATTTGAAAGTGCAAAAAAGACATGTATAAAGCCGTGACAGTCGTTGGACGAGAACCCATCAAACATTCCACATCCACCGGATAAGAACTCAGCCCGGTCCAGTTGATCCCCATTTCACCCCACCACGTCTGCCCCACGATCCGCGTTGCTTGGCCTGATCCCATTCCGACTTCTTGGCGATTTGATCTTTCTGGTGTTTCTCACCAGCGATATTAAGAGCACCCGTTGAATCGAACTCCCTTCATTATGACTAGACTCCGTGTAGCATGGATTGGCCTGGGCAACATCGGCCGGGTAAGTCAAGACGAGTACATTTTCACGCAGCACAGCTCGAAGAACCCCAGAACTAACCAAAAATCAGGGTATGAGCGCCAACATCGCTCAAAAAGGTCCGCAAACAGGACCTCTCGTCCTCTACAATCGCACAACTGCCAAGGCGGCCGCGCATGCCGAAACGCTGGGTGACCGTGCGACCGTCGCAACGTCGCTAGCTGACGCGGTGCAGCAAGCCGACCTGATCTTTACCTGTGTGGGTGATGACCCGGCCCTCGACCAGATTGTCGCGGCGATCCTAGATGACAAGACTGCCGACCTGTCCAGCAAGACCTTTGTGGACTGCTCGACCGTCCACCCAGACACGTCGCGGCGCACGGAAACAGCATTTGAAGAACGGGGTGCCGCCTTCGTCGCATGCCCGGTGTTCGGCGCGCCGCCCATGGCCGCAGCGGGGCAGCTGATCATGGTGCCAGCCGGCAAACAAGCAGCGATCGCGCGGGCGCGCCCCTTCTTCGACGGAGTGACGTCGCGGCATACAATTGACCTTTCCTCCGGGTCTGGTGCAGACATCGACGTCGACCGCGCGGCAACCCTCAAACTGCTCGGCAACACGTTCATTCTCAACACAGTCGGTGTGCTGGCAGAGTCGTTCGTCGCAGCCGAGGCATCCGGGCTAGGCGTCGGTCCTCTCAAGGAGTGGCTCGAACTGTTTGCGCCGGGTCCCTTTGCCAAGTATGCGGACCGTATGCTTTCTGGCGATTACTATCAACGTGAGGAGCCGCTGTTCGCTGTCGATTTGGCCCGCAAGGATCTGCGCCATGCGTATAATCTTGCGCAGGGTGGCGGCGCGCGCATGCGCAATGTCGAGGTCACCGATGCGTTCCTGCAGGATGTCAAGGCTGAGAAGGGCGAGAAAGGTGATATTGCTGCGGTGTATGGTGCTGCTAGAAAGAGTGCCGGAATGGAGTTTGAGAACCAGTGATTCTCAAATTGGGTTTGATGCATTTCTATTACTCTACTGGTTTTATTACTGACCTATATGTGCGCAATATAAAGAAGAAATACAAGTGAATATTGAATACCAGTCACTGTTGCTCCACAGGTAGAAGAGAATAAGAGGCCCACGCAGGAGTCTTGGGTTGTGAATCCGAAGCTAAAATCGAAAATGAAACTCATGAGAATCCGATCCTGGTTACCCGATCTACTCATTGTTCGTTTTTAATCTGATCATTATTTTTAACCTTATTTTTAACCTTATTCTGACCCTTATTCAATCCTTATTATTACCTTTATTAAAATCTATACTCTTCTTCTCCTCCTCCCGTCCTCATCACCTTATCATTTTATCAAGATCCTCTCCTCTAAGCCCAGCATTTTTCAACCTCGGTCTCCGAGCCTTGACCTGGCTGGTAAAAGTATTCGTGAGAAGATTTTCTCTCTCGGACCACTTAGACGAGGATGTCTCCTGTAGAATATCCTCGTAGTTATATCCTAACTCTTCCACTAGAGTAAGGAGCATGCTCTTAGGGAGGTACCCCCCTGGCGTTCTCTAGACTGGCTTGCCATATTCATCAGAAACGTGAGTTGAGCTTGCGATTTCTTGTTTCTTTGCCAAGCTCGTCGAAGAATTTGGAGACAATAATGGAAGTAGAGATAACAGCCTCTTGGACAAAATGCCCCGGGTAGAAGAAGATAGCCGACTCTGGAGTTATGTCTGCCGGCTCTATCAGTTGTTTACTTTCGATAGGCATATAAACTAGAAACTTTGGATAATGAGAAGTTGCTCCTTCTGACAACATCACTACAGGTGTTTCTCCGTAAGAACAACCGAATTTAGTTCATTGAATATATGGAGTGGCATATTACATACCGAAGAATTGTTTAGCGCCTTTCTGTGCCCCGCTCAGCCGCACTACATTTCCTCCACATCCACAGTGGCAGTGACGCTACATCCACTGCGTAGTCACCAAGTACCCAAGATGTCCAAAATAATGCGAAATATCAAGCACATGGCTAAGGGGTACTCCTCGGTTCAAATCACTGTGCTAGACGCCACGAGCAGCGCGGGGGAGGGGCCAACGCGGTCGCAGCTGTTGGAAATCTGCAGGTTGACCTATGGCTCGCCATCAGACTTCTACGAAGTCCTGGACATGATCGAGCAGCGACTCTCAGAGTCGGATAACTGGCGGCACACCCTCTATGCCCTGATAGTGTTGGACCACTGCCTGCGTGAGGGGTCTGTGCTCGTTCCAACCTGGGCGAGGAAAAATATCTGGATCATCAAAACTCTTCGTGAGTTCAGGTATATTACGCCAGATGGGGAAGACGTTGGCGAGAAGGTGCGCTCTCGGGCAAAGAAAATGGTTGCCTTGGTTGAGGATGAGGAACGCCTCCTCGTTGAGCGTCAGGATGTGAAGCGCCACCTCAATAGTCGCGGGGGCGCCACGGAAACACATCATATCAGTCAGAGCGCCTTATCTTACCAGGCACCCTCTCCAGTTCGAGAGAGCTCGTGGCGCGGGAAGGCTCCTGCTTTCCAACCAAGTGCCGGGGATCCTTCGGATCGTGACAATGCCTGGAATCGGTACAGTGCCAGGCATGTCTTTGAACCGGAAGTGCAGTACAGTAACTCTTTGAGGAATGAGACTCCCATTCCGCACTCCCGAGTCAGGCAGCAGCGTGTCGTTGCATTCTCGGGTGATACCACTCCGCGTATTGGACCAGAAACTGAAGACCAAGGCACCCCGGAACAGAAAACAGCAGGCGAGGATGTTGTGCCAGATGCCGATGAGGTCTTGAATCCTAACGCAGAAGAGACTCAATACTCGTCCAGATATGGAGACTACGTACCAGAGCAGCAAAGTACCTTTTTCATGGCCGATAATCCCAGTGGGCGCTCTGGAGATGGCCAGCAAAATGCTGTTGCGTCGCCCGAAGATCCTGCCCCGCGGGGTGGATCAGAAACCGAAGATCAGAGCACAGTGACACCTGTCAGTAACAGGGTCTCGAGCCAAGCGACACCTCCAGTTCCAGAGAGAGCTCCTCCCCCAAAGCCTGCTGTGAACGTTGAACCGGCTCAAATCCACCAGAAATCTTCACAGGCACTCCGCATTCGCTCTGCGGTCGATCTGGTCCGCGACTCGCATTTGGAAACGGAAGCAGCAGCAGGCTTCACACGGCACATCGTGTACGTGTCCAACAGAAACGCCCGCCAACGCCGAGCAAGAAGAGAAGAGCGCTGGGAAAGACAACAAGAGCTCGGCACCGGGTCGTATGGCCAGGTGTGGCTCGAGACATGCATTGAGGGCGAGGGGACCGGCCGGCTGAGGGCCGTCAAAGAAATCACCAAGAATGACCGGTCTTTGACCAAAGTCGAGTATGAGAGGGAGCTGGAGGCTCTCGCCAAGTTTTCAAATAAAAAGGTATGCTTGAATGACTGCAGACAGATACGATACACCTGCGCTAACCGAGCCGCAGTATGTCCACTGCTTCGTGCAGTTCTTCGGCTGGTGGGAAACGCCTGGTGCCATCTGCATCAGCATGGAGTATGTTCCGGATGGTGATTTGCAGCGCCTGATGACTGCCCCCTTCCCGGAATCGGTGACGCAGGAAATTGTCTCGCAGGTCCTGGAAGGGCTGGCGCTGATGCATGAGAATGGATTCACGCACCGAGATTTGAAACCGGGGGTGAGTAACTTGCTTTCATCCATGCATATTCAGGGGCCACGATGAGGGCTGTTGCTGATTACCGCAGAACATCCTCGTCTTGCAACAAACACCCGCCTGGTGGGTGAAAATCAGTGACTTTGGTATCACCAAGCGCGCCCTGGAGGAGTCGACCGGCCTGCGCACGTTTGTAGGCACACATGGCTATGTGGCACCTGAAGTCATTGGCCTTGTGGATTTAGCCGACACGGAGCCGGACTCTCAGGACCCTTCCTACACCAGCGCGGTCGACCTCTGGGCACTGGGCGAGATCACCTTCCGCTTGCTCACGCACAAAAGCACATTCCCTAGACCTCGGGGTCTGGCGCGCTATGTCGCGGGTCGAGAGTCATTTCCCCATGCAGAACTGGATCGGGTGGGCGCGACATCCGAGGTCAAGGATTTCCTGGAAAAGATCATGGCAGGCAGTCCGGCGCAGCGGCTCTCAGCAGATGATGCATTGGATCAACCCTGGATCACCAACCCAGTCACAGAATCTGCTGCATATATACCAGTGTCCTCGCTGAATACCAGCTCCCAGCATCCTGTCGAGGATGGTTTGAGGCAATCACCGACTCTCGAAGAACCCTCCAAGCGGTGGTCTGCCGTCTTTGATGATCCCTCCATTGCAACGTCGCGCATGGAGACATCCAGCTACGTTTGATGGAGAAGAACATATTGAATATAGGCATCAAGCCATTCAATTCAGAACTCGCTTCATTGCCAGATAATGGAGCCCGAAGCTAGGAGAGGGTCAAAATATACACACAGAAAATCATAAAACTACAAGACCGTAAAGCGGGCTATCGGTGGGGGGAATGTTTTTTTCATATCCCATCATTTTCAAACCGACACAGGACAAACAGAAAAGCAAATCACTGCTCCTGGATTTCAGCCGGCTCGTGGTGCTGGTGCTGGCCCTGCTCGCCCTCCTTGGGCGACTCGGTGGTCGGGGCGTGCATGTCGGCAACGATGCCTTCCGGGGGGACCCAGCCGGCGCTCTTCCAGGGCTTGACGTGCAGGACGTACATGGTGTCGACCTCCTCGAGGGTGCGGCCCTGAGTCTCGTTGACGAAGAAGAAGACAATGAGGACGGCGGCGAAGCAGCACGCGGCGAACACATAGCCGTAGCGGAAGTCGATGGAGCTCGAGATGAACGGGGTGAAGAACGAGATGAGGAAGTTCCACGTCCAGTTGGCCGCCGTCGCAACGCCCATGCACACGGCGCGGTAGCGGAAGGGGTACATCTCACCGCAGATCGCCCACACGATGGGACCCCAGGTGGTCGCGAATCCGACAATGAAGAAGCAGGTGAAGACGATCATGGCGATGCCTGCCGGGTGCGAGCTCGGGTCCGAGTTCAGAACCTCGTGTCCCACCGACGCCCAGATCATGAAGCAGATGAACATCCAGGCGGCGCCCACCATCAGGCAGTTGCGACGTCCGTAGTGCTCCACCACGTACAAGCCCGGGATGGTCATGCCGAAGTTGACGGCACCCAAAATGATCGAGGTCACGTATGGGTTGCTCAGACCCACGCCTTGAAAGATACTCGTGCCCTGTGTGATGTTAGACTGATCAAGTATCGGGGTACAAGATATGGCTTACGTAGTAGAAGATGAAGTTGGCACCGGTCAGCTGCTGCAGAGACTGCAGGGTAATGCCCAGGAGAGTGCGGTAGAACATGCGCGGGCCAGTAAGGATCTCATGCCAGGGAGCCGAGCCAGCAGCGAGCTCCTCCTCAAGCTTCTGCTTCATATCCTGCATTTCCTGGGCGACAACGCGGTGGTTGGTAGGAACACCATAGAGCTTGCTCATCACCTGGCGGGCCTCATCGACACGGCCATGGCGGTATGCGTAGCGGGGGGACTCGGGCAGGAAAAGAGTGCCAACACCCAGGATCAGGGGCCAGGCAAAGCCAATACCCATGGTGATGCGCCACGAGGCAGTGGACTTGATGCTCTCGGTGCCATAGTTGATCAGGTACGAGATGAAGATGCCGAAGGCGACGAATAGCTGGAACGCGCTGACCATGGCGCCACGCACCTGGCGCGGTGCCGACTCGCTCTGGTACATGGGCACCACGCTCGACAGCGCGCCCACGCCCAGACCAGCCACCCACCGGCCCATGGCGACCTGGTACCACTTGTCATCCGTGGCGATCTGCACGATGATGCCGACGATGTGCAGGAGTGCCCAGAAGGAAATCGAGAGCTTGCGGCCGATGCGGTCCGCAATTGGCGCAGCCACCAGGGCTCCGATCATGGTTCCGATTGACAGCTGCCCGTGGTAGTTAGTATCAACCTACCCCCAGAACTCATGGGGTCATGATAGCTTACCAAACCGACAATAAGGCCGTTGCGGACGTTGCTAAACGCGTGCTTGCCCGTAGCATGGTCGTACTCGGCAAAGCGGTTCTTGAAGTCTTCCATGGTAGTGAAACCCGAGATTTGACCTGGAATCAGATAAGTAGGCTGATGTATAAATGCCCGAATCCCCGCAAAACCCACCAGTCGAGTATCCGAAGATGAAACCACCCATCGAAACACACAGGCCAAGAATAAATGACCGCCAGGTCAAGTACTTGACCGGGCTGTCATCGAGGGTGATCTCATCCTTCTCCACGGTCGAGTCCGCACGCGCCGGGGTGGGTGCCTGCGAAGAGAACTTCGACTCAGGCTCAGGCTTGAGCTTGGAGATGACGTTGTTGAAGCCCATGATGGAAGAGTCCGTTATTCCCACGTGTATTTACCCAGAAGCGAGGGTCGAACACTATGGAAGGGAGGGGCGGCAGGGATGGACAACGAAGGAAGGGGAATAGAAGGAGAAAAGAGAAGGGAAAAAGTCAACGAAAGGGCGAGGCTGTCAAATAAATACAAGGGAGAATCGGATCCCCCCTTTGTCCTGGGGGTACCATGGCAGGCAAACGGGGGCCCGGATCTGGTGTCCCACGTTTGACCCGGGATGGGGCGGAGGAAATTGGACTCCATGGGCACATCCCTCCCTCCGTAGGGGTTCTCCATTGCGGTGGAGAATAGGGGAGTGGGGAATAAAGAAAAGTCATTGTTGGCAAGTCCTTGTCTACGTGAGACCAAAAAAAGTGTGTACACTATGCTCATATAGAGTTGTATAGCCAACTCCCAACTGTGTTGTACAGCATCCTTGGCCATGGTACACTCTGTGACCTCCGTGACTTTTGACTCCACCACCACAGCTAGTATAGGGATACATACCTGCTCGGGAGTATGCGTGAGAACATGCTATTTAGGGATAGGCAAGCCCGAGGCAGGTATGGGCATCGCGGCTGACTTTCCCTCGCCTAGGCTTCTAGAAACCTACGAAATGGAGTTTAGCCCTCTGGGTCTCGGGTATTGCTCTCTACAAATAAGAGAGCAGTGCCTGGCGGATTCCGCCCGTGAAAACCACGCGAGATCGGCCCAAGTCAATGACGGCCACTGGAATCATCGCCTGACCTTCTGGTTCTGGTGCCGACACTAGCGTAGTTCTACAGGCAATGAGAAAATGCTAGAAAAAAAAAAAAACATAAATTTTCTCTTTTTTACTTTTTTTTTTTTTACTCAGGCTGGATCATGTCTGCACAAGTCAGGATTCTGGGGCGAATTTGAGGTAAGAAAAATTCTGTTTACGTTGCGGTAGGTGGGTCACTGAGATTCTTCACTGGGCAAAAGGCTGTTTGGGCTTGGATCAGCAACCCAAAGCTTGGCTCGGTCTGAGAACGATCTGACCTCGGGAGGATACAGGGAAATCGGAACATTCAAAACACCCAAAAAGCCCCAAAGAAACAACAGCCGCGAACCTGGGTTCCTAGGTCTTATTTATGTACCGAGAAGGTCCCGACGGACATAAGAGGACACTGATAAGAGCGCTCAAAGAAAATGGCTAATTATAGGAAGAAGACCGAGTGTCGCAAGGCTAACGCGGCCTGACCCACCATCAGTGAGTCCTCGGACGAGTCCCGCGCAGAGATTTTCCGGCGAGTCGCGGGATTACAGACCCCAATCGGCACACCGAGTCCCCCTTTGTTTTCCCGATAACTCGCCGACCCGAGTGTTCTCCCGAGTCGGCATCGATGCCGATGCTAGTCCGAGACAATGGGAATACCATCCCACACCAGCAATGTCCGGGCGAAAAGCATGGTGGTATGCTTTGTTTATTTTTCTTCCATTCCATAGATCATAAATCAAATCAAATCAGCATGCTTGGGTTCATCCAATAACAGCCCGAAGAACTTGCCCATCGGTATCCCTGGGATTTTTTCAGTGAGATCTCGTTTAGGGTTGGCGCTAGAACTGCGACAGAACCACTCTCCCTTTTTTCCACTGCAGACCCACTCCGTCCAAGCCCTTTCCGCGATCTGCGGTGAACCAGCTGGGAAAATTAATCCCAGAGTTTGCTCGACGAGGCATCAGACCACCCAACGGGCGGGAAAATACAAAGGAGATAAAGGAGCTGAGTGGGTCTGAGTCCCTAGGCTCTTCGAGGTACCTTCCAAAAGGGAAATAGAGAATTCTTAACCAACCAGGGGTTCTCTTTCTCTCTTTTTTTTTCCTTTTCCAGCAGCGAGGAATTTTCTCGGTCGATAGGATATTCAATATGGGTACAGAATACAAGGATTTGCTGGAGTACATACCTACCAGAGACGATCGTAGATTGACGAAACAAAACACATACTTCAACGAGACATAAAATATAGATCGCTGCTGTTGTTTCAGTTAGGAATGTATAGATTTAACGGTGTTTATGGCAGTTGCTGCGATTAACCGGGACACATTCAGAGACTAGTCAAAAGAAATTAACTCAATTCATTGGCCCAATCTCTTCCACTAGAAACATAATAATAATCAAATGGCTAGAACTTCCATGAAGCAGCTCCATCTGCCTGAAACTGATGTACCATAGGAATAACTCATACTCAGATTGTGTCCTCGTGAGATAAAGGATTAGGCCAGACTTTGGGAAGACCTGGCTGGTTGGTGATAGTTTTAATCAAGCCAATTTTTTCAAAAATCCATTTATTTGAGTATTATCCTGGATCTGCACAAGCAGCCATTTTCTCCCAATTTTCCAAAGCTGTATAAGCTGTGTGGGGCTTGAAGTTGAGGAAAACAGTCGAAGAATATATACATCTTCGCGACCACCTCCATCAGCAAATCATCTACAGTGCAAAGATAAGTGCAAAGTCTCCATTTGAAACTACCTTCATCTGTATCTGGTATATATATGGCATCATCAAATCAACAACTTTTTTGGCCTATTGATCAGAGTCGTAAGATGTTCATCCACAGTGTGGTGGAAAACAGAATGCGTATCAAATGGATGACATGAAACATAGGAGAAAAAAAAACGCCCAACACCTTTTTGCACCCGGGAATCGAAGCCAATCGACAATGATTAAGAATGGGTCCTTCACCTGCGGGGCCTCTACCGGCGCTGGGTCTTGCCCATGCCACGCTTTCCAACGAACTGCACAAGATAAGTCAGCAATGCTCAAGAGGAAGAGGGGGGAGAAAGAAATATAAAAATCAAGTGCGGGACACCATACCAGATGCTTGGGAAGAGATGCGGTCGTGTGACGATCGGCCTCACCCTGTCGGGCCATGCGGTTCATCTTCTTCTGGCCCAGCTTAGCCAGACGCTCAGCCTTGTCCCGGGCCGTGCTGTCCGTGACACCGTCGTCACGACGGTTAGTCGCAGCCTGGCTGCGGGCGCGGCTTTTCGCGCGGGCGATGGCCTGGTGCGGGTCATCGAGATCCATGGCGTCACCGTCGCCCACCTCACTGCGGGTAGTCGTGCGACCCCGAGCCTGGCTCTGGGACCGGGCACGGGCGCCAACAGTATCCACATCGTAGCCGGCCGAGTCCAGAGCGGTCTCCATCTCCGACAGCTTCTTGGCCTTGGCGCTGCGGGGGATGGCGGCGCGGTTCTTAAGCGACTTGCGCATCTTGGCTTCGTTGCGCATCAGCGTGCGCTTCTCGCGGATCAGATCCGCCTTCATGCGGATGTCGGCATCCTCGGCATCCTCGACACTCTCGTCCGACTCATAGTATCCATCCGCCTCCAGCTTCTCCTCTTCTTCCTCTAGGGTGGCCAGCTTGGTCTCAATGTCTGGGTCCACAAAGTCGTAGATGTTCTTGCCGTTCCACACCTCGGGGATCTTGTCGTGGTTCCAGTCCTTATCGGCCAGGGTGTAGTCGCGCTGCATATCGAAGCTATACACACCAGCGCCGCCATTTTCTTCTTCAAGGTCACGCTCCAGTCTTCGGCGGTTGGGGTCATCCTTGTCATACTTCTTGAGCGTCTTGACAGCCTCGGGAATAAAGGTTTCGCGCTGCGCGCCACCCATGGGCTGGGCAACGTGAATTCGGGAGAGCACATCACCCAGACGACCACCAGGGGCACCATCGTTGTTGCTGCCCGACTTGAGCTTCTGCGCCACTCGCTCAGCAAGCAGCTTGTCGCACGCGGCGTTCTTTACTGCCGTCACACCCTCTGTCGTGGTGCAAGACACCTGCAGCATCTCCACATCATCCGACTTCAGGATCTCCTGGAGTTGCTCCTGGTACTCAGACTCCAAATCCTCCGGGCGACGAACGTCGATCTTGTTGACCACGATGTACACAATCTTGTTGGCGAACAGCGGCTTGATGCTGTGGAAAAGCTTGATCTGATCTGCAACCGAGTAGCCGCACTGCTCGGACAGATCCATGAAGTACAGAATGGCCGAGCGAAGGTGAGCGACAGCGGTAATCGACTGCATTTCAATGGTGTTCATCTCCTCCAGTGGGTGGTCGAGGATTCCGGGGGTGTCAATGGCCTGGAAGCGCAGGTACTTGTAATCGAAGTGACCGACAAACAAACTCTTGGTAGTGAAGGCGTATGGCTGAACATCGACATCGGCGCGGGTGATGTTGCGCAGGAAGCTCGACTTTCCAACATTGGGGTACCCACAAATCAACAGGGTACGGGTATTCGGGTCGATCGAGGGCAGACGACCCAAATGCTGTCGGACCTGCTCTAGGTAGACAAGAGGGTCTTTGAGGCGTCGGCAGATGGTGCCCATGCGACCAAGACCAGCGCGCTTGAGCTGCTTGCACTGGAACAGCGACTGCGCATACTTGATGAGACGGACATAATCACGGGAAACGGTTTCGATCAAATGTTTCGCGGTCGAGACTTGACCAAGGGCAATGCGGAAGTGGTCGGCATCGTACAAAGTGTTCATCAAATCCTTGTCTGGGAGATGTTAGACCCCACCCGAGGCACAATCAAATGTCAGAAAAACCAAAACTTACGGAAAGGATGAATGTCTTGCAGGCGAGGGAATCCATCAAGGATTGCCTGGAACTTGTCACAGAAAGTTTCCTGGGTATATTTGACCTTTCGAGTGTAGAAGCCTGTGGGGAGAAAATTTCGATCAGCGATGATACTTTATCGATAACCCCGATAGCATTTTTTTTTGTGATTTTCCCATGCCACCATAAAACATGCGCAACCAAACAATGACAAGCATACCTCGAATCCGACTGATCTTGAATCCAGCACGGATCTGCGTCGGAAGCTGTCTTTGGGTCCGACTGAGGACAATGTCGAGGAATTCCTGACTACTGGGCACAGGCGCAATCTAATCAAGCGGTGAAAACGACATTAGTGGATTTCTTCACCAGAGGACTTCTGCACAGGGCCAAGCTCACATCCTTCCAGGTGGTCTTCATGATGGGCCACAACTAGGATCCAATCGCCCGGAATACAGAGTCTGGAGGGGAACCGGGGTGGTGAGGGAGTTGTTGACCGAGCGGGTTTTTCTCCACGAAAAAATTGTTGGATCCTCTTTCTGCCGGGCGGTGCAGCCTTCCCAAGACATGATTCGTAGGATATAACGGATCACGTGATTTGATCCTTTGGAAGTGTTGATTTTTCAGACAATATTTCTACTTTCTTTCTAGCGTTGCTATATAATTGCAGTGTGCAGAGAAGACGCTGGCCTCATCCTCATGTACACCATGTGGTGACTTATGGTACACAAACCTTGGGAAGCCCAAGTCTTTCGCCCATGAAATCCGGAATGGCCATCACAATCCCCGCCCTCGAAAGAACTCCATTGCTTTTCTCGTGAACCCGTGTAGGAACAACCCCGATGACCGGAAAACCATGAACGTAAGGGACATGAAAGAAAAAGATAAGAAATCAAAAGCACAAACAGAACTGGTAAAACGACCAGGCACGGACCACGCCGAAAAGATGCAGGAAAGAGAGAAAAAAAAAAACAAAACAAAACAAAACAAAACAAAAACAAAAAACACGAGACAGCGCAAGGCCTAGTTGTCTTCATTGTCGAACTCCAGTATCTTGTGGTAGCTTGTGTCAGTAGACATAAACAACAGATGAAAGACAAGAAGAGTATCATACCAAATCAACCCATCCACCACCGCCGAATTGGCACTTGCTCAAGCCATGGGATTCAAACCCAAATGATTCATAAAAGGGAACCAGATGGTCATGAGCAATGATTGCAATCCGATCGGCAATCTGAGCTTCCCGAATACGGTTGATGTACGATTTCATCAAGGTACTGCCGACCTGCTTGCCCTGGTGCTCCGGCAGCACTGCTAGAGAATGGATAGCAATGGTGCCACCGCCCTCTTCATGGCCAACAGCCTGGCCCTCCTCAATAGTCCAGCGCTCACTCTGCCAGTTGGTGGGAAGTCGCATCGACCGATCCGTCACACAGGGCTCTGAAGTGCGAGTAGCAATGATGTGACCGACGAGGGTGGCGCGAGGCTTGGGGACTCCTTCTTCGATGACAGGCAGTGTGAAGAGTCCCAGACTGAGCTCAGGGCATCTGCTCAGGCGATAGATGAACTGTAGAAAAGAAAAATTCATATTAGCAATTTTTAATATTCCTATGTCAAAAGCTGAGTCTCCGGGAAACCATCTACTGATAGGGTTTCTTGATTTAATTTCTCTGAACAAAGCAGCATGTTCATACCTTTTCACGCGAGCATCGTTCTGGCTCTGGGAAAGCATTCTCTACCTGCACACAATCATCGACGTTGGAGACAGAGAGCAGCTGCACAAACGGGTGGAGTTCATCCAGCTTGGAGCGATTGTAAATAGGCGGGCGGCGGAACCAGTATGGCATATCGTTGGCATCATCCTGGTCAACTGCGACATAGTCCTCATCCGCGTCTTCATCGTCATCGATCGCAAAGCCGTTGACCAACGCCAAATCAGTGGGATTCAGAATGCGTGCGATTTGGGCACTGGCTGAGTTCGAGAGAGCCAAATCTTCGGCATTGGACAGTGGCTTGAGTTCTGATTCAGCGCGGGGCATGGACTCTGACGGCAGCTCACTAGGGTCGGACATGATTGATTTGGCCAAGGTGGCTGGCCAACCGGTGAAAAATGAAATCGTGTATAGGTGAAATTGAAATTCCGTGAGATACGGCTTGCGCGTGCTTCCACAATCGCTCGGAGTGCAGGGGGCCCGGTTCGGTGGCGTTGATGGGGAACGAGGGATGCAAATTCTAAAGCCAGTGGAGATTAGTCTCATGCAGATCTCAACCAGACTGATCAAATACAAGCAGCTGGCAATTCTCAAGGTCGGGTCTATCTGGAGGTCCTGAAAATGGTGAAGACAGGGTCTCTTCAGCCCCGGCGATAAGAATTTGCGACGGGGCAGAGTGCGGTGTGCGCAAGGAGGGGCAGTTGCTGGGGTCGATCGAATCTGGGGATGCAAGGGCATTGAATGTAGAACTTACTCAAGTTGAACCTGGCAAACTCGAGGGAAATGGGAGAGAAGTGATCGGGTCGGGTGTGCCTGAGATTGGAAGTTCTCAGAGAAAAGACGAGAGGCACGGTGGCGGGGAGTCGCCGATAAAGTAGAGCAACCTATCAGTACTGCAGTCTGGCTGGGATCTCCTTAGATTAGGAAGTACCCCTCGGGTACTGTGACCTATCCCCAAAGCGGTCAAGCGGAAAGGCGAATCTCCACGGCTTCTAGAAAAACGCCAGACAAAACTGTGAAGGAGTGAATCTATGAATCTTGTACGAGATGTTGGTGATCTAATTATTCCATGTTTTTCAGCAGATACAGTTATAGTAGAAGTGCGTGCCGGTTGAAAGATTCAAATAAATACTCCGATGTATCCGAATAACATCAATCTTAAATAACTACTATTAAACTACATGATTTATACACAATTCACCTCTATCAATGCACCTCATATCACCAAGATATCCAATGTACCGCCAGTGGGGACATGCCTGCAACCAATCGAGTCCAAAATCAAAAATGCCTCTTATCGGCCCACAGGCGGTGAATGCGTCATTCCACTTTTTCCTCTTCGTCATCCGACCTGGAGGACCAGACTGCTATTCTCTTCTATTCTCTAAGCTCGATAGCACAGCCAGGTCGAGGCGAGTCCGGCGTGATGAACAATGGGCTCCCGGGCATTGGGCTGGCCACGGACTGCAACGTCCACATTGCTCACGGTGATTCTTTTTTTGGCTCATACCGAAGACCCAATGCCACTGCTAACCACTCCCCAGCAACATGTCGCTCGTTCCAATGACCCTGCCATGAGGCACCCAGCTCCTCAATCGATCGGCATCCAAACCCAACCACTCGCCGAGTTCTCCAGCAGCAGCAAAGACCAGGATCGGCTAGGTCACCGAGCCAAGGAAAAACAGCTCGATAGGGTATGTGATGGGATACAATGTCGTCGCAGTGGGTCGCAGTGAATACTAATGTTGACATCTTCTTGTAGGAATTCTTTTTGAGCTTGCTGAGCTCTGCCTCGACCAAGCGAGAAGCCAAGTCCTACTTGGAACGACTCAAGGGCAATTCCCTAAAGCCAACACAAACCCCCACCGAACCTCCAAGAGAATCACCATCCACCTCTCTCCCCTCCGGTGTAAACTTGGGTTCCTTCTATGGCGCATCCCGGGCGGTATACGACAGCCCGGTGTTCCGACAAGATACAAGCCCCACTCCGAGCGGGCAGGAATTGTCCGAAAGACTACACCTGGCCCTGATCAAGATCACTGCACCTCAATCGCTCGACGATACAGTTATCGATGGTGTGGCCAAGACATTGTCGCAGTTGATTCGCTTGGGGATGGGATGCTGCGTAGTGGTTGATCCGGGTAACGTGGACAGTACAGCTGCGGTGCGACAAATGGCCATCGCGCAGGCAAATCGGATATCGGCGGCGATTGACGGGCAGCCCGACTCGAAATCCTTTCGCCTAGACTCAGCTCTGTCTCTTTCCTCCGAAGATGCTGGCCAGCCCACGGTGATGTCCCGCAAAGCCTTGCTCAGCCCGCTGCGAGACGGCCATGTGGTAATTGTCACACCCATCGCGTACACAGAAGACAATCCAAAGGCTGTTCCGGTCCCTGCCCATGATACTGTGTTGGCGCTGACCAAGGAATTGGCGGGCCTGTCGACGATTCCAGACCCCGATGAAGACCCTACGGTCACTGCGGCAAGAATCAAGGATCTACAGAAGGAAGTTGCACTCGATCGGGTAATTCTTCTAGATCCACTAGGAGGCATTCCGGCCTTCCAAGGCCCACAGCTATCCCATGTCTTCATCAACATGGAGCAGGAGTTTAGCGACGTCGAGAAGGAGCTGCTGCGGACGCGTGGTTCTGTGGCAGGAAATAACTCGACAACATCGACACTCGCAGAAACCACGTCGCCAATTTTAGAAAGCAATCCGTTCTCTAAGTTTGTGAACACAGATGTCGTTTCACCCCTGCCAGGACAGTCGGAGCGACTTCCCGGCGCCGAGGCAATGGGACAAGTGCTGGATGGCCATCTAGAGAACCTTCGGCTGTCTCAACAGACGCTAGCTATGCTCCCATCCACATCGTCTGGCATTATCGCCTCTCCGCACGAGGTTGCCAACTCATCTCGTGCACCCCAAGGCGCGACACAGGATCTATCGGCCGTGGGCACTCGTCGGCAGCGCAACCCCCTTATTCACAGCTTGCTTACCGACAAGCCTCTCCTTTCATCTTCTCTGCCGCCACGCCGCCGAGGTCCAAATAATGGCGGACCAAGCGCAATCAGCCCGCTGACATCGCACACGACATTTGTAAAGCGCGGCATGCCGCTCACGATCCTCCCAAACCCGCGTGTGCAAGCATGGACCGCACAGAGCCAGCCTCGCCTGCAATTAAATGATCCCTCGATCGACCTCCCGCGCCTGGTGCATCTGATCGAGGATTCCTTCGGCCGCAAGCTCGATGTACAGAACTACCTGGAGCGAGTCAACGACCGCATTGCCGGCCTCATCATTGCGGGAGAATACGAAGGCGGCGCCATCCTCACCTGGGAAGCTCCGCCGGGTGTCGTCGACGACGGGAGCCCCGCCAGCACCGCGCGCATGGTCCCATACCTGGACAAATTCGCCGTCCTCAAACGCAGCCAGGGCGCGGGCGGCGTGGCTGACGTGGTGTTCAATGCCATGGTACGCACGTGTTTCCCCAATGGAGTCTGCTGGCGTAGCCGCAAGGATAACCCCGTCAACAAGTGGTACTTTGAACGCTCGTCGGGGACTTGGAAGCTTGCCGAGAGCAATTGGACCATGTTTTGGACTACCCCTGGGCTGCAGGAGGACTCGGCCCGGTTCCAGGATTATGAAGCAGTTTGTCGGGCCATTCAGCCCAGCTGGGCACATGATACTGGCGTTGTTGACTGATATATAAAGATTTTAAATAAACTTTTCGGCATGGTATTAAGAAGGCTCCGCCATTTCTCTCCGGCTATATATCCCTATGCTCTATGATTTCTACATACTGTAATGCTCGAACTTATACTCTGAGTTAATTGAAGCCTGTGAATATCCTTGTGGCTTTCACCACAAACAGCGAGATCAATGTAGGGACCCTGGGTAGGGCGAGGGAAAATATAAGAGTTTTGGCAGGATCCAGTGATCCGTGCGCATCGGGATCCACAAGCTTATTAGTATGGTGACCCACACTTGGTTGAGTGACAGATGCCAAGATATTCTATCTACTCGAATATCACAACTATTAAACCAGAGTGCCCGGCGCCCCCAGGCCCCTAGCCTTCGCTGGGCGGTAAGACGCCGAAGAGGTGCAGAGCATATGTATGTATAGTATGTAGAGCCCACTGCTGTTGACAAGTCAAAAAGCCATAGGCCGGGGATGAGAAGAGAAAGGGGGCGGGTTGACGCTAGTACAGTGGTGGTCAGCCCTTGAAATATAAGGGCTTTCCGCCTAGAAATTTTTATTTTCTTTTCACCTTTACTTTTAAACCTCAATCAAACCTCATCCCTCGCAACAAATTGACCCCCTACAAACTATCCACAATAGACGAACCGCTCGACAAAAGTTATTTCGTATACGGGTGGACACTTGACAAAGAAAGGCGGTGCTATTATAAAAGCCACCTCAAACTATTCCACGCTGTATCTACACGGGGTACGTGGACCATCGGATTAGATATAATTCTAAAGACCGGCCCGACGAGGATCCAAAAGCAAAAGTTAAAATCAAGATATTAAACTATTTAGCGATCTATATCGATATTTCTATCCTAAAGATTTTATATAATTAGATCGATCGAGATAGGCGGTATTTTATTTTAAATAAACGTATTAATAGCTAGACGCTTAAGAAGGTATAGATTTCGTTTTTAGAGCCTTAAAAAATAGATATTACGGATTAATCGTGAAAGTAAGAAAGTAGCTTTAATCCGTTACGTTAATCTCTATTGTGTATATCGATTAAAGTTTATACTATCCGGGCTTATTATTTTTTAATCTTAAGCCCTATAGACCGTTTTACTCCGATTAAAGCTCTAGAATACTCTAGTTTTTAATCTTTATGATAGTATCTCCTTTAATAAATTTTAGAGAACTTAAAAGAAACGTTTACCTAAATACGAACCCTATATATTGACTTATTACGATCTTAATTTAGAAAATAGAATAGTTTAAAATAGAAAGATTGTCGGTATATTTGATTATGAATATACTACCTTCTTTCCTATTTAGTATAAGTATATTTCGGCCTTTTTTGGATTTACGGAAATAGATATAGAATTGAAAAGTTGCTCCGAGAGCGCTTAGACGCATATAGCGAGGCGCACGAAAATACCAAGGTATTCTAGGCGGACATATATAATCTAAGATAGTACCCAAATCTGGACAAAAAAGGCCAGGAAGCTTTAGAGAGATTGTCCTAGACAATCTTGACAGGATGAACAAGATGAATAAGAGATTTAGTCAAGGAATTAGCATGAATATAAGGATCTGAAGCTCTTCAAGAAAGAAGAGACAAGATATAAAATTTCGGATAAGCAACGTTCCAACAAAGCTGTGCATATAGATAGGAGCTATCCCAGCACCGAGAGACATGCCCAGAGTATTATCAGGTACATGAACTTATTTCTGGAAAAGCTATAGTTACTTACGCGGGCAGTGGCGGCCAGCATCTCTTGTTGGATGACCCACCGTTGGCAATTCACGGCCAGGTGGCCACGTTGTTGACAATAGTAGCAGTGATGAGTATCCTATTTTAAGTTAATATACATATACTACAAACCAGGCAACCGAACCATTTCACTTACGCTCTTTTTTTTTTTTTTTTTTTTTGTTGTTGTTGTTGTTGTGTCTTCTTCCCCTTCTTCACCCCCCGATCCTTGCCCGAGTAGGGCTTGTCGGCCGGCTTTCGGCCACCGGGCGGGCCATCTCCCGGAGGGGTGAAGTGTTTATAAAAAGAAGGAAAAGAAGGTGTGGCAATTTACTGGTGCTTTTATGCCTGAAGATCTACGCTCAAATTCACCGGCAGGATATTTATCGTTGTCTGCTGCCTTCCAGTTGGCTTAAAAGTTTCTACTTCTCAATGCTGTCTTATACCCCAGTAAAAGATCGAAGAAAGGTCGATCTTTTCGTCAACTAAGCAGTGTTTTAGGCCTTCTTGATAAACTAGGCTTCAATATAGATAGAGGGAGTATTACGCACTCTTATCATAAGAGTTGGAAAAATGATTGTGCAAATGATATAAAAATTAATGAGGAATGCTAGGTGGATGGGCATACTCTCAACAACTCAAGACAAAGACATCAACAACACCATGCACCAAGAGGTGATAAGCCGATCACCCACACTCATCAAGGCATTGAAAATATCTTTTGTATGAGAGAGCAAATTAATATTGGAAATCGCGAGCACGGAAAGGCCACTACGGGCGGTCGGGGAAGATGTTCGTAGCCCCAAGTCGACCCATGGTATCGCCCGTCGTGTTTACAGTGGACTTGAGACCCACCGATTGATGATTCCAGCCCTTGAAGGAGTCTCTATCCCATTGGAATTCATCACAGCAGCAATAATTGGAGGGACACTGGTGCAGGTACAACGCTCTACACCATCAGACACGATCCATGACGATCATCCCTTGCATGTCCTCCCTACCAACCATGATCGACGGGGTGTATTTCTCAAAATTAAGCATTGGGGCATTCCTGTGGCGTCCCAGGATAACCAACCCGCCCCCTGAAATAAAATCTTCGAAGCCACAGCATTCCCCGCGAGGGATGTTGACATGGCCGCGCGGGCAAGTGTACATAGAGGGGTGACGGGAGGGAAAAGGTCCACGAAACCACTACAACCCCCTTCATCCCAGTTATCCTAGAATGTCACCAAGGCGATCTGTCGTATAAAGACCGCGGGAATTCTTGCCACCCCTCGAGCTTGCTTTTGCATTCCGTGAATTTTCGTTAATACCCCTTTCCCTGCTCTTCAACCCGCTGCGTCTGGTTGACCCGTCGACACTTACTTTCGTTCACACTCACACGTTTCTTGCGATTGTTGAGACACAATGGTCAAGACTACTTACCTTCTTACGCTCTTTGCGGCCGTGAGCTTGGCTGCGCCTGTGCCTTCGGGCCAGGATAATGCGCAGGTGCGCCGTGATGGTCATGGAAACCTCATTGGCGCTGGTGCTGATGGCAGCGTCAACCAGATCCTAAGCTCGCTGGCTCCCCGGGGACAGAGCCGTGGCAACAAGCCGGACCTGATTAGCAGTCTGCCCATCGTCGGTGGTCTGCTCGGTGGGGTATGTGTTGAATCTGCTGTAGTGCATGTCAAGAGCTCATGGTGATACTGTGCACAGAAATCAAAGAACAAGGGTCGCGACTTGGACAGCAGCCAAGGTGGCCTCCCTATTTTGAGCGGCTTGCTCGGTGGAGTATGTGCTGCTGGTGTGTCTTCAAATGAGTCAGATGCTAATCCATTAGCAGGGAAAAGGCAAGCGAGACTACGGACAAAATGATGGCCAGAATTTCGGCCAGAATGCCGGTCAAAACCTCGGGCAAAATGGTGGTCAGAACGAAGGCCAGAATGAGGGCCAGAACGAAGGCCAGAATGAGGGAGAGAACGAAGGCCAGAACGAGGGCCAAAATGCTGCCCAGAACGGTGACGAGAACCAGCGTCGTGACTTGGGCAGTGACCTCAGTAGCCTCCCGATCGTTGGCGGACTCTTGGGTGGTGTAAGTGTCGCTTCCGAGTATTGACGTAGATGAAACCCAGACATGCTAACAAAGACGTCAAACAGGACAAGGACAAGAAGAAGGGTGATGGTGAGAAGGTTGACCAGAAGCACGAGGCGCGTCAGCTCAAGGGCGTCGAGAAGTTCCTGCACGGCCTGACCAGCGGTGGTGTATGTTTTCAGTCTACCCAATATGATTGCATCTGTACTGACTAGATGCAAAGCCCGTGACCAAGAGCCAGCGCCGTGACCAGATGGAGAACCCCCAGTTTGGTCCTCTCAGCGGTGTTGTCGATAAAGCTGTCGCCGATGGATACACTGCTGCTGATGAAGCTATGCCGGTATGTTCATCTTTTCTTCGGTCGTCTTGCCTCGCATAAAGGTGTCATCCTTCACGAAGAGCATCGGTCCTAATACATCGTTAGATGCGCCGTGATATGGACGAGGGCGAGAAGAGCCCGCTCAGCGGGTTGACTGGGAAGGGCGGCCTCGGCTCTCTGTTCAAGACCGGTCACCATGGCTTTGGTATCGGACCGGTGCGTCTTCTGTCATCATGGGAATAGAATCCACATGCTAACATGGTTCTAGCAACGCCGTGACGTCCACGAGCACGAGGAACGCGGCCAGAAGCCTATCCAGGGCTCCACATTGATGGATGTTCTGTTCAAGGGCGGTGCTATCGGCAAGCTGACCAAGGGCCTTTCTCCCAAGCCTGCTGGTGGTGCTAAGGGCGCTGGCGGTGCTGGTGGTGCTAAGGGTGGTCAGTAGACCACACCTCGTAGTAACTGTCCCTCCAGTGTCCGGATGGTGGTTAAATGTGGGCTGTGTGGTGTCAGATGGGGTCAATTGGCGACGCAGAGTGCGATTAAAGAAGCAACGGGTGCGTTGTTTAGTTTTGTCGAATTTGGACTATGCCATGTTTTGTTCTACTTTCCACCTTCCAGTCGTAGCGTGCTTCCATGGATTCTTCAAGGCCCAAGGTAACGCTTCATGGATTTCTTCTGTCTTGTTCTCGTCTAGAAAACCTGGACTCCGTGGAATCGAACACATTTTGAGACATCATGACCAGTTGCCTAGCTCATGGCAGGCGACATTTTTGCAAAGGAAAAAGACAAAGACACAAGAGACGTACGCTAGTTTTGCCAGCACAACTATGAGTCTCGTGAGTGTTGCTGTTGCTCTGCTCTATAACCCGATTTGTCGCTGCTGACTAGTGCTTGAGGGAGGAGGAAATACGGATGAAAAGCAAAGACTTAAAAAGAAAAACGAATATGAAGAAATTTCAGGGCGTACAAGGGGAGAGGTTGCGGATATATACTTCTGGATGCCATCTCCCCGAGATGCTCCAACCCAACCTCAAGTATACTTGCACACTACAAATTCCAAAGTGGAAATTCCAAAACAAATCACCGAGATCATAAATTCGTTTAACGTCAAACAGCCGGATGTCTCCGGCCAAGACCGCCCAGCAAACGAGCGCCTTGGGGTATCAAATCATTACATGCGGTAAAAGCCCAGCCCAAAAAAAAAACGAAGACACCAAACCAAGCTCTCAGTAGTCTCCCATATCCAAATCATCCACTTCCACTGTGGTCCCTAATGCCTCCTTGCCCTCCCGAATCATCGCTTGCAGCTGCTTGTTCAACCGACGGATACTGGCGTCTTCTTCTCGTTCCTGGCGGCGTATCTTGGCCGCCTGTCGTTGCATCTCGGCTGATCCTGGGCCATCCGTAGACCGAGGTGATGGCACACCCGGGTTACGCGCATTCTTGGTCGGGGTGGATGGTCGCACAGACAGCCTCGTCCTCTTACCCAGCCGAGGCATCACCGTTGGCCGTCGGCGGGGACTGGAAGCCTGGTGAGTTTTTGGTGCTCGAAGCGATGGACTGGCGACGTCGCTGCTGCCCACAAAGGGGTCGTTGGGGTTGTTTGGAACGACGATCCAGTTTCGCTCAATGTCGTCTTCGGGGTATTGGCCCGGGATCGGCGTTGGATGCCCCGTGCTGAACATATTCTTCTCGGCGGGACTCGATGCAGACTGCCCGGGATTGGGGTGTGTGGTGCTCATATCGTAGCCTTGACCTCCTCCTGCGTGGAACCCACGGAATGCGCCTGTCCAGCAAAAGTCCAAAACTTTCCCAACTACCTTGATCACAGATCGTCCCCAGCCCGCCTGGGGTGCAGGAGAGCAGCCATCGGCGCTTGGAGACGCGACACCCGAGTCGCGTCGGCTGCGTTTGCGGCTCGCTCCGGCTGACTCGGCCTGAGCTGCGGACTCCATGCTTGCATCAAGAGTGTGCGGCAAGAAAGACTCGCGATATCGGTTTGGGCGACAGTCGAGCTCTGGTGAGCCTTGCAACTCATTGTTGGCTTGGTAGTCGGTGTGGAGGAGTGGGGAGGAAAATTCGGACGGAGGTTCAAAATACGATGAGAGTTTCTCGGTGTCGCGTTGCGGTCGCTTGCGACTGAGAGAGAGCGAGTACAGAGAGGAGGATGCGGAGCCCGAGGACGGGGCATGAAATACCTGAGAGGACGCGCTCGAGAGGTCGAGCTTGGGAGAAGAGGCCGACTGATGAAACACAGTGGGCATGTCGGGCATTTTGATTTAAAAAGAAAGAAGAAAGAAGACAACGAAACACGGGGAGAGAAAGGAGGTTTCTCTCCCAGCTGGTGGGGAGGGAAACAAGGAAGCAGAGAGAGCTATCGATAACCCCAGGCAAATCGACTAGTGTTGTTTCTATAACAACCGGCGTCATCGTGAGACATCTCCCAACTAGATACAACTCCCCCTACATGTGGCCATCGCCTCAACTCCCAATTACAATCGCTGGCTTGTCCATTGCACCCCCGCAGCATTCAGTCCGTCATCGCCATCCACCAACACACACCATCCCTCGCCGCCCTGTCCGCCGTCGCCCGCAATCACCGCTTCGAAGTGTTCGCGCGCAAACCCAAGCACCCGGTCATCAAAAGTTCCGGGTTGCAACCACACTGCAGGGATGCCCACCGAGTGGGCCTCTTGCAGGACTTGCAGGGTCACGGGCGGTGGGGTCACCACGGACAGCGAGGTCTGCGTTGGCGACGACAGACTGGCCGGTGACGGGACCGTATCGTAAGCACGCGAGGGGAGGGAGATCTGCGCCGCTCGTGGGTTGAGCGGTGTTACCGGCAGCGAATGTTGGTGGTACCAAGCGAGGACTACACAGGAATCAGCAAGGCGACAGCCAGAAAGGCATGCGCTCCGTACTTTTGTATCCAAACTTGTTGGTGTCGTTGCTGGCGCCGGCCACGGCGAAGCGTGGGGAGGAGAAGAATCGCTTGACAGCTTCCATAATGAAGAATGTTTTTGCTATTCAATATTGCGCAAGCAGACAAAGAAATCCGAAATCCGAGAGATGTTGGAAGGGGAATTGTAGGTGAGCAGACGGAGCGATAGACTTCCCTCGGCATCCGCCCTTCCTCACCTCCCCGATCATCGGCGAATCCACATTCACCTGCTCCCCCATCACCCACAGCTCTGAGGGTCTCCTGCACATGCCACCGTTCGTCCCCCGCAAGCGATCCTCTTCTGGGGATCCACCCCCGGCCAAACGCCCCCGAGCCGATGCTGCCCCCTCCGCCGTCCTTGACTCTGACTCCGATTCCTCTCTGAGCGACGCGCCCGAGCCCCGCGATGACAGCGGGGAAACACAAGACGAGGAATCTTCTGACGAGGATGAGGACATCGACTGGGAAGACGCTGTTGGACCCAAGACCAGCGCGACCACTCCCACCACCGGCCCGGAGCTACAAGATCTCGAGTTGGTCCTAGACAAAAACGAACCACACGTATCCGACCTCTTAGACGGCAAGAAAGGACCGAGCAAGATCGAGCGCCAGATCCGTATTCAGACACACTGCATGCATGTCCAATGTCTGCTCTTCCACAATGCCATCCGCAACGCCTGGCTCAACGATGCCAAGGTTCACGAGATCTTACGTCATAAGCTGCCTGCGGGCATTCACCAGGAAGTCCAGAAATGGCGAATCGCATCAGGATTGGAGATTCCAGAGCGAAAGCCAGAACCGCCTAAGAAAAAGGGGAAGGGGAAGAAGGCTGCCAAAAACAAAGACTGGAGCGCGGAATCAGAGCGCCTGGAGCCCGGCCAGCCGGACATGAGTCGGGGCGACCCGATTATCTCGCTGATGAAGGTGCTGGTCGCATACTGGAGGAAGCAGTTCCATATTACGGTGCCGGGACTACGGAAGCATGGATATCGCCCGGTCTCATCACTCGAGAAAGAAATCTCTGCATTTAATAAAGAAGAACATGAACCAAACACCGGTGGAGAGCGCATCGTGGATGTCAAAGAATTCCGATCGGTGGCAGAACACATGCAGGGATCGCGAGATGTCGGTGCCCAGCTCTTTACAGCGCTTGTCCGCGCCCTCGGCATTGAAGCGAGACTCGTGTCCAGCTTGCAACCATTAGGCTTTGGTTGGACCAAGGCGGAGATCTTCACCCCGTCTAAGGATACAAAGCCCGATAATCCTGCTGAAGAGAAGGAAGAGAAGTCTGAGGAATCCGAGGCAGAAACCGATTCTGAATATGAATCGACAAAGAGGAAAAGAAATGGCCATTATGACAAGGACCTGCCATTCCCCATCTACTGGACTGAAGTGGCTTCACCAGTCACCAACGAGATCATTCCCGTTGACCCGTTGGTCCTTTCGAACCCGGTAGCAACAACGCCAGAGCTACAAGCAGCATTCGAGCCACGCGGGGCAAAAGCTGAGCGAGCAAAGCAGGTCATATGCTATGTTGTTGCACACTCGGCGGACGGAACGGGGAAAGATGTCACGACAAGATATCTCCGTCGGCGGACATGGCCTGGCAAGACCAAGGGCTTTCGAATGCCTGTGGAAAGGATCCCGGTACCAGGCCGTCGGGGCCAGTTCTATGAGTTTGACTGGTTTCGGATGACCATGCGGGGGTATGTCCGGCCAGCAGACCGGCGAACCACGGTGGACGAGCTCGAAGACACGCGGGACCTCCAGCGCAAGCAACCCGAAAAGAAGAAACCCGCGCAGACGGGGGACACTCTGCAGAGTCTGCGAACATCCACAGAATTCGTGCTGGAGCGATTCCTGCGCCGTGAGGAGGCGCTGCGGCCCGGCGCAGAAGCAGTCCGTACCTTCGTGGCAGGTAAAGGCGCCCGGGCTAAAGAAGAGCCTGTTTACCGGCGCGCGGACGTGGTCAAATGCATGTCTGCAGAGAGCTGGCACAAGGAGGGCCGGCAAATCCAGGCCGGCGCAGTCCCTCTGAAACGAGTCCCCATCCGGGCCGTGACACTCTTGCGCAAGCGCGAAGTTGATCACATGCAGCGCGAAACAGGCCAGAAACCCATGCAGGGCTTATACGCGCGCAACCAGACCGAGTACATTGTGCCGCCGCCCATCCAAGATGGTATCATTCCCAAAAACGACTATGGGAACATCGACTGCTTCGTGCCCAGCATGGTCCCGCGCGGTGCAGCGCATGTACCATTGCCCGGCACCGTCCGCATCTGCAAGAAACTTGGCATCGATTATGCCGAGGCTGTGACCGGCTTTGAGTTTGGGTCGAAGATGGCTGTCCCGGTTATTCAGGGTGTGGTGGTCGCCGCCGAGAATGAGTCTCTCTTGAAAGATGCCTGGCGCGTCGATGCCGCGGAGAAGCAGAAGCGCGAACAGCTCAAGGCTGAAAAGCGCATTTTGCAGACCTGGCGCAAGTTCTTGTTTGGTCTTCGCATTACCGAACGCGTCCGGGAGGAGTACGGCGGAGACTCGGTGGAGGCTCGAGAACGAGACACCCACAATCCCTTTGCTGTCCGCAAGAAGGACCAGCCGCCTGAGGAAATTGATCATGGCGAGGATGAAGATCATGAGTCTTCTCGCGATGCTTTCGACCATGGCGGCGGCTTTCTTCTACCCGGTGAAGATGACGACGCTGACGATGGGTTGATAGTCGAACAACACCCTCCAGATGAGCGGGGCAATGCAGCCGATGAATCTCATAAACAACGCTCTGATCGAGAGACATCGCATCCTGTCTCCATCTCGTCCGAGTCGGGCGAAAGCTAGCCCTGGAGGACGAAGGGTCGGTGTCTGAGAATGCCCCGAACGACCCGTCCTTTATAGTGATTGATTTTTTAATCTGCATACTACTGTACTTTTAGCCATGAGCAACTCTGTGATGTAACGATATTTCAATGACTCGGAGCACATCTATTTGGCCCAGCAAATACAATTCGAGCCAACGTGGAAATGTCCTTCCCTATTGTTCCCTACAACTTGGTCCGCAACAAGAACCGGGGCCTTATAGTAGGAGATTCGTATCTTAATCTTTCCTAGAAGAATATGAGACCGCCATACCTAGCTAGCCTCTTCCAAAGGACTTCATACTCTTTTACCTCAAAGTATATCGCATAACCCCCAAGGCAAATCAGGGACGTGACAGCTCGTCCACACAGTAGAAACAAACTGTCAAGCACGAGTTTATAGATTGCAGTCTTTCTAAAGGGTTTCTAAAGGAGACCGCCTATCTAGTATTCTAGGCCAAGACACAAAGTTATGAGAAGGATTATCCTAGTAGAAGATTATACGATAACACAGTCAAGGGCACTTGAAATTCTTTTTTTTTTCTCTCGAGGTAACTAAACTTGGCTGTTATGCCGCAAGTCCCTCAGCCTTCTCGATCTCCTCCCTGCTTAAGCACCATTTCGCCTGCAGATTCGGGTCCAGACTAAGTCCATATACATCCTTGGGCCACCACTCGCCCCAGCTGGTCAAAAATATCTGCTCGCGGTCGGCGGGGAAGTCGTTGATGGACCATGCGCGAAGAAGGTTCTGCGCTCCTGTACAAAACATGAGCAACTCTGAACCTGCAAGTCGGGATTGGGTTGACGACATACCTTCTGGGATGGCCTTGGCGTCGGGCATATCCATGGACAGACCCATATCCGAGGCCAGCTTGGTGTTGGGGATGAGGCCGGGCGAGACAGCCACAACTCTGCAGCTGGGAAGTTCGCGGCGCCAGTAGTGTGCTCCCAGCAGGCCCACGAACTTCGAGGCACTATAGATGGCGCGAATGCCGGCGCCGGAGTCGGCCTTCAGGCCAATATCAAGATCTCCTGCACAACAGAAACTGTGAGTTACTGTCCCTTCTACAAGAGCTCGTTGGAACTGAACTTACCCAGATCGTTTGCTCCAATACTACGGATAGATCCGGACGAAACGAAGACGAGACGTGACTCCGAGACTGTCAGAGTCTCACGAAGCAAATGGACCAGATAATGTTGAGCTATAGGAACTGGTGAGCCGTCGCTTCGAACATTGGGATTTGATTGGTATTCATACCTAAATGGTTGACGACGTACCCTTCACACCACGATGAGCCATGCGGACCAGGACCCTTGGCGTCATCGAGCGTGCCAGCATTGAGGAAGAGGTAATCCAACCGCTTCCCACCCAGTTGAGCGAGCGCCTGCTGGGCAAAGCCCTGCACACTGCGCAAGTCTGCGAGGTCTAGCGGCAGAACATGGACAGTGTGCTTGGCCGTGTCAAATTCGAGTTCGGTGTATGCAGCCTGGGCCTTTGCTATGCTCCGAGCTCCCAGAATGAAATTGTAGGGCTCTGATTGCTGGAGTAGCTGTTTGATTGCTTCGAAGCCCTGTTGAACGTGTTAGATTGCTGAACAACCACGGAGCTACTTGGAATAGTAATACCAGGCCGGAAGAGGCTCCTGTCGCGATGACATTCTTTGCAGCTGACATCTTTGCAAATTTATAGAGATCTGGTGGCAAAGGAGTTTTCAAGAGTATGGTTATAAAACGAGTCTTCATGCCCCTCCTATGCCCCTCCCCCTTGCGCTTACAAAGCAGATGCATCCGCATTGGCGAGTGTGTTTATTCCTGTTTATTGTGGGTCTATCTTTTCTAAATTGGTTATTTCTTCATATGAGTCCAGGTTTCATGAAGAAATTCTACGATGTGTGGCGGTAGTACATCCACTCAGGGTTCTGTTGCGGACTTGCCAAACCCTAACAATCCCCCCAACTTCAATATTGTACAATTCTCGCACAGCAACCTTCTCATAGGGTATGTCCATGTTAAAGTGGGAATAGTTTCATGGCACCTAAACAGCGAAGGCATTGCAAGCCAGTGCCAGAGAAAATGAACCCGGCCATGTCAAGCACCACACGCAATCAGGATTGAGAGAGAAAGGAGAAGAGATTGCAAGGCAAGTAAATCGTAAATCCAGAACATAAGATCGATAAGTCCCATGTGGGTTCACCGACTACTATCACGACCATCCATGCACGAAATCCCTCCACGGTAAGGGCTTCCAATGGCACAGGGAGGTCGGTGGGCCAATGACGGGCAATTTCCTGACAGATCATTACCTCAAAGCCATGAAGCGAAATGACTCGGATGCGCCCTAAACATAGAAACATGGATTTGAATGATATCGGCTTGACTGAAAAGTTGACGCATTGCTCAAATATTGGGTATAGGGTGGTTGCTTTCGCAGCTTCTCGTAGACTAATATACACGGATGCAGGGTGTGTCTGCAAATCGCATTTGCGATACACCCTCAATAGAATGCCCAGATGATATGCTATCTCACCAGAGGATGTGAAAAAGAGGGCAGATAGAAGCAACAGAGGAACATGGCATTCCTATGACGAGTAATCTTCTCGTACTTCTCCTGTGTCCTGGAGCCGATAAACCTCGTCGGATGGTCCATCCCGAGGAATGAATGGCCGGGACTGGGCTTGTTCCTCGTCATCCAGCTTGCCAAAGCCATCCGCGCCGACAAAATCCGTCTTGTCGTAGGGAATGTCGCAGCGCACAGACGCCAGGGCCGGGTAATAGCGACGGTAAGAGAACCAGCACACTGCCAGGCCCAGGATCGAGCCGGATGTCACATCCCAAACATCGTGTCGGTAGTCGTCCAGACGGGAAATGGCAATCATCAACGCACAAAAAAGCGGCGTCAGAGCCAGTAGACACCGGCCCAGATCGGCTCGAGGACGGAAGATATGCATCTGGCCGCAAAAGAAGCTATGTGTACAAAATTAGCGGGCTGGTTCAGCGCATATCCCGCAATTGCAATTTCGCGTTGCGCGTTCCAACAAGAGAGAGAGAGAGAGAAGACATACAGCGATAAATAGCCCAATCCACTGAACGAGAAGCTACTATGTCCACTCGGGAAACTCCGAAACCCTTCATGCAGGAGTCCATGGTTGGGTTGTGTGCAGATGGTCCACGGTACTAGCGCGGCGTCGGCAGTGCCTCGGGCAGGCTGGCAGCGCGCAAGCAGATCAGGCCGCGGCCTGCCTACCGCGTTCTTGATCAGATCCGTCAGGAGTGATGTCAAAATCAAAGAAACACCAAGTCCGAGAACCGTGGCTTGAGTTTGTTGGACTCCGGGGCGGAACATGGCCGACCAGGCAAGGAGGATCGCGAAGGGAATAATGCCGGCGTAGATGATTGCCCATGCTAGAAACAAATTGGTGGTTAGTTTGTCAATGCATTTGGAGAGCAATTCTCAGCTGTCTTACGCATAGGCACTCGCTCATGCGTAGCGTATGGGTACTGAATGGCGCGGTTGTCGAGGGATATCATGCGGTGGAACGGGTCTATAAGCTGGACCTACACCAACCCATTGGGATTAGCTGACCATATTCAAGAATTGGAGAAAGAAAACCACTGACCAGTAACCACGCGGCCGTCAGAAACCCCAGCGTAACGTAGTCGGCGGCATAGGAGCGCTGCCAGAATCGAGCAGCGGCACCGACAACGCCAACGTGGTGCGCTGGCGAGGCGGAATTGGGCGAATTGCGAGACATGCTGCGCCGATCAATGTATCTCTCTATTATATAGCTACAGCCCAAGCAATAGATATATCATAGAGGCGAGGAAACCTCGGAGATTTTTGTCGCGGAACAGCACCGGGGTACGATGGCGGCCTAGAGACAGATCGCCCCAAAGCACAGACCAGCCGCGTCTCCAACTCGTCTTTCTCCACTTCATTCACTTCTGCGCCGCAACCCACCCTCGACCTTCCCACGGACCAGCGTACTCGCAGAAATATGGCCGATACAGGTCAACAGCGAACCGTCCCCGCGGCCTTTGCACCACCGCCGCCCCTGTGGAAACACTTTACCCGCGACAATCTCGACAAGTTGGAGCGGATCAAAACCGAGGCATCGAAGGGGGAAGATGGCCAACCACGCCCACACAAAGAATGGACACCATCAGAACTGCGCGCTCTGGACCTGCCGACTGAGCTACGGATGCTTGTGCCCCCTGCGATTCCAACGGAGCAGTACAGTGTTTTTGGCGAATTGCAAAGCGTGAGTAGAACCACGACCAAAAGCATGAATGGTGAGAGTGTTGGCTAACAATGTACTGTTTCTCTGTGTGTTCCAGATGTCGACTGTTCTCCCTTCCCTAAAAGACCAGGGAATCGACCAGCTCTACCCCGAGCCTGCAGCCGAAGACACCGGAGACCCGTCGAAACCCGTGGCCCCGCTCAACCACGCATACTATCTGCTGAAGATCAGCAAGTCGCTGCTGCTCAATTTCCTCGAGTTCGTCGGCATTCTCTCCGGGTCGCCCGAGCAGTTCGAGGCCAAGGTGGAGGATCTGCGCAACTTGTTCATCAACGCCCACCACTTGCTGAACCTATACCGGCCGCACCAGGCGCGCGAGTCGCTTATTATGATGATGGAGGAGCAGCTGGACCGCACCCGCGATGAAATCCGGCAGATGGACAAGGCTCAGGCGGAGATTGAGGCTGCCCTCAACCAGTTGCAGGTCGAAGGCCGTCAGACTGGCTCAGCGCAGCAAGCTGCTGAGGAAGCAGGGGTTTCCAAGACGCAAAATTCTCGTGCAGTTGATGACTCGCGTTTGATTTGGGATCTTTTGGATAAAGAGAACTGAATCGGACTGTGGAGTTGGTTTTCTACTACATACGTCGACCGTTGACTGAGAGTCGAGGAAGCATCGCCTCATCCAAGAGTTACGCTTCTGCTTTTGAGCAGAAAGAGGCAACCGTGCATTTCACTTGCCGAACAGGCAGCCTTTCGCGTCTTCTGGACCTGATCATCGTGGCTTGGGTATGCCTTGGGTTGCAGAATACCCATTGCCGCTTACGCTACCACCGGCCCCCTCCATCCCGCGCCTAGCACAAGTCTTGATGCAACAAAGCAACGAGCTTCAAATCTCGACAGCGCTCGGCCCAGGGGGACGTCCGAGGAGGTGGCCTCTCACGGAGTAGCCACGCCCGTGTTCCAGTGACGAGCGCGGCATTGATCATACAAGCTACTATACCCACAGCTAGCGGGTTAAATAAAGAAAAGCATATTGTATACACATACTGCTGTACCTTCCCAATATGGCAAGTCACATGCTAGCCCAATAAAGTTAGTAGATCACATGATCCACGCCTTAAAAGCCCAAATTTGCTGCGCGCCCAACTCTGCCGCGTCGACACCCCAAGAGTGACTTTTATTGCGACTCTCCTCTGCCGGTATTCACTAACATATGGTAAGTTGACTTGTTTATCGTCTTGCAATGATTGTGTACTCGTCCTTCGAGGATGATTGATGCCTTTTTTTTATGTTTCAACCCCATCTGAAAGTACCCAATTGAGAAGGGGTGCTCTATGATTCCACCTACGCATCTACAATCTGAGCTCTGCCCCGCATACATCGAGTCTTGTCTCTATTCTTTGAACGGATATATGCATTGATTCGGTATTGCGCGATGGCATGTGGTTTCTTGTGTCTGCTTTGAAAAATGCCAGAACTTGTGAGGATGCTTGCTAATGGTTCTCAGACTTTCAGGTGCTTGTTTCTCTCCAGTCAATGGGATATCTGGGCTCGAATTAGCCCTTGTTATGAATGAAACATACGGTTCAATATATAATCTCTAGCTGTTCTTGTAAGCAATAGTTCGATACTATAAGATGGAATTGTACTCGGAGATTAGTGCTGTCATTATATCTACTTTAGATTCTACTTTAAAGGTTGTTAAAGGTTGTATCGTGTGCTCCGTCAGTGTATGTACACGCAAGTGTATCCCAATCCCACAAACTCCCAGCGCTGGTAAGGCAAAAATGTCATGCAGAAAGAAGCAAGAAAGAATAAATAGAAAGAAAAAAAGAAAAAAAAAATTTTTCTCATGCCGCCAGATGCGACACGGCCCGTTGCTCGGCCCAGGCCTTGTCAATGGCACACTCGGCCAGTCGCTTCAACTCCATGACAAAATCCGCGACCAGCTTGAATTGCACGACCTCGTTTCCTGGCAGCTTGCGCGAGAAGATACGATCCATCATCTTGGATGCCATCCTTAATCGGTCGAGATCCTCGCGCGAGTGCGGGTCTAGCGGATTCTGAAGGATGCTGCAGAAGATGGTGAGGAGGGCGGACATAGGGTAGAAGACCAGGGTCCTAATAGGAAGCAAAAGTGTGAGCAGAGACATGTGCAAGGTTTGGAAAAATGGTTACATACCAGAAGACACCGTCTACCAACACACGCTCTGCAGCCTCGAGATAACACAAACTCGAGCGGCTCGCCTCAACGGACAGCGCTAAACTCGAGCTGATGCCCTCAGTGATTATCCCGGTCTGGCTCTGGAACCATGCCTTGCAGCGGCCGCTCGCTTGGTGGATGATGGTCTGGCAGAGGTAGTAGTTCAAGCGCAGCATGACCGAGTGCATGCTCATATTGGGGTCTGGGGTCTCGGGCGAAAAGGACATGGTGGGACGCCACGACGGGGGCACGGACAGCCGCCACTCTTCCAGCTGGTCGTCCAGCTCCCGAATCCCCTTCAGGAGCTCGGCGTCGGACTTCTTAAGCGCGCTGACCGAATACAAGGTGCGGTGTGCCCGCGACTTGATCATGCTGAGCCGCAGGTCGAATGGGAATACTGGGCCCTCGTAGGGGGCGTCGCTCTCGACATCTGAGAACGCCCGTTCTAGATAGCCTGGTGGCAGGGTCAGGTCGCAGTTCTCGTCAGTGATGATGGGTGGTTGTCCTGTACGGAGTGCGACATCGCTGTCTATGGTGTAGCATATCCAGAAGAGATTCCGAGCGTGTTCCCGCTTTAGTTGGCCACGCGCTTCGGAGGGGCATGTCCGGGGATTTGTGGTATTGGCACCCAGCATAAACAACAGTCGTACCGCAACCGCGGCATAGTAGTTGGTGGCCCGCATGTTCCCCGAAGACAGCTCAAACATAGTCTATGAGCACGGTCAGATAGCCATTGAGAACCATTTCTGTATCAAAACTTACCAACATAGTCACCGCCTCCGCCCCATGCAAGTTCGCCGGCTCCTGCAAGACCTGAGGCATGAGAAATTGCGCCAAAGTAGCCAGCCCATCCTGGTCGACGGGGGGATGCGACAAAGTCTGGATAAATTCTTTGATGGGAGGCAAGCGTGACACAAAAGCCAAGAACGCCAGCACGCTTGCTCGAGAACTGGCTTGGCCATATCGGAAGCTATCAGGTGGCTGCCGGTAGACCTCGTCAATAGTCTCTTCAAAAAGCATGACATCCACAATCGGGAAGATTCGCCGCATCACTGGACAGCTCTTATAAGCGGCAAAATACAGCTGCACGACGCTCCAGTCAGGCATCTGGAAGGGATTCTGGTTTCGGAGGTTCATCAGCAGGGCGTTTGTGCTCTGGCCACGCTCCTTTTCCCAGGGAGCATGGTTCGGGGTGACTCTGTCGGTCGAGATGGTTTGGCCTGTTCGAGCCTTGATCCACTCCTGGCCCTCGGGCACAAGAAATGGAATCCCCGTAAGGATACTGATGACTCCCAGCTCTTTGCCAGCAAAATGCACGCCCACTGAACAGGGAACTAGCGACTGGCTGGAGGTGCTGGGCGAGCTGCCCGTAGTCGCCGAGCCATCTGAGGGATGAAACAGTTCATTTGGCACTGTGAATGATACATTAGAGATGTCGTTACTTTGGTCATCTCATCAGGGAGAGAAGTCCCATACCAGAGACCGAAACGTCCCGCTTCAGATTCTCCGCGAGGAGTTGCTCGATACGACTGATACGCTCTGAAAGCTGCGACTCATGAGGCCTACTACATTTTGAAGATTAGCCGGCCCACTTTCTCCCATCGAAGACAGCCCCCGGAGTGCAAGAAGCTTACACGTCATCGTCGCGTTCTTTGCGTTTCCGCGGCACAACTCGCTCAAATGTACAGGGAATATTGTGGTGACTGCACCAATTACACTGCGGCTGCACGGCATCGCATTTGATCTTTTATTTTTGTTAGGTTGAGCCAGGCGGTTGGGGATGTGTGCCTCGGGAGGTCCTCTACCTTGCGCTTGTAGCACGAATCACACGCCCGTGCAGTTCGGCGCCGCGCTTGATCCGAGCGGCCATCCATTGTCTGACAGAAGCGGTTGGAGCACCTTCAATTCCTGGTGGATCAGTCAGAGACCCGACAAAACAAAAAGGAATCGCGACAACGAGTCAGGCTGTCGGAACGTGGACAAAAAATCAACCGCTGACTCATCATCCGGCAGTGGAAACTGTTGGATTTTGGTATTTTCCGGATGTTGTCTGTCCAATATTCATATTTTACGCCCAGGTAGAGAATTTATTATCTAAATGCTTTCATGCCTAACTCTTTTATGGTCACTACCCTCCTTGTCCTTGTCACTACTATGACATCGTGATGTGACACCATCTACATAGCTTACTATGAATCACGTGATCCCATAAGATATCAAGTCACCATCAATCCTCACTCGTGACCGATTCCAGCCCCAAGTGAGTGTGATTTACGACAAGGCAGCAGAAGTCCAGCAATTCTTTTCCAAGATCGACACCAGCAATCTGGACCCGGTATATAAGAGATGGGTTGACAATTACCCAGGCAGGGCTGAACCGGTGAATCTGGTTTTCGAGTTGATGCAAAACGAACGCCTTGAGAAATTCCTCATAACTAGTACTTTTTGAATATCAACTACAACCGACTGGATAAAAAAAAAAAAGAGAAACCCATCAAGATATTCAAAATCGTTGGCATTGTATAAGACGCTGCAAAAGGTATAGATTGGGATATCGGACATGAACAAAAAAAAAACTCCCGCAGATACGCAAGCTATAACACAGGCCATCCGCCACAGTCCTCGGGCTATTCACATCACCGTGCAGATACAGCAGTCACATTCCTCGTCGCCGCAGTCGCATCCAAAACACGGTTTCGACACGCCCTTGATGGGCTTCTTGATCGAGCCCCCGGAACTGGTGGAGGGGAGCGTGCAGTTGATCGGCGTTGTAATCGAGGTGCCCATGGTGGGTGGAGGGTTTAAGTCAAGGGCACTATCTTGCGGAATTTAGAGAATGAGATGACGTGCCCCCGAGATCTCTTTCAAGGTTGTATAATAAAGGGGGGACAATTTGGATGGAGAACCTACCTGAAACACAGAAAACTCTACTGGGAAATGAAAGGAAGAAATCAGACGATAATAATAAAGCTCAAGGGGGGGAAAGTGGAGAGAGAGAGAGAGAGAAAGAAGAGAGGAGATTACCCGTAGGTCACGGATGTCGCAGCAGGCAGCCATATATTGGGCCACTGAGACCCTCCCACGTCCCTAGTAAAACTTATTCAAATGCACTGAGTTGGGCAAGGAAGTCCTCAAATATCAGGCTAATTAACTCGAATATTCTCCGTATTGCGAGAATGCCAAATCAAGGTCCGAACTACAGCCGATCAAACATCTTAAGGGGAATACAGCCCTGGAGAATGAAAAACAAATCACGTCATAAAAAGTATGTACAACAGCAACTTTTGGATCATCAATCATGTGCACCGCCGCCGGGGTATCGTCTAGTCATCTCGGGGGGTTTCAAGCCCTGTCTATCCATTACGCATCCATCCCATCACAAGTCGTCAATTCACTCTACAGCTGCTCCACCCAGGGCGCGGCACCCGCCTGCATCTGGTTCAGCCACTTGACCAGCTCGATGAGCTCGGCCCGGCGCTCGTCCTCCAGCTGCTCCTCGTCGCCAGTCAAAACCGACTGGAAGACGGGCAGTAGGCGCTGGGTGAGGTCGCGGATGGTGGGATCTTCCCATTTGTCTGGAACCGACGTTAGCTATCATTCAAGTAAAACAAAGGGGAGTGAAAACGTACACATCTGACAGATCATGCGGTAAAGGGGCTCGTTCTCCTCATAATCGTTCTTGAGGGGCAGGATGTCCACGAGCACGGGCAGAACCTCCTTGGTCGGGACACTGTCACGGTGGCGCAGGATCATGCGACTGACACAGCCAGTGGCATTGTCCTGGAGGCGCGAGACGTTCATTTGCAAGCAAGACTCGAGGCGGGAAAGGATGGTGGGGAACTCCTTGACGATCTCGGCATCCGCGGTCGAGTGCTCGACGAGACGGCCGACAGCGTAAGCAGCGTTGGACTTGGTCTGGGGGTCCTCATCGCCCAGGCGGTGAAGCAGCAGCTTGAGGAAGCCGGACGTGAATGGGGTCACGGCGGCGCCCATGCCATTGATGCACTCAGCCAGCACACCGACAGCGGTGGCACGCTCCAGGGACTCAGTGCTGCCTGCGTAGCGAAGGATAGTCTTCTCAAACACCTTCCACAACTCAGCAAAGCTCTGACCCAGGGCGGCAGCCATGCCCGAAACCACGTCCAGGGCAGTGTCCACGACCACCCAGTCGAACTCAGAAGTCTCGTCACCGGCAACCAGGGTGTCCTCATCGGGGTCAAACTCGATCTGGCAAGGGTGCTGCTTCGTGATGATATCGGTGACCATCTGGATCACATTGTGAAGCGCCGTCTCGTCAGCAATGAGGGCCGGGCCGCAGTAGCGGAGGTTCTCAGCCATGTTGCGGTTGATATCGGCGACAGTAGCACTGGTATCGACCTGTCAGCTGAAATTTTCCAAAAGAAAATCAAAAAAAAAAAAAAAATTGACATGATATGTTTATCAGATAAAGTTCGCGTTTCACATCAACCACACTCTTTGGTGTGTCTGAGTGAGCTGGGTTAAGCGGTGATATCATCATGTAAAACTGAAAAACAAAACAAAACAAAACGACGTGAAAACAAGAAAAAAGATGAACATACCGATCGTCCTCCTCAGTCCACATCTTAATGGTGGCAGTCATGAGGATCTCACCGAATTTCTTAACCTCCTTAGCCGGCTGGACCTGCAGGGGCAGACCAGGCTGCCACTTGGGCATCTGGCCGCTCTCCTCGGCAATGGCAAAAAGCATGGCGTACGAGCGGTGCAGAGTGCTGATGGTGCTCTTGCGAACACCCTCGTAGGGATGCTCGGCCAGAGGCATCACCATCTCGATGGTCTTTTCAAAGTAGGGTAAGAATGAGCTGCGGGTGTGAGTGACGAGATCGCCAATAACCTCGACAGCGATTTCCTTCTCCAGCGACAGGGGAGTGGTGGCGGTGATGTCGTCCCAGGCGTCCTCGTCATCCTCGACATCGACGTCCTCGATTTCGCCTTCGACGTCGTCGTCATCATCGGCACTGGCAACCTTGACCTTGCGGCCAGCAACAGTCACCTCTTGGCCGACAAGATCCTTGGCAGCTTCGCCCAGAGAGACGTCGAGTTCAGTCTCATCCTGCTCGATGCAGGCAAAGAGACCCTTGACAACGCCGTCGAGGAAGGGAGAGAAGTGCTCGGAGTAGACCTTGGCCATAGCACCCCAGAAAATGTAGGTGCTCTCCTTGAGACGGGAGTGACCCAGGTGCAGAGCCTCCTCAGTGGCACGCATCAGGGGCTCGACATACGGCTGGTACCGCTCGGGACCGGCGGCCGCAGCCATCTCGCCCATGGCGTCGGTGACACTGGCGCGGAGGTCCAGCTCTTCCTCGCTGTCTTTGACGGCAGCGAACTCCTGTAGCAGGTGCATCGACTCGTCGAAGAACGACAGGAACGAATCACCGGCAGAGGAAGCAAGCGAGCCAAGAGCACCGGCCGCCAGAGCTTTGATCTTGAAGTCGGGGTGCTTGAAGAGCTTGTGCAGAATGGGCACAAGCTCAGCCTGGTAGGGAGCGACATCATTCTCGTCCAGACCGTCGACAACAGCGTCAATGGCGCTGATGCCAGCCTTCATAATGTCCACGGTGGGGCCCTTCTCCTCACCAGTGTACTCCTGCATGGCGCTGGCCAGGTTCTTGAAAAGCAAGGGCATGAGGCGCTCGTGCTCGGCACTCAGATCCTCGGCCAGGTCATCCGCCAGACGGGCAACAGCATGCAGCGAGGCCTGACGCACCTTAGGCTCTTGGTCTCCGAGGAGCTGAAGGACCATGGGGAAGATGTCCTTCATTTGGGTGCTGATGAAGTCGGGAGCACCCTCGACGCACATTCCGAGGGCCATGATACCGGCACGGCGGTAGTTGGGGTCATTGTTGTTGAAGTACTGGCCCAGCGACTGCAACAAGGGGACGACAACCTGGCTGGGAGGCAGGCTCTGGGCGAGCATGTCCAGAAGACCCAGGGCGGAGCGCGCCGGGGTGATATCATCATCAGCCGAAGGGGAGTCATCCAGTTCGGTGACAATGTGCAGAGCGCTACGGGTGAGCTGCTCACCAATCCGCATGCCCTGGATCTTGAGCTTGCGGTACTGCACACACTGCATCAGGAAGCTGATGGCCTGGGTGCGAGTGTCTTCATCGGCCTCGGCATTGGCAGCGATCTCGTTCATGAAGATCACGAGGTCCTTCAGGTGAACGGTCAACAGGGCGGGATCGCAGCCGAGCAGGGTCTGGAAGACCTCGAAACCCTGCATGACGCGGTCGTCGTCATTCTGGTCGATGGCTTCTTTGAGGACAGCAACCATGGCCGGGACCATGCCCTGGAAGACGCGCACAGGGGCTTCGTTTTCTTCCGAATCAAGGTGCATAGCCAGCTTGCTCAGGGCCAAGAGAGTGTTGATGCGGACCTCGGCGCTCTCGGGGTCCCGAATGGTCTTGTCAAACAGGGTGAACAGATCGTTGAACTTCTCCTCGAAGCCCTCGCCCAGAGTCTCCAAGATAGTAAAGAGGATGTAGATGGAGACAGCACGCTCATCCTGGTTGCCGCCGCTAGCAGCTTGCAACAAGATAGAGGGCAGATCAGCCCACTCGCCATCCTCCAGATCGATCTTGGCTACAGACGAAATGATCCGGGCCACAGAGTGGCGGACAAGCGACGAACCTTCGCCCATGGTTGACCGAAGCAGCTGCTCCCGGATCTGGGGTTTTTGGTCGGCGGCAATCTTCAGCCAGTGCTTGGACACGTTCGAGCGGGCCTCGACGGCAGCCAGCTGGCGCAGATTCGGGTCCTCATGGCCAGTGGCAATCTGGATGAGCAAGACGAGCGACTGGGGCTGGTTGTAGAACTCCTTTTGCAGGATCCCGGTGGCCTCCTTGACATTTCCCTGGGAGGCTGCAGGAAGACGTGAGTTGGGGAAATTTTGTTGAACCTCGACAAGGCAGCGACTTACGGTTCAGGATGGTCTGCAATTGCTGCAGGAATCGTCCTTGATCCATGATGCAAGGGTGTGATGAGTGAGAGGGAAAGATATTTTTTTTTTCACTCAAACGTGGACGTCGCGGGGTTGTCCCAGGCCCCTGTCTCAGAGGTTCGGCAACCGGGGCAAGATAAGCAGTTTGTCTTCGAAAAAAGACAAATGGCTCAGTGGGTATCACAAAAAAACAAAAGAGACAAAAGAGAAAAAGAAAAAGAAAAAAGGAAAGATGAGAGAGGAGGGAAAGGAGGGTGGTGGGAGGGAGAAAAAAAAAAAAACAGCGGCAGAAAAAAAAAGTAGCAGGGGTGGGTCGGATGCATCGGGTTTAGTGTGGGCCTTGGGCACTCATGTTGTGCTTCACATTTGGATTTCTCTCGGCATAGAATGGGATGAAATATACAATTAGATTCATAAAATTAGGAAAAGCTAAGTTTCGAATAACATTGCCGGCAGTATGCAATAAAGAGTCAGGGAAGACAGGATATGTAGTGTGCATGAGCACTCTATATATCGACCCAGGGCATTGTATCAACCGAATTCACTCGAGGTATAAATTCCTCAGTGCAATTTAATCACAACACATCTAGGATAATCGCAAGGGTTGAAAAAAAAAGCAAAGCATATATATATAGTTGAAAAGATTGTAAGATTGCAAATAGGCTCCGCGTAGGTAGATTGATAACCAAGAAAACTCCCAGCCAAGTCCTATAACTCCAATTCTCTGCTGTTGCTTTCGCATTGACCACAGAGACATCTCGTTTACTTGTCCAATTACTCCCAGCACACAAACCCCCATAGAACCTAAACAGAGCCAATATCTAAAGAAGCGCCTAGTAGTCGTCAGAGTCGTAATCGTCATCCACCAGCAATGAACGGTAGCCACGCGAGGCGAGGTTTGCTTCCAGGCCGCCATCCGAGGCAGGGTCGAAGTAACCTGTAGATGTCAACTATTGCTCTAATCGCACTGACGTAGTGGTGGAGGTAATGATAGTTAAGAAAAGAAACTTACCACCGCCGCCAAAGTAGCTGAGAGCCACCGGAAGAAAGATGAGGGCATGAGTCGCAGCGAACACGACCAGTGCCAACCAGACCCGGAAATAATAAATCTCAAAGATCTTGCTCCGGGTGAAAGCAAGGACACAGACGCCCAGCAACTTCGTCACGGTGATACCGCTGAAGACGCTGCCGCCGACATTGATCAGGGCCGTCCAAGCGCGAGCGTCCTTACCACGGAATTTGGGAGGCACTGTCTCCATGACCGAGCGCGACGGGAACATGAATGCACGGGCAATATGAGCACAGAATTCCACGCCAATGCCCACACATATCACCAAATTGACCAGCGACACGGCGTTCAACGACACACCGACAATGGCCATGGTCCCAATGATATCAACCACAATCATGACCACCGTGGTAGTAATGACAGCACCGGTGGCAACCGACCCCAGAATGACAGAGGTCAGAAGGAAAATAATGGCAACAGCAGAGCCCAAGAGAGTCCCGGTGAGTCCGACGATAGAGACATATTGGTCGAAGAAGATGTAGAATTTCGAGTACGGGAAGACATCAATGTCGTGTTCTTGCGAGATATCCTTGGCGATCCGGCGGGCTGCTATATACGCTTGGATGAAGTCGTCTTGATTCCGGAGAGGAGTGTGGCTGGCGCGAAAATGGCTGGCGTTGATTTTGGTGTGTTGCTCGTCGATCACCACGGCATCACTATACGGGGCTTTGCCTCCAAGCGGACAAGAAGCGTCGGTGGGAGCATTGATCCATTTTTCGGCGTAGTGGATGAATTCGGGCCCTTCTGGCATTCCATATAGAGAAATGTTCCATGGCGGGACGCGGTCCTCAAAGCAGAGCTTGCCACTCTCTTTACAGCAAGCTTGTTGAGGGTTCAACCAGTAAAAGAAATCATCGAGCCAGCTGGCAGCAGACCCAGAAATATATGAAACCTCTGGGCGTTTGGACTCTTGTTCCAGGACAAATGGCAAGGAGTACTCTTCACAAGTGGTGAATCTTCCGCAGAGTTGCTGCTGGTGTTGTCGGTTGGTGACATTGACATCACGAGTAACGAAATACACCGGAGGTCCATTGCCAAAATAAGAATCGAGGTCGTTGAAATATGGAATGAGGTAAGAGTCGCTGGGGAGAGCAATCCGCTGATCTAACCCAAGAGCAACCTCGGGAATGAACGCCAGGCCAGCGGCTAATAGACCAAGAAAGACAATCACAACGACTGCCTTCACACGGGGGTCCAGCAGGAAAGGTGCATAGACCCGACGAATGAAACTCTGCAAGGCGCCTTCTGCCTCCTGATCCTCGTAGATTTGCTCCTCGGACAATCCAAAGGAGGTTGCTTTGCGAACACTGAAGCATGGGAAACAATCGGCACGAAGAGCCTGGACTCGCTTTTGGTTCAGAGCGAGAACAGAGATGAACATGGTGATTTGCAGGATGGCATTTATGAAAACAGCCCCTGCCGCGTATGCGGCAAAGTTCTTGACGGCAGGCATGCCGACAAATGCTCCCAGAGCAAAAGCCACAGTCTCGGTCAGCGCCGACAGGAAAATACTAGGTCCGATTCTCGCAACCGCACGAGCGACACGTTCATCAATTTCTTCGTCCGGGTGACTGAGGTTGACCCGCTCAAACTCATGCACAATCAAAAAGATATTGTCAACGCCGACGGCCAAGACCAAGAATGGAATGACTTCGGCGATAATCAAGGTCACCTTGACGCCCGCAGCTGAAAATAATCCTACCGAGGCCGAGACGGACATGAGAACAATCGCAATACCTGCAATGCCCAGGGTGAATTTCGACTGGACAAGAGCATTGGCTGGATTGGTCAGGAGAGACCTCCAAGTGACAGTGACAGAACCCAGAGCCAGCGAGGCGTAAACGAACATGATCACATAGCTGATAACCACGATCTTCGCATCCGTGTTGGTGGATTTATTGAGCTCTTGCTCCAAGCTAACCTCGGCGTTAAAGGAGACTCGAAGACCGCGCTCAGAAGCCTCCTCTTGGACGACATCGAAGACGCGCTGGAAGCTGTTTTCCCAGTCAATGGCCTTCTCTTCTCCCTCGGTCCCTTGTGCATAATTGCGGACCACCCATGTCACAATGAGCGCTTGGGCATCCAGAACATCCCCGGAGCTTTCATATCCGCCGAGAATCATCTCTGGCCGCAGGGGCTGCTGGAAGTCCGGGAGACATCCGAGGTCACCGGGAGACTCCGCGCAGTGCCTTAGCCGATCTTTCCATGTTTCAGGGTCAAGATTCGCGACAGATCCACCAAAATAGCCAGTTAAGGATTGCACGACGCAAGCGTCACCAGTCGGCTTGAAGCAGACATCATCAAGATTAAGACCCTGGTCAAGCGATATCATGCGCCGTACCCGGGACTCCACGTCGAACCACCAAGTGAGGGTATCATAATTCAAAACTGGACCCGGACCCGTCTTTGAGCTGTCGTTGACTAGAAATGCTTGCTCGGCCCGGAAGAATGGTCCAAAGCTCTCGTCGAAAAATGCCTTCTCTTGTGCGGCTGCCGAGGAGGGGCTTACCCAGAGACGAACCGGGTCCGTCTCAACGGTGAATCGTAGCCAGCCCAAACTTAACAGCACCACTACAATCACGCTGGAGGAGATCGTGATCGCCGGGAAACGTGCACATGCACCACCGATGCGATGGAATAGTGCAGATAACAGAGAGTTTGGTTTATACACCCCTTGTGGCTGCTCCAAGTACCCTCCTCGTTGCACGACCTCTCCTTCGTCTTCGTCGTCACTCGGTGTTGGATCTTGGAGAAGGCGAACTCGTTCGGGTTTGCGGAACCGGCGTTCTTTGACCGTGACATAACTGGCAAGAGCCATGACAAATAGTAAAAATGCGGAATAGATGAGGATGACCGTGAAGGACAAACACGGCAAGAGTCCCACATGGCATTCTCGGTGGGTGGACACAGGTGGCAACTCAGGGCACACCTCTGGACAGTCGACACAGGAACAGCGGAATGATTTATCGGAGTCATTACAGGACTTGGGCTTGATCGACAGAGCACTCATACCTTGAGAGTCAGGGCCGCTGGGCTCAGTGCGGTAGTTGATTTGGAACGGGCTGCCCAGCAGCTTCTTGTCTCCCAAGAACTTCAAGAATTGCGAGTAATTTTTTGCACCACCGCCAATGAAATCGATTGCCTTGCCACCAGAAGCACCATTCTTGACATTTTTGCAGCTGTCGAAGAAACCGCTTTGATACTCTTCCGACCAAACATTCTCCAACTCGGTCACCAGTTGCTTGCCCGAGCTGCTTTCCTCGGTCTGTGTCACGTTGACAAAAAGCGATTGATCTGGAGAGCATGTAAAGGTACAAAAGATGTTGAAGAAGTTCTCTCGGCAGGCCGGGCAAGACGCGATAATGCCCTCGGCGAGTTTAAGGTTGCTGGAGAGTGCATCGATCTAATCACAGCATCAGATTAGCGACGATTTTGATCGACTGGACGCTGAGGTTGTCTCACCTGCTTATCTTCACAACAGATCGGGCCTTCCTCCCATTTGCTACCACACAAATCGACCAATTTCTTCCGGACCGGCTCCGCCGGTCGCTGCGCCAGCCCGTTGTCTGGGCACGGAAGCTCGCCCCCGAAGATTGATTTCTTCCCACAGTGTCCGCGGATGGCACACCGGCCCTGCTCATGAATTTTTGTCTCGCCCTGTGCGCTCACAACACCAGGCTGGAGGGCGAGAGAGCTCAGCCCGACGATCGCAGCGATCAACCCAAACTGTCGCATCCTGGTCGGGGTCGGGGTTGGAACGATAGGAAGGAGCTTGTAGTCAAAGCCAAAGCTACCGTGACGGTGTCGGTCGATAGGCACGTCGCACGCATTCAATATCGATGGTCAGCCATGCACCTGTCACGCCGTTGTGGGGACGGTTGAGGCCGAGCTCAGGAGCTGCGGGCGCAAGGAGCGACACTAATCCAAAACAGTGGACTGAGGAATGCGTCTCACGTAAACAACTCTCGGCTCGAGGTCCCAGCGAATGGGGGTAATAATGGGCGGAGGTGGTCCAGTTAAGGTAACAAACGATGAAGAGCTGAAGAAGCAAAGGGCGCCATGACGTGCACTGGACGAGGCGGAGAACCACACGGGTACCTCCGTCCCCGCACAGCGCCCACGCAACCGCAAGTACCTCGGAAGTACTGCCGGGTGCTAACGTCAGGCACACACAGCAATCTGACGCAGTCGTGGTTCGAGTCGAGGCCGGCATTTCCATCGCATGTACATCTCTACATGTTCTCGTCAAGTTGCAACTTTCTTTTGAATTCGGGGTCACCAGGGAGCAAGTTTCTGTCGTTTGACCTCGGGACCCTTGCAACATATACAGCGCTTTCAGGGTGTTCTTTAAGAACCATCGTCCTAACCAAGCCCACGGATTCTCTTGTTTATGCTTAAGATGTCCCTCCATTAAAGTAGGCCAGCCGCCTCTTCGAGAACTTCCACGACCTCCGTCTTGTTTAACTTCTCGACAACTACCCGAGAACTGGCGGTTGAGCCTCACGTATTGGGCTATTAATATCCCAGCCATTTTTGAAGAATGTTTCGAGGACATTCTTTGCTTTAGACGTGGCTGCCTCTAGTGCATAATCTGGCGCGAAGGGCAAACCACGGCGAAGAAGCTCGGTAGTAAATCGTGTCGTCCCGCCTAACCGCATCGGATCATTACTGTATCCAAGTCTTGTATGTCGAAGGGTCCAAGATAGGCGCCTGAGTGAAGCGAATCTAGTACATCTCGGAACCTCTCAATTTGTTTGTCAGCATAGAGGGAGCGCAGCTGGTCAAGGACCTCGATTGGCATTTGGATCGGGAGTGATGGCAATTGATTCGAGTGAGCGGAAAGCCCATCTGATGGAGATTGAACTTCCATTGTGAATGATGATGACACGGGGGCATTGTAATACTTATGAAATCCGCCAAGGGTTACCTACAAGACACGAGCAGGCCGTGAAGAAGCTATTTAACCCTGGCACCATTGAAGTCACGGGACCCTTCAGATGACCAATCACCCAACGGCCCGGGGGTCTCAGGTCACTGATGTATGTACAGTGCACACATTGGGACTATCGAATCTGGCATATGTATATATTCCACACCAAACCCAATGGACTCATCTTAGCTTTTTTATCTTGTGTAGCGGGATACCGTTTCAGCAGCAAAGGAGAGTCCTACCCAACGTAAGACAGCAGAGTCGCTAGTCTCAAAGGACGGATCTACTAGTAAAGATCTACAACATCAAAGGGTTACATCAATCTATGGACAAACTCTGGTGCCGAGGAAAAAGCCAATGAAACTGACTCCTTGCTAAACCGCCGTGTAGTCTATACACAAAACTCCGGGTCTTATGGCAGACCAGACAAAAATGACTGCATCTACATCGCCAAGGATTCAGTTAGCGATGAGACCAAAAATTGAAAATAAAAAACAAGAAGATATCATCAAGTGGGATGTGACATAGCCGTTTACCCAGGACCAGTTGAAATGGAACATTAAAGCTGGTCCATGGGGACATGAAATAACCATTTTAGTAGCCATCATCGTCCACTGGCTGGTAGATATGGCGCGTCCTTGTTGGATCCTTGCGCATTTGCTGGCCAGACCCCGTGAATCCCACTAGAAAAAAAAAAGGAAAGTCAGTATTTGAACAAGTTAGACAGCACGGAGAAGGAAAAACTCACCTCGGGCATTGACGCCCTCCCCGGTCCGGAACATGCTCTCCTTCTTGCCAAATTTCCCCTTGCTCTTGGTGGCAAAGTCCTTCCACTTGTTCTTGCCTTCCTCCAGCTCGCGAGTGGCCTTCACCTTACGTGGCACTTTGGCAGGACGGGCCGGTCCATCATTGGCATGGCTCGGTTCTTTTCGAGCCTGATTGGCCAGCGTCGGGTTAATTTCGGCGGCCGCCGAGATCACGCTGGGGTGTGCGGGTGCGGGTGAGGGTGACGCTGAACTGCCTGAGGTTGCATCAGCCTTGCGCTTTCGCGAATCAGTGCCAGAGATGGGCCGGAGATCCTTGGCCGTCAGGTTCTCCACCGTCGCGTAGGACTTGAATGAGACCAGATAAACGGGGTTGTTGGAGGAGCCAGTGATGGAGGTGATGCGAGCGGGATAGAAGGCGTTGTCCCCCGAGACCCAGCGGGCCAGGACATTGTCATTAACCGAAAAAGAGGCCAGCGCTTGTGCGGCCTCCTCTGTTGGCTCAACGGTGGGTTTGCGACTGGGTGGCTCTTGAGACCGCTTGTCTTTAGGAGGTGCTGGTTTCGGTGCCGGAGGTGCAGCGGGTTTGAGCTCGGCGATGGATGTTTCGGTGAGGGTTATGAGTTCTTCGAGTTCAGTTTTGAGGCTCTGAAGTTCCGTGTTGTCGGGGTCTACCTGCAAGCTCGATTGCACCGTTTCAAGCTATGCGCCATGTCCATTAGTGTGGTCCTTGTAGTTGAGTCGGTCGCACGGTCGTACCTGAAGCTTGAATTCCTTCACTTCTGCCTCAAGGGCAGCCACATCAGACATGATGGGTTGATTAGGAGTGTAGTACTAAGAAAAAGAGGAATGGTGGGCAGAAAGGATCCAACAGGGGGATAGAGCGAAAATATCGAGGCTGTCTTGAAGTGAGGAGTGGGTTGCGCGGAGTCGACGAATTTCCCACATGTCGCCCAGGGCACGTGACTGGACAAGCCTCATACATCAAAAGCGCAAGCTATCAATTTGTGTCCCAAAAGAACCAGCACCATAAGTCAGACCAAGAGATGTCAATATTCGGAAAATTGAGAGAAATATATAAATTAACCGATATCAATATAAGTGTACTTCACTTCAAGAGCGCATCCTACGACCATGGCATCTATATACAGTACCTCGATAAGCTTGATAAGGCGAGGATCGACAGTGGGACCGGATTGATACTTTCGGTCATTTCTTTCTTTTTCCTACTCAGACTTGTTCTTAGTGTTCGAATCCATAAAAAACAAGATATTCTACCCTTCAACCCGCGCGGATTTGTCCGGTCAGATAGCCCTAGAGTGTTTCTGGGTTTCAGGTGAACAATGCCACTTTCAACTCTTAATCTGCACACGGAGCCATATACTGGGACCAGACGCTGGGTAATTTCTTGATCTGCGATAATAGACTGCAATAATAGTCAAGTGATTGAACCACATAGAACCATGTCTGGTTCTACAGGAGAGTTGACCAGTTGGCCCCAGACTTTTTGCTTCCAGATGGAAACGTCATTAGAGGCCTCAAGTTATATCCATGGATTCCAAGGATTGTATTCGCCACCTCACACGAATGGGCTGATCTCGAATATCTCGGATCGTGTGGACCCTGAAGTCCCCGACCGTCAAATCCTGACACGTCGAAGGTTTTAACCTTCCAAGGTTATATTTAATGACCTCAATGCCCAAATGACTCATCATGGAAGGACATTGCCTGAGGCCAGTTCACATCAGCCTGGGATGTACACTTAGGCAGTAAATGATACTGTATTGTTAGGGGTAATAATCCAGAGGTATGAGAGAGGTAAAATGTAAAAAAAAATTTCCAGGGTCAATGGTCGAAACCTTAGAAAGAAGGCCATGGAAGTGGATTTCTAAGCAGCGGATCACCGGATCTCGGGCCAATCCCGTTCCCCTCGCCTTCACCCAATTCTCTCTCTTCTTCATCCTCCCTCTGCTTGCTTACGGTAACCAGTTCGTTTTGTGTCCTAGCCACATCGGGGCGGGTCCTTTGTCCAGCCGCATCTTGTAACCTTGCATCTTTTTCCTTTCACACCCCTCTTTCCCTGTCCAAAATCTCCCCCGCTATTGCATCTTCGATTGGCACCCCTCAATCTCATTGATAGTCACTTTTCTTTCACTCGATAAGCCCATTTTTCTTCAGAACACCCCGTGACCTTCTTTCTAAGTCCCCGCACCAGCTCCATTGGGGGCGATTGGGTTTGTTCGTGATCATCGAACAGACCACCTCAGCAATTTATCGATCTTGAACGACGGGCGGAAAGCCCGACCTGTTTCACCCCACTTCGTCTCGCGTCGACCTTGCCACCTATCTCGATCCTATCCCTCTACTCAGACGGGCTCCTGTCTACCGGTTGAACATCATGGGCGATTACGACCAGCTTTACCAGCAGGGGCTGTACCTCGACCCCAACCAGCAAGATCTCCTTCTGGCTGCCCTCTCCTCCAACAACCCCTCCCAGAAGCCCGAACCCAATGCTTCCTACATCAAACCTGATCACAGCCCGGATCAAGCTTCGTCAAATGGTCCTAGTGGTCCTCCGTCCGACGGTCTCGACGGCAGCTACTCCAACCCCAATGCTTTTCGGTATGCCGATGACGAAAGTCCCTTCCTGGACTTTAACCCCGAGGTGGATTTTGAGTTCCCCAACTCAGAGGATCTGATTGGGGATCTTCCGGGCAGTGCGTCGACGTTCGACTATGAGCTCGGCGAGAAGAGGAAGTCCATGGACGGCAAATCTGAGATCGATGGCGAGGAGAACGGGAGAAAGCGACGGGAAAGCGAGGCGAAGAAGCCTGGGAGGAAGCCACTGACCTCGGAGCCAACAACTGTATGTTCCCCTTCACTTCGCTGATTGATTGGCCGGAACTAATGCCCCAACAGAAGCGCAAGGCTCAGAACCGCGCCGCGCAGAGGGCCTTCAGGGAACGCAAGGAGAAGCATTTGAAGGACCTGGAGACCAAGGTGGATGAGCTGCAGCAGTCGTCAGACACGGCGAATCAAGAGAATGGCTTGTTACGCGCCCAGGTGGAACGATTGCAAGTGGAGCTGCGCGAATACCGCAAGCGACTCTCGTGGATGAGCAATGGTAGCGGCATATCGGCAATGAGTGCCATCCCGGGTATTCACTCCAAAGGCTCCCAGGGCCTTCACAACAGCGAGTTCTTGTTTGATTTCCCCAAGTTCGGGGACTTGCCCGGTGGACATCTTTTCAATGGGCAAGCGGGGAAGAACGACCAGTCCAAGTCCAAGGACAACTCTCCTCGTGCTCCGGGGGTGTTGAGTCGCGACACAGCCAGACCCAACACCGGCACGAATGCCGCGGGTACCAAGGCGAACGGCGCACGCTCCAACGGCACCCCCAGCAGCTCAACCTCGTCCAAGCCGGGCTACAATCACAAATCCCCTCTCGATGTTTCGACCTCAGACTCCCCATCATCATCATCCGACTCGCATCAAAGTCAGCTACTTTCGTCGAACGGAACCTCACCCGAGCCAAGCATGAACTCTCCCCACGACGCAAAGTCCCACGAGGCACATCATGGGGATGCTTGCGGCATACACACCACCATTGATGGTGAAAAGTCTTTCTGCGCGCAACTTGGCATGGCTTGTGGCAATATCAATAATCCCATTCCAGCCGTGCGAGATCAAAAAGCCAAGTCCAACAGCGTTTCCAACAACACGTCTAACAATACGCCTGGCCGAACCGAAGAACCCACCGAGGGCTCTGGAGACGACACTCTTGGACTCGACTGGCTGGCACAGCAAAATGGTGGTCAATTCGATCCAGTGCTGTTTGGCGACTGGCGCGAGCCCCAAGACGCTGTACTCTCTCAGGACTTTGGATCCTTCTTCAATGATGCATTCCCTCTGCCGGACTTGGGCAGTCCATCTCACAACATCACCGAGGCGGCCACTGAGCAACCGCCCAAGAAGGATGCTGTCAGCCAAAACGATAAGAAACTGGAGGATGAAGTCGTTCCAGGAGAGGACAAGTCAAAGATGTTGTCGTGCACGAAGATTTGGTATGTTTACCAACCCCGTACTATAGCTGTTTCTATTTCTAATACTGACATAATTTTGGCAGGGATCGGTTGCAATCTATGGAGAAATTCCGCACCGGCGAGATCGACGTTGACAATCTCTGCACCGAGCTTCGCACCAAGGCGCGCTGTTCAGAGGGCGGCGTAGTCGTGGACCAAAACGATGTCGACGCCATCATGGGCCGAGCCAGAAACCAGCTTTGAGCTGTAGCTCGGTATTCCGAATGGCCCAGCATCCCGACCTCATTTCACGACTCACGCACCCCTTCAATTGTTTTATTGTCATTTTGTTCACTCATACCCACACCTCGAACGCAGGAACGAAGAATATTTGGCTAGGAAAAATACGCATCCTTCACATGGATTTGATTTGGAACAATGCAAACTTGACGCCCTCGGCGCTTCTTTTTTTCAGTCTCTCTCTTTTTGGGGTGGCTAACCTGCTTTGGTTTTTCTGTCTTCTCTCTTCTCTCCATTCCTGTTTGTTTCTTATTGTTTAGTAGTAAGTCTCATTTCATGTTGCCTCGACACCACCTGTGTTCCATTCGATTGCAGAAGAGTGGAACCACGCAGTTTGTCATACGCAGTTTCACCATTGCCTTTTACTTATTTGAGAGACACGTTTTGTCTGGCTGCTGGACGTTAGGACTCGGTTGTATTGGACAGGGGGGTTAATTCAAGGGCGGAACAAGGCGAATTTGATTTCTTGGGTTGGCGTGCGCTTTGATTGCAATGTCTCCTTGCTCTTTTCCTTGTAAACAATTTTTGCCTTTTTTTTTCTCATCTCTTGCAACTCACTGCTGGTAATTGCCCTAGTTTAATCTCTAGTATTTCCTTGCTGTCCCCAAGACTATTCATGACCATAGCTCCCGGGCTAGATTCTTAGTCTCGGGGATTATTGTGAATCCAACTGGGACAACCCAGGATGCTATGTTCGTCTCGAGAGTGATTTGTTTGAGGATCTACACTTCAACTGCATAGATAGCAACCCGGAAACACAAAACGAAGCTGCAAGGGTATCGATGTTGGTCTCTTCTTTCAGGGAAAAGGAGGTAAAGTACAAAAAATGAAGAAAAGATATGAGGATAAACAGGGGGAAAGGCTGATTGTAATTTTTTTTTTCTCTTTTTTTGCGTTCTCTCATTTTTTTCTTTCTTCCTCGGTGTCACAGCGTCAACATCAACGTGCTCTCCGCGGACTTCACCATAAACCCGCTCACCCCCGAAGGGACCGTATCCATATGCCTCAAGAGCCGTGGTTCGACCCCCAAGCAAGCACCCAGATGAGGCCTGACAGACAGGAACATCCCGGGTTTTCTCGAGGAACACGAAAGCAGGACTCAATCTCGCTGGAAGAAAGGAAGTGGTAAAAATCGAGGGGAGTTTGCAAATGTTTCACCAGGGGGAAAAAGACACAAAAGAATTAAAATATGGCGCAAGCGCGGGACATGGAATCAGCATGAAAGGGCGTAGAAGAACGAAGCAGTCGTTGGAGGTCGACGGCCTGAAAGAGATGGCCGAGAACGACAAGCACGGATCTCCGATCAGGCGTCACCAGACGGGGCAGGCTTGTCGCCCGACGGAGTCGACGGGGCGGGAGAGTCGGCTGAGCCAGCACCTCCCTTGTAATTGCCCCGGCCTCGTCCACCACGACCACGGTCTCCTCGGCCCCGGCCCCGGCCACCGAATCCACCCCGACGAGCACCCTCACTGTCACTGGCACTCTGGTAGCCACGCTGGCCGGCGTTACCACCGCCCCGGGCACTGGACTGCCATGTTCCGGCGTTGCCCTGGCCACGAGGACGCTCTTCAAAGAACTTGAAGTTCGGCTTGCGGGGTTGGCCAGGAGGAGTGGACTTCTTGTGCTCCGTGGGTTGGCGATCCAGAGCAGCCTTGGCCTCCTCGACGGTGGAGAATGTCACAACGTGGTTGAATTTGCCGTATTTCTCGATCTTGACCACAGTGGCCTTGTCTTCTTCGGGAAGCAGGTCACGGATCGCCTGCTCATTCTCAACGTTGGACACAAACAATCCGTTGCTGGGCTTCTTTTCTCCACGAGGGGCGGGGGACTCGCTCGCCTTATCAGGCTGAGCCGTGCCGTTTGTATCGGCACCAGCGGCCTTTTCTTCCCCGGCAGGCTGGGCCGAAGCAGCAAGAGGTGGCTGGGGGCTAGGAGCCTTGGGGATAACAGGGGCCGGCGAGGCACGGGCGGGCTGACCCTTGGCTGGGCCTTGCTGGGCAGGCGCTGGACCACCCCGAGCCGGAGGAGTTTGACCAAACTGGGGAGTCACGGCAGGCACCCGAGCGGCACCGGTGGGAGCGGGGGAAGCGGTGGTGGCAGGCAGGCCACTTGCAACGGGCTGAGGAACACCACCGGCCTGGGGCTTGCCACTGCGGTGAGCGAAGTTGAAACCTTGAGCCCGCATCTCCGTCGCAATACGTCCACCCTCGATCTCCAGAACCAGGTATCCAAATGCGGCATCCGCCAGGTTGAAGTTCCACATGTTCTTGAAAGCGCTCTCGTCCACCTGACCAGCAGCATTACCAGCAGCGACGGGGCCGCCAAATGGGTTGCCACCGTTGGCGATGGAAGGCATCTTCTGCACCACATCCAGTGCATTGTCCAACAGAGTCTTCTGGGCCTCGTTGGACGAGATGGCCGACTCTACCTCGCCACGAACCGTCTCCCAGACATCGGTGAACGACGCCTTCGACGCGGCCAGCTTGCCACGGTAGTGATCCAGGGAGGGGTTGACGGAGAATTCGTTGTAGGAAGACCCGTAACGGAAGTGGAGACCAGCCGAGACAGAGAAGTCGGCCTTGAGCGTAACGGAGAGCTGGTTTAGCATGCCCTCGCGGGCGGGCGAGGCATGCGTGACGAATACCCGAGTTTCAGACGGGTCGTAAACGCGATTGGCGGTGTCAATTAGCTCGCCCATCTGGAGGAGTGTGGTCCACATAGTGCCTTGGCCACCGGCAATCGTCGTCTTCCCCTCGCCATTGTCGAAGAGCTTGTGCATCACCACAGCACCTCCCAATCCCAGCAAACGCAGCTTCACGCCGCCGATATCAAGCAGGCGCGAGTTGGCTTCATCAATGATATGCAGTTTGTCGACCTTGTATTCGCCGGAGCGGAACTTTTCCAGCACCCGGACATCCTCACAAGCACCCCACACTGTGTACACAGGAACGTCCAAGGTGATTCTCTTGTCGAGAAGCATGGGAAGCTCGGAGAGGGGTAGCTGCTCGGGTGCGAAGCGTTGCTTGATCGATTGCTGGGGCGGGACCTGTGCAATCGTCCGCTTCACATTCTCGGGGAGCAGAGGAGAGTATTGCGCCACATGCTTGAGGGTCCTGGTTATTTCCGGAAGATTAGCCAAGCGTCCCCGTGAGATTTTGATAACTAGGTGGGCCACCACGCCGTCTTGCCATCGGGCACACCGGACATGTCAAAAAGTCCCTAGGGCTGGACTCACTTGTCTGCAATACGCTCCAGCGAAGTATCATCGTAAAAACCAAAGTCACCCGTGTGGATAATGTGATCTGCGCGAGCTTGCTTGGCCAACTCATTCAGAGACTTCAGGTTTCCTACACCCCAGGCTCATCAGCACCGTTCTTTTCCCGAAAGTGGCCAAGGGGTCTTACCTCGGACATCCGCAATGCAAAGAATTCTAGTAGGGCCATTCTGGATCACTTTGCCATTGTTGGGAAGAAGCGGTGCGGCCCCGGGCACAGGACCAGCGGGCGTCGCACCGTTCGAGAGAGGATAGCCTTGAGCACCGAAGTTGTGAGGGCGGGGCTGGAATTCGCACGAATGGAATTGTTAGTATTTTGATCGTCCAGCTCATTGTGTGGGAGTATTTCGATAAATCAGGAAGTTTGCGGCGAACCGCGAAAGCGAGGGGAGACGGTCTGGAGGAAGGTGCACTTACAGAAGCCATGAGTATCGGCGGAGTCACCACGTCAAGGGCACTGTCTGGCTGGGGAGATGAGGAGGAGACAGAGGAGAAATAAAGACGGAAGAGGGAAGGGGAGATGGAGGGGTGACGTCGAAGGGGAAGAAAGTTGAAGAAGATCAACTTCCTCGCGATGAAGCAACAGGCGTGACATGCAGATTAGGTAAGCACCCCTGGCGACCGCGTTTATTGCCTGTGTACTTGAGTGTAAGGAGATATCCATGGATAGGTCGTTATGTTTATATTTACGAGCCAAAAAACTATTCACTGAGCATCTCCGTGCCTAAATTTTCCTGGCTGTTGTCTGAAAGGTCGGTGGTCACCTACTCTAGAGGTTTGATCTTGTCTGCTCAAGTATATCTCAAGGCTCTGTCGCACTGCGTCTTTTTCCGCAGGCATATTCGGTATAGTATACCTCGGAATTCCGTTATGAATTTTCATACACGTGCCCATATGTAGTTTAACCTAAGCTCTGCAAGTATTGAATGGAATGACACGGTCTTCCCAAGCTCTGTTTATGACTATGTCCTCGAGCCACTGCGAGAGGGGGGGTCAAGACTGAGAATGAATTGAATCAAGGGTAAAATCTCGTCTGAAGTGCTAATTCACTACTATAACAATCACAGCTCCTCAATATGGTTATCGAAGACATGCTGTAGTTTCTGACCCTGTTTATTTACGGCCCCCGGCAAGTACTCAGGCTCAAACAAAGATCGAATTGATCGGGGTCCTTCCAGGGCTAGCAGCGCAAAGTGGCCACCGACAGTCGGACGAGCCCGACACAGCACCGGGACGCCGGGCTCATTGCCAAGTGCCGATGTCGCGACATATCGATCAGAAAACGGCCAGGTGTGCTTGCCGTTGGTCATGAATGCCCACAGGTCGTCGACGAACTCGTCCCGCGTGCTCGTCTCAAAGGTACCGGCCAGCCACATATTCCAGTCGGACTTGGCCCAGTCCTGGCGGTTGTCTAATGGAACACCGTACTCGCCCCGCGAAGAAGAAAAGAACTCGCTTCCCATTTGATACGCGGCCTCTGGGAATGTCTTCAGTTTCAGCAACACATCCGGATAGAGGTTGTATGGGGCCTTCCATGTTTCTGGGAGATCGGGGTACTGTAGCACGAAGTGGGTCTTGTCATCATCGGTGCCCAGGCCTTGCTCGAAGAGCAGATCTGCATGCTGCTCGCCGACTTGGGAGTAGTAGTCCATGCCGCTGAGTTCACCGAACGCCTTGAGTCCCACGGCAGCTTTGATGGCCAGATTGGTCTCGTTGGGGAGAGGCCCAGCGGCGTCATTGGAGGAGAGTTGGTTGGCAATATTGATGCTGTTGTCCACCAGGTAGTCGGCGTATTTCTGGAAGATTTGGATGTATTGAGCTGCCCAGCTGATGTCGCCAGTCGCGCGGACGTAGGCGAGCGCCAGAATTAGTAAGTTACCGCTTTCTTCAATTGGCATTGGCTCGGCCTTCTGGTTATCGTGTCCAATGGCATGTGGATAGTGGAATCCAATATCGTGAATGGCGTAGGGCAGATGCCAGCGGTCCGCAGCCAAGTACTTCATCACGGGCTCCAACAGCAGGCGGATGTAGTCTGGATCTAAGACATAGTAGATGGGGAAGGCCGGCATGATCACATCGATGGTGTTGACATTTCCATCGCTGGATAGTTCCTTGATGAATGCCAGTACGTTGTCCGTCTCAAGCGACTCGTTCGGGATGGTCACATCAATTCCACCGTATGCTTGTCGTGTCGAGAGGGCGACAATATCCGCATATTTGGGACCAGCCGCGGCTGTGGCCGAGCCAACTAGTTCTTGATCCAGCTTCAGGGACTCCAGAAGGGCATTTCCATAGTCCTCCATGAAAAATGAGAGCGCCTCCGGGGTCGTCGGATACCCGGCTCGGTAGTACCCGGTGTATGCCTTACCTAGATAGTTGATGGCCGCCTCTCTTTCGTACCCAACGACAAAATTCACAGAGGCACCACCGGTGACTTGGCCCAACTCATGTGCCAGGCCAACGACACTGCCCGGAGCCCACAACCCTTCCTGGCTAGAAAGCTTTCCCTTTTTCGCAAACAACCCTCGAACCACATCGGGACTCCCTGAGAGTGCAGACAGATTGCTGAGATCAGAAGGGCGGGAAGTGAAGACTACTTGGCCCCATAGAGCCATATCGTCAATCTCGGCATATGTCGTTGCATTAGGTACCGTGAGCGAGTAAATCGCAAGCCCGGCCTTTTCTTCAAAGTCGCGCGCCGAGCCTTCGTCCTGGCCAGTCCACCGACCATCGATGTCGGAGTAAATTTGGATATTTTGGCCTTGCGACTCGGACACATGGACCGTCAAATAGCCTGCCAGCTCATAAATTAGCTTAAAAGAATTTATCAGGAACCATGAGGATGGTTTACTGAAAGGGAGCGATTGCCGAAGATAATTCGAAGGCGAGACCGGAGAAAGAAAGTCCAATGTGACCTCCGCCGGCCCAGCAGTAAGATGGAAGAGGGAGTGAGTGGCGGTATACTCGGCGTGGTGCACGGTGGCAGGACGAATATTGTTGGTGCCTGGGTCTGGCACGCCCATCAAACTGTACGTTTGGCCATCTACACGCACAAGAACCGACCAGCCGAGTTCCTGCCCCGCCCAGAACTGCGGTTCGGCATAAGGCAATTGCTTGACGCGATCACTGGGCATCCAGGTCGACAGATAGGGATTGCGGACGGCCAGCGGGTAAGATGGCGGAAGGGCCGAATGATAGGAGACATGGCCCTGGTCGCCACACAAGAAAGAAAACACCGACGCACAGAGGGAACCCAGTCCCAGGCGACTTTGCAAGTTAAATCGCATGTTAGATGGTCGGAGATTTTGTATCGAAAACTATTCAGACGTTGGATGCTTGACCGGGCGCATCGAGCGCATTGAGTTGTGAGGGAATGAAGTAGTCGGCAAGTGATTGTAAGCCGGAACGCTGCTATGCCTAAAACAGACAAAGAGGCAAAGAGATTAGGCAGAAAAGGAAGTTCTGATGGCGACGGTGCTGATCGCCAATCCTCTGGCGTCATCTGAGACGGGGACAACCCCACCGCGCAATGTCAATGCTGCTGATTGCGACAACACTCCATTTTCGGAATAGCATGTTTGGGCTAAATCCATTGACCCCGGGATGGGTGGCTTGGCGTCGTGGAAGGTCTCAGAATCAGACTGAGAATGTTCAAAAGATGGTTTAAGGCACTGGGAATTGATTTAGAATGCAACTGGGAGAGTTCAGATGGAAAATGTCAATTGTCTGGATCCGGTGACCTTGCTTGCCCTACCTTGCACTGCTATACATGGCATCGTTAACTTCATCAGCCTAGTAAACATAGTGTGTCTGGAGAACAGCATTCATTTCTATTTACTCAAAACCACTACAGCTGAGCCTTTTCGATGCGCCGGCCAATCTCATCGAAGTGGATCTGCTTTCCGGTCACCAAGGCTTCCTGGAGATAGGACCCAATCTCAACGGCCTTGACCGCATTCGTGAGCTTCATGGGAAGAGGTGTGTTATCCAGACACGCCGCCGTAAATTCATTTGCTTCCTGCACAAAGGCGGGACCATATCGACCCATGAAGTTCGGGGGCACTTCGCGCGTGATACCGCCAGAGTGGTAGTGGTTCACCAAGTTGCGCTGGGGATTGCCATTGACCGTCAGCTTTCCCTCGGTGCCAATGATCTCAGTAGTATCCTCCTGGCCGTGGGCCATCATCCGCGAGCAATAATAATAGGCAATCTTGCCGTTTTGGAATTCCACGATCCCGACAGCATTGTCGTAGTCTTTGTGCTTCTTGAGTTCTGGCTGGACGGCGGTGATGCCATGGGCTGAGATGCTTTTAGGGAGCACATCATCCCCAAAGAACCAGAGGGTCAGGTCGATATCATGGACCGACATATCGATAAAGACACCACCGGACCAGGCTGCGTATTCGACGTAGAAGCCCGATGGGTCAAACTTGTCGCAGGTTTGGCTGCGGATGATTGAGGGCCGTCCAATAAGTCCTTGTTCCATCTTATCGTGGGCATCGCGGAACGAGTCATCGAAGCGCCTCGAGAACCCACACATGACCTTGAGATGAGGCTTCTTCCTTGCGGCTTGCACCACTGCTTTGCACTGTCACCCGAGAATATTTGTTAGCCCACGTCACCGAACATAAGTCTTTCAGGGCAATCCTACCACTTCAACATCAGTAGACAGTGGCTTCTCGCACAAAACATGCAGATCTTGCTCGATGGCCTTGATGGCCTCCTCAGCATGCACAGATGTGGCCGTGCCAATAGCCACAGCTTCAATCCCAGGATGTTTGAGAATCTCATCATAGTTGCTGTATAAAGTGACACCATGGGGTTCAAGATTCAACTTGCCCCAGGCAAGTTCGGCAGGGTCAGGGGTAAAAGCTGCAACCAGCTGTGCACGAGGAGTGCGTTGAAGGAAATTGATGGCATGGAGTTTACCCACGCGGCCCAAGCCTGCCATGCCAACCTGAAGCTTTCGAATAGCCATATTGGAAATATCACACTGGATGAATTAACAAAACCAAAGTAGATGATGGTCTCCAAAACTCCATTCTAAGTCCCCTCGAGGGGGTTTAAATAATTCAGAGCGGAGCTGTATTGAATGCATGTGTCCTAGCGGAGCTTTGAGCTTTTTAGACGAAAGCAAGAGTTCCCTGCACCATTGTTTGCGTTCCAACGGAAAGAATTGCTAGATGTGCCTGAATAGGCAGTTCTAGGGCAGACCGAGCGACCAGGGCGGTGAGCTCAGGTTCTGCCGGTCGTCAATTGACTTCGGCTTCGCCCACTTCCTCGGTGGGTCGCGTTTACCCCCCAGTGGGGTTTGGTGCCGGAAAGAATCCCCTCATTTCATGAAGCAATTCTCTCCGTGTCCAAACATGAGTCGCCATGTCTGGACGACTGAGAAGGAAACGGCTTGTTGCAGGGTGGTAGGTGGACCGAGCTTGCTTCTTGCAGTGGATCGTACTAATTGACCCAGTCAGCGATGCCGGGGTAAGTCCCCGTGGGGAGAGTAGGATGGTGTGATACAAAGGACTTGCTGAACCAGCCGCCTATTGGACAGTTCGGCATTTGAAATGTATGTTCCATGCCTGAATTGGAGAAGACAATGAGATTGACCTAATTTCATAGGCGATGCCGATGACCGAGGTTGCCAGCACTGTCGACAAGCGGCAGTAGATTGTGACAGAACCAACCTTCGATTCCGGACCGGCCTGGCACTGCCCAAAGACCCCGATGCTGCGTTTCCTGGTCAAGGCCATTGGCCCCAGCTTCACGGGAAAGGCATGTCTCATCCCCATTAGGAACAACATCATGGAAACCCTAACACCGCGTCTTAGTACGCTTCCACGATGAGACTGCCGAGATTGCCGGTCTGTACTCGGATTGGCAGCCCGAGGGCCCCTCGGGATTGATCTATGATCCATATATCCACGTGGCACAACGAGGCAGAACTGACTTTCAGACGCAGGGGAGCCTCGACTTAAGGCTATCCCATGGATCTGATCTCCCATCTCAATTGTCACCGCACTCCACCACAAAAGACCCATTTTCATCGAAATCATCTTTGGTGCCTGTAACACCCAACAGAACAAGGTCGGGTTCAGAGTCACTCTATAATTTGACGGAGCGGGAAGCTGTTCTGATGAGAAACTTCGTTGAGAACATGGCCTTATGGGTGGGCTGATATAATCCAAGGGTGTCGAATAGCCCCAGCTAACACGCTGGCATCCAGGCTGATATAGCAGACCCTCATCGTCACTTTGGAACAGAGGTGCCAGTGAGGGCCTTCAAAGAGCCCGTTCTGCGCTATGCAATTCTGGCGTTTTCCTCGCGGCATCTTAATAGACAGGCCAGCGGGGATGCAACGGAGGCATTGCAGTATCATAATTGTTGCGTTCAGCTTCTGATCCCGGCCCTCTCAGGGGGCCAAGAGCAAATGACAGAAGATATCCTTGCTGCTGTTGCCATTCTTCGTCAACATGAAGAGATGGATGGTAGGCCCAATGACAAACCTCTGCGAATCTAATGAGATCGAAACTAACACTTTCAAGGGGAGGACAATCAATTTCATCTTACCGGCACCACACATATCCTTAATACGGTGTCAACACTTGGTTCATCTGGTGGTGTAGGGGAAGCTGCCGCCTGGCTTTGTCTTCGTGAAGATATCTATATTTCGCTGACTCGACAACGTCCGTTGGGGACCAATCTCCAGAGCTTTGATCAGTCTGACGTCTTTCAGAGAGATGATGATTTCGCATGGTCAAGCAGAATGGTGTTTCTTCTCGCGAAGGTCCTTCAGAACGCTTTCACTCAATCTGCCTCGACGCATGGCATGGACCTTACAATTGAAGAGTGGTATTCTTCAAAGCCGTCCACGTTTGAACCTATTAGGGTTGTGCCGCGAGGACCAGAGCGTGGCCAACGCTTTCCCGTCATTTGGATGCTCTTACCAGTGCATGGTAAGTAAAAGACTTTGTCCATATATAGGACCATACCGCTGGATTTAAATTGACACCGCTGCAATGAGGATAGTGATTGGTCTTCAGTACTATCACATTGCCAAGATTGTTTTGGCTCTTTCTGAATGCCCAATGGCCTCGTCGGCGTATGAAAGCCTACGGCTATCACGGGCTGTCGAGGTATGCTCTAGATCTCTCTTCTCAGTTGCAGTTGATGGGCTGATAGGTCTAATCATGACCCAGAGAAATATCCGTCATCACCTGCTTGTGGTCTTGGGACTGGCGCAGTCAAACGTTAAGGCCGAGAATACGTTGTTCACGGCGAGGCATAGCTTGATGGCTTGTAAGTTGGCACAGACTTTTGTTGATTCCCCGCCCGTGAATATTAAGTCTGTTCCATTGTGAGTATATGCTAATGATTAATGGAAGGGGGCTGGGTCCTGCGGCATCGCCTTGACCAGGAGACCGCAGAATCTCTGTTACAGGCTATGCACACCAGGACTGGATGGAACATGGACTCACTGGTCAAAGCACTGCGCAAACAGTGGAAAGAGGAGGATGAAGGCAACGAAGGCTAGTGGCCGCCTGTGCTGAAGCAGGGCCTCATGGGACAAGGGACATAGAGAACTAATGGACTGGGGAAAAAGGTTGGGCAGTGTGAACAACACACCCTGATCACAAGGGAGCTATCCCTCCAACAATGGATTGGTTGCAGAAGGCGACTGTTTGAGATGAGGCGTCGTCCTCGATCCTCACTTTCCTACTTTGACCTGCTCCCTCTTACCACCCACACACTCTCCATCTCCATCTTCTACATTCAAGCATCTGCAGTGCTTCTCTTTCATTCAATCTTTATTCAACCATCCAAAGCCAATCTGCTTACGGGATCAAAGTCCCACAATGGCTCTCTCGTTCAAGAAACTCTTCAACGGCTTCCGTGGTAACCGTCAAGATCGTACCCACGAGAGCACGCCTTCAACCATCACCCCTATCACAACTGCCGAGCCCATCATCTTTCCTCCCATCGTGGAAAACATTCGCCCCGACTCAGCTCGTCACACGCTTGCCGTGTCGCTGAAGAAGCTGGCCAAGCGCTTCCGAGCCATCACCCGGCGTGGCCGATCGGCCACCAACATTGTGCCCTTGGCTCCGAGCAAGAGCCGGCCTGCTCCCCTCCGTGGGATTCTCAAGAATCCCACCATCGCCAATGAGGGCAATGTCCGCTCTGTCTCATCCCCCGCCGAGCTTTAATCCCCCTGCGGTCCCAAAGACCGAGGGTTCATTTCGTCAACGATCGCGGCCCAGCACGGCGTGAAGCCGTCGACCGAAGCCGCTGAGGAGTGCGAGTGACCACCACTCGCCGAACAGCTCGCTGAGTGCGCACCAGAACCCAAGAGGTCCGGTGCGCACGCCAGCGACACACCCTCGGTGTGTCTGTCCAGCGGTGCGTTGTGAGGGATGGGAGATGGGAGGGTGGAGGGAGGACTTAGGGCTTGGGAGGAATGGGGCCTCCATCAGCGATCGACCTATGCGCTGACTAGGGGATTGATGCCGGGAGGATACGGGGGGACTTAGGGCAAGGACGACAAGTCTAAGTTCTCGGAATGCAGCTGGTTCCTGCCCTTGAATTTTACATGCCATGGAGGAAGTACTCTGTACTGTACAAGTAAGAATATAGATCTAAAGCCGCGCTGGTTGCATCCAATCTCAGCTTCGGAACAGCCGCAGACCACCCTCTTCCCGGTCACTGTCACTGTCTTCGCCACTAGCACTCTCATCTCCCTCGCCGAGCAATCCACTGGCCGTTTTGCCAAGCAGCGAAGCAAAGAGCTCGTCCCGGGCACTGATCGTCCACGAGCCACGGTCCTCAGGGGCCATGAAGTTCTGAAGCTTTTCGTGCACATTGAATCGCATCTTGCGGCCCTTGGAGGCGCGTGTATCAATGTCCCGCTTGACTTTGTCGTTGCGCATGCCCGTGACGGGGTGGATGGGCAGCCGGGACGGCAATTGGTGCAGTGTGTCGAGGCCGCTGGTCATTGCGTCTGAAGAAGACATGCGCTGCTCCACGAGGTCGCGGAGAAGAGATTGATAGAAAACGGTATCGTCGTAGATCGGCTCCGGGCGATTCTCAGTGAAATTGGTGCCATTGGACTGGGATGCTGCACGAGACCGTTTGGTAGCCCGTTCCCCAATTTCCGTAGCAATTTGAGCATCGAGCACAGCGGTAATTGTCTGTTGGCGACCAGACGCCGAGCCCATGAGCTTGCCTCGGGCGTTAGGGAGAGGAGTCGAAGTGCCGCGGACTTTCTGGGACCATTTGTCGAGAATGGCTCGACGGTGGGTCATTGATTCGGACTCCAGGTCGGCCATTCGCTCCCAGAGAGAGGCTGAGGAAGTCGATGGCGACACTGGAGAGGGTCTTTTCCGCTTTTTAGAGCCTTCTGTAGCCTGGGCATCTGCCAGGGCGGTACGCAGGTCCTCTAGCGTCGACCACAGAGTGAGGGCAGCGGATTCTGCCGATTTGATTGCCTCGGCGTCCACCCCGTTGCTCTCATCTTCATCATCCACCTTTGCGACAATTTCATCCACCGCCGTCAGACCTTTCTGAAGCTTGATCCGAGAATTAAGAATCCCATCAAAACAGGTACGTTGCTCCTTCACAGCCTTTCCCTTGGCAGCATCTGCCTGGGCCGCTTGAGAGAGAGTCGCAGCAATGGTTTTCTGATCAGAGGCCATCAACCTCCGTAGCTCCCCACGATCACCAACATGGCCATCACCGGTGCCGTTCTTTTTGCCATTGCCCTCCAGAAGGGATGGATTCCCGTCGGTTTCGTGACCACCACCCTCGTCTTCACTGTCCTCATCTTCGGTGTCCTCCGAGCCATTCAGAGAGTCTCCACTTTCCTCGGATTCGGAGACCCCTTCGCCTTCCTCGGATAGGCTGTCGCCCGCCGATGAGGCGCCTGAGCCGGGCGATTCTCCACCCGAGGCTTCACCTTCACTGGTGACCTGGTCGGAGTTTTCATAATTTGTTGTAGGTTCCCCGAACGGGTCATCACTGTCTTCCTCCAGTGCATCTCGGCTGACACGAGTTCCAGAATAGTGTTTCCCCAATAACGGGGCGTCACGTTTCTTCCACGTTGATTTTCTTTTATTGTTAGCTTACTTCCGAGAGAAATTTACGAGGCGCTTCTCTTACCCAACTTCCTGATAATGTTCTCTTCCGGCGTCGGGATTTGTCGTCTTGGTAGACAGCCCGGTAGCTCCCTCGCCGTCCGATTCTCCCCCGCGTTCAAGATCCTCCGGATCAAAATCTGCAATCCGTCAGTCATCCACACCAAACCTTGAGCCATTTTACGTGGTTTCACGTTACCTTTTGGGGTAGGATCTGTGAGCTCCGCCAGCTGGTCCGCCAGCGAGCGTCGTGGGCGTGCAGTGCCTGCCATGTTGCGGTGTTGAAAGAAGAGACGTTCTTGCGCAACTTTTTTTTGTATTTTTCCGTTGTCCGGCAGAACTAACCGATTTCCGGCAGGCGGTGTCGATTATCCTGGGCGGTCGGGTGCCTTTTCTCCGGCAGAATCTGCCTCCGCCCTCGGCTTTTCACGTCATTCCGGACATCTCGCATTCTGCGGTTTCAATGCCCTGTCAGTCGCAAGTGTGTTCTGCCTCTTGATTGACTATTATGTGGCCACAAAGAGTTCGAATTGCAGCTGTGCAGTGCCGAACATTTTCTACAGCTAGGGTTCTCCGACATGATAATCCTCTAGTGAGTGATTTGGATACTCCGATACTGCTCTACTTGCCATGTTTTCTGTTTATTTTCATGTCCAACATGGTCAATGGCTGTTTGGAATATTACATGGTATTTCTTTTGGGGTGTTCTCTGATTTGCTTATAATTCACTAGGGACTCCCTCGCTCTGGAACTCCACCATCCTTCCCTCGGCGCCGCGGTCTACCAGAGAAACGGAAGATCCGAGATGTCAAGAAGGTGGTGGCGGTTTCGTCTGCCAAAGGAGGAGTTGGAAAGTCGACTATAGCAGGTTAGTTGAAGCCTTTGTTGACGCTTTTTTTTTTCATTGGTGGTCTTTCGCATCCGCTTGTCGTTTGGACCCGTCTGGATGAATTTAAGCTAACCAGATTGTTGATCACTAGTCAATCTTGCCCTATCCTTTGCTCGTCGTGGTATCCGGACAGGTATTCTTGACACTGACATCTTCGGGCCATCTATTCCAACCCTGCTCAATCTCTCGGGCGAGCCTCGCCTTGACGAAAGTAAGATACACCTTGTCCCATGTCCCACATTATGGTCGGTCAGGTTAGCGTTTGTGTGCAATTCCATGGCAGATGCTTATATTCTGGTTCTGTAACCCTCTAGATAACTGTCTCCTCCCTCTCACAAACTACGGCCTCAAGTCCATGTCAATGGGCTATCTCCTCCCGCAAACACAATCCGACCCCGCCACGGGCGAAGTACCAATGGACTCAACACCGATCTCGTGGCGCGGGCTGATGGTCACTAAGGCCATGCACCAGCTCCTGCACTCGGTGTCGTGGGGCCCCCTCGATGTCCTAATCGTGGACCTGCCACCGGGCACGGGCGACGTCCAACTCACCATTAACCAAGAAGTCATCATCGACGGCGCAGTGGTCGTCACCACGCCGCAGGATATTGCGCTGCGCGACGCCGTCCGCGGCATCGGCATGTTCCAGCGCATGGATGTCCCCGTGCTCGGCATGGTGCGTAATATGGCCTTCTTTGCCTGTCCGCAGTGCGGCCACCAGACCCGTATCTTCTCTCATGGCGAACATCGCCACTCTCGTGGGGAAGACCAAGGTGTCTTGGGTCAATGTAAACGGCTCGGTGTGGATTTCCTGGGCGATATCCCGCTTGACGCGCAGGTTTGCGAGGATGCTGATCGCGGTATGCCGACTGTCGTGGCTGAAGAGTCTGCGGAGCGCAGTGCCAGGCGACAGGCGTTTCTCGGTGTTGCCGAGCAGATTGCTCATAAGATCGGGCTGGACTGGCGCTAATGCTTGTTGATTGTACAATCATTTCTCTAGTGTATATTATCTGGTCTTTGCATTTTTGGCGTGGTTGTTCACCTATATTTCTTCGGTGTTTGGGATTGACCGGACAAGTCTACCACAACAATGGACCTTTTCCTACTCAGATAACTTCTGTTCTATGGCTAATACGAGTAGTCTCATCACTTATTCTTAAGGGATTCCACAATTATAATTACGGAGATACTCGTCAAGATGTACTCGGCCAAGCACGCCGTTCAACCACAGACCCAGATGCAGTCCTAAACACCGAAGTCGACGACGGCATCGGATGCAAAGTAACGGGCTCTTGCAAGGCCTCTTCCCGCCTCTTGGACCGCCTCCTAAGCCAGGGCAAGAGATTGAACACGCCTCCACAGAGGAAAATGCCCAACCAAAGCGCCAGTTCCGTGCCATAGATCACTATGCCAAGTATATCAATAGATGATCCAAACACTATATATACATCGATATCAGCCTTGTCAGTACCACCAATATTCGGGAGGCATTACTCACAAACAGATACAAGAGAAAACAAATCGCCCGCAGCATCGATGCCCACGAAAAAGAAACTAATTCCTCGCACGGTACGGTGGATGTAGATATCCCAATAATGTCTCATCACACCCGCAGCAAGCATGGAGGCACTCAACACAGCCATTAGGATGAGAGGCCACTCGAGGGCACGGGTTTGGGCTTGTCGTAATGCGAAGACGAGTCCTACTTCGATGGCACCGAAGAATAGAAGGAGGGGGACAACAATGGCGACACATTTCAGCACGGAGTATTTCTGTAGTTGAGAATCAATATCAATATTCCAAATTCAGATAGAGAAACAAATAAAGAAATGGGAAATATATAGATAACGGAAGAGAGTTGACCTTGCCGTAGTAAAGACATTGCGCCCAAGTGACGAGACTCAAAGTCGTCAGGATCTGTGGCTGAATTCTCAATGCCACATTTAACTCCTTGACAATGTTGTATACCCCCAGCGGCACGCCCGCTACAGCCCACAAGAGCATCATGGAGTCCTGGAGACCCTCGGTGGTGTGTCTTCTGTAGTTGATGATTATTTGGGGGAGAAGCTGTCCAGATATAATGATCAGCAAGACTCGTTTTCTATTGTCATCTACACTCTCTCAGTCTGTCCTGCTCTAAACATACCTGGATAGACCAGCAAACCTAGAGATTAAAGTGGTCAGTTACATCTATAGAATCACCTTAAGAATCAACGTAGTCCACGAACCGCGCCTAGAGTGCCGAGGACATTTTCTGCTGCTGGAATGTCCATGCCGAAATCGCATTCGATGCTCCTCGTTCAGAGAAGAGAAGTGAAAAGAAGATAGATAACCGGGGATTCGAAGATAAGGATTAATCATGTGTGGTGGGTCCATTTTCTAGAAATATAATTGGGTGTTACGCAGGCAAATCTACTTCCACTTGAAAAGCTACCTAGTTGATTGCGAGAGGCATTGTGTATTTCTGAAATATGGCCGGTGGCAAGGATGCCGGAGATGAGCCAGATATATGGGTATATGCAACACAATAATCATACAGATGAGAGGCATGGAAGATGCCAAGTCCAAGTGCGGGACTTGCGAGCAAGAAAGAAGGGAAGAGAAAAGAAAACTTTAGGTTAAGAGACATGCAAGTACCATGGGGGATGAGCAAGATTAATACCAAAAAGAACGAATCCCAGCTGCATGTAGACCACAATAAATAGCGGGAGATGAAAGAAAACTATAGGTGTTCTTCGGCCGTTTTGAACACGTCTCGGTCGGGCATATCAGGACGGCGCGAGGTAGAGCTTCGACCACCTGGCACGGACAAGGTATCTGTCGAAATGCGCCCGCTGTCGTTGGGGTGAACAATGCCAACGACGCCCGTCGCGCCGATCACAGCACGCGTACTAGCAACATCGGGTACTGTACCAAAGCCGGCCACAGAGTCCTTGTCGCCACCGACAGTACTGGCCGTGTCGGACATAAACTCACTGCGTCCGGCCATTGACCCGGCAGCCGACTCGGGCCGGTATCTGCTGTGGGCCAAGGACGCGTCTGACTTCATCGGGAGGGTCCCCGCGGCATGGAAAAGGGCCCGCGTGCTCGCGCTATCGTCGGTGAGCTTTCGATTGTCCACCTCCGGCAGCACGAGGATTGGGCCTGCACTCTTCTCCGACACAGGCCGAGTAGATACGGAATCAGGGTCGACAGATGTCCGCCCCGGGAGATCCGCAGCCGGCTGTTTCATTTCACTAGCGGTATCCCAGGTGACTGTGCTGGTACCGGACTGGTGCTGGTCCGTAGCAGACTGGGATTTGCCATTGGATTCCCCGTCTTTGCTGGAAAATGTATCCTGCCGTCCATCCTTGGACGGTTTGCTGGACCATGAGCCAGCCTGGCCGGCGTCGACGCTGGTGCGGGTGGAGCGCCGCCCGGATTGTTGTACCTCCCGTTCCCTTTCCATAGTCCGCTCATCGTGCTTGCTCCCCCACCCACTCCAAAGCATCAGACCGTAATTCTTCTTCGCGTGCGACGGCGGTAACACGCCAGGAGCAGCACGCCGGGCGGCAAGGGAGCTCGCGGGAGGGCATTCGCCCTCGAAATCCTGGAATCCATGGGACATCTCCTCGATGCGACGGCTCTGGACTCGAAGCTTCTCTTTGGCAAATTTCACGTCCCACTCTCCCTTTGCGGCGAGCCATTTTCGGATGAGCTCGGGATTAATTGCGCCGACCTTGGCTGGGGGAATATCTAGCACCGGATAGGCCGAAGGCGGATCAAGCTGGTAGACGTGCCCACGTTTGTCGACTCGCTGGCGGAGCATGTGTTTGTAGAAAGGCGGCAAGGGATCGCCAGCTACACCGACAGATGGAGTACCCGTAGGTTCGGTTGACTTCTTTGACTCGGATCCAGGATTCACCGTTCCCGAGTCATCGGAGCTACTGGATGAAACGGGCGAAACAACACTCTCATCCACGATCTCAACCTCGGAACTCTGGGCTCGAGCCAGGGCCCAAGACCCAAATTGTGAGATAGCACGGAACATGTACTTGGCGGGACGCGTGAAGCTGAGAGTCGGGGCCACATGACACAGGTCGTCCCACACCTGCAGTTGCACATAGGTGGGCCCATACTTGTTCAATGTCCCCCGATCCGGATCGTATTGATCGAGGTACACGTCACTGGGCGGGTATGCCGTCGGATCGGCCGCTTTATGAGCCACATAGAACTGCTCGTCGCGAAGTCTCTCGCCGCCGCCGCCCAATATCTGGAGAGGGGGAGACCTCCCAGCGAGGGCTGGAGAATGGGCGACACAAGGGGATGGGAAATAAGCTGGTTGGTCGCGTACATTTGAATCTGATCTTTGAGCTCGACCGTCTTGCCATCCAAGACCACGTGGATATTATCGGGCTCGGTTTGGACAGTGGCAGGATCAGGGTTCTGCTGCTGGCCCGGGTAGGCAGGTTGGGCGGTAGGCACCTCCTTCTCGTGGACCGTGTAGCCACGAACCGCGGTCTCTTCTTCCGCGCTGTTGGGGGCAGGAATAGCTTTCTCAACATCTTTGGTGGTGACCGTCTCCTTGCGAGACATCTTTTTGATATCCAGGATCTCATCGGCATTCGGCGGAGGCCATGCCGTAGAGGGCTTGTGTCTGAACCCATAGGGAGGGATATAATCGCCAGGGTTATCCTCGACAATGCTCGGGAAAGAGTGGGTTAGATCGACCCAGGGCGAGATCAGAATGGCGCCCGCCGGGAGGGGGAATTCCTTGATCCCGCATCATGACCATCATCGACAGGGACATGCCTCCACCCGCGGAATCGCCTGCAAGAATAATTTCATTCGGCTGGTAGGTCTTCAACAGCCACAGATAGGCCGCCATGCAGTCATGCAAGCCACACGGGAAGGGGAACTGCGGTGCCAGCCGATAATCCGGCGCGAAGACGCGACCTTTGAGCTTGCGCGCATGGCGCTGCATCATATACCGATGCGTATCCACGCTCCCGAAAAAGTATGCCCCGCCATGCAGGTACAGCATAACTCGGTTGCTGCGCTGGTTTTCCTTCTTGTTCTGATTGTAGTGGCTGCGCATCTCAATCCACTCCCCCTTGAGACCCTCGGACGGCCCGCGCCATTGCCACCACTTCTCGCCGCCGACGCGAACAATGCCATCGCGCCCGAGTTGCTTGGAAACAACATTGGCGGCTTCTGATAGATGCTCCGCAGGGATAGTGACAGCCTCGGTCCTCACCCAGTGCGGACTGGGTACCGACTGGCGGGTAAATGCCTGGAGATCCTCGACTGGATGTTTCGACGCATAGAACAGGAACTGGCGAACGATTTGGATGCCTTCGTCATAGGTAATGTGGACGGTGGGTTTGTCGTGAAGCGATTTGCGATGCAGGTACTACAAGACGGGCAACGAATCAGCAAAACATCCCTCGGTGTTCGGGTTCTGCACGACCCACATGAGTGATTAGTGTATGAATGACGGTCGGGGTGAGAGCCGCGCCCAGAGCGACAGTATGCAATGGCATCGTGTCGCTGCTCTGCAAGTGAAAGAAAGTGAAAAGCCCGAGACGAGATTAAAAAAAAAAGGTCTGATCAAGGGGCAGACGTCATGAAGGAGTGGATTCGGGGAAAACTGAGCCACTCCAATGGGGGAGTTTTGAAGAAAAGAAACAGCCGAAGAGAAACCGATCTTCAACAGGGGCCGTTCCCCAGGACAATGACGTCAGGATCGACAGGCTTGGCATTTGCGATGATAAACATGATTCTCATTTGCACCTCCACAATTAATATACTCGCAGTCTACGGAGTGCGTACTCGACGGTTGCGGCTTAGTAGGCCGATCACCACCAGATAAACCACCCCAATGACTCCCGCCACCACCCCGTAGGCGATCACCGCCCCCCGCGGCGCCTCTGCGGTATCGATGCCGACCATTTTGAACCCAAGTCCAGCATTCACAATCCCCAAAACAATGATGATTCGACCTAGCCATCGGTGTCCATACGCAAAGGGGCCCTTTTCGCCGGTTTTGCGGTAATGCAGGTGCTGCAGCATCCCCATGGCCGGCTGGAACAGAACCAATGTCCCCACAACCACGATACCAATGATGGGATGGTAGTGATTGAATCGACCAATGTCGTCGGCCATTGAAATCCCCAGCCCAAATCCAACAAGAATCAATGCCACGGTCGTGATTTGCGAAATCGCATGGAGACTCAGGGCCAGCGATGAGGGCAGAATCCGAAGGGCCAAGGCGAAGACGGGGAAAAACACCACGAAAGCGAGGATCATCAGGACCGCATGCGCCGTCTTTTTGCGTTTAAAAGTGTTGAGGTCAAATCCAGGCCCGGCGCTTGCATCGGATGTTTGGCTTTGGAGGTCCAGGAACGGGTTCGCCGAACTGCCGCCGGTTGCTTGCTTGAGATCGAAGAACGAAACGCCCATGTCGTCATGGCGGACAATATCAGCCGACTCGCTGTTGGAATTGAGTGGCCGGCCATACTTGACGGCCCAGAGCCACGAGCTCGAGGAGCTGGTCACGTCTTCGTTGCCCCCGTTCCAAGTGATGCAGCTGTCACATCGCACATTGGCAGTAATCACGCCATCGTGGACCCCGCTGCTGTTGAGGACCGTGACGCGAGCGTCTTTATTATACAGCGGCTCGACGTGCCCTTTCCCCAGACGTGGAGAGACAGTCACGTTGTCGCCAGCAGTATACACCACGAAGATGTTGGCGCCTCGCATCTGTCTCCCCTGGCCCAGTGCAAACCACTCCACGGAGCGAGTGGAATTCAGCTGGAAATATATGGGGCCCGAACCAGAGTCGGCAGTCTTCTGGGGGATGTTGATGCTGTAGGTGATCTCATTGTGGCCAGGGGGCGAGAAGCTCTGGAACTGCGCCAGGGCGGCAAGGGCCCACCCCAGCCAGCAAAGACCGTATCGCAGCATGTTGGGAAATATGGCCCTCCAAAATAAAGGCGGCGATCGAGCGCCCTAAATATCTGGGAGAGAATGACGCTCGAGCTCGCAATTGTGACACGGGATCGAAATTTGTCGCACAGTTTTCATGTTGACTGGGGCCACGCAGGCTAATCTCTTTATGATTTTTTGGGGTCCATGGCAGAGTCCACTTTGACCATGCTGACCGTGTTAAGGTTGGTGCGAGCCAAGAGAGTCCGAGGCTACTCGCTATCTAACTTGACTGGGAATGGTATAGCTGCTGGGGGCCGAATCATCGCTGGGGGATTTGGCAATTCGAAGGAGAGCGCGGGTGAGGCGGAGTTTTGCGGAGACCCGCACTGCGCCACGAGGAGGTTCTGGGAGATGATCGGCCGGGAGGGGAGACCCTGGTCTATCCAACCACAAGGCGCCAGTGGAAATAAGATCTTTTTTGGATTGGAATTGCCTGTAAGCATAATTTGAGTAGGTTGTGGTGTGATTGGCACTCTTTTTTGTTTGGTCCTTTTTTTAGGGTTTTCGCCGGCGAACTATACGCCATTGTGGGAAGGGAACATCATGGGGATGCATTGACTCGGGCGAGAATCTCTCTGCCTAGTTTTTACCTAGTTTTGCATGTCTATCACTTTGCGTGCTCAGCTTTGAGGCGCAGGCCTATATCTGTACTCCAAGCACGATGCCAACTCGGCCGATACTGCGGTCAGATTGGGCATCTCCAGGTTTGTGCAGCCAAGAAACATGATAATGATTGAATATTGATCACCCTACTAACTACGTCATCAGGACTCGGGGACGGAAAAAAAGGAATATCCAGGGGCATTCTTGCAAGATGCAATATCACGCGATCAATAGTCGATCTATAACCGGCCCGGTCCCAGCATGACAACTCACTGGGAGGTCACCACGAGGAACCTGATCTCCATCTCTCATGAGGATCATTCTGGTTTGGTCCAAGGATCTCTCAGTTATTTTCGGAACGTATTCACTACTGCCTTTCTACCGAGGTGGTAGTGCACGGTTTGTTCCACAGAATTGAGGTTGACCGCCAGGTTGACAGGGGGGCTGGGGAGGATTTGTAACGCTGACCAAGGCTTTTATAGCTAGTATATCATCTTGGATTCAAAATAAAATAAAAAGAGCGGGAAAGGCTTGTGTCGAGGCGTGGAAGGGACGGAGATCGGAATATATCCGTCTTGGTTCCACTCAATTCCCGGATTGCTTTGTCGGCCAGGCAAATGAACTGTTCGCCAAGAATGCAAGTACAATCACGGACAAAGGGATCGTCTAGCGACTGGTTTTGGGGGCAAATCGAGATTTCTTCCTCAGCAAGGCTCCGTACTTCATGAAAAGAAGCGGCACCGGCAAGGATAAACACGAAATGCCTCCCAAGCAGCTCGACGCAGAGCCCACCCCCAGTTTCTTAAACATCGGCCGCACAGCCATCGGAAGCGCACAGGCAAGCACAGACCGCAGAATGGTGTTGGCTGACACCGCACTGGCCGCGAAGACGCCATACGTATCCACCAGGAAGTTGAGGCATTGCTGGAACACGATGGTAAATCCGGCGCCGATAAACCCTAGCTTTTGGTGTTAGAATCTGCCAGAGAAACAGTTTATGGGAATATCTTACCTGCTGCGACGACAGGCAATGGCCACAGATACTCGGGAGCTGCTGTTCAGCCAAACCAGAACAGACCCACGGAGATCAACAACCCACCAGTCACCATGGGAGGCAGGCGAGCCTCTGGGACAGCTTTTCTATTGTTTTTCTTGACGGATCGCTTGTATCGCGGTTGATTGACGCAATTGATCACCATGGCACACTGCACTCCGATGTTGAAGCATTGGCGATTTCATACCGAGTAAGCTGTTGGATTTGTTGATCTAATCAGATACATAAAGCGGTGGCAAGTATCATTGACATAGGAGACATTGCAATCCAACAGACAGTGGTTGAACATGATTGTGGGTTGAAACTGAGGCACCCTCTTCAAGCTCAATCACTCGACTGGGCAAGCATGCTCTCCAGATGAGGAGTCGGATCTCCGTTGGGAGGGAGGGAAAGAGATTAAATACGGTAGCCATGATATTGGTGTTGGAAGTCGAGAAATAGAAGTGAAATGATGATGAATACAGGTTCAGGAGATGGAGTGAGGAGGTCATGAGGGTCTATGTATAGGACGTTTGATGGTTATAGGCAGTTTCCGGCTATCACATCTTTGTCCTAGGCAAACTTCTCTTCTTCGTTTCTTTCAACGCTTCAATTATCCAGATGCGCGTTCTCCTTTCAAATTCTTTTACCGGCTTTTCCTCTTCTATTGATTCAAGCTTTTATATATATACCATCCTAGCCAGCTGCTATCCAACTTTCTGTTCATCATGGCCATCCATACTTCGACTAGGGTGGGTGGCCGGTGACTATCACACCCATGCAGCCGTCCACTGATCCTTTTTACTACTCTGTTCTCTCTCTCTCTCTCTCTCTCACTTCGTTTATCCTTGCATAGTTTCTGGCTTTGATCCGGCAGACTGGACACACTATCACCACTCAGATTACTTTTCCCTCTGTAACGAAACCATCAGCTGACTTGAATGTCAACATGGCTGTCAACAAGTCAGACATAAAAATCGCAATTCGAGAATTTACGATAGATTCGAGTCCTCATACTGAGCCTGGCCATGTCTATCCATATGCACATTCCTTTTTCTTCGACTACACAACAGACTCTGAGCTAGAGCCGAACAGTGTTGGAAGTTTTAACGAGCGAAGGAAATAAGTACTTCGATTGCATATATCAAACAGACGGTATCGACCGCACAACTCACCCTTGTCCATGTCACATTGGGGAAATGGCCGATGACTCGTACAGTCTCTATTGGATGCCCAAGGACTCTGAAGAACTCTTTGATACTCTTGCATGGCGTCTTGCGGTCTTTGGTTAAGTTGGGTGTGCAAACGCTCATCGACGTGTGTCCGGCCCCTGCCTGCACGGGCGGCACGAGAAACTGAATTAGGTACCCGATGAAGGCGGATCATGTTGTCGTGGCCGATCCAAAAGATACGATCACGGGGGCTCCCGAGAAGATGAAGTTGCTGCAGAATACTCTGGATGCAACGTACATGGTGGTTCTCGGCGGGAATTCAGTGCCGATGTGGCCCAGACACTCAGCATGCCCGTGACATTGGTGCAGCAAGCTTTCGACTCAATGGTTCAGGTCACAATGGGGGAAACAGCCAAGAAAGAAGACAAGAAGCAGCTGATTATCAACATTATCACTGCTCTTCTCATTATTGTTCCTCTCGTCGGTAAGCTTTCTGTCGCTGCGGCGGGGCTTACGCTGCTGCTCGTGTCATTTCTGTTCTCGGTGAAGCCTCCGATGCCACACTTGGGTTGTACGGTATTGTGTAAGATCCAGAAAGTGCACCAATGGCCATCATGGGGATGCTGCTAGGCGCGGCCGCCCTGCCAGGAACGCCAGCTATGTCAACATGGGGCAACTCGGCGAGCTATGAAGGCGGAAGACGTCGCCGAGCTCGTCGCCATTGCGGTTCAGAAATATGGCCTGCTTACAAGGAATCTGCGAGCTTGCTGTTAGAATTGAGCTCTGCTTGTAGATGAACAGCAACTAACATGCTGTTCAGTGGTCATACCGTGCACCCCATCCTTGACTTTTCGTGCCTTCCCACGAGTGAGATCATCCGATTCCGAGATAGTCCAGAAGGATAAATTTAGTTGAAATAACAAAACACATTATGAGCCACTAATAACTGTAGAGCCATCTTGTCTTTTGCCCCCTGTAAGGACTACTTCTTTCAGTGCTACCTCTCGAGCATCCCCAGCCACTGACTCCCTCGTTGGCTCATGTATCTATTTTAGGCATCAAGAATCTTTGGCTTAGAGAGAGCACTCCCACAAATAGCTGACCAATAAACGGCCTTATAATTACACTAAATTTTCGGTGGACCTTTTGAGCTGAGCCCTGTTGTTGCCGATCATATCGGGTGTCGGTATATCTAGACTAATCCGTATTCCCACGCTAAGGCGTATATACCTTTTCGTATGCGGGAGTTTTGATGTGCATAGACCCTCATACAATATTTTAAATACATAGCTCTGGTTCCAACATACTAGTTCTTCGAGAATTCTTTTTTTAGTGATTTTAGTAGGAAGAATCGATCTAACCCAGATCATATCCAAAGAGACTATTGATGAGTGTGCAAAACCCTTCTCAAATTCCAATAAAGATTCTTATTAAAGAGACTCGCCTAGCTTCTCAATATTCAAAACAGTTTTTCTTTGGGTGTGATCGAAATATTCTAATTTACTCGGCGCACCCACGGTGTATATACGCGTTAGTGTGGGGGCATGGCTATGACCTTGCGTAAATAAGGTCGAAAGACCCCTTTTGACTAAGTTAGCGCAGGATACAAGTGAAATGGCCCCATTTAGACATTATCAGAGCATAACTAGATCCCCAGGTCTATAAGTATAGTTTTGAACCCTCCCTTGTCCCTCACGTTGAACCACGCATACGACCCAAGCAGGACTTTAAACTGTTCTTCTTCTGTTTCTTCATCTGCGCCGCTTCTTACCTTCGATACCCATTCTCGACCATCGCAATTTAGAGGCTCTAGGGGCTGCTTCAAGTCAAAATGTTGTGGTGGTTTCTGCTTCCCCTGTTTAGCCTCGCTTGGGTTGAGAGCACCGCCATGCCAGCGACTCCCGAGATGAAGGTCAAGCAGTAAGTCTGACCTTTCTTACCAATCCTCATAGAACTTTCAACGTCTTGAATGAATAAGTATCTAACTAGCATTTGTATTGCCTAGACTTTTTGCCCCGTTAAGTCGTCGTGGCATACCTATGTTTCAAGGGTATACGAGCGGTGGTGCCAATGAGACCCGCGAGATGCAGAAAATCAGGGAAGGCTTTGGGGATACGGTCTCGGTCATTGGGACTCTTATGAATGAAGTCAATTTTGATCTCCGGGAGAAAGTCGCGAAGAAATATTTTCCCATCCATGGCAACTCTTCGACAGCGAGCTTTGCAGCGTGGAATATGCTAGCAAATATGGTCTCTGAGAACGTCATAACACAGAGGAAAAGCCATGGTCTCGACGGCGATCTTTCCCCTGCTGTAGGTGATCTCAGAATCATTAAAGAGGGTTCTGAAAAGCACGCCAGATATTGCAAAGACACTTCTTGGTCATGGATGTGGCCGGGAACAATCACCTTCTGCGAATCTTTCTTGAAGGCTAAGCAGCTCCACCAGACTGATTGTAATGATATTGGCGACAAACTGAAGATAGCCCCAGCTTGGGCGAAAGCTAAAGATACGGACATGAGCAAGGCAGCGGTTATTATTCACGGGCTTTCGTACGTCTCTCCCCCTTCTTTGAAAGCAGAACTAACTGAAGCTATGCTATTCTATAGGATGTATCCACCAATCGCCAAACCAATCCTTGAGAACTTCTCTATTTGCAAAAATAGGGAAGTAACAGGGAGAGGGGTTAATGAGACAGTCGATATTGCCACCGGACCATACGGAGCGCGAGACTTGCTGAAGAAGCCTCATCCTGAGAAGGCTTTTTGTAATGGCGACAGTTATGTGTGGTTTGTTACGGTGAGTGTTTCATTTGAATTTTTCAAGCAAATTCTTCTGACGTAAAACTTCCAACAGGAACTTTACTTGACATACAAATGCAAGAGGTCATTTCAATAAAGAGTAATGAGACTTTCTCAAGTTTTGTTGAAAAGACTCTACATGGTAATATGGGGTGTTTAGCTTGGTCACGAATCTGAATCTGAAGTGTTTATAAGAGAGGAATTGGCCTTGAGGTCCGGTTAGGGCGTTGCGATTTGGAAACTTTAATATATTGTATTTATGTGATGCCTACTATGTATGTTTGTTTCTTCTATCACTTCTTATTTTCGGCATGCAAGACGACCTGGGAGTATTTCTCTAGCCTATGGTGGGTACAGTGCAACAGATGCATCGGTAGATATTCCTCGCGCTTTGCTCATACTCATTTCTCTATATTTTCCTTAGGCTGTGCGGTCCTACGCCTTTCGCTGAAAATGTCTCGCCATCGCATGCTACCTTATCGCCATTTTCGCCTAGCCGAAATCTACTCTTTCTTCTCTTACTGTACTTCTCCGGTTATTCAATGACATTCCATCAAGATTCACTTATTGTGTCAAGGCTAACATAACTCGGGAATTCCACTTCAATCGGGAGCGGCAAGCAAATGGCGGGACTTGAGAATTATGCCACTCGGGTTTGAACTTTTACCTCAATATATTGGTTATTTCTGTTTATCTGACACTTCAGGTCTCCTCGCCAGTTGCTCCAGGGTATATGGGCTCGAGTTAACTAAGTTAACTACCTCGGATGTCTGCCAGGAAAATTAGGCGTCAACAAACATTTGCAGCGCCTTATCTGATCAACCCATTGACGATCAACCCATTGACACAAGTTGATTTTGTGTGCAAACATCCCACCATCTCCACAATCTCGCGAGAAATTTTTCGAATTCCTTCGACTACAAGGTTGCTGATCCTTGCCAGTCTCTGAAGAGATCGGTCTCCGTCAATGTCAATCCTTGGACAATTCTGCGCATGTTGCGGCAAGTCTTGGCTTTCCACACGGTACTCTCCCGTGTGCGAGACCGGGAGAAAATGGTTGCAGAAGGTGATCAGCGTAGGAATTTTTCTCAGACGGACCGTCCCCTAGCGGAAATATAAGGTTGATCATCAACCGATCGGTGTCTTGGCGCCTCGAAAGGTCCCCAGGAATTTGTTCACAATGTAATGGTTCGCAGCTATAAAGGCTGCTGGGGGAGCTGTTGTTGCCGAAAGACGCAACTCAGTCGACCAACAATGATGGCTGCGAAATCTTGTGTTGCCGTCGCGGCTCTCCTGGTCTCTCAAGGTTTGCCGGTACTCGGCGAGCAAAATAAAGTCCGGGTGACTACCTCTCATGCAGTTCCTGGTAGCTTGGCCAATATTCACCTCGACTGGGTGGACCAGGCGCCAAAAACTATCAAGGCCGACTATGCGCCGTGTGACAGCAAAGGCCAGACTACACATGGGCACAAAATTGGCCAATTCAAGGTTCAAGACCAACCTCCCCAGCGCTTGGCCTGGGCTGTCCCAGAACACGCCCGGAGAAACCAATGCATCTATGTATATGACGGTGCTGGGGATGTTATTGGAAAAAGCAACCCGGTCCCTCTCCAGAAAAGAATGAAGAAGCGATCTATGGCCGATACGAATATTCCGCTACTCAAGGACTTCGATGCGCTGGGAACCTGGTTTGACGGCGTGGCCAAAGTGAGCAAGCATACCGGAATTGCTTCCAAGCCTGCAGCAAAAAACACCGTACGCTCTATTTATTTTCTGGATATTTGGTTCGATGTTCAGTCGCTGATTTGCTGCAGTCAATTGCAATCGTGGGTGCAGGAGTATCAGGACTTGCTACGGGGTTGATGCTCGATAGTGTTGGTGTCCACAACTGGGAGATAATCGAAGCCGACTCTCGTGTCGGTGGGCGCTTCCGATCCAAGTTCATCAAAGGAGAGCTGGCAGAGATGGGCCCCATGCGCCTGCCCCATTCCGGTATGAATCTTCGTCTATATATAAAGAAGCAACTCAAAGCACTTGACAGCTAATTGAAATGTGGACAGTGACCTACAAAAATGACAACAAGACATACAAATACACAGACCATGAGCTGACGTTTCAGCTGGCGAATGTTTTGAACAAGATGAACCACAATGACTCCAGATGGAAGATCGACTTTATCCCTTGGATCCAACATCACCCCAATGAGCTTATTGCCCAGGGCACACGTCGGCACCCTGACGGCAGGATTCCCACGCGGGCAGAGATTGAGGCAGACCCCAGCTTGGAGGAGCCGGATGCGATGAGTAGTCCAGAGTACAAACACACCAAGCATCGAATGAACGCCATCCTCAAAAACGAGACCACACTCCGGTCTATTCAAACAGACGTTTGGAGGGCGCACAAACTCGCCATGGACCAGGGACTGGATGACTGGAGTGAACAGGCCATGATGCGCCACGTTTTCAAAGCTAGCGAGAATGTCACCGATGAGATCTGGACTGCCTCGGACTATGATGTGTTCTGGGATGAGCTGCATCATAACTCCAACCTCGCCTTAGATGGGAGCAAAGACTCCCTCGGGAAAACCAACTGGTTGTGCATCGACGGCGGATTCAACCGTCTCTCGGATGCCTTCTTGCCCCACGTCAAAAACCGACTCACTCTCAATCGAAAGGTCCGGAAGTTGGAGCCCGTGTCAGGAAAGAACGGCAGCACTCACACACGACTCTCTTGGTATCCCAGCGTCTCGAACAGGACCTTCGAGTCTAAGGAATACGATTACACTATAATGGCGGTTCCTTTCACCATGACGCGGTTTATGCAGCTACCAACCTTCTCGTCAGTCCTCAATCGCGCGATTAGTGAGGCTGGCCTGCGGTTCAAATCTGCATGCAAGGTTGCCTTGTTGTTCTCGGAGCGCTTCTGGGAGAAGGGTAAGCGGCCAATCTTCGGTGGCTACTCTAAGCCGCCAAGCGACCCAATTGGTGCTCTTTACTATCCGGTCTACGGCCTCAACAAGTCTGGTCCGGGTCTGATCATGCACTACCGTGGAGGCGACTGGAGCGACCGATTCGTCAGCTTCTCCGACGAGGAATACGTGCAGACGGTACTCGACTCAATTGTCGATCTGCATGGCGAAAAGATCAGGGATCTATACACCGGGGACTACGAGCGTTTATGCTGGCTTCAAGACGAGCATACCGCAACTTCTTGGTGTCGGCCAGATGTCGAGCAGCATAAGCTCTATATTCCCGCGTACCACCAAACCGAGCACAACACTATCTTTATCGGCGAGCACACGGCTCCCACGCAGGCCTGGGTTAGCTCTTCCTTGCATTCTGCGGTCCGCGGCTCGGTCCAGCTTCTTCTGGAATTAGGGCTGGTTGACGAGGCCAAGGAGCTCAATCAGCGATGGATGGGCCGATGGATCAAACTCTGATGTCCATCCGGGAAGAAAATAGTGTCTTTCAAAAAGCTCTCTCTTTTCTTTAGAATTCATGGCTTTGGGCATTATATAGACAAAATAAAGTGGATCTGATAACTGGACTTTTCCGTCTTATCTGATGTAGGCCTTGTAGCCTTCAGACTCTAGAGCACCATCATTTTGACTCTACCTATCTATTTCCATGAACGGGATGGGGGTTCTTAAGGAACGCTATAATTAATCACCACACACGTCTCAAAAAAGGACTTCACACCAAGTTCCTTGGCCGAGCAGAACTGTGCACGATCTTCCCCGTCTGGTCCACTTATTTACCACCTCAAGATAAACCTCGAGAAGTCATTACTTACTGACCCACACTCAGCACCAGTTATCATTGCCTGGCATGGAATGGACGATCGACCCCACTAGATAACACAGTGGGGATCAATTGGGTATCCTCGGGCCCTGCCAAGAGTGCTAGCTTTGACGAGACTACCCGAACTTTCAGGGTCCTCGATCTTGCGGACATGGACTTGAGAGACTTTTTTAACTCACAGGTAAAACTGCAGCACAGTGAACACGGCTATCATGTCACTGCTCCATCTCGGCTTCTGGGGCTGGTACGCCTATATCTTAACACTCTTGACCGCAACGCCTGTCTTCTGTGAGACTTCAATCGTCGACAATGGGAGAGTCGCTGCGGTGAATGGCATCAACTATTACGTCGGCGGCACTGCCGTCTCCAGACTCATGCCGATCAGTGGCCCCAATTCGACGCTGGCCACGGATCTAATCCCAATGACTATCATTCGGACTCGGGAGACAAGGTTTACGGGTGATACTTTGAAAAGGGTTATTGGAAACTATACATTTTCCGATGACGTTTTTCAAGCCGGCTTCCTGGAAGGTCAGTGTGCTCTTGCTTTCATCTCCCTATTTTCCGAATGGGCTCCGTTGTATTGACATTCTCACAGCGATATTGCTGGCCTATGATGGTGAGGGGGAAGGCAAAATTGACCCCTCGGTTAACGGCGCTCTACATGGCGTTGATAACAAAATTGTCATGGCCCTGTCTGGCTACCATCCACGAGGCTCTGTGAGTCTAGCGAAGCTGCGGGATGACATCCCCAAGGGACCCTACTTCGTTTCAACCAGGACCGGGGATGTTTATCAGGCTTTCCGGCTGTATCCTGACCACCAGCTCGCATTCACCGAGGCGGCTCTCGGTGATGGAAAAGGTGGTTTCATCCCTTTACCCGCAGCAGCAGGAGTAAGTGGTGTCTTCTCTTTGAACAAGAACCTAAATCTCTGACCTCGCTAGGGGTCTATGACCAAAAGCGTTGCTGTTCCATCTCGACTGTATTATACACCCAGCTCGAAGAAGCCGCTGGCAGGGGTAAGTGTGTATAAAGTCTCTCCAATTGTTAGAGTTAATGCTGAAATTATTCCAAAGTTGCGTCTGGGTGTCAAGGATATCTTTGATATCAAGGGGCTACGAACCAGTGGCGGCAATCGTGCCTTTTACGATCTCTATTCTCCGCGTAGCATCACTGGACCAGCGATCCAGCGCTTGATTGATGCTGGTGCAGTGGTCGTTGGGAAGATGGGGACCGTTCAATTTGCAAACGGCGATAATCCAACTGCAGATTGGGTTGATTTCCACTGTCCATTCAATCCTCGGGTAAGATAAGATATATCCTTCTTTGATCAGTGATGAGTGATATTGATATATTCGACAGGGTGACGGCTATCAAGCACCCGGTGGCTCCTCATCAGGTCCCGCGGCAGGGATCGCTGCGTACGACTGGTTGGATATCGCCGTGGGAAGCGACACTGGCGGCTCTATGCGTAGCCCGGGTGGAATGCAAGGCATCTACGCCAACCGGCCTTCAACTGGAGCAGTCTCGCTTGACCATGTTCTTCCTCTGTGCCACGTGCTTGATACAGCAGGCGTCTTTGCGCGCAATGCAGATACTTGGTCCACCGTGATGCATGCATGGTACCACAATTTCACAGACTATCAGAAGTACCCAAAACGGATCTTCTATTCCAAGGCCTCTTTTCCGGCGGCTGACACAAAGGCCGGTGCGCTTCTTGAGGGACTTGTAAAGAAATTGGAGAAATTCCTGGGCACGAAGCGAGAATCTGTTGATATCTTCTCGCAGTGGGAGAAAACGCATCCCTCCCACGCCCCGAGCAACGTGTCAGATTTATTAAACACTGTATGTATTTCCTGATATGGTGGTTTCTTTAGGGGGCGAGTGCAATACTAACACTCCATAGACGTATGCCTTTCTTACGTCTGTCGGCCAATATCGATCTCTGGCAGTGCCATTCTACAAGGACTATGCAGCCAAGCATGGTGGCCGCAGGCCCTTTATTAACCCCGGACCCCTAGTTCGTTGGACCTGGGGACAGGACAACGGCGGGAATACAGCCTACGACCTCGCCGTCAAGAACAAAACCGTTTTCAAAAAGTGGTGGGGGTCTGAAGGATTCGGAAAGCCAAATGACAAGACGTGTTCCGAGGGGATCTATATTTACCCTTATACGACAGGGGACACCCAGTACCGGAATGTCTATACCGAGTGAGGCGTCTCAATTGTTTTATATAGGAAGTGGTTCTATTCACAGCGGCTAACCTCCATAGTGCACCCACCATTCCTCCTATGGGCTTCACAAATGGGCGGGTCGCCAACATGGCAGAGACTCCCGATCTGGTAGTCCCCGTGGGGGAGGTGCCATATAATTCCACTGTGTCGCATCATACCGAGTATCTTCCTGTGACGATGAGTTTTGTTGCATCGCGTGGGTGCGATCTCATGTTGGTGAACCTGATCAAGGATCTGGAAAAGGCAGGGATCTTGAATCCTGTGGGCACAGGCCCCAGGATGTATTCTACATGAGATGGGAAAGTTGATATACACTAGGTGTCAAAGACTAATATAGACGGTTAACTTCAGAGAAATCTATCGTATAACAGTTATTGTTCCTTTTTCTCTATGGCAGTCGTTGGGCCAGCATTTTTAGAGATTAGAGCATTGCAAACCACCGCAGACGTGGCATAAAAATCCAACATAGTAGAGTCTCCGGGGAAGATGCCAACAAGAAGCCCTTATCCCACGGTACTCTGCTAGGAAAAGCAAGAACCGGAAATCATCAAAAATATGACAAGATTTACTTCAATGACTATTCCCAAATCTGCATTGAATGGACGGAAAGTATACTTACTGTAGTTCTCGGTAAAATACTCCCAGCAAATGAATTGGGCGTGGAGCAAACTACCGACCGCAGGATGCCTCGACAACGCAAGCATCAAGGGTCACACGTCCATAGTCGGACAGGAATACCTAATCACATTGTTTATTTGGTCAAAATTCGCGAGTGGCTGCTGATCGCAGAAGCAAAAAAGCTCTCACACACCGCCAGTTAACTGCTGCATGTCCCTCCATATTGCGTTTTCCATGCGGAGCTGGTCCCTCGCTATTGAATCTCGCCGGTCGACGATCCCTTTCTACAGACCAAAGCTCTCCACTGTGGATAGCATGACACTCCACAGTGCAACCTTTGAAGTGGACTGCTTGCAGTTTTGGGGCCCAAAATGCTTCCAAACTTCGGACATACCATGGACATCGCCCCACTGCCCATCGAGTTGAGCTTGAGGTTATCGTTCAATTGGCTTTTTGCTATGCATATCCCTCCTCGGGGTACGACAAGAGCTGTATCGTCCGCTGTATTTCAAATCCCAATGCAGCAGCAGCAGCTATCATACATGCTATTGATGAGGGGTTGGCGGAAGCTGTCTATAGGTGTGCGGAAATTGATGAACGGTGGAGCTGAAAACCTTCTCATGAATATATAGATACTCAGTGTCAAATCAGTTCGATAACTGGATCAAGGAATATTTGGTCTGAAAAGACTTATCAAGATGGGATCAGTTACTTCTGAACAGCGAACGCCGTTGCGGGTTCTCGACGATATCGCGGTCCATGAACCGGACCGACTATCTTGTACTCACCCTGTCGCGTCCGACGCCTCAAGGATGGGCCGACATTCGGTTTGCCGCCCTGGCAGACGCGATTAACCGCGCAGCTCTCTGGATCCGCGAAAACCTTGCGCCTTCCAATGAGCCGGAGAGACCATAGCGTATCTTGGTGCCAATGACGTTCTCTATGTGACGTTCGTGTTTGCGTGTATGAGATTACGACACACGGTATGTAATCCCAATGATCTTCATGTCTAATCCATTCTAACACGCTTAGTAGGCACTGCTGTTTTCACCAAAGAACTGCGAGCAGGCCTCGCGTCATGTCTTGGGCGCAACAAACTGCTCCAAGTTTGTTTATAGTGTCGAGCAAAAGTCGACAGATTGAGAAATTAAAGACTGCAGATGTTTCAATTCAGGCTTGGGGGGTTGCTGGCGTGTGGGAAATGTTTTATCGTACTGGAAACACTGCTCCGGTGGTGAGCAACCCAGCAGACGATCCAGAGGATCGCGTGGCCGTTTACATCCAGAGTTCTGGGACGACTGGTATGACACTTACCTTGTTTCTTTTTCTTTTCTTTTTTCTTTTCTGGAAGTGATGACTGACGAAATTCAATTGCAGGACTCCCCAAACCGGTTCCAATGACCAACGGATATATACCCCGACATCCAGGAATGACGTACGGGAGATCTCTTCACTCGTCATCCGGAGAAGGAAGGGCTGTGGCTCTACCATAGCCGACTAGACGATGTTATTGTGCTCAGCAATGGCGAGAAATTCAACCCAACATCGATGGAGGAGATCATCGCCTCGCATCCGCTGGTTGCACGCGCCGCCATTCTTGGTCAAGGCCGATTTCAGTCGGCGACCATCATAGAGCCGGATTGGTCTTTATGGAACGGCGAGCAGAGTGCATTGATTGACGAGATCTGGCCAGTGGTGAAGAAAGCAAACGAAGCGGCTCCTGGCCATGCCCAGCTGATGAAGGATCGGGTTGGAGTTTCTTCTCAGTCCAAGCCATTCAAGCTCACTCCCAAGGGCACTGTTCAGCGACGAGGAGTGTTGAGTGACTATGCAGATGAGATCGATGCTCTGTATCAAAGCGCGGACCAGGCCGATGTTGCCCAAATCGCCAAGGATGCCTCGCGTCCTGATATTGCAGCATATATCGTGACCGCCGGGTCGGATATTATGGACATTCCCACAATTGACGAGAGTGCCGACATCTTCTCTTCGGGCCTTGACTCTTTGCAGACTCTTCGACTGGGCCAAATTCTACAAGCTTCCTTGCAATCAGCACTGCCGGGCTTGGCTGCTACTGCGTTTGTTAGCCAACAGCACTACTCGCGACCAACGATTGTCCAGCTTTCAGAATACGTCTTCGATCTTCTGCAGCCTAAAGACTCGCCTCCAGCCGCAGCTGTGGTGGAGCGACAGTGACCGTGAGGCAAGATTGGCTGAGCTGGTCGACAAGTTCTCGGACGACCTGGGTGAAAGCCATGCAATCATCATGACCGGATCCACTGGTTCATTGGGTGCATATCTTCTTCACGAACTGCTATTGATGCGCCGTTGATGGAGAACTGGGTCAAGCAGTGGAACTTTTAACGTGTTCCAAGAGTCCATCCCTTCTTGGTGCCAGTTTAATCATCTATATATTCTGTTTTGACATGGAAATATCAAACATATACTATGCAAAGTTCAGAACATGAAACATATGTCCCGCCATTCCTCATCGCCATCTGGTATATAATAGCACCCAGTATCCCTTGTGATTGAGTTGGCAATCCATGCCTGAAATGAAGACATGGAGTGGACTGAGATCCTAAAGCGGGTATATGAACTTGAGGTTTTCACGGTCCGTCTTGTCTATATCACGGTCCCCAATTTTGACAAGCTCGCTGCCCGTGTCTATTACCTCATTGTCATCGGATTGCGAGCCTTCTTCGGCAAGCAGCCGCTCCCGACGACGGTTCTCGTGCTGGAGGTAGAAACGGATGATAATGCACATCAACGGCGAGATAATCCAAAATGCTGTCATAAATGCCCATGGGAGCACGTAACGTGGCTTATATTTGGGTTCCCAAAATCTAGTTGGAATAGAATGTTAGATGGCTCTTGATAAAAGGAGGGAGGAAAGGGGAAGAACGGAAGGAATAGCGGCATGTTTACTCACTCCGGTGAAATCATATTGGCAGCTGACGCAGCCACAACGCATGAAGCCATCAGACACAGTTTCTTTGTATGACCAGTGGTTGTTGTACCAGCCCAGTTGAGACCGAGCAGGTATGAGGGCTTGAAGGTTGAGATTTGAGTACCCACTACCAGGGCGACCTTGTCGGACCAGGGAGCGGCAAGCTATTGGGATATTGAATTAGCACTTGCGCAATATATTCAATTATGATTACCCACTTCAATGATCCCTCCTATAACACATGGAATATACGAGATTGCGCACGTGTATCCTGTCCCAAGTCTAGTGCCATACAACATGGCGGCCGAGGCAAGGATCAAGATGAAACCCCACAGCGGTTTAACGATGTTGAATAGAGCACTCTCGGCGGGAGTGAAGCCAAAACCGACGACAATTAGGGGAAGCTGTTGCGAAGTGTTGTTGGGAAGCTCGTTGAAGAACAGGTGAATGCTGCATGATTTTAGCCACCGCTCAGTGTGTTATGACAGGGGAAGAGAATGTGAGGTGTCCGACACATACATAAATAGCCAACTCTTCAAGTCCGTGAAAGACTCGCGCACTTGGGACCATTTGAAATTCGAGTTCGACACTCCGGCATGCGTTTTGCGAATGATCTCAATCGTGTGGACTTTCTCTTCGGTTGACAGCCACCTGGCGTCAAGAGGAGAGTTTGGCAGGAATATGAGCAGAGGTACAAAGACGGCGAAGGTCAGCGCGGCACAGATGATGTGGAGCCATTTCCATGAGTTGATGCTCCCGGCCAGTATACCCGTTTCGTCGTCCAAGATGAGTTTGTAAGAGATCATCGTAAGAAGAACGTTGGCAAAGCTTCCGAATGCCCACCATAGGAGCTGCACCCAGGGGCTTTTCTTGGGCGGGAAGACTGCAGATCATGTTAGATATAGTCGAATGTATGGCGCAGGACCAGACGGGAAGACTCACAGGCTTGATGAACAACGACCGTCGAAGGAATAATCTGGCTCTCCGTCTGAATGTCTCTTAGCACGTTGTAGCTTCCACTCATATGTTCAGGCTTACCATTCCCAAAAGAAACCGCACGGCCATCATTTGTTTTCCCGTCTTGATTGCGCAATGACACCCCAGCAACAATGCCCATAGAAACAGTGAGCCTGTGATGAAGTACTTGTGGCCAACTCTTTGTGATATCCAAGCCCCGGGCCAGAGGGCAATGAGATAGCCGGCGTAGAAGAGGATAAACAGGTCGTTGTACTCATTTTTAGACATTTGCACATCTTTGAAAATTCCCATGGTACTGGCAGAGGAAAGCGTTGATTTATCGAGATGAATGAGAAACGAGATCCACCATGTCTGGCTCAGGAGACACCAGAAATTCTTGCGGACCAGCTTGCCCTACAAGATTGTATAGAGTCAGTAGTCTGAAAGAGGGCATTACTCAACACAACTCACCTCTGCCTCCGGAGTTAGTGGCCGGACTTTGTCCTTGTTGGTATTGTAGAAATACGTCGTGTCATCGGTGTCCTTCTCGTCGACGACCAACGGATCTTGCGAAGATTGGTTGGCCACTTGAGGCTGCGAACCGGACTCATACTTGACGTTGGAAGACACCCGGGCCGGGTTGGAGACATCAACACTCTTCTCGCCGGCCATGTTTGAAACAGAAAGGCTGGCTCGACCGCTCGCCAATCTTGTGAAGTGGACAACTTATAGTCTCGCGATCAACCACACAATAATATCCCCGGAGATGTCCGATGCAAGTCAAGAAAGCTTTTCTTCCAGGGTTCTCAGCGCAAGGCCCATGTCAGTGTTTTATTTTTGGTGTAAATATTGGACCACAGGCCTGTGCCTTTCTCGTTCGTCGACATCCCACTGGCTACATCCATGAAAGTCGTCGCCCTGTGCGCGGTACCTTGGGGGAAACCTCCTCTGCCAAGACACGGCTGCGTCGCAATCCGCGCTTGGCTCGGTGATGCCAAGGCTGCTTGGTTGCATTTGGGGGACCTTGGAAGTATACACCGGAGTAGATCACAGTTATGGAGCAGGGTCTCGAAGGATGCTCCGCGCAGGACGCCTGTTTCAAATTTGAGTAGAATATTTACCAGTGCAAGTTGGCTTGCGGTTATGGCATTCAAGGATTTACGCGCAGTCTTCTGCATCTATAACTACATAGTGCTGCGAAATATCTCGCGGTCCATTGGGGCCTTCTTCGAGGCCATTCCTCCGGGGACAGTCTGGTCGCCAGCGCCAAAAAGGGCGCATATACGAGGAGCTTTGCTCGCCATGTTCGAGGATATCGGCAGCGTGCTTGATCCAATGTCAGCGAGAACCAATGCAAAAAATTAATTAGAGTACCAACATGTCCAAGAACTGGCAGGAATTTGGCCCCGTGGCCACTGCCCCCTGTACAAACAAAGACTGAATTCTCTGCGTAGGTTGGGACGTAGTCAATCTGCCAGTAAATATTAGCACCGGGCACGATCCAGTCTAGCGGCCATACTACTCACCACAAAAGAGTTATCTAGTGAATCAGTGTACCAGCATAGCTTCGTCGAGTAAAATGGCAAGTCATCGAATTCGGGGAGGAAGATCGAGACGAACTGCTTGACAGCGTAGACCGCCGACTCCGGAAGTTCTGAGGACTCGTCAGGAGGGAGAGGCACCGACCATCTGCCGTCCTGCGTGAAAGGTGTTTTCTCCGGTGCGGGTTGGAAGTTGGTGAACTATACAACTGAAAGTCAGCTATGATCAAACAACAAAGATTTACACGTACCTTGATCCCGCGATATCCAATCTTCACCAAGCCCTCCGGGGTCCTGGGCAGAACGTAGATGCTACCCGTATCCTTGCCAGTGCTATCCCGAGGCACACTCTTCCAAGTCATAACGGGGAAGCGTTTTGGTGAATACTTTGCCCATAGGTCAGTATTATTTGGGTCGATCTTGAAAGTGGCAAGGCTGCCTGCGGACGACTCGAGGTGGTAGCTCAGTTCAGGAAGAACTTGCGTTGAAAAGGATCCGGCTTTAACTCAAATCAGTATCTCACAAATGCAAAGACATGTTTGTAGAATGATACTCACCGGCCACAACCACGACTTTGGCATCATGGATTTTGCCGTCTTTTGTTTTGACACCAATCACCTTTTCCTTCCCCGTGTCCACCTCACTTTTCACCTTTACAAGCGATTCAACCGTTCCCTTCCCAGGTCCGAAACGAAACTCCACACCTTTGGCTGCAGCAATCTGTTGATAGTGAGCGCATGCCGCACTGCACCGCACAAACCCCGCCAGCGAGTCCAGCACTGCCTCGTATGTCTTCGTAGGAGAAGTGTGCGGAATCTCAAAATCAAGTAGCTTGGTCTCCCAGCCCGACTGCGCAGCACGCTGTCGGTCTTCGGGGTTGCTCTTGACAAACTGGGTAGGTCGCAAGCCATCGCGCTGCATATTAGCGAGCGTCTCTCTTTCCAACGCTCCAATCTGGTCTGACGGCTGAACTCTCAGCATCCCACTCCCGACAAAGATTCTGCGATCATTTTCTTCGTCGCTCGGTTCAGCAAGCCCCCGTTTCTCGTCCTCGGCCAGCCAGGCACTGCGACTCTCCAGGGCGAGACGCTGATAGTGCAGCTTTGTTCCGTACGATGCGCGAAACTATGGCGTCTTCTCGTTAAACCAACCCTCAAACTGATGGTTGGGCACTTACTATCTTGTTGTGATCCACGGACGCAGCCTGCACGCCGTCGTCCCCTGGGTCATAACCGCTTTTGTCGTAATTGTTCTGATCGAAGACGGTGACTCGGTAATCTCGAGACACTGTCAGCAAGGACAAGCTCCTTTGAGTCTTGGACACATCTTACTTCGGTCGCGGAGGCCAATGGCCAGCGAAAGACCAAAGATACCGGCTACGGACTCAGTCAATTCCACACAAAAAGGCATGCAAAGTGCCAGAGATATCTCACCTCCAATTACCGCAACCGACTTGGGCTCGGTCATGACTGTCGCTCACCAGCTACGTGTGCTCGACAATGTTGCGATGGCCGATCGCCCCGCTTAAATAAACCCCCGCAGCCAAGCCAAGCCCGTCTACCAGGGTCCCTGAGAATACGCCGTGTCACCATATAGATGGCTCCCGCTGGCGATCGCCTTTGGATTATTGGGATATGCCAGGCTGGTTAGTAAAAAGCAGTGAGGATCATCCGCCAGGGAGACCGCAATCGAAAAGTTTCATTGAGTGCTCACCCCCATTTTTAAAAGGGCAGTGGCAAGAATAACATTCAATTCCAGTCACAGAGGATGACATATCGGAAAAAGGGCGCCATGAAAAGCTCGTTGCAGGCCATTGCAGCTGGAGGGGCAACTCGGCCTCGGTCGACATCCTTCGGCGCCGAGTCCGGCGCATCCAGCCCTAAAGTCAGCCGCTCGGCGCCGAAGTAGACAGGTCAACTGGTGAGTTCACAGCACGAGCGGACTTTCGACGAATTTATATACTGCTCAATTCAATATCACAAAATAAGGGACACATTATCTATGTGATGCCTTAATCTTTTCTGTGCGGCAACCATCGACATCATGGCCAACCCTCAGCCCACCGAAACATCTCACCAACATCCAAACAAGAACAACAATGCCTCGACAGACCAGGATGCAGCGCAGAAGACGAAATCAGAAGAGCACATCGTCACTGGCCTACGACTTGCCTTCATCATGGCAGCAATACTCAGCGCTATGTTCCTCGTGTCCTTGGTAAGTTATGAGATACACATGTAACCGTGCAACGTGCAACGACCCCTCAAGCTAACAGTTCCACACCAGGACCGCACCATAATTGCAACAGCAGTACCAGCCATCTCAGACCAATTCTACGCAATCGACGACATTGGCTGGTACGCCAGCGCATACCTCGTGACCAGCAGCGCGACCCAACTGCTCTGGGGCCACATCTACACCTTCTACTCAACCAAGACACTATTTCTGACCGCCGTGATTGTATTCGAGGCAGGCTCCGCACTGTGTGGTGGAGCACCCAGCTCCAACGCATTTATTGTTGGACGGGCCATCGCGGGGATTGGGTCGGCGGGCATCTTCAACGGAGCCACGGTCATCGTCTCGCAGATTCTGCCGCTGCATAAGCGACCAATGTTCATTGGGCTTATGGGCTCGACCTTTGGGGTTTCTTCGATTATTGGCCCTTTGCTCGGGGGTGCGTTTACGGACCGGGTTACTTGGCGCTGGTGCTTTTATATCAAGTGGGCTATCTATCCTGATCGGACAACGACTATGGTAATGCTAATCCTCCCATCTTCTAGTCTTCCTATTGGGTGTGTCAGTCTGATAGTCATTGTTCTATGTCTGCGCGCCCCGCCTCGCTCCACGACCGCAACCTTCAAGCGCCAGTTCATCCGACTGGACCCCCTTGGCACAATCCTATTCCTGCCCGGTGTGGTCTGCTTCCTTCTAGCACTGCAATGGGGTGGAGCCACCTATTCCTGGAGCAATAAGCGTATCATCGCTCTCCTAGTGCTCGCCGGGGTCCTACTGGTCGCCTTTGGTGCTGTCCAGAGCTGGCGCCGGGAAGACGCGACGATTCCACCACGGATCATCAAGCAGCGCAGCATTGCTGCCGGTGCCGTGTATACATCATGCCTCTCCGGGGCAATGATATCCATGCTATATACGCTGCCGCTGTGGTTCCAAGGCGTCAAGGGGACGAGTGCGGTGCAGTCGGGACTAGACAATATCCCAATGGTGTTGTCACTAGTGGTAGCAAGTATTCTATCCGGGGCGGCCATCACCCGACTAGGCCACTACGTGCCATTTATGTTCATGGCATCCACTCTCATGGCCACTGGCGCTGGTCTGATTACCACATTCACTGTCGATACGCGTCACCCAGCCTGGATCGGATACCAGGTGCTATTCGGGCTTGGGCTTGGGTGCGGCATGCAGCAACCGGCTATGGCAGCTCAGACTGTCCTGGATCAAGCGGATGTCTCGATCGGCATCGCTATCATGTTTCTCTTTCAGTCGCTCGGTGGTGCTATCTGGGTTTCTGTTAGCCAGAACCTTTTCACTAATTACCTCGCTTCGGCTCTGCCCGGTATCTCCGGTATTAACGTTGCTGCCGTTCTTAGTTCCGGGGCCACTCAATTGGCGCAGACTGTTCCGCCTGATAAGCTATCTGCAGTGCTGACAGTCTACAATGCGGCCCTCCATAGAGCTTTTATCCTGCCAGTGGCCCTCGCTTGTTTCATGGTGGTTCCCGCACTAGGAATGGAATGGCGCAATGTGAAGCGGGAGAGTGAGAAGAGGAAAGAGGAAGCCCGACAGAAGGACAATCATTCGGAGAAGACGGAGAAAAGGGAGATTTCCGATGTTTGAAACTGGCATGTACAAGGTTCATTGTCGCGGATAGTGTAGGGCTTGTATGCCCACCCGAAGTATATACTCCACTCGCTATTTCTTTTCACACGGGCTACTCAACCCTAATCGGGCAAGTTAATTGCCAGAGTTTATACTCCACCGGTTCTTATTTTCACATGTGCTCCAGTAGTTCGGATTCATTTCGTCGTGGCTGGTTTGTCTAGAGGCTGATTGCAACCTTCGGGACGCAAACCATGGTCTCCTTAAAACTACAGCTGTCAATCCTATTGTTTATTCTCCACCCATATATAGGTAGTGCCTTCTACAGAATATCCCTCAATCTAACCCGTCCCGTTTTAGTGAATAAACAAGTTCTCGAACTTCGGGAAAGTGGGTTACGGCCACGGTCACCGGCCGAGATGAAGATCGGCCCAACTCATGGACACCAGTGGTGCAGCAGTATGGCCTATAGCTTGTGTAAAGTACAGGATACCACTTTACCCTGACAGAATAGCTTCATCCGAGAAACAGACAAGCAATGCAAAAGAAGATCTTCACCACCTTCCTCCACTTCTACGAAATAACCCGCTCTGCTACTATCAGAGCCCGTAACGGATTCTGCATTGACGAAGGGTATAGTTACTTGCTCTGTTCGAGATATAAGCTCTTCTCTTATGTGATCACTAATGTGGTTGCATTAAAGCTATTGGAGGTGTCTTCGTGCCCTAAGTAGGAAGGTGGTTTGTTTTGGGTAGTTAAGATTCTCACCTCGATCATTTCTTTCCTACTTTTACTTTTCCATCCAGTTTACTGGTCTGGATGTATTAACATCTAGCTATTCGCTAGTAGATGCTCCTCATAACCACATGTAAAAGTTCCTTTTTTGATTGCATCCCAGCATTGCCTATCAAGCATCATGGCCAAGTTCCTCATTAACACTCTTCTACTCCGTTATCATCGTCATATGCTCTCCAGTTTCCTGACGGATAGTCCTCTTTTTTCAATTCGTCGAGTAAAAAGGAATTTCTCGACGCCACATTCACCGTGTCATCCGATGTCAATTTGTCTTTTGAACGGTCCCAAACCGTCCTGGGGCGGAACGTAATGGGCTTTTCCGGGCTTTCTTCATTGTCACTAATTGTGACAAGCTTCCCATCCTTATCTTTCTTGTACTCGAATGGATCGTATCGAATGATTTTCGAGACCATCCCACTTTCTCTTGTCAGGACAGGGTATTCGAATTTTCCCCATGTCCTTTCTGGGTTCCAGACGTGGTCATTCGGGGTGCATAGATAGACTACCCCAGCGCTAAGCTGGGCGAATGCAGTCGAAATTGCCTTTTCAAATGGCTCTTTGACCTGCCAACCCCATTCCTGTTTTATATCTTTGTATTTGGGGGCTTTCCAGTCTTTCTCTGCGGCGGTGGCATCTTTCTCTTCGGCTTTCAGGCTGGCTCCCGGCGACTTCTCGAATGGCCTGACGATGCCTGCGTATTTTGTCTCTCGCCATGTTTCGCTGATCACATCGCCAAAAGCAACAAGCTCCACTTCCTGGTTTGGACGGTGTTTGTCGCGAATGTTCTTCTTTGCCCATTTGAGACACATCTCGACGTCTTTCTGCCAGCCCTTGACACCACCTGGTAATCCCGTGTAGAACAAAGATGTTGCTCCCTTCTCCAATTTCCCATTTTCTCTAGACTTGTGGATCACCTTGTCAACACCAGGGACTATAGGGCTGGTGTCCGTCGTATCCCCGTCACTGGGGACAGTGGTATCTGATTTCCTTTTTTTGACCCGGGGACGGTGTCTTTCGTTGAGGACTTCAGGAGCGGGAGAGCTCTGCGGAATCGAAATTTCAGAGGGAATCGAACGTTCGGATGGAATTGAATGTTTGGGGATGTGTTGTATCGCAGGCGGAGATGCTGTCGATTCATGCTTCAATTTGATGGTATATAGCAGAAGGATCGTAACAACAAAGGCAGATGTTAGTGCTCGAAAGGAGCGGTTGCTTGAGATCTTGGTCATTTTGAATAACCATGCCACTATCGGAAGCAGCGAGAAAGAGGAGAAGAGAAGCGAAACGTAGATTAAAAGAGACCTGGGCTCTGAGAAAATTAATAGGTAGTTTATATTGTATTAGCTATAATCCCCCGTAAGCTGAGGCCTTTTCATTCGGTGGGTAACTATGAGTGCCCTGGACCGTACCCATATTTGGGGCGTTGGGTGCACATCCTTCGGCTCCTTCATTGATCTCACCCGCCCGAGCTTACAGAATGCTGTGCGCCCTGCAGAATTTTTTCCGTAAGCTCGAGCTGCTGTATATTATTGTTGAGTCGAATACAGAATCAGGCCATCTAAGATATTTTGCCGGCGGTGGACTACCCTATACCATGTTTGATAGATGGGGTGATCAGACCTGCAGATATTTCTTGGTCAACAATGATGTAAAAGTTTCAAGATACAATATAGGGTTTTTGTGCCTCATAACACGCCTATACTATAAAAACCCATCTTATCCTATTCATGCCACATAATGTGCTTTATATGGAACTCCGTGCTACCTTGCTCTAATAGGGGTCTATATACCTAACATGGTTAGGGCGCTAAGGATTAAGTATCGCCAGGGCGTAGTGGAGAGAAAGACTAAAATCATCATCATACTTATACATACACAAGGGCTTACGGCCGTGCTAGCGCCGCCCGTCACTCCTTAGTTGATCTGGGGCAGGAGGAAGTCCCTGCACGGGGTGAGAAATATGAACAAATGAGAGAGGGCAGATACTTTGGATGATTACCACGGCATAATATTTGCCTCATATTTTGTAGCTCGGGGAATATCATTCCTGTCAGCTGAGCGCCAGGGATCAGCAAGGGTTCCTCTTAAATAGGGGCGCTTACATGGAGGTAGGTGTAGTGCCCCGATCCAGTTCAATCAATTCCACAGAAAGCATTTCCCGCAAGCAAATGTACCCATTCTTGATTCAACGAGAGTGCGGCTTAGAAACCCATCAGGAAAAGTGCCAAACTCGTTGAGCCAAAGAGCTTGTCAAAATTTAAAAGGCCGGCCTCTTGACATATTTACAATAGCTAAGAAGGTCGCGACCGGGCACTTTATCAAGGAAGCAGGACATAATCTTAGTCTTGTTAAACAACGACAGTGCTGAATTTTCTGGACCAGGGAGATCATGCCTTCTGTACCGCCTCAAAGAATTCGACCCCTGCTAGAAGAGTTATGTATGGCATTATTATCTAGCAGAAGGGGCAGATACTTGTTCATTCTTTCCTTGTCAAGTCTTCTCGACAAAAATCCCGTAGATGGGCGAACCTGGATCTGGCAGTGTATACTGTGGCTTTTATAATAAAATTTTAGTATCTGATTATGGGAGTGTCTGGCGTGAGACTATATTTACCTTAGCCCTAAAGTGATAGGCCCTCAGTGTTGCATATAAGGTAGAGCTAAAGGACGATACTACCTTGGGCTGCAGCTAGGGTGCTGTATTGCATATAAGGGTTATATAGATATCGAGCAAATTAGATAGCATCGTATCCTTTTTCCCCAGCTCCCTATAGCCGCTTAGGTCTCTTGGTGTTCGTTTCTGAGGCGACTTCGCCCTATTCCGCTAGTTCAACCGCCAAGTCTAGGCCAACGTATACGCTAGAGGATATTCAGAAGTATTAGGGCTAGACCTCACAATATGCCATCACTAAAATTTCGAGACTAACCATTTCCAAGGCAAGTGTCAAGCATGCCTGCTGGATTTAGCGAATAGTCTTTGAACTCTTCGCAGTCTTGAATCTTATTTTTTTTTTCCGGGATACTAAGGTACACAGGCCGTGTCAGCCCAGTTTGAGATAATAAATCTAGGTCTGAGAGCTGTGCCGGGGGTCCTACGTGAGTTGATGCACTATAAGTCAATATACCCGGTCTAACAAGCGTCGATCTAGCCACTAGGCGCGAACCGACTTTAGCAACGATATGATTAAATTGGTATAATCGGGTACTCAGGACTACCGATACTCTAATATATCCACTAGTTCATTCACTAGCTATTATAAGGTATGCACAAGATTTCATTAGATAGGCAATTCTTAGCATCGAGACGCAGGAATCGGACTCCACTCTCGCTGATTCCCGACTATGACCACCCGACGCCGAGTGGGCCTAGTCAGAGCCCTCCTATTTCTGGGAAGTCGGTTAAGACTCAAAAGCGTCAAGGAAAGAGAAAACGTCGACCACATTCAACTCATGACGGCCATTCACTGGTGAGGTTGAAGCAGGAAAAGATGTCAACGTGGGAAGATGTCACAATTCATGAATCCACCTAACAGCCCACGGCCCTAGCTGTGTCTGCGCTCGATGGGTTCCATCGACTCCACAGGAGTGGCAGGCTCGTGAGAGATCTCGATGGTGGTTTCCTGGTACACGCCGTGGAAAGGGCTCAGCTCCATGTCGTTCTTGGGCACGATATCCTCGGTGGATCCGTCGAAGGGGCTGCGAGGAGCGTCGTTGCCGCCCTCGTGCATACTGTGGCGGAACCGAGAGCCCAGACGGGTTCCTATCCGGAGTGTGTTGCGAGATTTGGATTTGGAGACGGCGTTGGTAGAAATGTGCGTTTGCCAGTGAGAGTCGGTAATGTTGTAGTTGCGGTCGGTCGTGCTGTGTTCGGTATCGAGGAGCAGATGTCGTCGAGTCAGCGTGTACACCAGCACATCGACGGTGCCGGACAACGCCATCAGGGAGCCTGCGATGCCGAAGTAGGTCTTGCTGGGGGCCGCGCCTCGTGCTGTGGCCATGCGGCCGGCGGCGAGCGGCAGCGAGAGAACCAGGTACATCAAGGGGTAGATCACCATGTAGATGACCACGCGGTTCAGTCGGCGGAGACCCTCTTGGTGACCCTGGCGCAGCTTCTTTGCCTGATTCATCTTGCGTCGGAGGTGGAAAAACATGATGGTATAGAGAACGATAGTGCCGAATTCAGAGATGAAGATCCAGATATAGTGTCCCCAGAGACGTTCGTTCTCATGTTCAGGACTCAGCCAACACTGCGGGAGATATTCAATCAGCTTGACACAATCAGAACGCAAAAGAAACACATGGTACACATTCTATCGTACCCAGTTGGCCTCGGAGATAACAAAGACATCGCTGCCATAGAGTCCCACGGGAATGAATCCCAAGAGAAGAATAAACATCCACAGGCCAATGACACAATACACGAAAGTATGGAAAGGCAGCTGGCGACCACGAAGCACGACTGCACCTGTATGCAAGGCGATGGACAAGACGAACAAGCCGCTGCCAGGGTCTCCCGTCTGAATCCACCATCCCTGCAAGTAGCAGGCAGCTTCACCAAAATGCACCCCACCACGGGAAGCCCAGTACAGACTGATCATGAAGGCGATGGCCTGTTGCATATCGACGAGCAGCAGGTTATAGATGAGAACGACATATTGGTTCTGAGCAAGCGGGTTCTTGTAGTATCGTTGCCAGTAGACGAACCGATACGTAAGAAAAGAAAGCAAAGAGACAGTGGAAGCCAGAGAGAAAAGAGCGATCACACCCATGGCAATAAAGAGCGACCGGTCACTGCCCAGGAGGGGAGTTTCATCCCGAAACTCCCAGCGACGACCAAGGGAGCCATCACCGCCAGCGTACATCGAACGCAAGGCGTGAGTGAGCATGGCCATGAGGAGCAGTGTCACCAAAAAAAGAAGGACCGGAGTCAAGCGAATAATGGCACAGTCCTCGATATTAATGAGATCTGGGGCCAGCCCATTACCAAGGCTCTGGTCGCGTAACGGGCCTGCTGTGGCATCATTTTGCTCCACCATTTACTTGCCAAGGAACAAAAAAGCTTGTGGGACTTAGCATCTCAGGGACTATTACTGACTGGTATCGGAAAGAATCCATAGTTTGCGTATTGTGATAGTAGCAAGTCCGGGGGGAAGGACTATTTACTCTTTCAGGAAGATAGTCAACCGAGGCTCTGCTCTGTTTGGCCGGCATAGGTGGTTCCTGAGTGCCTCCCCCACTCCGTATTCAAGCACGCGGGTCAAGGAAGTTTGATGTTCCAAAGAATGCGACGCCGATCGATAGGGAAGCCAAAAAAAAGAGCAACCATTGACTCTTAATGCGAGGTCTGGCAACTCGGCAAGTCACCGTGTTTCCCAAAGGGTCGCTTATAGTATGAAAGTTCCGTGCTGCCAATGCCGCCATTGATGCACCAAGTGGGTTCGCTCGTGTTGGTTTCCGTAATAATAATGATATAGATCCACACAAATGGGCTTCGGAAGGATTGCAGGGTCAACGCTCAGACAGCGCCGAGATCGAAGGACCAGACCTCGGATCCTGGAGGCTGCTGTGCCGTGTGTCGATCCAACCAGATGCTAGAGCGACCTGCCGATCCCTCGACCAATAGGCATTTTGAATTTGACGTTATGCCGCTAGCTTTAGCTCGCTTGGTTGATCGTTTTCTATGCTGGCAGCAACTCATCCGAACTCACAGATTGCCCCGGATCTTCCCCCTCGAGGCCATTTTATATGCTACTAGCAGCAGTTGAACCCCACCTGCTGGAAGTTAAAATGCCTGGCTCATTTTTAGGGGGTTGAGGATTTTGCTTGCCCCTTCAGACAGGGGCTTGTCGTTCCAAATTGACTGTAGAGGGTGCACGGTCTTTGTGTTGGGGTAGAGCCGCGCAAGCATAATTCAAGACGAGATATTCTCCAAGATTACATTCGATCCTCTGATCCGATCGGCGCAAGGCCCAAGGACCATCGATTCATTAGTAGTTCTTTCAAAGAATGCAGAGCGATGTGGGGAAGCGGGTGGCAGTGAGCGTATCAAGAGACAAGTACGACGAATGCTCGAGAGGAGATCTGGAGATCCATCCATGGATGGGCCGATATGAATGACAGTTCAAGTACACTCAGCTGGTCTTAAACCACTTCTCGGGCCTTTTTTCTCAACAGTTGTCTCCGTGGCGCAATAGGTTAGCGCGTCTGACTGTTAATCAGGAGGTTGGAAGTTCGAGCCTTCCCGGGGACGCTTCTTTTTTCGTCATTTTTTCCTCTAGTCATTCATTCTTCATTGATTACTCGTCACTATCTTGATTTTTTTTTCTTATTAAAAAAAAAAAGTTATTTATTCTCCTATAATCTCTAAGTATCAATCGCACCCACCTGTCCAAGTCACGCTGCGTTCCTACAGTGATGTTCCATAAGTTTCGACAACGCCCCACATATCTACACCGCCTATACCGCCTACTAAATATATCAACCCCTGAATTAATATTATCCCCCTTTTTAGAGGCATGGCAGCAGTTAGAATTGAGGCATTTAGAGCATCTCTCAGAGAGTATGCCATATCGTGTTGAAGCTATTATTGAAGGCCAGGGTTGGTATACGCCTTATTAGTCAAATCCATTATTTTTTTCATGTTTTATTTATATTTTTGGACTGGCAGAATATTATATAATATAGGTGATGTGGGTCGGTGTTGTCGAAACTTATGGTACATCACTGTACATCCTAAAAATGCAACCTTGGATACGGCCGCCCACCGGCAAGCCCCAAACATATACTTAGCTCGTTCTGAGTCTAGTAGCAGTACGGTGGATCTACCTCTGATCTGGCAATGCAGCCCATGGGATTTTCGAGACCGCCGGATTGATCGTGTCTCACTCGGCATATGCACCCGGGATTCCCCCGCCTGGTCTGCGTCTTATTGCAGCGTCATCGCTGATGAGAGACAAACTTATTCGGGCAGCGTCAGTCTAAATGTCTAAGACTTTCACCGGATGCAGGACGCCTGAAGAGATCTCGAGGATTGGAATTGGCGGTGCTCAGTTGTAGTAGAGGGATGAAAGAGATATATATATCGAGGCATGAACCGCACTTTGAGGCAAAGATATCAACAAAAAACCCAGGCAATTCACTTCCAGATCTACGATTTGCAACCACTTTTGTTCCAAAAATGAAAGCTACCACTGCTCTGACCTGCGCTTTCCTCGCGGGCCTCCAGCTCGTCGGCGCCGTGCCCGCCCCAGCAGCCAACGCTGCGCAGCAGGTGTCTGTCTCCTACGACACCAACTACGATATCAAGGGAGCGTCTATCGATACCGTCGCCTGTGCCGATGGTGAGAACGGCCTCAAGGGTCGGGGCTATTCCACTCTTGGATCGCTGCCGAAGTTCCCGTTGATCGGTGGCGCCCTCACCATTCCGGGCACCAACAGCCCTAACTGCGGCAAATGTTACCAGTTGCACTACGCCAGCGGCACGGTCGACAAAACCATAAATGTGCTGGCTGTTGACACTGCCCCCGGTGGATTCAACATTGGTCTTGAGGCCATGAACCAGCTGACCGATGGCTCGGCGGAGCAATTGGGCCGGGTGGATGCTACCTATGTCGAGGTGGAGGAAAGTTTGTGTGGAATGTGAATTCGACAAGAGGGAGTTGGGAATTGGGAATAGTGGAATCGTGGAAAACGATCAGAAAGGGGTGATATGAGGGTGATTGGCGTGTATGCGGAAAGACGAAGAGCGGATGCGAGGGACCAGAATGTAATGAGAGAGAAGATAAATGGATGAATGCTTAGTCTACATATCTGTACATGTTTCAATCAAGTGCCTCCAGCATCGCCGAGACACGCCCCAATTTGGCTCGAGGCCTTCCCGTTTCTTTACCCAAGGCCCGTTCCTTCTCGTCGATGCGCTGCCAGTCTTGCCAGGACGTGCGACGGAGGCCGAGGCGCTCGGCCTCGGGCTTCACCCCTCCCAGCCCAGACCGGTACTGGGGTGCGGAGAATTAAGATAAGACCCCTCAATGCCATGGCTGGCCAGGTCTTTGACAATAGCATCAGCGGTGGTAAAGGCATCAGCCATGGTCGAGGCGATGACTCCCGTTGGACCGGTTTTGACCCAGCCGGCACAGTACAACCCAGGTAGGTGTGAGGCTGGCGAGCCGGCAGAAAAGTTCTGGGGATTCACAGACCCAGAGAGAGTTGTGACGCGGCCAACTCCATCATTGGGAATCACACCGCGGAGCTCATCGAATTCGATGCCGAGATCCTGAATATTGGGAAGAGGAAGCGACCGGTAGCCAACGCTCCGAAAAACAATGCTAGCGGGAAGATTAGTCCGTGCGGGCTGTCCACTTTCAGTATATTCGGGGATAGCTTTGGAGCTACGGCTGTAAGGGTTGGCGGGTTCAATGTAGTTGCGGTCAAATTGGACACGAGCGACTTGAGAAGCATCAGGGGTCATCTCAAAAGAGGAGGGCGAAAGGCAAAATTGGAGACTCCATGACTTGCTGGATGTCTCGGGGTTGTTGGTCGATCCTTTGGCCAAAAGCTGAATCAACCGCTTTTGCGCCCTCGGCAGAGCAGAGATGGTCTCTTCTGGTGGAAATAATTCTTTCGGAATGGGCTCAAACGAGACAGATGGCAGCTGCAGCAACTCGCGAACTTCTTTGATGGTAAATGAAGCCTATTCACCTATTATTAGCACCTAGAATAATAAGCAGACCAGCCCTTGTACACACCTGTAGCGGTCCGCGACGCCCAACCACTCGCACCCGCTTGATCCGGCTTTGGGCAAGCGCTGCCAGAGCATAATCGGAAATATCTGTTTTCCGGAGAGCATCGACGTCCGACAGAAGAATGCGAGCGACATCTAGTGCTACGTTTCCGTGCCCGATGATCACCGCATCTTCCCCGCTCGTCAGGTCTGGCTCGAGATCCCGGTGATCGGGAAGGCCATTGTACCATCCTACAAAGGCGCGCGCCGAGTATACATTGCGGCGCGGTTCCTCACCAGGAATCCCAAGGCCTTTATCCCTGGCAGCCCCGTACGCGAAAAGGATGGCGTCGTAGTGGGGCTTGAGCGCGGCAAGCGGCAGATCGTGCCCGAGGGCGATGTTGCCGACAAAATTGAAGCGAGAAGATGTTGCTACTTCCGTAAATTTTTCTTCGCAATTCTGTTTGAACAAAACGTGAGCTCGAGAGCTCACTAAGGCTATTAAAATGTAAATCGCAGTTTTACCAAGAACGCACCTTCACCTCGGGATGGTCCGGGGCAACGCCATATCGGACCAAGCCAAACGGGACGGGGAGCTTCTCATACATATCCACCACTGCATCCTGTTGTTTGGCTAACAGATGGGAGGCAGCGTAGAACCCTGCTGGCCCAGAGCCCACGATCGCGACGCGAAACAGTCGACCGGTCTGAGTGGCATGGCTGTTTAGGCGCTTCGTGGAGGGCAATGAGAAAGGAGAGACATTCCACCGAATAGAACGAGTCAGCCTGGTGCATTGAGCACAAACGAACGCCGGATGCTGGCGCATGGTGTGATGCCAAAAAGTGGCAGTGATATCAGTGAAGATCGTCCCTGAGTCACGTGCAGATCGTTGCCGGGCCGACTATCTGTTGATGACATTCCCTCCTTCGTCCTCGGACATCTCTGACATTTGGCATCTCTGACATTCCTCATCTCCAACATTCCTTTTATTCCAGCTTTATTGTCTCGCGTGGATGCCACGGGAGGCTTCCAGTCGCTACCATGGGGAGATCGTCGCCTCCATTCCTTTACGATCGTCCGTCCACCTACAGCTTCTATGGCCCCACTGATCGCGGCTTTAACCCCAAGGCCGCGACACAGGCGAGCTGGATTCGTGAACAGCCCAAGCCCAAGCAACGAGGCCCATTGGTAAATGTCAATCGCCACCCTGACTCGGTAGGTCTTGCGATGTCCTGCGATTCTTCATCAGACCGAGGCTTACTCGGTTCGCAGTGGGGTAGCTTCGATCAGTCGAAATGGACGCCAATAACGCCAATGAGCCCCAAGATTAAGGATTGGGTTAAGTATGCACGGTCAACCCAGTTTGGCCTGCGAATAGTTACCTTGCTGAGTGCGCTTGCCTCTTTGTTCTGTTCCATCGTCATACAAGGAGTTGCCTCGACAGTTATATGGATCATCCGAGCCGGTGTAAGTGATGGAACCTCCAAAAAGGTTGGATATTATGCTGACGTGTACCAAAGCCTATTGTGGCAGTTCTTCACACAATCTACGGCATCTATCATCTTTCACGCTCTGCTGTTACCCGGCCACCCGCCTCCCAAGCTGGCTACGGGCTTTTTGCCTCGACCCTGGATGCCGGACTGATCCCGTTCTATGTGTTTACAACGTTTATGGCACACGGTCAGTACGCAACTGACGCATATCACTGGGGTACATTATTCAACAACAGCAATGTGACGGTTCAGGTCGCCAAAGCCACCTTCATTTGCGCTATCGTTAACGCAGGATTGCATCTGGTCTCATTCTCCTTATCTATATTCCTCGCAGTCATTTTCCGAAGGATCTCTCACATGCCACCGGATATGAATCCCCTGGAGGACAACCTGACTGCGCGTCCTCTCAGAAATCGCAGACGAATCGAGGCTCATGAGAAGAACCTCAGCGGATCCACACTCAATTCCCATTTGGAGGACCCGCTCATGGAGCAACCTCGCATGGTACCATTTATGCATACACGTGGGCAGTCTATGGAAGGTGATTCCAACCATGGATCTGTGGATATCAATGAGAAGCGGCAGTCTCAAGCATCTTTTCAGCCGCACCGGCTGTCTCACATGGAGCCACCAAGCCCTGAAATGCTATTCCACCAACCGGCCAGCCAGCCATACGATCTCACCTCCCAAGTTCCAGCATCGGGAATTGGTAATGTGGCTATGCGTTCACCCGAGGTAATCGATCCCAGCACACACACGCACCATTTGACCTCGCGGGTTGCCGATCGATCCGACTCTGTGAGCCCACTTTCCGATAATTGGATTGCATATTCCGACCGCTCGCCCTCGCCAGTGAGCGACGTACACAACGAAGACGATGTGCACAATGGAGACACTCCCGATATTCGCCAGTCATCTTCAGTCTACAGTCGGCGCACCAACGTGACAGCGACGTCCACCGGCAGTGGCATCCGAGACTGGTTTGCCTACGGTACAAAGCCCGCACCGAGTATCGGAAGTGTGATCCAAGAAGATACGCGAGGCGAATATGCATCACTCGACACACACGAATACTATGCCAACGAGGATAACGAGCGGGAGCAGGATTTGGGTGACCGGCGCCTCAATATCTTCCCCGACCCCGAAGAACACGATGACACCGATGACAAGCCTGCCGACTCTCTGCCTTTCAACCCACTCATGCTTAATCCTCCTACTCCACAGCCTGTTCTTACTGAGAAACCCGAAAATACTGACCCCGTCCGCCGCATCGCCTTGAGCGACAACCCTAACCTATCCCAAAATCAAAAAGCATATGTGTCTGTTCCCCACGACTCTTCTGATTCCTCGCCGACGAGAACTCGTTTCTATGGGGATTTGGAAGTGGACGGCAAGCCCAGCCTGGACACCTCGCGTCAAGTGAGCGACCAGGGCAAAAATAACCACAAACCATCCAAGCTCTCGAAAAAGCACAGCAAGAAAATATCTGCGTACCAGTCTCTCAAAAAGTACGACAGCGATGGCGAGGACGCCCACCTGTCCCCTAGAATTCCCTCCTCCCCGGCCATGGCCGAGGGTGACCGCAAAGGCCGTGTCGTTAGCAACTCCGGTGCAGACACTCCTCGCTCTGGTCTTGGAGCGGGCGTCGGTGCCTCCCTGTCTTCGTACGGGAGCTACATTGCCGGCCTAGGTGTCGGGCGTCGTCGCGATGTCAGCGGCAAGGTCGCTGAAGAGGGACGCGGTGGCAATGCTGTCGAGGAGCGTCCTAGTCAACCCCAGACTCAGACCCAGAGTCCGAGCTCGAGTCCGACTCGAGCGGCCGGCTGGGCGCGTTTCGCGGGGCTGTGATGGAATTTGAAGGATACCTAGGTTTTTTTTTTCTTGTTATTTGCTTTCAAGGAGTCTACATCTTGAGGATATGTGGCATGTAGCGTGTTTGATTCTTGTTTTATTTCCAGGTCCTGTGTTGACAGGCCTTTTGATGGCTTTTACTCTTTTTTTTTTTTTCTTGGTGTATGACTTGACAAACTGTATGTAGCCCATTTCATTTGAACACATTCATCATAACTGCTTATTGATCATTTCTCGGGACTTGGTGTTTCCAAGTATGCTACATGGTAAAAAGGGGAAAGTATCAACTCGACTAATTTGGTATCTTCGTCACTCTGGCGGACAGGTTCAAGTGATGACCAGACTGACGGCATGTAGACTGGATATTATGTAGCTGACTCTTCCAGAGCCTGAAGATGCCGCACTTCTCCGAAGGCTCCAGCGATTCTTAGGTCTTGCCCGTGCTTTGCAAATTCGTCTCTCGCGCCGTTCTAGCTCAGGCAGGGCCCTTGCGAGATGACGATGCACCGACTATGGCTGGATCATTGGTGAAAACCAACTCGATGCACAAGTCAAGAGGTGGCCCTGACTGGATCGGTATAATCGAATCCAAATGTAGCACGTGATATCATCGTCTAACGACCAGCACGAAGAAGTCGCGCAGTCCAAGGCAGAAGTGCCGTGGGAACGAAAGCGTTTCTTGGGTGACTGAATCCGTGCGAACCCTATAAAGTCACCTAAGAATTCCCGCTCTTTCCATCATGAGGGCACGCCCTCATACTCCCAGCCCTGAATGACACGCTTTCGCCGTCGGGAGTTGCGACGGTTCGCATTGCATTTGACGAACAGCGTCAGAGCGCTGATGATAAAGATCACGATCGCCGCAATAGTAGCAATCAGCACGGTCTTGCGTTGCAGCTGCTGTGGATCTGCTGCGTAGGGACATCTGGCGCGTGGGCCCCCAGTGACCCAACAAGAGACAATGTCGATGGAGTTGAGGTCGAGGTAAATCTCGCGCAGAGCGGGATTTGTGGAGGTGGGGTCAATTGTAGTCGGTGACTGGTCGAGCAGGTGTTTGTAGAGGTATGTGTTTTCCAGACTGGTTCGTGGCACAGCCAAGGTAGAACCATCGGGACAGCTCTTGGAGACGTTGGAGAAGTAGTCGGAAGAACTAGACAGTTCCCATGAGAAGGGTGAGTGGCCCACGCGACAGGCGCCACGTCGCTGATTTGTACAGTCGACTGCGCGCCAGCGACCATTCAGAGATACATCCATGATAGCACAGCGGTAGGGCGCGAGTTGATTATCAGAGTTACCGCCGGCATCTGCCCCAAGGGGCTCACCAATCGCCCAGGCCCAAGCTGTCGATAAAGAGACATTACAGTAATGGGCGACGTTGGCGTCAGCTGTTTGGCCGAAAAGCGTGTTGTTGAGTAATGGCGACAGACCACACGCGGTGATCCCGGATATAGAATCAGCCAAAGATCCCATAGTCTCATCCGTGGACAAGCCGTCCTTGACGGGAATGCGGCTGGTACCTGCCCATGACGTGTTTGCTTGGGAAACGTCCGTCGCCCCAGGACGGTAAAGACAGCCGGATGTCAAACTGCCATTCGAGGCCGCAGAGATATCTACCTTCGAGGTCATAGACCCCGGCGGGAAAATTGCATTTTCATCCTCGGACAGATCATACTCTGCCAGCTGGGGGTCGACGGAGCCGTATTCAATAAGAACGCGGTCACGCTTCGCCAACTGGATGTATTTCGCTGATGGCCATCCGTCCGGCGTACTCTGCTGACCTGCCTTGTTTTCATGCACTGTAAAATACTCCGTGATGGGCATGTAGCTCTGGCTGACCTTATACCAGGATTCGTTGAGGTTGCTTCGGTCCTTAGCAAGCTGAACCGGGCTGTAGATAAAGTCCCGCAGAGTCATGCCGAGATATGAGCCTGCACGCTCTGTCTGCGTCTTGGGCAGCTTGTCCCCTGTGATGGCAGGGACTGGATCGTTTGGCGCAGAAGAACTCGCGGCAACATGCAGATTCAGGACAAGGTAGGTCGTGTATACGACCAGCTGATTGGTGGTGTCTTGGAAGTATCCGACAAGCACCTCGGCCAGAGTTTCCAAGTCAAGGTTGCTGGTGCACCGGTATTTGCCAAGCGCAAAGACCGTATCTCCATGGGAATCTTCAGTCCCTGTGATGACCGGCGGGGCCGTATCTGAGGCCGTCGTGGTTTCGGCTGTGGTCATGGTCGAGGTCTCAGAAGATTCAGTGGCAGTGGATGTAAAAGAAGAGACAGTCACATCGGCCCTAGCCGGGATAGAGACGGGGCAGAAGCTCCATTTCCTGCGTTCCACCGACCAATACAGGTCGAGCACGAGTCGCCGGTAGCCGACGGCAAGAAGGTTGGATATACATTTCGCGGCGGCTTCTCGATCATACAAGCCATCACCGAAGCAGGCAGCCGACAGCGACACAGCCGGATTCGTCACGAAATTGATAGGGATCTGGCCCGCGACATCTCGTTCGCTCTGGATGGTTCATTATGAGCCAGGGCGGTTTCGCCGGGGACTGAGCGTGCTCACCAACAAAACAGCCACCCAAGTAGCATCGACAAGGGTGGCCTCCGGGTCATATTTGACAGACATGAGCGCTGCGCGTCCAGCGCATTGTGGCTGGAGAGAGAGACTGATGCGCGCGAGAAGAACCCGCGAGGCCAAGGGCGGAGCGCCGATCACCTGAGTCGATCTGGCCACTTCAACTTTCTTTCTTTCACCACCCCCCCTGTCCCAACTCGCTCACTCTTCTACGACTCTTTCTTTTCTTTTCTTCTTGTATTCAACGCTTCTTGTTCCAATCACCGTATCCAGCACCATGGCCGCGCCCGGCCAGCCATCCCCCCAGCAGATGGCGGCCATGCAACAGCAGTTCGCCGCCGAGGCCGCCAAACGAGGGATGACGCCCGAGCAATTCGCCCAGAAGCAGCGCGAACAGCTGACCGCCGACGCCGCTAAGCTTGGTCTCAGCCCCGAGGAATATGTCTCGCAGTTGCGGGCGCGAGCAATGCAAGCACACCAGCAGCAGATGGAGGCTCAGCAACAGGGCCAAACATCAGCGCAGTCGGACGACGAGCAGTCGCAAGCGCCTGCGACCCAGCAGCAACAGCAGCAGCAAACACATCAAGTGCCCGTCACCCCGGGCAGCCCACCGGATCCCAAAGCGCTGGCCGTGGCCAACTTCCTGCGGTCGCAGAACCTGAAGCCGAGGACATGTATTATGGACGGGCAGCGGAAGGACATGTTCAAGGGTAAGATTGCCATCGGCATGTCGAATACCCAGGCAGTATATCGGTAACTGACAATCTTGGGCGGTTTACAGTCAAGCGAGCCATTCGCGCGATCGAATCCCCCGCCTACGCCAAAGCCGCCGGCAAGAAGAACTCCCTCCTCCCGCCCGTGACCGACCGCGCTTCGGCCGAGAACGTATTCAAGCTGCTCCCGCTGTCCCTGCTGGCGCTGCGCGTCACCAAGGTCGACCCGCATGAGGGCCACAACCACGCCAAGCCCAAGAACCGCGTCAAGGGCCTGTGGACTGTCAAGATCGAGCAGCACCAGGACACAGAACCCATGATGCACTACGTTTGGCTGTACGAGGGCCCGCAGTGGAAGCAGAAGGCCATGGCGGCTGCCGTCGTCGCCGGTATCTTCGCCGTGGTCCTCTTCCCGTTGTGGCCCATGATCCTGCGCCAGGGTGTCTGGTACCTGAGTGTAGGCATGATGGGGCTGCTGGGTCTCTTCTTCGCCATGTCGATCTTCCGTCTGATTCTTTTCTGTGTCACTGTCTTCGTGGTGCCGCCCGGTCTCTGGCTGTACCCCAATCTCTTCGAGGATGTCGGGTTCTTTGATAGCTTCAAGCCTCTGTGGGGCTGGCAAGAGGTATGTTCCTTTTCCTTATCGGCCGCAGTCCCCGTACTCACGTTTCTTATTTACAGACCAAGAAGAGCAAAAAATCCAGCAAAAAATCTAAAGTCTCCGAATCTGCCCCAACCACAGACGCTGCGCCGTCAGCAACGACCACCTCCGCGGAACCCGCATCCACCTCGTCCGCCGCACCCGTGAAACGAGATTTGACGGCCCGCGTGGAAGAAGTGGAGGAGTAGAGCAGGGGGTGTAGCGGCAAGGATTTGTATTTGGAAGAAAAAAAATATCCCACCAAGGCCCCTGTCAGGTCTGCTGTGGCTAGGAGCTAGGTTGACTTGGAAGATAACCTTAACTCTGATCTTGCACATCTCTTTTCCTTCGGGCTCCTTTGTATTTCACTGTCATAGTCCGGCGTTTTTTATTATAACACTCGCGTTCATCATTGCATAAACCCTGGTTTCTTTTTTTGTTTTATATCGTCTTAGTATATCACCAGAATCGATTTGAGATGACTCGCTTCTTATGCGCTTTTTTTCGTATATAGTCTAACAAATGACAGTTGAAGCAATCCATGAGGCGTAAACAAATATAAATGCAAACATTCAGTTCTAAAGCAGAGGAAGTAATGGGTATATATACACGCGCAGAGAGATAAAACATAAGATCAAGATAATGAAACACATGACTCGAAATGAAAAGAAGAAAAACTACAAGAAAAGAAACCGAGAGCAAAGAAAAGAAGACAGCGCCAAAAAATGGACACAAACGCAGGGATTTTCGAAAGTAGCCACAAGACAAATCGGACAGTTTCTGGGTGTAAATCACTTCAGCCAGATGAGATTTTGCGAGAGGGGGTATTGTGGGTGGAAAAATGCATGAATGAGAGAAAAAATAGTAATAAGAACAGAGAGGAAGGGTAATAAATGGTCGAGATGAAAGCGCGGTTGTCAGGTATATACCAAGTATAGACCATCGTCGTAAGTATAAGGTCGCTCGGATAGCAGACGGGCAAGAGCGGTTGATGCACGGCAGTAGAGCAAGCAAACCAGGGAGTCTACTCCCCGCCAAAGAGAATCCTCGAATGCCTAGCAGCAGCCTTGGAGCTATTTTTCGTCAATTTGCCCGAAGACGGCGGAGGAATGCCAGACACAACCCCGCTCTTTGGCCGGTCACGAACCTGGTCCTGCACATACTGATAAAACCGGTCCGAGGGAGATGAAGAGTACCAAGGAGCCGGTGCCGGCGCCTGCGCAGTAGTCGGAGACGGGATCTTCGGCAGAGGGCAGGTGGGAGGAGGGGCGGATGGAGGTCCCATAGACAGGCCGGGCATGCTCTTCCGGCGAGACATGTTCGATGCGTCTTTGTCGGTATACAGGCTGGAGACGCGGGTGCGTGGTGTTGAGTCGACAGGATGAGCCATAGTCTGGGGTTGGGACTGGGGCTCGATGTTCATCTGGAGACCGAGTTCGGATCGGAACACCAAGCTTTGGGGGCGGGAGGACGGAGGAGATACGGTATCGGGGGCGGTTGCTCGGGGGACACGGGAGAAATTCGGGGCATGGCTGGACCGCGCGGTCTTTGCTAGCACGTCCTCGGAGTTGGACATGCGCAGAGTGCGTCTGCCGGTGCCATCGCGGGCGCCAGGCGCCTCCGAGGATTCAGTGTGCCGCGAGCTGGCCACACTGTAAGTGGGAGATTGTGGAGGCGAGGAGAAGGTGGAAAGGTTTGGGTCGATGGACGCGTCCGCTCGACGAGCGACGCCGGCTGAAGTCGAGGGCGGCGAAACCTGGGGGCTCGTAATCGGCCCCCCTCGGGTGACGAATTTCTTGCTGAATGAAGGGACGCTGAAGTTGGGCGCAGGGGGAGATGTGCTCCGAACGAAAGTGTTGGGGATGTTGGATAGCGGATGACCAGGCTGCGCAGTCTCGCTGTGGGCGGTAGTGGGAGGAGACTGAGGGTTGGGTGACATGTACACCGATTGGCGTTTCGGTTGGGCCGAGGAGGGTGGACTGCGCGTGTAGCCTTGTTCTGGCAGAGGCTCTTCTGAGGTGAACGAGCCATTTCGCATCGGGGGCGAACTGGTAGGATTGGTCGAGGTGAAGGACGGAGTGCGCATATCTTTGGTCATCAATGCCGGACCGGTCCCGTTGGGCGCTGTAGCTTCAGTCCGACTCGTAGACACAGACCCGGAGCGCGAACCGATCATCGAGCGCCGATTGACAGAAACATAGGAGCTTCTCCGGGACTGCCACGTCAAGCCGCCGACGGACTGACCGTCTTCATCCTCCTCGGGAGGGCGCAAGGTTTGCGGCTGGAGAAACAAGCTCGAGATGCGATGCGGATCCTTCTTCACCGTCTGGCGCACGCTCGATTTGACGCGCAGGCGAGGCTCCGCATCATCATCCGAGTGCTTCTCCGCGGTAAACTTGGGCCCTCCCCGGGCCTCGATTTCGGCCCGGACAGCCGTCAGCCAGGAGATCATGGCATCGGGGTTATCAAAAACCAAAAGAAAACTGCGTGCAAGTCGTCGTGCGTTCGATCGGTGAAAACCAAAGCGCGAGAATCGGGGTTTGGGCGGTTCAGGAGCGGGAGAGGCATCGGCAGTCGGGTTATGAGATATTTGAAGCACCCAGTGTTTACCGGGAATGGCATCACTGGCAAACGCAACCGATTGCGGACCGAGTTGGAGCATTTTTTCCGGGAGTCGATCGTGTTTTCCGTCGCCCGCATACTGGAGGATGAATCCAGCGGTAGTAAGCACGTAGATCTTTTTCGACCATTCCACCTTGTTAATTGTGCCCGATAACGTCCGTAAATGTTTTCTCTGTCTTTGCTCCCTCTTTTTTCGGGCATCATCAGGCTCGCCCCGACCTAATGAGCCACGGGGCGCATCCTCAGAGGCTTTCCCCGCGGTCTCGTGAAGACGCAGGATCGAATCTGCGGATACCGCGGGCGCCAAGAGGCAGTCGTGCTTGTAGGACTGGGGATATGCCTGAAACAGCGGGGGAGGCTTCCACCCGTATTGTTCCTGGGAGGAAACAAGCTCAGGTTTCGGCCGCGCCGTCTTCAGTGTCAGCCGTGGTTGTTGTGATGTTGGGGAGGTCAGGGTTGCGGCCGAGGCGACGGTGCGCGGAGAAGCCAATCCAGTCGACATGGTGTCATCGGCCTGAGTTGGTGGCTGGATTTCCTCGATCTCCATCAATGTGGTCTCCGGGGCTCGTGAGGATTTATCGCGACCAAACAGGCTGCGCAGGCTGGTCTTGGAAGATTGACGCTTAACGGGACTCTGCAGTGGAACGGGGTTTTCAGAGCCATTGGTACTCGGGTAATCGGTTGGCCGGGGACGCTGCAATCGAGATTGCTGAGACTGGGCCAATTGAGCAGCTGTTGGTCGGCTGAAGTTGGTCTGTAATGGGGCCAGTCGATGTCCTCGGCGCTCGCCGATGGACGGTTGCTCGTCCTGAGTCATGGTTGGGGGCAGGTTGGGGGGGTCGAGAACCTTGAGATGTAGGATGGAGAGATATATATTTCAACGGTCGCGAATGACTCGTACCATGGCCTTTGTATCATCCACCAGACCCCAAATCCAAGAAAATAAAAAGAAATCCAAATTCCAAAAAAAAAGGGCAGGCAAGGATCATCGCAGAACGTGGCTGCACGACCGTTGCCCCAACGTCATCACAGGGCCACCCGGCGTTCCAGCAGACAGCCGGACGATGCAGGGGACTGGGGAGTATAGAAGGGGAGGGGGGGAACAGAGATAGAAAAAGAGAAAGAGAGGCAGAGAGAGTCAGGAGAAACGGGGACAAGGGGAGTTCCCATTCAGACTAGCCGAGTGGGGGGATCTACTACGCGTTGGGATGTGATGAACGTGGTCACAATACTGAAGAATCAACATAGAAATGGGTAAGATTGAGATGATTGAGATGTACTCTACTCAGGATGCTCAGTAACAAGTATACCAAGGAACCACTCCCCAGACACTCACATCCCATCTCAACTCGGCCTCTGATCCGACTGAACGGCGAGCTCCACTCTCCACGTTAGACGTTAAGAGGTCCGTGAGAGACCATCTTTTGCTTGGGGTGATCAAGGACTTGGCCCGCACTTCAATCCTTGTCCGGTCTCAACTGCTCCCATCAGCCCGGCCCCGTTGTCGCAGTGCTGGGCCATGGCGATATCCTTGTGAGTCAGACCGCGCGGACGATGTGTCGTCCAGTGGACATCAACTGAACCGATGCGCTGCTCGAGTCAGCCGAAACGGTAATCATCCATGGAGATCTCCGCGGCGTCATCTTCTCATCAGGGTTGACTTACCACCGTCATGGTTGGATGATGTTTCTTCGATGAGCTCTCCGATGCAATGAGGTTGACAAATGACTACGGGTTCCAGAGTTGTCAACCACCTTATCTCCCTTTCCCCTAACGGAACAAGAACAAACAGGCGCAATATCCAACAGAGGACCTCGGGAAGCGGATCTCTTGGGATGACTCACCACCGCCTTGAAATAGCTTTTGAAGTGAAACGTCTTGGTTACCGCCATCCCTTCGGCGTCCAGCGCCCATCCTTGCTGCAGGAGACTCTGTGTGTCCAGCCCCAACCGTTGCGGGTCTTCACCCTCGGCAAATCGGGGGGTGGAAGACGCCATTCGGAGCTGCGAGACGGGGCCGGGGACGCGCAGATGCGTCGAGACAGACAGAGAGGATGCTACATTCGGTGTGCGCAGTGTGCAGGAGAGAAGTCTCGGACAAAATCGTGGGAGACCCATCGTGTGGGCGATGTTGCGAGGCAGCAAGTGGTGTCCCTGAGGGTTTTCGAGACTGGCCATCCCCAATCGACCTCCGATTCTGCTCGGTGCACAGACCAGTTGGGGTAATCTTATCGTCCGCGGAGAGAGTCGAAGAATCGAAGAATCTCCAAACCATCGAATTGTCTCCGAGACACGCAGGCGCAGGACCGAGACATGCCAGATGTGTCACCACTTTTTCATGCACCCGGGGTCACTGAGACTATACTGGAATCACAGCCTACGGTCTATACTGGGATGATACTGAAGCAACAGGCCATGTCTCATTCGGAAGCTAATCGATAGAATTCGTATCCGGCACTGTGCCGAAGCCCATTAACGTACATTTCATCCCATCGTCCACCGAAAACAGGGGAAACATAAGCCATTAAGTATGTTGCCCGCGCCCACACCTCCCCCTCCCCGCGACAAATCCTGCCTGGGGGGATGAGACCGGAGCATGGGGGTCGGGAAGTAAAGCATAGCCAGCCACGCACTGCGCAAGGGTTCATGCCGTCGAAAAAAAAAAAGATGCTCAAAGAAGAAATGTGGAAATCATCATATATTTCCGTGGCAAGTAGCAAGTCCCACCGTCATCACAATCATCCGACACCCGTGGGTGTAGTTTCAGCTGCCGCTGATGGACTGGTGCCCTATGCTTCCACACTGTTGCGACGCGAGTTGGCTCGCGAGTTGGCGCGAGAATTCGCACGAGAGTTGACGCGCGATCCGGCACGGCTGCCAAGAGTTGGGCGGATGCGGAGGTCCTGCTGGGAGCGCGCATACGAGTTGGCGCGCGACGCATCGGGCACCTTGGATCGTCGTCGGCCATGGATCTGAATGTCCATCCGAGCCTCTGAAAGTTGCTGTGCGAATGGCGACCGCTTGCGTAGTGTGGGGCCCTTCCAGTAGATGATGTAGACTGCGACCACGAGGGGCACCGAAATACAGACTGTAGAAATATTGTCAGCGCATTGTGTCTTGACCAAGGAAGAAACAGCAGGGGCAACCGGTATGACATACAGAGAATAGTCGATGCGTATTCGAGATGGTACTTGCCGCCAATATCTGTCAGACAAAGGTTAGTCAAGGCCCAAGCCATCTTTGAGAGGGAAGAGGAGATTACTGACTCGTGAAGAACGGCGTGGCCGGGATGGTGAGCACACCAGCCAAGAAGTCTCGCGACCATCCATTGCCACCAGTCGCGGATGCAGAGTACGGTCCGTAGGCGCAGATCATGTAGTCGATGGTGGCCATGTAGATCGCGAAGTTGGCAATGCCAATGATGGCCGCGAAGATCATGGACCCAATCCAGTGGCACTGAGGCAAACTGGTCCAGGCAAAGCCAATCAGGCCAATTGGCAGGCAGGGAGCAGTATATAACAGGAACCACAGACGTGACTCGTATTGTGCCCGCTCGCTTTCGGGGTTTTCGCGTCGCTCGACGATGTTGCGGCGGATCACCGGGAACCACATGAGCCAGGCAATAACGTAACCGACGAGGATGGGAATGAAGGCAAGTCCCTTCTCCCAAGTGTTGAATCCCCATTGACCGTACACGAGCGAAAGTGACTGGATGAACATGAAAATCAGAGCATCACTGAAGCCACTGAGCAAAGAGAGTGTCATCACAATCGGCTCCGTCAAGAACATGCGGAAGGGCCGAGTCCAGGTCACGACAAGCTCTGAGGGCGGGAATCGCTCTCGGAACGACATGCCTTCGGTGGGACCGTAGATGTTAGGGTTTTCACCACTCTCGCGCATCTTCTTGGCGATTCGATCCATGAGGACCGTGGTTCTTGTCTCCGGAACGAAGAAGAAGTGCGCAACTTGAACGAAGCCACCGAAAATCAGCTGGATCCACATACTCCATCGCCAGGGAAGGAAGGCCTCGACAAATCCACCGATGACGGGTCCCAGAATGGATCCACCGACAGAGGAAAACACCACAGCCGCAACAGCGTACTGCTGGGTGTCTGCTTCCCACATGTCTGCAATCATTCCCAGAGTAACGGAGCCACCAGCCGATGACAGACCACCGAGGGCACGACCAACCATGATGGAGGCGAAGTTGGGTGCCAGAGCCACAGGAAGTTGCCAGACGTTGACGAGGAAGAGCGACAGTTGGAGGATTGGTTTGCGACCAAGCTCCTCACTCCATGGAGCCCACAGCTCACAACCAAAGGCGTAGAGAACCAGGAAAATCATGGCACCACATCTAGCAGCTTGCTTTGAGATGCCGAATTCTTCAGAAATTCCACCCAGACCGTTGGAGTACAGCGAAGTGTTGAAGTTCATAGATGTCTGCACCAGGAAGATCACGGTGATGATCGTCCATTTCTTCCACTCAGGGAATGTATAGCCCAGCTGGTCGTAGCACATGTCTTCAGTGAGCTCAATGCGACCCGAGGGAGATGCATGTTCGAGCTGCGCATCCTTGTCCTCATTTTTCTCACCCACAGGGACATCAACGATGGCATCAGCCTGGGTTGCACTGGATGCCTCTGATGCATGCACTGCATCGGCACCCGTCCCCAGCTTCTCCTGGGGATTCGACATGACGGTCTGAGGGATGATCAGCAAAGAGCTTTCTCTAGGGGAGAATCAGGACCACTGCATACATACAATGGAAACAGGAACCGATCAGGATTCAGGCTTGGGAACAAACTGGTCAATCAGACCAGCAAACAAGTGGATGAACCCCAGAAGAACAAAGATGAAGAGAGGCGGAGATGTGGAGATGGAGAGGGGGGCAGGAGGGAGGCTACGTTATATACGTCCGACCCCAAAGAGGGCAGGCACAATGCAACGGCAGGAGCCACTCACATGGCCGCCTCAGGCCCCATTTTACGCCCGGCACATCCCCAGACTTTCCTCTGGGATTCTCCAGATATTCCTCGCCGCTAGGTTTCCTTTTGGCTCACCGGACGGGATGCCGACTGATCGTTTCCCCGTGGGTTACGCATACCCACTTTTCTCATGCGCCCCAGACCAGGCCCCCAATCCCCAGGCTGAATGCTCATCGGGTAGGCAGGGCACCATGAATGCGCTAGACCTGCTGGAAAAATGCTAATACCGGACCACAGGCTTCCATTGCATATTGATTCTGCCCCCAAAAACACACTGCAAAGGGGTTGCGTGATGGAAGTGCCGGATTGAGGGACTCCACGAGTCCCCAACACCAAAACCCGCAACTGGATTGCCGGCTCCACTTTAGAGGGGCCTATGACTGATGGCCGATGCATTGTTTCCGTACCAGGTTTGAATCCCTTCGAGTTCCCCGAGGGCTACCGAAAGATGCCGCTCTGGATGCCGTTCTGGGCCGATATAGCGGGCCCCTTTACCTGCTTCGGGCCAGGCCAAGCAATGGGGCCACGCCGAGGGCCGCTGGCACTTCTGCATGCAACTTCTACATTGACAGCCCTAATTGATTGAGAAAGCTGCTCCTGTCAAGACAGCATCTCAGCACATGCCAGTGCCCCGCGACTTGAGGAGTCGGAACTGTTGCCAACGCCCGGTCCGCATGGTTCCCCATCCAGAATACATGTACATTCTGTGACATGCGTGACGAGATTGACTTACATGAAAATTACTGGGACAGAAAAAAAAAAAAATAGCGCGGACAGACCCCGAACCACCCCCTGACCAAGTCGATGCCAGCTTGGGCAAGTCTTGCTTGTGAACCACTCCCACAGTGACGTCAAGAGGGGGCGAAAAGTACGTATCAGACCCGAGACTCGTTCATGCCTAGGAGCAGGCAGGTACAGCGGCCGGAGCGGCCTAAGAAGCCCAAGGCGCGGTCGATTACAGACGTGGCGCTCGGCGATCGGCAACCAAGCAGGGGGCCCCAAATCTTGTCTTGACCCGGAGGGTTACTTTGCGACAACTGCACAGATCGCAAAATCCATGTCCGTCAGATCCTTCGATCTGCAGAAAACATGCCCTGATCGTTTTGTCCCGTTTAGCATTCCAGAAAGATGGTACCGAAGCGTGTCAACATGTCAACCACACGGACAATAGTATCGCAATCCCTTGCAGACCCCGATTGTCCATGCGGTGTTTCGCATTCTTCGACCCCAAATTTCCCCATCCATCGAGACTGGGGAAAAAGCTTTTGACTGAGTTTTGGAGGGGTCCACCACGTCACATTGAAAGTGGACCGTCGTCTATTCTACAGTCTACACATGTCCGTCCGGAAACAACCACCACTACAGCCCCAGACTCGGTAGGCAAAATACGATCTGGCGCACATGGTCATGTCGCTGGGATCGGCATCTGACTCAAACAGCCACGCGAGCCTTGCGGGATGATTCTCCCAAGAAGAGATTGGGGGTTTTCAACTCAGTCTACTCACCTCTTATATACAGAACCAAAGCGGATCGAGAAAAAAACTTTGTTGGCACCACCCGCCCCACCCGGACATGCCGGATGGTTCGGGCTGTACCTGTCGCCCTGTGGAAGTTGCCTTACACGGCGATGTGGCTTGATCCGACCCTGGCACGCCAAGTCTGGCCCAGGCTCTCGCAACCCCTGAGGGATTGAAACTGGTTGCACTGGGTGTCGTCGGATTGCGAATTGCGCCGGCATAATACCTCACTTACAAATGGCATTTTTCGTGCACTCGAGGCCTTGTGCCGCGCGATAGTGTTTTCTGTGTCTTTGATCCGAACTGAATTTTGTACGCCCTTGTAGTTGACCACGTGAGCATTGAGGCCTCACGCATACATACACCGTTTGCAGAGAGTCATGTGACCATACCCCGCGATCGTATGATGAGTCAGCCGGCCATCATCATCCATGCTTCAAGTCACCAAAGCTTCAAGTCACTCACCTTGCAAACAATTCGATCGCGATGCCACCTGACCTGAACTCACTCCCTCCATCTCGTTCATCCTCCTCTTCTTCATCTCTCCCACACCGCAGCATCCCCCCTGCTTCACCGGGCACTGCACCAGTGACAGTGAACACCACCTCCCCTCGGCCTTCTCGCGGGTCCAGCATAGGACGACTATCGGTTTCCGAGCGACGCCGGTCAGCCGGGATGACTCTAAACCCGAACGAGTCCTCGGGCTCAGGTTCGGGAAATCCCGGCGACGTCCCGCTGTCCGACTACCGCTCATCCATTGGGCATGCATTCCGCACGGCCAGTCCGTCCAGCCACGGCAGCCCGGTCTTCCCGACTGCGGATCCGCATCACCACCGCGCACCTTCACTGGGAGAGCTCCACCAGGAGCTGGAGCAAGAGCAAGAAGCCCAAGTGGTGGGTCCCCCCCTTTTGTCATTGTTTTTACACTAGAACCCAATTTCATGAAGAAAAGCATATGCTAAACTTTGTCTCAACGGTAGAATCGGCTTCTGCAGATGATCCGCAGCCAACAGGCCCAGCTCCAGCAACTTCAAGGCCAGCAACAACACCAGAACCCCCAGGCTGCTCAATCAGCTTCTGGGACGGCTGTTGTCGATGATTTCGCCCCGTCGTCGGAACGATCCTCTTCATACTTGGCCTCAGTCCCTCTTCCTGCGGGGACGGGGGCTGGTAACCGACTATCCATCTCCTCGGTGTCGAACCGCCGGCCGTCACGGGCATCCAGCCAGGCGCCATCCCCAAACCTGCGCCCGTTCGATGCCACGCGAGGGACGGAGGGTGTAGAAGCATTTCCGGGGTTGCCACACAGTTCTTCTCGGCGAGGAAGTCGGGATGAAAGCGCATTTTACCAGGCGGAGGCGAGCATGCTGAGTCGAGAAAATCAGATGCTGCGTCAAAGAATTCGCGAATTAGGTAAGTGTCCAAATGGTACTTCTTATTTATTATTATTATTATTCTTCTTCTTCTTCTTCTTCTTTTCGGGGTCAATTATTCGCGCCATACTTGTCGGCGGAAGACTCCCCTCCGAAGTGGAGACCTTATGAGTTCTTTTTTATTTTTCATTTGGGCATCCCTGCTGACTCGACCACAGAACGTCAAATTGGAGACCTGACAAACTCCACACGACCCTCTGCTTCTCCAGCAACCGGATTAGGTCTGGTGTCCGGGCAAGAGGGGGCCGAAGCTGCGGGCCCACCTCCTGTGGGATCGACGCGAGATGGCAAAGAATGAAAACCCGCACGTTGCGAGCGTTTTTCGGCTGCCAGCCTCGCCCATTAGAGCGGTGATTGGCGTGCCCGGGCTTTCCTGTACATATCCCCCCACCATTCATTCATTTCATTGCAGTGTATTGATTGACACGATGGAAGCAGCAGCGAAGGTCACGTCCCAGACGAGCAGCCTTCTGCGCCCTCTTGGCATCTAGGCTGAAGGATCTCATACCTTGACACTTCCTCCTCATCTTGCTCGTCTTGACCCTTCACTCTGGGATCATCCTACAATGACTCGAGGGATGTGACTCCTAGAATTTTTCATGTTCTTTCTGCCTCGTGGACTTTGCCCTCCCCCTTTCTTGACTCGAGTTGTAGCCCGACGATATTAATCTCGCTGCCTTCTTTGTTGACTTGTTGGGGCTTAGGGATTCTGATCGCCTATTCAGGTTTCTAGGACATCAAGATGCGGTATTATGCTGTGGCAGTTCACAGTGCCCAGATTATGTGACGAGGTCCCAGTCCTAATGCAGATGTGTTGCAATGCCCATGCACAGAGGGAGAGTCGGTTCTGTATTCCATCTCATGTACTCATATGCGGGAACCAAAAACAATGCAAATAAGATCTTGTTTGTAGACAGAACTTCTTCTACTGTAACAAGCTACAAATTAAACCAAAAGTAAGAAAAGGAAACATGGAAGTTCATATTTCATACACAGCAGTAGCAGAGCAGAGCATGATAACACGGTAGAGTAACGTACAAGATCCTTCCAAGACAGACAATGGCAGAAAAGATATATTCATCTATCACAGGCGCTAGACCGTTCGAAACCCAACACAAAAAAAAAAAGAAAAGAAAAACCCCTGTCCAACCAGGAACAGAAGACAGAGGGAGAGAGAGAGAGAGAGAGAGACATAGACCCAATGCATGCAACAGAAAAGGGGAATAAGAGGACTACAGCTTGGCCTTCTCGACCTGGGCGGCCAGGTCAGGCATGAGGAGGTCGCGCAGTTCGGTGGCGGCCTCGTTCAGGAAGTAGCTCATGCGGTGGGCGCCGAGGCGCTTGCAGACGATGTTGAAGTTGAGACTAGGATGTTGTTAGTATAATAGAAAGCAAATGATAATAGCGAATAGGGGAGAAGGAGAGGAGTGAGAAGGGGGAAATACCTGTTCTCGTTGATCATGTAGGCAATACCGAAGCCATCGTCAATAACCTGGCTCCAGCCATAGCCATTGAAGTACTCAGAGCTGAGCTGGGAGGTGGAAAGATACCAAGAGCCAGAGTAGGCGTAGGCAGGGTCCTCGTACAGAGCGGGCAGTTTCTCGCCGGGTTGCAGCAGCTTCTTGAGACCGAATAGGTGGCGGTCAACACCGCGGGCATCGCTGGCCTCGAGCGTGTACTTGGTGTGCTGGGCGAGGGCGGCGCGGAAGAGCTTGACGACCTCCTCGCGGGACACGGCGGCGTCATGATGCGCGCGGCAGAAGGCCACGCTCTCGTCGGAGACGGTGCGCGTGGTCTCGGTGCGGCCCTCCTGGAACTTGCGTGTCGACGCCGACTCGTACGTCGGGCGGTTCTGGCCGTACATCTTGAAGTAGGCCAGCTGGATGACCATCTGCACGTATGCGTCAGGGCTGCACTTGAACTTCTTGATCAGGCCCTTGCCGTAGCCCTGGAAGGCCTGCACGACCAGCTCGTGCGAGGCAATCTGCTTGCGGTGGTACTGGGCCGCAACGTCGACGGCCTCGTTGGTCTCGTCGTTCAGATGGAAGTTCACTGCCTTGGGGTCGGGCAGCTGTGAGCGCACCGACTTCTCCGAAAGATCAATGCGCTTGTTGAAGATCAGGTCGTTGACGAAGTCGTTCAGCCGGTGGGTCGGCGTGCCGTCCATCATGCTGTGCTCGCCCATGAACCCGGCTGTGCCGTTGTCATTGACGATGAACTGCAGCGGCTTGTCGAACCAGCGGTTGCTACCATCGCCGTGCCAGTACTGGTGCGCGCGCTCCTCCAGGGTCACGGGCTTGGCGTCGTCCAGACAGATCAGGAACCCGGCCGACTCGATGTCGCGCAGCGCTTGCTCGTTGGCCGGGTCGGCAGCCACGAGCTTCTTGCGCGCGGCAGTCCAGTGATCGCGGTCCGCCACGGTCAACACGCCGACCGGCGGCGAGGGCTGGGCGATCTCATAAATGCGCTGGTACTGCTTCTCCAGCTCCGACACGTTCAGCTGTTGCCCGTCCACGACGAGTGGCACCTTGAAGAACTGGTTCTTGCGCACGGCAATGATGTGCTGGTTCTCCTGCGCGGCAAACTTGCGCGGGAAGTCCTCACCGTCGGAGGGAATGCGACAGCAGTTGAACATGTACTCGTACGAGCTCATGGCCATGGGCTGGCCGCGCATGTATTCCGGCTCCAGTGACCCGTCATCAACCTGGCGCTTGAACTCCAGCGCAGATGAGGTAATCGCCGCAGCACGCTTGGCCGGGTTGCGACGCTCGCGATCGTCGCGGTAGGAATAGAAGTACGAGACGTAGGGAATGACGGGGTCGCGGTAGCCTAGGTAGGCGGCCTGGTTCCACCACTCGGCCAGCCAATTCTTGATCTTAGGGTCGGCGGCGCGCGCCTGCAGTCGCTTCTGCAGCGTCTCACCTTGGCCGCCGGGCTGAATGAACGCCTCAACGGCGTTCTTGGTGCGCTCGTACTCGGCCTCGGAGACCAGCGGGTGGACGGATTTCAAGTACCGGCGGCCGGTCTCCTCGAGCGGCGGCACCGGCAGGCGCGGCAGCGAGTCTTCAAACCGGAGCATCTTCCCCTTGGAGAGATCCTCCTTGTATCCTGGGGTCACGCGAATCAGCACTGTGGGCGCGAGTCGGAGGGGTTCCGTGCTGGGTCTCTCCCAGATACATGTGACAACTCACCCTCTGGGACTGAAGATGCTTTTCGACTGGGGGCCATGGCGGGAGACTGTAGAGAGTAGGTCAGAACTATTCATCCTGTGCCCTTTCCGTACTATGCATCTTTTTGGCAATGGAAGCGGCCGTTTCTTACCGAGCGGGCAAGCAGAGAGTGTGTCGGAGGGAGCCGGGGCCGGGACAGGGTGGAGAGACGGCTTCGCGCAGAGGCAGTGAACATCGCCTCTCGAAATCAGAAAAACACTTTTGGGAGAGGAAGAAGAGAGAAATTGCGAAAGACGAAGGGAGACAGGAGCAGACATTAAGAAAGGACCGAGCTACGTTGAGCCTCGGTTGGAGGGGGCGATGTAATTTACGTGTTACCGTCGGTCCCGTCCGAGGATTGATTCCCGTGGGGAAACGCAGGACACCGACACTTTGGCGATGGGCTGATCTTGGGATATTGTAGTTAAAAGTACTCTAGTGAAAATTCGAGACTTTTGCTAGAGTTCTCACTCTATTTCAGACACATCGTTCTCTTTTCTAGCTAGAGCTCGCCCTGCCATCCCCGGGCATCCACACTGGTAATACCAATACCGACTCCAGATCCACCCGGCCAGTGAGCCTCGGTTGATGTGAGCAGGTGGACTACGGTGCGATGGGTAGCGGCTACGGCTCGGGATCAGGCTAGAGTTGGGACGCGGTGGCTGAGGGAGACATCCCGAGAAGTCTTGTGGTTCGCCCAGGTATACACTACCTAGTGTAACAGGTGTAAGTGCATGGGTCCTGGACAGGGCTGATCACCAAAATGCGGGGAGAGCTTCAACCGTCTACGAAGTAACAGTCTACTGAATAGTTCAAATGGTCATACTTCGGTAGCAGTAGATAACAGCAAATGGACAACCAGACAACCAATGCCAATACAATTGAGAACCATTCAAGACATGCTTTCCCCGCAGACGTCATTTCCCTTCACCCGCGCCCGCTGGTCCGAACAAAATACACAAAAGTCGCTCTTTGATATCGACAGCCCAAAAACCAGGATTTAGATCATAGAGAATAAATGGTAGATTAATAGGAATAAAGGATGCTAAAATGAGAGGGAAAAGTGAGAGAGAAACCAAAGTGCCAGAGAACTATGACACCGGTTGCACGGCCGCTGGCTGGTTGGGGCCGTTGATCGTCCGGGGAACCTGCACCCCGTTGCGCCGTAGCTCGTCCGTTTTGGCCATCGCGGCGCCCGTGCAGATCCGCCCCGTCTGCATCAACGTGCGCAGACGTTTACGGCGAGCCTGGCCGCTGCGCTCTTCGCCACGGCCGACCCCTTCGTCCACCCAGTCCACGCGCTGCACTTTGAAGCTCATGCCATCGTGGCGCCCATCAAACTTCCGGGACCGCAGGCCAAACATCACGGTGGAATCGTACCGCTCCAGGCGCGGCAATACCAAAAGAGTGATGTGCAAGTCCTGGTCGGGCAGAGGGACGGGCGGCAGGCGGGGCCCTTCGGACTTGGAAGCGTCTGTGCTGGGTGGCGGGGCGTGCTGATAGGTGTCTTTGATCTCCAGATCCAACATGGATTCATCGACCTCTTCGCCCCAGGATCCGCGAATAAACCCGGAGTGAATGGCTGCAGCAACCGGGTCCGAGTCGTCCGTGTACACACCAGTGCCCCAGAGGGCTCGCCGCACGCAGATTTCTTCGCGCCGGTTGGGGGTGATGCGGAACCGTGGCACACGGACTGTGAACGTGCAGTTCTCCCGCCGTTCCAAGTGTGGGAGAGGCTGCGGGGTGCTGGTGTATCCAAACTTGGCACTCTCCAATGAGGCCTTGCCCGTGGGGACGTCAATGCGGGGGGTGTATAGCGTCGATCCAAGGTGATGTCGTGGCAGGTGGGCCACACTGGAGAGAATTGGATCGAGATTCACCGTAGTTCGCGGCTCCCGCATGGGAGAGGCGACTGCCATGGCAGCTGGTCGCGGGGCATGATGGTGGTGATGGTGATGGTGGTGATGATGGTGTCCAGCCTCAGCTGGGGTAGAGGTTTGATGGAAGAAGTTCGTAGAGACGGGACGATGCAAGGCGCTGAGAGCAGCAGCTTCTTCTTCCGCTTTGTGGCGATGATGGTGGTGGCTGCATGAAAGAGTTAGCGTGTCCATACCAAAGAAGAAAATTTGCGTGAAGTGCGTACTGGTGATGGTGGTGATGGGCATGCCGAGCGCGCCGGGTTCCTCGTCCTGATAACCCTGCTCGAAGGTCTGCGGCTTCAAGCTCCAGTTGGGCCTCCTCATCCCGGGATTTTCTCGATCGCCGTCCACCAGCGGCAGAAGTCGGCCGAGGAATCCTGGCCTCATCCATCGTCTCCCCATTCAGAGAGCGACCAGTGAAGCTATCACGCTTGAATGGGCTAGCATTTAATGGCGTAGGCGGTCCGCTGCCGGCCGAGGATGCCGTCACACCACCAACGCCGCTCCCAATTCCCGAAAACACTCGGCCCAGTTCATTCTTGATACCAGATTCACCCGTCGGCCCAATGAATGGAGCCTGCGCGCCCTGGACTGCCTGCGGAATCGGCGACGCACGGCCACCACGTTTGCCCTCTGCGCCGACGGCCAACAGATTCCGATGCTGAAGAAGCTCATCACTTCCTTTGCGCCGCCCATCATCGGTTGCAGAGACAAGGCCGAACGAAGTTGGCCCTGCCCCAAGGCTCGTCGCTGGGGTGGAGCCGAGACGAGGGTGAGTTTGAGGTTTGCCGAGATAGGATGCTTCGTGAGGCAACGTAGGCTGACTGTGCCGAGATTGTAGAGATGGTGGTTGCCGGCCACCACCAGGTTGAGATCCCAATGATTTTGTATAGCTTTGAATCGCCCCGAAGCCAAACCCGGACCCAGACTCCGGTGCTGGGAAGCGTTTGCTCTCGGGTGATGGCGGGTAGGAGCGGCCGTGCTCCCATGTCGAGGCACTCGAGTGTCGCTCGAGCGGGTCTCGTTCTCCATAGTGTGCACCATAGCGCGGGGCCTTGATGTCGGATGAGCGATCCCGGTCACGATGCGCCGGGTCCTCTGAACGTCGATCTCCAAAGATATTACCAAAGCGGCCGTGATGCGAATCCAGACCCATGTATGAAGAAGATGCCGACCGCGGGCCTGCCTCGAACGATCGATCTGGTGCCCCGGTCGGTTGGGAAAGAGGACTGTAGCCAGGTGGTCGTGTCAGGGCTTCGGCATGGGGCGGCTGGCTGCTCGGACGAGCAATGGGCCCACTAAGACTCGTGCGTCGTGGTTCAGTATACGGCAGCTCTGCAGACGAGATATGGGGCGAGGGATGCGTAGAATGCGGTTTGTCCGGAAAATGCGAGGCCGACGCGCGCGACAGGCCCCCAAACTTGGAGGGCTCTCCTCCTGCCAGACTCGACCCTCCACCCGACCCAGATCGATAGGGCCGACCCATCTGGGGCCTAGAAAACGACTTTTCCGGGGTATGTGATCGGCGGAAGAGGGAGTGTTCTAGTGGGGAGGGTCGTGTCGGGGCTGTCGGCGGTGACATTGCGGCAGGTGTGGTCGACGGAGGCGCATTCCCAAAAGTCGAGGATGCCGAGGGACGCGTGAAAAAGGACGAACCTGACTCTCGCGCTGGCCGTTCCGGATCTGAACCTAGCATGGCGGAGATCGACATGCTAGTTCCCGGACGGTGAGCCTGGCCACTGGACACATCGCGTGATGGCGCTGCTGCAGGCGCGTTTGCGGATTGCGCCCGCAACGAGTACGAGCGTGGAGGGGATGGCGGCGGCATTTGGCGGTTCCCAAACGAAGGAGGTGCGGAGTGTTCGTGGGGTGCTGTACCGCGAGGGTGATCGAGTTAGCGCGATGATTTTGACAGGTGAATTTGTGGTTTCCCCCCGAGGATGAATGCCATCCACTGGGGCGGATTCCGTGCATGTGCAAAATGGGGGCAGGGGACTTACCAGGAAACACAGGACTTCCTGACGTACGACGCGCCGGGTCGTGTTGGGAGGTATGGTTCATGTCGCGCAAGGAACCCAAGAGCCCGACATCTGCAAGAGGGTGAGCTCAAATTGCGGAAGAAAGGGAAGGCCGGGGGAACAGCGAGAACCCGTGACTCCGGAAGCTCGACGGCTAGTCCCAGATAGGCCTAGCGTGGGGTGCCTGATCCAGACTAGCGCTCCCGAGCTGTCCAGTGGATCCGCGCTGGGGCTCGGGGCAAACATAAACACCCCGGAGTGGTGCGTGAATGCCCCCAAGAATAAACTCAAGCATTGTGGGACAGACGCGAGAAGATAATCAAAGGAGTGGGACTCGAGCCACGGGGCAAGCCCGATCCTTTATTCCTCCTGAATCCGGGGTGCCCGTCACGCAGAAACGCGGGGGTGATAAAACAAAACAAAGCAAAGCAAAGCAAACAAAACAAAAGGCAGATCCACTTACTTTCTCGGTCAGGATGTGGTTGCGAGTGGTTTCTGCGATGCGAGTGTGAATGGTGTCTCATTTCCAAACTCCCATGGCGACGGTGCTGGGGCGCATATTGGCTCCGGGGCGGCGAATGGGATGCGCTGGCAGTTGGGCCCCGGAAAGAAGAATGCGGCGCACGCGAGGTCCCCCACTGATGGGCGCGCACAGAGGCAGGGGAGATGGTGGAGGTAGAATTGGGCGACAGGTACCCATAGCGGGTCGTGAAATGAGCCTTGTCGGCTTCAGGTCGACTGCGCGGTTCATGGCCGACGAGAGACGCACCATATGGCCTCGTTGGATCGGTGCGAGAGTCGTGAGAAGCCCCCAGGGGCGATGGACGGGGCGGATAAGACGACTGGTGTAAGCGCCGAGAATAGTCCATGGTGAACGTGTTTCCTCGGGAGGTCCTCAGGGAGTGCTGGAGCTTCCACAGAGAAAAAATCAAGGACCCGAACACTTGGCGGATGAGATATACTAAAAGGTCTGGAATAGAATAGCGGTGGAAAATGCAATGCAAGAGAAGAAAAAAGCTGTGGGGATCAGCGGTTGATCGTGCGACCCATACGTCGGAGTTAAGGCCGAGGACGGAGGGAGTGCGGCGATGGGGCGAAAGCGAAATGAAAGTCGAGCAAGTCAACCACGATGACCACGATGCCACGGTCGACAATCTTCCAGCTCACTGACTTCTGAGGGTGAGGAACCGAGGTGGTCTGGTTGGGGGAGAAAAAACGGTGAGTGATGACGGCGTACCTTAGTGTGATGGGGCCAGGGCCAAGACTTAATCTTGCATCTGGAGGCACCTTGTCGATGTAGACTTGCTTTTTCTTTTTCTTTTTCTTTTTCTTTTTTTTTTTTTTTTTTTAATTGAGATCAATAATATATATTGGACTTAAAGATGCTGGATTACAAGGAAAAAGTTATGTTTACCTGAAGGTGCCTGATCTATAACAAGACATACCTAACGGCATTGACAGTATTTACAGGGAATACGCAGGCATGCCCGATGACGATGATCGCTCTATGCAACCACGCGAGCTCATATGTTTATTCATCCCGTACATGCATAAATTGTACAAACTTGATCAGCATTCTCGATTGGCAAAACATGTCACATTGGGTATCATTCAAAGCAGCAAACTATACAAAACACCGAGGCTATACAGGGAGGCTCTTGTATGGTCAAGGACACAAGCCCAAAATTGGATAATAACAAGAGCAGTCGGGTTCATAGGGCTCACGGAGATCTGAGCCCCAACAAGTCACGCAACGCGGTGGGGTGGTCTCTGGGACAATCTGGCAATCAGCGCCAACAGAAAAGAGTGAGCAGAGTCACCCATAAGCGAGTCGACGCCCAACTACCGGGCTTTCTCTGATTCGGAGCCGGTCCCAGGCTGCAGCTCGCCATCCTGCAGCCCAACGTCCCGGGCTCCCCGACAGCCGGCAGACGACAGTGAGAGAGCGTTGGGCCGGACATCGGAAGCTGGGAAAGTGCATGCAGCGAGTGGGTTGCGAGGGTTGAGATGCGAGATCAAAGATTCAGATGGCAGGACGTGATCCGCGGCGAATGGAAGCGCTCGCAGAAAATGGACTACAGCGCTACCGAGGCATAAAGGCATTAGAGGGGAGACACCAGACACCAAATGAAGATTGATCGCGGGGGACGACAACTCACAAACAGGCCAAGAGAAGACATCCGGCGCGGAGCAAGCTCGCCTTCCAGCGTTTTCGAAGTGACTGGCCCCATTCGCCTAGGAATGGCAGCAGTCCCGGGATACACTCGGTCGGGTACGAGCGCAGTGGATGGTCGTCTAGCAACCAGGGGTCGTACTCATATTGAGTGGGATATGGATGTGCTGCGGGAGCCTGGGACAGTGCCATGTCTGCGGTTGAACCCTCAGGGAGAGGGATATCCTGGGAGGGTCATCTTATAAGGCTGGACAGCTGGGCGATGGCGTGCAGGTGAGAAAAGCACGCAATCTTAATTGGCGATGACATCGGATGATTCACATGACCTTCTCCCAACCCAGCAAGGAGGAGGGCCCTGCAGAGGAGAAAATCTGCGAGATGTCGGTCTGGGGGTTCCAGGAATGCAGTTCCTCGTGGGTTGGCGACTTTCTTGTCCACGGGTCCACGGGTGTCTTGATGGATCTGACGATTCAGCTCTGCCAAGCCCATGAGCACGCGACCAGTTTCTACATACAATCACTTGCTCTGTTGATTTGTGTTCTTCACTGGAATTGTGGCCGCAAAATAGAAACTGGGTATATAATTGACTTCATGAGACTCGAAAAGAGTATCAGTTTATTCTGGCCGAAATATATGATGAAGAGTCATCACGGCCGGGCTTGCAAACTCCCCAATGTAGGAACATTCTCCAATGCTTGGTTACGCGAACTATCCAACCGAGCCTGCGTAGTTTGAAATAGCCGCGGTAATCCAGTGTCCATAAACTCGGTCCCTGCGACTATCATCTTGGCCAGGCCTTCAGCTGCGAGGAAGATTTGTGGCATTCCATGTCCCGTAAACCCTGCAAGTATAAATTGACCATCGTGTCCAGGAACCCGGCCAATATGGGGGAAGCCATCTGAAGAATATCCCATGACTGTGAAAGAATTACATGTGAGCTCAATACTTCCAACGTTGGCCGCGCAGGGGTAATCTGTATATGGAGAATGACATACTTCCCGTCCAGACTCGGTCGGTATATGCATGGCTATCCTCCCACCCCACAAAATTGCGCTGCATATACCCATCGAAGTATTGCGCGGCACGTTGCAAGACTACACTGTCGTCGCTGACATTATACCAGCTCTCCAGTTGGTTAATAATAGGCGGCCGAGCACCGCCGACAATAATACTACCGTCAGCCCGAGGGATCAGATAGTCATAGTCCCAGCCGTTCCGGCGCAGAGTATATGTCTTCTCCAGACGAGGCCTCATAGGTCCAGGAGGAACAATGATTCGACTACATGTTCCTCGAACCGGGATGATCTTCTCTTGGTATTGAGGTGCCAGGGCAGAGGTGTAGGCGTTTGTTGCTAGCACGACGACTTTGGCGACAATGGCTCCGCGAGATGTATTCACTTGCCAGTGATGACTAGAAGTGGAGCTGGTAGACCGTGAGACCCCAGAGACAGCCGTATGGGTTTGGAGATTGACACCGCGTGAGATGGCTTTCTCTAACAGATGGAGTACAAATTTGTAGGGCCATACATGTCCGGCATCGTAGGTGAAACAGCCCACGGCACCTTTGACTCCAGAGAACTGTACAGATTCTGTGAGTTGTTTTTGAAGCCGATTCATTCCAAAGAAAGAGAGACCACCACTTACCTTTTGCGCATTACCGCCGTCGATATATTGCGCTTGCTTCGTGGGTTCAAGCCCACTGGCGACCAATCGATCATACCCGTCTTTGAGCTTATCGGAATAACCTTGGTCTAACTGGACATCCACAGCCTTTGTGACCGTGTAATCACAAGCAATCTTCTCCTTCTCGACAAAGTCCTTGATTGAATGGACATGCCTGGCCTCGAAAGCAGCCACTTCGGCAGCTGCCTCAACACCATGCTCAGCCGCAATTCCCGAGATCCCATTGTATAGATCGGGTTTCATATGTCCTCCTATATATGCCAACCATCAGCCTAGTGATTGCTTTGCAACACAAGCAAGGGGCTTACCATTCCTTCCCGTAGCACCCGAACAGGCCTGGCGAGCCTCAAGAATCACAATGGAGGGCGGCTGCGATGTGAACGGTATCTGCTCGAGGATGTGGTGCACGACTGATGCCCCCGCATATCCGGCTCCAATGACGACGATATCGCTCTGCTCGGGGATAGACTCGCTCGATCGATGGCTGTCCAGGGAATGAGGCTCTGTCCGCCAGAATGATGTCACTCCATTGCGGACTGGGAAAGGCTTTGGCATTTTTTCCTTGCTTGGACGGGGTTTTTTTATCGAGAAATGGTGTTTTGTTTGGATTGGAGATCGAGTGTCTCGACGATGTTGGGACCGGTGGGGTTTCGGGTATCTCCCGGACCGGCCCCAAAGAGATAGGAGATGAGGTTTTATTGTTGGCATAGTAATCGAGAGCAAAATTCATGGATTATTAGGGGGCCTCTAGAATTTATCTGGTGTATTTTAAGTAAAGCGAGCAATTCCACCTCGTATCATCTTTATGCTCTCTAGCCACAAGGGCAAGATGTAAACAAGACCTCTCCATTCAGATATATGAATGAATCTATTTTCAATCAAAGCAACATTCAATCAGATGCCTGGATAGCAATAATTCTATCTACCATAGCCGGCAGAGTATCCTCGATCACATCCATCTCGCCGAATAGCTCCTGCAGCGGTTCCTTCTCCAACACCGTACAGTATGCGCCTTTAAACCTACCCAGTAACAAAAACGTTAGCCCAGTCTCCAACATATATCATAAATAGTGCAACGAAGACAGTTATACCCAGTCCTCCTTGCAGCAGACACATCCCACATATGCGCCGCCGCAAACCACGGCGGCTTCCCCTCGTTCTTTGCCAGCAGCCGCTCCAGCAAGGGGCGATACGCCGCAGGTTCCGGCTTGCCCACGCCGTCCGAGTCACACGAAAGCAGATTCTCAGACGACAGCTCAATACCAGCGGTCTGGAAATAAGCACCTACGCGAGTTCGATCCCCCGCCGTAAACGCCCAGACCGTGAACCCGGCATCGCGCAGTTTCTGTACACACTCGACGGCACCGGGGCGCATGGTCAGGGAATCAAATCCTTGCATGATCAACTCAAGGTCCTCGGACGAGGCAAACGCACGCGGCTCGGCAATACCCGCCATCCATAGCACGCGGTAGAAGACGGCGCGGGAGACCTCTGCGAAGATTGTGTATTTGCCTGAGAGGCTGAGGTTCGTGTATTCGCGCTCGGCGGTATCTATCCAGGCGTTTCCCAATAACTGAGGCTTGATGCCCTCAGCGCGCAGACGGTCGCCGAGCTGGGTGTCGATGGCGGCGAAGACTTGGTCGTAAGAGACTAGGGTTCCCACGACGTCGAAAACAACGTTCTTCGACGAGGCCATGTTGTGTATGTTGAGTAAGATATTTCTTCTTGAGTTAGATGTCTGGTTCTCAGTCCACCCCGACAGTGTCTTCACAAGGCGGAGACTTGTCAGAGGAAAGTGGCTGTTGGTACCCCCGCTTGTATTTCTAATCAAGTCCATGACACAGTCACCTCCTCTTCGACGCGGATCCTTGCATTGAGATCTGCCATGCTCTCCCTGCTTTCTTGAATATGCAACAGACGGACTGGCCAGGTGGGGAAAGTTGTCAGCCCGACCTCGTCGCCATGGAGTATACCTCTTCTCTCTCGTCGAGACATGCCTCGCTCTAGATACCGCATCCCAGATATGCCACCTCCGGGCCCATATTCTTCTGTGTGCGGTCTATACTTTCGAGGTGCGAGAGCCTCCCACCACCGACGGAAGAGGGGTGAAACAGTTGGCAGGCATGCACATACAATCCCGATGAAGGGCTCGACGCAGGACCAGACGAAGACTGGGGCTATGGTCCAGGAGGGATCGCTGGAATGGAGGTTCCTGGCTAGCATTACCACGCGGACGATGCCAGCAACGCAGACACTAAATCAATCACATTAGCATTCTGGGGGTTCTACGGTTAGGGTTTAGTGGCTGTTCACTTACAAACTGCCAAGCAGCAGGATACCAGTCACCGCCAGTCTCTGGCTCTTGGGCATTTGCAATTTCCAGATAATTGGAGCTGGCACACACAGGATCAACGCGTCGATCAGGACAGAGGCAATTCCGCTGGCGAAGAGGAATTCCGAGACGTCGATACAAGTGCCGCTGGCTTGGGGGTTGATATAGTGCTCCCAGCAAAAGGGAAAAGGGCGACAAGCAGCTGCAATGGTGATTACGACAGCGACGAAATAACCCAGTATAAAGAACATGGCAGCGTATAGCGAATAACGGAGGTTGAAGATGCGGCGGTAAAACAGGACGATCGAGGTCTTGGTGCATGTCACGGTGCTTGCGTAGATTATGACTTGCGCGAACAGGAGTTTCCAGACGACAGTAAAGTCATCGTGCGTGAGGGCTTGTTGGTGCCATCCGTTTTTGTATCGAGTGCCTACGCTTGTTGTTTAATACTGCTCCGGGAGAATTCCAGGATTGTCAGGTTGTCCTTACTGATAATGACACAAATACCAGACCCATACGCAGAGAACTAGAGAATGCGATGAGTGGATCGTTCTAAACAATCCTTTGAAATAGACTCACCAACGCAGCAGAAATAAAACAATCATCTAGCCCAAATTGGGCCTGCGATGTTTTGAGCCGCGTATACACCCGTAGCAACACCGCCAAGGGGCCGACAACCATTAGTGCTATGACTGCCCCCAGCATCTGAGATTTCTGATTCTCAGAGAGATCAACGCCAGGAGGAGACGGACCAAAGTCTCCAGGGGCCGACATTATGGAGGGCACATTTTGCGGCGGATCTCGGGGTCCAAAGGGGAATATAAGAGCGCAGATATTACTGTCGACCTGGTCTGGAAGGGACCCCATATTGGGCTAATGTTTTAGTGGACACTGACATCGGCGACGATCCACGGTTGAGGATGGGACTATCATATTAAGTCAGTTCCAATCCACGACTAGATGGATGTGTCAATCGTGCCTATTGTGTGAAAATAGGTGTATGAGCGATCGCCACAGCTACAATAGATCCCTGGATTCTATACAAAATCGCAGCATGGATAACTCAGCCCATCTAGCTGCAAGGCTGTATAGATCTAGTGGGTTATTAATAGAATGGCAGATCTGACTTGCTATGTTTAAGGCTGTCACACCCGGCTTGCCAAGCCTATCTATGGCTTCGATTATTTGAGGGTATTCAAAAGTTGTTGAGTCCTCCTAACTGTGCAATATATCGATACACCTCGCTACCGGAAATTCTGGGAAAATCAAGAGAAATAATCAATCTACCGGGTATACAATCTGCAAATATTACCCGTTCCATGGATGATGTCCCCAAGGGGTGGCATCGAGACTTGGCGTGTGGGGCTGGTTTCATCTATACAAGGCAGTGGGTAGCCTCATTGCTGTCGTGTGCTCTGGATGGACAGGGAACTATTTCCAAGTGCCTGTGATATTATTCAATGCTAGCGTGCTTTGAAAATATTAGTTTTGCATATCCTCAAATGGAAGCGAGATGACAGAACTCTTCAAATGTTAGACTGGTTTTGCCTTAGGGCTAGTTCTGTTCTCCTGGAAGCCCAGCGAATATTTACTAACAAGCATCAAGAATATAAAGCTTGTGGACCCCGCTTCTTTTCTTTAACCTTCTATAGAAAGATATCGTTAATTCTATGCAAGAAGTCTAAAATCCGGCTACGGTTTACTAAAAATACCGGCTCGATAAAAGAACTTCCAAAGGCTCCTTGTCAAAGTCCAGTTCTTCCACGTCTTCCACCGGGAACAGAATACGCTTTGAAAGTCGCTCCTTGAGCTTTGTAGGTGCAGCGCGCCGAAGTTCAGAGGCTGATAAGGGTTGCATGCAGAGAATGCCGCACGCGAAGCAGTAGATTTGTGAATCTCGAGAGTCTCCAGATAGGAAGGGAGCCATACTTGTGGCTTGCGAGAAAGAAGCAAGTGCCGAACTTGGGGGATCTTGTAATTGGGTGGTTTATGTATAAATCAGAGATCATCATAATGAGCCTTTGACTTCAGGCCTGAAAACGAATTGAGTATTGTCTCAACAGCGATGTCATCATGAGACTGTGACTTTCCCCTGAAACCAAACACGCTTTAATTCATCTAACGCTAAATACTCATGATTTTATACGAACACTATCACGGTCCCGGTGTCTGCGCTCGCTCCCCCAAGCCCATCAACCCACCCGCTAGCCCATTCATCCGGCGATCCAGCAGATCCTCCTCACTACCCAGCGATGTAATGCTCCGGCCACGCGGCCGCACCTCCACAGGACTCTCTGGGAAGCTGTTGGTATCATCTGGCAAGAACGGGTCGACGTGGGATTCCCAATGTGAAAGTGTGGAGAGGAAGCCATTCTCAGTCTTTCCCAGGTGCTTCCCCGGATGAGCTGGGAATCCCGTAAATTGAGACGACTCAATCGATGATCGCGACCTCCTACGCCCAGGACGAGTTTCCGATGGCGCGGGTGGGTGCTGCTCGTTACGCGTCATGGGCGCAAGCTTGCTGCGGCTCATCTCCAGAGGCCGGTCTTCGTCACCAGACGACTCACCCGTCGAACGGCGGTGATGGTTTCGTTGACGACCCAGGGTATTCGGATTGTGGTTAGCGAGGGCCGCCCATTTCCGGGAATCATTCATCGCTAGTCCATGCGGCAGCTGAGTGAGATTTGCCTCGGAACTGCGCAGCTCGGCTTCGTCGAACAGCGACTCGAGCCATCGGGCGCTACGGTCGATGTATTTCCAGGCTTCGGGGAAAAAGCCGGCCATTTGCATGAACCCGTGCGATACCCCCGGGATCAGGGAGATGTCGATGTGGTCTTTCTCGTGGAACTTGCGCCGCGACTTCTCGAGTCCTAGTTCCTGGCGCTCGCGGAACTGGTGCTGCTTCGCTTGGCGTAGTCTGCCCGCGAAGATTACTGTGTCGTCGACTAGTGGGTCGCGTTCGCCGGTCATGATGTACGTCTTGGGGAATCGTGCGAGCAAAGCGTCTGGTGCCAGGACGGGGGAGAGGTAAAAGTCTGTGTTGAAGTCTGGGCGATGGTGTGGCCCGATGTATAGGATGATCATGGCTCGCATCATCTCGGGGGTGAGAATCCGGTCGTGCACATAGGAGATCATCGAGGAGACGGCCAGTCTGGTTTGGAGTGGCTTCACTTGTTGCTCTACTGCGGCAGCTACTTGAGCAGACGTTCCATGCTCATTGTTGACTGTCTTCTCAAGTGACTTGGCAGCTTCGGTTGCCACATCGGCCTTTTTGACGTCTTGTTCATTTTTCGGAGATATGGCCGTCAGGTCCTCAACCGAATGGCCGGGCAATGTGAAGGGGGTTAGTTTCTTGTATTGATCCTGTTTTCGTTGCAGCACGCTGCGGTTAGTCTGGCGGAAGCTCTTATCCTGGATCAGCGACATCTGCTCATCGGTCATCCAGCTCTCGACCCGCATGTTTAATGCCGGATAGGCGAGAACCAAGCCATCAGGCCGCGGGAGAACATCAGCACCTCGCCAGCCTTGTGCCATGGCCGACTGCAGTACCATCAAGACCATACCCACGGCCAGATTGCCGCCGGCGCTCTCGCCTGTAACCAGGATTCGAGGACGAATCAACCCACCCAGGCCTAGACAGCGCCCCGCCGTGGTGATGATGCTATGGTACACATCATAGCACTCGTGCAGGGCGTAGGGATACGCATACTCGGGCGCTTTCTTATAATCGATGCTCAGTATCGGGACTTTCATGTGCTTTGCCCAGGCCAGCAGCTTGTCCTCTGAGTTCCGCGGGCCCATAGCCACGAAACCACCGCCGGGAATGTCTAAGACCACACAGGTCTGTTCGCGCAACGCGCTCAAGGGCCCATCAAAGTAGAGCCATGCATGCACGGGATCCGTGTGAACCGACAGCGGCGGACGGGGGATACGAATAGCGCGCGGCGGGAACCGGGTCAGACGCGGACGAAGCAAGCTGGCCAGCGCCCACAGATACGGCGAGGTCGCCTTATTCCAGGAAATGCGCAGATGCTCGAGTGTCAACGTGGCTCGCACCCGCCGCACCTTCTCGTCCGCCTGCTCCGCCGCAATCAGGTAGTAGACCGTGAAGACTAGCGATGCCAAATCGCGCAGCCACTTGGGCTTGATCTTCATGGCGGTCCAGAACCCGGCATCCAGCCCCGTGGTAATCCACGTCGCGCGAAAGAAGGATCGCGAGTAGAGGTTTGCCAAGGGCTCGGGGCATTCCAAGCCGACGATTTTGGCAAAGTTGCGGCTCACGTACAGCCATAGGAAGATCATTACTGTGGTCTGCCATGTTGTTAACCTGTTGCTGAGGCGGGAGGAGAGGGATCGGAGGAGCGGCGGGCCATGTTTGTTGGCTCTGTGAGGTGTCAGCTACCATGGTACCATACAGTAGATGGATTACTTGACGAAGTTGAATATATCCCGAGGGTGCTGTCAAGGGCATACCGCAGAAGATAGAGTGACCAAAATGAGACAACAGCGAAGACTTGGATCTTGCGAAAGCGGGTGGAGGGTCGTCCCAGAACATGGTCTGAGAGTGTCAGCGATGGCTGCTGACGGGGGAGTAGAGGCATACCGATCATTTCCACGCACGAGATTGTGTCACCGATCGCACTATCAGTCGAGGACTCTAATAATAAACAATAAATAGCAATAAACAATCATAAGTTACAAGCAAAAAAAGAAAAAAGAAAAAAAGATCAGCTTCACATGAACAATCATGTGAAGGGCCTTTCACATGTCAATGACATCAGGGAAGATCGAAGTATTCAACTATTCAACTATTCAACTATACAACTACACAATATGATATCTTCAATATTATAAAGTATTCAAGTGTATATTGGAGATCAAAGGGTATCAGAATCATCAGAAATGTATTCAAAGCAAGGTCTACGCCTGGCGACAGTACTCCCGTCCATGCCCAACCTGCCAGTTGCACAGCCAAACCTCCCATCCCATACTCAAAAGCCCAGCAATACAAATTCCGGCCGAGTCGCTGACCGTTGTAGCACTCAGCGAGAACTCGCGCTCCTCGGGTGGCACGCGGTCGCCAATCTCCGCGAACGTGTTGACATACACCAGGCCGCCGAGCAGACCCTCCCAGAAGATAATCCCAAATACAATCCAAACGCTCGGAAGAAAATCGAAAAGCGCATGCAGGGTCAAGACAACTAGATTGACCACCTGTAGCAGGCTCGGCAGATAGAGATTGTGGGTGCGGAAGAACGGGGTCGACGAGCGTGAGATGAATACCCCGACCTGGTAGATAGCGTTGTATACCGGATAGAAGGAGCGGAAGTGCTCGAATGGGGTTTCTTTCAGGGGGAAGAGCAATGTCGGCGCTACGCCTTGGTTGATCACGTACTCTGCGACGTATACCAGCACCAGGGGGAACATACTACGGGCCAGTCAGCACTCAAGGGGACAGTCTGACAGGGCACCAGAAAGGAGATGCAACTCACAAAGGAATGAGGAGTCCCCGGATCTGCTCCAGCTTCACCCAGACCTGGTCCCACGATAATCCGTGGCTGGCAGGGGCCGCTTTAATAGGAGTAGTGGAGTGAATCAACAGCCCGTCGCCTTCTCCATGACGCAGCTCGCGGACTTCGCCATCCAATCCATCTTCCTCAATCTGCTCACCTCGCTCAAGAGCCTGATAACTGTCTCCCGCAGACTGGGCCGACTGCAATGGCTCTCTCGGCAGCACCACAAAGAAGCTGACCACCATAGCGAGCGGCAAGCACGCCGACGCCAAAAGAGTGCCATGCACCGAGAACCCCAAGGCCGAGGTGGCCAGCGCATAAGCACCTGCACCAACCAAGCCAGCAGCCCCAGTGCCACTACCCCACGCGGCCAGACTGAATGGGCCATAGTAATGGGTGAGCCCGACGAAGCTCAGCTCGCCACCGCCGCTGGAAAAACTCGCCAAGATGATACCCGCCATCTTGGAGGAGATCGTACCTCCGTCAGTGTAGCTGGGGCTCATGGCCACGACGAACATGCCGACGGTGGAGAGAAACACGAAGATGACGACGCGCATCCAGTACGGGACCAGGTGGATGAAATACGGGGCGATCAGTTTGGTCGCGAACGACGGCACGACATCGGCCAGGAGAACGGCGCCTTTGGGGACATTGGGACCGACTAGATCTAGAGCTGCGGAGAGGAGGATGACGTAGAGGACGTTATTGACGAGGCCTGCGCGCTGTTAGTTCCTCATTTGGGGGAGTTCACCCCGCGCCCGCGCTGCGCCGGGGAGCTCACGCACCGAATAGCCAGAAGGCGACGCAGACCCGCGGGTCTGCCTCGCGGAAAGCCCCCGCCAGTCGCTCGCAGATGCGAGTCCACAGGGAAGAGTCTCTCTCAGGAGAGAACGTGCGCGCGCCCTCGGTGGACTCGGAGGGAGGCATTCATTCGGTGAGTGCGATGGGTTCGAATGGGCGCGTTGGGGGGGGGGGGGGGGAGGGTATCAACTACACACAGGAGAGAATCAAGAATCTCGGACAACGTGAAAATCTATGACATTCTAGTCAACGAGAAAAGGAGATGCTGACAGTCGACTGTCGCAAGTCAAGAGGAAAAGAGGACAGCAACTTTGGCCCCACGGATCCACCGGCGGGCCGCCTTGGCTCGTTCCGCATGCGACCAGTTACTCTTCCAGGACACTTTTTTTTTTTCTATCGCCCTATACATAACCCGAATCAGAATGGTATATCACAAAAGGTCGTAGGCATTCATGTCAAATCATTTCTATGGCTGGAAAACCGACTGGAAGGCCTGCTCCAGGATCTTCATGCCCGACTGGATCTGGTCCTCGGTGATAGTCAACGGAGGAACAAAGCGGAGGCAGCCATCACCAGCCGTGATGATGAGCAGACCTCGCTCACGAGCTGCGGTGATCAGGTCGCCGGCCTTCGAGGTGAATTCAGGGCCGAGCTGAACGCCAAGGATCAGGCCGCGACCACGCACCTCGGAGATGACTCCGGGGAACTTCTTCTGCAGCGCCTCAAATCCAGAGACGAACTGAGCAGACTTGGCCTTGACTGACTCCTGGAGCTCCGGCGAGGCGAGACGCTCAACGATGTGGTGAGCAACACGGCAGGCCAGCGGGTTGCCGCCAAAGGTCGTGCCGTGGTCGCCTGTCTTGATGTGCGAGGCGACAGTCTTGCCAGACACAATCGTTGCGCCAATGGGGATGCCATTGCCCAACGCCTTGGCGGTAGTCAGGATATCGGGGTGGGCAGCCTCGCCGGACGCCGGGGCCAGAGAGGGATGTCCATGAGCCCAGAAGGTGCCGGTGCGGGACAGGCCACACTGGATCTCGTCAAAGACCAAGACGGCCCCGACCTCGTCACAGCGCTTGCGCAGAGCAGCCAGGAACTCGGGCGTGGCGACGTTGACACCACCCTCGCCCTGGATAGGCTCGACGATCACACCACAGGTGTTTTCAGTGACCAGTGTCTGCAGCTGCTCGATATCATTGTAGTTGCCGTACTTGCAGCCCGGGATCATCGGCGCAAACGGGGTCTGGTATTTGGGGTTGGGCGTGGCCGACAGCGCGCCCATCGTGCGGCCATGGAATGAGTTGTGGAACGAGACGAGCTCGTGCTTGGCGCCCGAGGGGTCCAGAGAGCGACCGACCTTGCGGGCGAATTTGATGGCAGCTTCGTTGGCTTCGGTTCCCGAGTTGGAGATAAACACTTGCGCCGCATCGCGCATGGCACCGGACTTGTGAGTCAGATCGATCAACGACTGGCTGAGCGCACCGGTCCAAGGGTTGTGGTAGAGATTCGAGGCATGGATGAGGGTCTCCGCCTATGGAATAGAAGTCGCAGTTAGCAATTGCCCAGAAGGGACTCCCCGATATTATGTTTCTCACCTGTTCCGCCACGATCTGGGCGACCTCCGCGTCGCAGTGACCCAAAGAGTTGACCGCAATTCCGGCCGTGAAATCCAGATACCGCCGGTTCTCCATATCCCACAGGTAGCATCCCTGGCCCTTCATCATCATGGGAGCCGGGCGAACGTAGGTCGGAACCATGTACGGCGCTCGTTCGTTGATGAAGGACATGGTGAGCGAATCCGGCGAGGGGTCGGGGTTGGGTAGAGTAGCCTCCTTCTGTAAAATATCAACATGGGCAATGCTTTCTTGACTCAATTGTAGTTCTTGACCGTACCTGTGTCCGAGCCTTCACATCCTGGGATGCGTTTGACGCAAATCGTCGCTGGAGCGGTGACTCAACGGCAGAGACCAGCTTGCCCGCGCGAGGGAAGCGGCGCGCAGCCACTCGAAGGGCAGACATCGCAGTATAGAGGAAATTGAAAAAGCAAATCTGCCAATTGGTTCACCACGGTGGAGGATCCAACAGAAAACTGATGGGATTGAGCTCGGGAGAAAAAAGGCGATATCGGGATCGGCGAGTCTTAGTCACAGCGATCGGGCCCACAGATGATCTACTGCGGCATTTGTCTGAGGGCTTCATTCTCCCTTCAATTCTGGACTGTACATGATTCTCTATTTTGAGCATCGATTCCGTGGCAAGCAGATCAATTATCTCGGCGAATCGAATGAAATCAGTATGGAAGAGAGGACGAGAAGACAAGCCTCTCACAAGTCGAGTCAACAACAAGAGCGAGAACAGGAGAACAGAAGGGAAGAGAAGAAGAGAAGAAAGAATCAATAGTTGTGACAAGTCCCCACGGCCTGTCCCCCGTCCACATAGCTCGGCCCCGTCTCCTTGCAGCATTGCGTATGGTCAAAGGCGCAGGCATAATTCCACTGGATATCTTCAAAGGACTTGGGCCACGCTTTAGAAAATTCGCGGCAGGTCCTCAAGTGGTTGACAATTTAGCACTGAGAATGTCAGCATTTGATTCAATTTTCCAAGATTGTATACCCGTGGAGGGATAGTATAGAGAAAGCCTCACTTCAGCACCACACCCATCCAGAGCGTGCACCTTGGAATTGCCCGTGGCCTTTCCAAGATCGCAGATTGGGAGGTTAAACGTCATAAACTTCTCGACATTGCGATCGCCGCGTTTGAAGTGATTTCACCAATATCATTCTTCTTCCAAGTCTCCTTGGTCTTGTCCCCTTCGCTGTTGCAGGTCTGCAGCCAGGGATATATCTTTTCGTCCAGTTTTACAGGACCGGCCGCTGCTGCTGCTGCTATACGAGGTTTATGTTAGCCATGTATAGTGCAAAGTGTTGTTGATGGAGATAGAACAAACCCAATGCAGTCATCAACCATAGAATAAAATGCATGATTGTAGTCAGAGACACAGGAGATAACTTGCTCGAAGTCTGAAGTAGATATCACAACTATCTTCATCTTTCCTAGGAGAGTTGATTCAAGTTATACTGAGCTAGGCACCCCATCTCCCACATTTGACAACCCATCGATCCTATATTTGGTTGTAGAAAGGAGGTCAAAGAAAGAGAACCCGGACTTTTCCGCGCACTATAGTCCTCAAATACACCACTAGTCGCTATTTTTTTTTTCGAAGACTGTAGGGTTCAACTTCTGTCTGTATACTCAATCCTTCCACTAGAGAGCAAGGCCAAGAAAACTAAGCGAAGATATAGAGTCCATCCGTCTTGCCTTACATTTCCGGAGAGCGGATCGAAGTACTACATCGGATAGAAAATGGAATACCTAGCTAATCATGGTTATACTTCCATGGCACATAGGCCTCGCCAAGTGCTTCCTGCCCCTGATACCATGGATCAAAAGGAGGATATTATGTGGAATGTTACATAATAGGTGAGATAACCTCGAGAACCTGCATGGGTGTGGAAATGACGATGGCAAGGATATTAACAAATGACAACCCAAAGCACTTGACGCACTACTGTATGTCTTGGATTTGGGCCCTAGCAATAGGTCTTCTACCAGAAGATAGATCTAGATCTGTTGAGTAGCATACGGGCTCAGTGGTCTCCTGTTTACTTTTATATTCCCAAGGCTTGGATGGATTCTTATTACCAGGTAGTGTAAACAGGGACACATTTTATACTCGCTTTCGATCTTCATTTTATAGAACCACAGTAAAGACCCCTATCGCGCACGGACGAGGTAGGACTCTACCCTACCCTACAAGGCGTCCACGGATCTCGGTCCCACGGCTACAGTCACACTATTCCGATAAGGGGTACTCCCTTATTCCTATTAGAGGTTCAATTGGATACCAGACCTGTGGGGGTTTTCTTGTTTTAATCAAGAGATTCCAAGCGATCTCACAGGCGGCTTTTTCTAGGCTTCATCTAAACATATTGTCTTGTAATGAAATCTATGGAAACCCTACAATAATGAGGGCATAACGAGAAGCAGAATTCTATATTTTCTTGTGCAGATTAATTGTAGCATGTATTCATCAGTTTGGTATATGTATTGGATATTGAGAGCTATAATTTTCTCCGGGCTTGTTTTGGCTGCTCGGGCCCAGCCCTAGTCCCACCTCTTGCAATGCTCTCTTTCCCAATGACGCGGCTTTTGAAATGCACTTCGAAGGGAGCCATGGTTCCAGCTCAATGCTGTCGTGAATCTATGGAGGGAGCAACTGGGTGGGATTAATGAAGATGGCTGGGTCAGCAATGAACAGTATGAGGATGCTGTTTGCAAGGTCGCTTAGCTGAAGGAGTCTCTCATTGCCCTGTCCGAGGGAGACCAAAAAGATATTGCATTGCTGGAGAAAGGATGGCCGTTCAGAGATCATGAAGAAATCTGTTGATCTATCTTGGCATCCTACTTGGACTTGATGTTGTGGGTCACATTGTAGAGTGTCTGTTTGCTCAAAATGTGGATTGTTCTGTTAGCACAGATGCCACTCAAAGTATAATCAGCCTATCCAAGATTTTCTGCTATTGATTATTCAGTATTTTTTTTTCGTTACCTATTATTTGTACTTTTTAGCATATTTTTGTCGATGTTGTTGGTGTAGTAGCTGCGAATGCTCCACCGCGCTAAACACCTCCGAAACCGCCCGAGGTCCCACGCCGACCTTGGAGACTCAACTCTACTTCCTCAACACACTTACCTACTGTAACATCCAACTCCCACAACAATCCACCATGGCCTCTTTAGGAATGCGCCACGCATTCCTCCGCACCCTCACACCCCGAACTACACTCCGCCCCATCTCCACAACCCGCATCGCGCGCCAACCCAACGAGAACGACAACGGCAAGCCCTCCATCCCCTTCGCCACCTCGCCCGCACCCCCACGCCTCCCAAAAGAAGAACAAGAGATCTTCGAGGAGCTCCAGCGCCGCTCGACGGGCGCGTTCAGCACGCCGCGCGTGAACCAGTCCCCGCAGGCCGAAACCAAGATCAAGGCCGATGGCAGTGGCGACGAGCTGCATCCCGATGCGCCGGTGGGGCTCAGGCCTGAGTTTGAGGGCGAGAAGAATCCCAATACTGGGGAGGTTGGTGGCCCCAAGAATGAGCCGTTGAGATGGGGGTCGGAGGGTGATTGGAGTTATGGGGGGCGGGTTACTGATTTCTGAGATCTGGGGGGTTTGGGGCTTTGCATGATGGTGGCGTTGGTTTATTTCTTCTCAGGAAAATCCATGCTGTCTCTACTTGACAACAAGGAAATACTGGCAAGGCTTGGATGTTGTACTATCAGGGAATCTTCCCGTTTGTATATAGCCGTTTGGCTCGGGGATCTAAGCATTTGACTCCTTAATTGACACTCGCACAAGCAGTGCATTACGCATATTCCAGAGACACACGAATATGCTTGCTCGACTATAAAACAAGGGAGGCACATGTTTCATTCCGAGAGACGAGCCAGCGTCGCCTTCCCTGCTCGGCTTGCGTTCTCCCGGCCCAACACTTCGCTGATCCACGACCCAATGCGCGACATTTCCTCCAGATTAATCCCCGTGTGCATTCCCAGACTATGAACTGTGTGGATGAGATCTTCGGTTGCCACATTTCCCGTGGCACCCTTGGAATACGGACAGCCACCCAGTCCGCCAACACTGCTATCGAAAATCCGGACGCCATGCTCCAGACTTACAATCGTGTTGACTAGAGCCTGCCCATAGGTATCGTGGAAATGTAGCGCCAGGTCCGTGTTGGCAATACCAGCTGCCTTGAGCGTCTGCAACAGCTCCATCGTCCGCGGAGCGGTCCCCATACCCGTGGTGTCCGCCACCGACACCTCGTCGGCACCCATCTCCAGGAGCGTGGCGGTAATATCGGCCACCTTGGAAGGGTTGACCTCCGGGCCTTCGTAGGGACAGCCCAGGGCCACCGAGACGTACCCGCGCACTCGGATGTTCTTGGTTTTGGCCAGCGCGACAATCGGCTTGATGCGCTCGAGCGATTCTGCTACGGTGCAGTTGGTGTTGGCTTTGGAAAACGCCTCGGTGGCTGCTGCGAAGAGTGACACCTCCGTTGTGGTTGCTGGTTTCGATGCCGAGCCCGCCGATTCAGCCGGCACGCCTGTGCCCTCCATGATCTTGACTAGATTCTCCAGTCCCCTCACGTTGGGGACGAGGTAGTTGTACGTGATGGCATGCTGTGACAGGGGAGGCGAGGTGAGCAGATGCTCACAGATCTCGGCTGTACTCGCCATCTAACAAACAGCCCGAGTGATAAACCGTTAGTTTTATGCCCACAATAGTCACTCAACCCACAGCTCTTATACTCAGAACATTCGCACCTGAGGTACCCATTTGGCCGGGACAAAAGAACCGGCCTCGATGGTGGTCACGCCCGTGTTAGCCAGTCGCTCAATGAGCTGGATTTTTGTCTCTTTTGAGATAGACTTCTTTTCATTCTGTAGGCCGTCCCGAGGGCCAACTTCGACGATGCGGACATGGTCCGAGGTTAGCCGCGACTCAGTCGCAAAGCGGCGCGTCGAAAGGCCACGGAGAGCTGAGAACAGACGCATTCGGGAGCGAGCTGCCATAATCGCGCAGAGTCAAAGTAAATCTGATCAGAGCAGAAGAAAGAGAAGTAGGTGCGACCAAGTGGAAGACGCGGAGAAGTGGAAGGCGCAGATGCGGAGAGCACCTTGCCTCATCGGGACTAGCGTGGTGCCCGCCACCTGAGTCAGCCGAAAAAAGATGGTGGGATGCTTTTGGATATTCGGACATCTTGACTCTCGCAGATCAAGGGCTATGGAGTCTACAGAGTCTCCCAGTGTACCCTCTGCGGGGGAAACACCTACGAAATCCACAGCATCCTCGGCGAGCCAACTGCGCCAACCAAAGAAACGCTTCGTGGGTAGACGAACCGCCGATGCCCAAGCCCAAAAGGACCCATCTAGTCAAGATGTCGAGTCCACAGCGGTGCAAAAAGGTATAGACCACAGAATGAGATTCCAATATAAGTCGCTAATACCTAATGATGCTCAGCCGCACCGCGACGCACACCCCGCACCCTCAACCAAGTACCGCCAGAGATCCTGAACGACCCCGAAATTCAAGCCGCTATCGAGCTTCTACCCCCGAACTACTCGTTCGAGATCCCCAAAACAATCCACCGGGTCCGCTCATCAGGCGCCAAGCGAGTGGCGCTCCAATTCCCCGAGGGCCTGCTCATCTTCGCGACGACCATCTCGGACATCCTCACTCAATTCTGTCCGGGAATTGAGACACTGATCATGGGCGATGTCACCTACGGCGCTTGCTGCATCGACGACTACACAGCCCGCGCCCTGGGGTGCGACCTGCTGGTTCATTATGCGCACAGCTGTCTCATTCCCGTAGACGTAACCAAGATCAAGACACTGTACATCTTTGTTGATATCAGCATCGACACCGGCCACTTGCTCGCAACACTCGAGCGCAACTTCCGGCCCGGCCAGACCGTCGCCACCGTCGGCACAATCCAGTTCAACGCGACGCTGCACGGGCTCAAGCCCGTTCTCGAGCGCGCCGGCTTCGGCGTCGTCATCCCACAAATCACGCCACTGTCCAAGGGCGAGATCCTGGGCTGCACGTCGCCGCAGCTCCCGGACAAGGAAATCGACGCTATCCTGTACCTGGGCGACGGCCGCTTCCACCTCGAGTCCGCCATGATCCACAACCCTTCTATCCCCGCCTACCGCTACGACCCTTACTCGCGCACGCTGACGCGCGAGTCCTATGCCCACGACGAGATGCACTCGCTCCGCCGCGATGCCATCGCCGCCGCCCAGTCCGCCCGTAAATGGGGCATCATCCTCGGCTCGCTCGGCCGCCAGGGCAACCCGCACACCATGGCCATGATCGAGCGCCACCTGCACGATCGTGGCATCCCCGTCGTAAACTTGCTGCTAAGCGAGATCTTCCCTGGCAAGCTGGCTGCCATGGCTGATGTCGAGTGCTGGGTGCAGATTGCCTGCCCGCGTCTCAGCATCGACTGGGGCTATGCGTTCCCTCGGCCTCTGCTGACCCCGTACGAGGCACTGGTTGCTCTCGGTGTGCGTGAGAACTGGGACCGTGCCAATGATGGCGTGTATCCTATGGACTTTTATGCCAAGGATGGTCTTGGACGGACTCGGCCGGAGCAGGCTGTTCGTAGTACGGCGTAATCGTGGTGGACCATGAAATATGTTGAGGCTGGAAGGGGCAATGAATAGCGTTGTCGTCGCCTGGAAAAAAATATATACCCCAAAACAGATACCAGAACAACAGGGTTGGACTGGACAATGATACGAAATAGAACGCGCTTTACGCATTTCATGACACAGTTTTGGGCATTTATAGATACCTGGGTGGAATTCCAAAGATGGGGGTAGATTCATCACCTGCGGCGATAGAAGGCCAGCAGAAAATCTCAGTTCAGATCCAAACATTCCTAATCAAACACAATATTCTGAAATACAACATTCGGAGCAATTACCCCTTGGCATCATCCGCACTATCGGTGTTGAAGTCACTGGCGCTGCCGCGTCGAAGAGTCAAGACACTCTTGTTGGCCAGCTCGTCTGGGTTGCGTTCCGCGGCTCGCCAACGGGTGACACCCTGCTCGACGTCGTTGAACATCTCCAGAGAATCTTGGATGATGCCACCCTCATCGGGCGCTTGTGTGCTCTCCCGCGAGTCGTGATCGCTGGTCATTGGGAAGGCAGGGCCAAACCCACGTTGTGGAATGGGGTTGAACATGATGGCATTGGCGAACATGCGGATCAGCTCTTTTTCCAGTTGCGCCGAGTTCACAATTCCCTTAGGTGGAATGATGTCCTCGGTCTTCTGGAGCATGAGCACGGCGCTCTTGGACGGTGTCCCTGCGGCAGGGGCGGGAGACTCGCCGTCGCCGGCTGGAGTGCTGACGGCTTCTGTCGCAGCAGCAACCGCTTTGCTGCCCTGGGTGATGGCGGATTTAATGGTTTTGAGATCTTGTGGTCGGTAGATAAGGTCGTGGTAGCCCGGGGCATCTCGTTCGGCGATCGGCTTAGCAAAAATCGATGCGAGCTTATGTGTAGCCACATCGTTCATGATCATTGCCGCAGTCCGGTGGAAGTTACGCATACACATGACGTATTGCGATGTGTCGACCTTGGAGGGCTCTGCAAGGAAGGTTTCTTGCTCGATCGATTCGCTAATGGCTCGCTTGCGTTTAGATCGTGCCTTAGCCTGCTCATCGGTGGTTGCTGCGCCTTTCCGACGTCCAGTCCGTGGTTCGCGTTCGGTATCTTCGGGAGGCATCGATGATTCGTCGCGGGAAGCCACAGATTGTCCGCGACTCTGCGACGAGGCGGAGCTTACGGTACGCTTTCGGCGACTGGTGGATGCTTTCTCGGTCTTAGTATTTGGCGTAGCTTGGTGATCTGTGTCCGTGGCCGCCGCGCTGCGCCGGGTCTTCTTTGATTCTGGTGATCGGGCTCGGTGATTGCGACGCCTAGTATCGGGAGGTGACGTATGGATTGTATCAGTTGGAGACGGGGCCCTCTCGCTTATCGGACTGACATCTTCTGGGCGTGGACGTTCTGGGGACGTTGGAGACTGCGGAATACTCAGACGGGGAGTTCGCCTCCATGGGGTCGAGGAGCCTGGCGTATCGATCGATAGCCGCGGTCGCGAGCTGCGGGATTCGGGGAAAGAGGGTAGAGTGGCACTAGGAGTTTGGGAAATGTGTGGACGGCCGATTGGAACAGGGGTTTGGGCTGCCGGAGGAATCGAACCGGGTGTGCCGGGGATCGTAGATGGTAAGGGTGCTTGTGGTTGCTGAGTAGAGAGAGGTGGTAAAGGCCGTTTGACAGTCGCTTGACCCGCCTGTGGAGTAGCGGCGTTGGAGGAAATATTGGGATATGGAGAATGAGGGGACGGGTCTAGCTGCCACTGCTGGAAGCTCGGTTGAGGGACAGACGTGCCCGGCGAAGGCACAGGGACATTGGCACGCGGCGCAATCTGTGATGGATGAGCTGCCGGTGCTGCCGTAGCCGCTTGGTGAGCTTGAGGGGAGAGTGGTGGCTGCGAAACTTGGCCGTTGACAGATGGTACATGAGGTTGCCCAGGCGCTTTTCTTGTTTCGGGAGGCAAGCCTGGTGTTTGTGGTTGAGCCGGCGGTTGTTCTTTAGGCTGAGCTGGCTTGGGATGCGGCTGCTCCGTGGGTGCCTGTTCCTCCTGTGCTAATGGGACTGTTTCCTCGAGAGGCTTGCTGACCTCTGGCTGATCTGAGCGCGGCGTTTCCTCCTTTACATCGACCTCCATCAGTTCAGCATGTTCTGCTTTCGCGGTTTGGGCCGCACCAGCCTCGGTCGCGCGACGTCCAGGAGATTTGCCCTCTTCCCTTTGCAAACGCTCGATCTCCTCGCGAATTTCCGTGTACCTCCGCTCATCCTCTCTGATCTCTTTGGTGACTAGTTCTCGGTATTTGGCGTAAAGGTGCGACACCAATTCTGGGACCAAGGTCGCGTGGGTGACTCCGTCCACAAGGCCCCCCGGTCGCGGGTTGGAGATCTTGCGCTTCTTGGGATTGCTAGCACCCGAAGACTCCGTCGATCGCCCGTTCGAACCAACGGCCGTATCGCGATCGAATCCATCGCGCATCAACGTCGCATAGAGGTCCTCCAAGGCCTCCGGACTGAGGCGGTCGGCATCGAACGCGACATTTTCGCGTACGAATGGGTTGCTGGACAGGAGCTTGGAAATGGATGCAAAGCTGGCGGGGCGTACATCGGACGTCGCTAAAGATTGGAAGAAGAGGAGGGACTCAAACGGAGTGTATTTCGACAGAGGAGGCATCCCCCACTGCCCGCCCGGTCGGCCACTGGGGGAGAAGAGTTTGGGGATCGGGGCCACGGTGGTCGGAGAGATGCGGAGAGGGCTCGAAATGGGATAGAAGGCAAGCCGTTAGGGCCTGTGGTGGATTAGGCCGCTGCTCGGTCAGTTAAGAAATGCGAACGCGACAGATCAAGGACCCTGTACGCATAGCCCTTTAGTCCATTGGCGTAAAAGGAAATTGAAGGGGAGTAGAAAAGAAAGGAAAAAGGGCGCTAAAAAAAAGAGAACACCGGGACCACCACTGGGAATCAGAGGAAGTATGGCCCCTTGACAGAGTCTCGAAGGAGTAGGATGAAAAAAAGCGCCGTTCGATGGGGATGGATGGAATTGCGATGGAAAGGACACACGATGAAGAGAGGTGCGTATCGTATGTTACAGTCACGTGATCCGGTTGCCGGGCAGATGCAATTTGTATAGACTTGCGATGGAATCCCGGGGGAGAATGACGCACGATGATCTGTGGTCCTGTCGGTGTCTATGAAGCATGTCCTTTTCAAATGACATTTAAGTATATATCCCCGTCAGTTTCTACTCCCAGAGCCCCCTACCCACAGGAGTCAAGAATAATAAACAACACCCCTAATCGGAACCCCACGCGCTTCAGGGGCTTTTTGGCCTGGTTTTTTGGGTTGGCGGTTGAGATCCGCCAAAAGCGCCACCGAGGAATGACAGCTTCGAAGGACATAGCCAGTCCGACCGGAATGGCCTTGCCACCCCTGAGAGATCCAAATCTCCTCTTTGATCCCCCCTGGTCACCACTTCCACGGCAGAAATGACGCAGGACCCCCCCTTGATGTATTACACTGGTAACGCTGGGGCTCCTTGCGGTGGATATGGCTCCCTCCACGGGTCACGGCGACTAGTAACATAGTCGGTGGGCTAGCAATGATCATCTCTCCTGCTTCATTTCGCACTTCTCCTTCTTTTTTCTCCCCTCTCCGACTTTCTGGCAGGTCTCCAAAGTTCCCTTTCCCACCCTTTTCTCGCATCCACGCAGCTTCGGTGCTGGTCTCTTCTCGCGATCCTTCTCTCTATCTTTGTGATTTGTTATTTTCCTGGTATTTTCTCCCCTTTTGGCCTCGGATAACTATACGGCAAAATGGATGGATGCACTGACTCCTCCAAGCGCGAACTCCCCCGATCGAGGGCTGATCTCTGGTCCCCGTTGACCGATTCTTGGCTGGTCCTGGTCTCGACGATCTCACCTTATAATAATCTTTTAATTCTGGCTTCGTGCCCCGCTTGGCCCCAGGTCGCACATACCCCTCGACCGTGAGCCCGCTTTTTTGCTTCGAAACCGAGCTGTGATCGCAGGGTCGAACCCCGGCCAGATAATCTTCGTCACGATGTCCGATACCGATCAGGAATGGAAGCCCAGTGGCCGACCTCAGTCGTTCGTCTATTCCCTCCGAGTGTGCTGTTGGGAGCTGTAAACATTGACCGAGACATGGCAGGACCATGGCGCAGGCCTTCTCCACGGCGCTGGATAGCGCCTTCATGTTAGATTCGGATGTCAACAACCTGTCGTTGAGCATCGATCAAAAGTAGGTGATGGGTCACATATGCCCAGCTCTTCGTCCGGTCGCAGCGCTGACCCGACATTCGACAGGAAGCAGCAGATGATGATCCAGAGTCGCGAGCTGGAAGCTCTGCAGGAGCGCATCCGTGAGACCGAGTCGCGTCTTAAGAAGAACCGGCAGTCGGTCTCTATCGGAGCCAACCCATCATTCCAAGGCGAACGGGGGCAAGCAAGCCGATCAGCCGGTGAGTGTGGCTCGCTTCGTTGAGCTTGCAGCGAATCTGACATTTCGCCCCAGCGCCCCAGGGAGAATCCGCCGACAACCAGCAGAAGGGAAATGAGCCGTAACTGGCCCATTTCTCTGTGATTCACACTTTGTGAAAGCGATTTTTGGTTTCATATTCGGAATGGGCCGGACTGGATGTGTTGCAGACCGGAGCAGACAGTCAGACGAATATTGTCGAGATTCATGAATGCTCCGATCACCCAGTTCAGTCGGCGTGTTTATTTTTTGGGGGGTGATTCTGTTTTTGTTGCATTTATTGATCTTTTTCTTTTTTTCTCTTTTCAAGAAACCCCTTTGTATGTATCTGGACCCCGATCTGAGGGGATCGGGAGTCGGCGTAACTCGAGGTTGACAATGGAATCTGTGATCTGCATGTCTGCATGTCCTGTCTGCCCTGTCTGCCATGTTCTTCGACGCCCGAAGAGAAGAAGATGGCAACCGCCGATCGCTGAGTTGTTAAGCTGTCTGTGTAGCGCCAATCACCGGCTCTCAATCGACGCGGATAATCCACCGGGTCCGTGAAGCTGTGGAGCTGTCACTGCGGAGTACCCCTCAATCCTGCCTTGATTCCTTGCTCTTCTCTTTCCCACCCTTCTCCCTTATTTTTTTTTCTTTCAACTCTCTGTCAATCATGGTGTTGATTGACAAGCACGAGTACCTCACCGAGGAAGAGAAACGACTGAGGGATGACCGGGATCGCACTCGTTACTGGAAGAAATGGGGCCCGTACGTAGCCGAGAGACAATGGGCCACTGGTGGGTTTGCTTCCGTGGAGATCTCGATGGCGACGGGTTAATGGTGATCTCATTCGCTTTATAGTGCGCGAGGATTACTCGTGAGTTCTCCTCTCAATTCGGCGTGTTGCCCAGCTAACCTGCGACAGTGAGAATGGAGATGCTTGGAGCTGTAAGTACCGATCGACGGCATTGCCCGGAATGTAGCTAATGGATATGGGGAGACTTCTCTCACGATCATGCTCGGTCGCGGACATTCCGCTGGGGCGAGGATGGAATCGCCGGCGTTTCGGATACCCATGGGCTGCAGAATATCGCATTCGCGTTTTGGAACGAGAAAGAGTATGTGGGGAGATTCCCTCCAGTGAGACGAGAGACATTGGCTGATGGCATGGGACCAGCGACTTCCTAAAAGAACGTCTCTTTGGACTGTCTAACCCGCAAGGTAATCATGGCGAGAGTGTCAAGGAGGTCCATTATCATCTGGACAACACCCCGACGGTAAGTGCATAATTGCCATGGATCGAGGCTGTGGGCGATTCTGAGCTCTGACATTGGTTTGGTGCAGCACTCCTACATGAAGTTCCTCTACAAATACCCCCAGAAGAAGTTCCCGTACGAAGACCTGGTGGATGAGAATGCCCGTCGATCGCGCCTGGAGCGCGAATATCAGATTCTCGACACCGGTATCTTCGAGGAAAACAGATACTGGGACATTTTCATTGAGACTGCAAAGGAGGGCGATGATGAGGAGGAGCTGCTTTTCCGGGTCATTGCGTACAACCGTGGCCCCGAGCCGGCTCCTCTGCACATCGTCCCCCATGTATGGTTCCGGAATACCTGGTCGTGGGGCTATGAGAAACAGAAGGCGAGACCTTCCATCAAAAAGGATGGGCCCATGACCGTGAAATCGAACCATGTCAAGCTGGGCGAGCGATATGTGGGCTTCGCGCCTTCGCCTCCCGTCGGGTCGAGCGATGAAGATATCAAACCTACGATGCTCTTCACTGAGAACGAGAGCAACAACCAAAAGCTGTGGAATACAGACAACACCGATCCCTACGTCAAAGATGCGTTTCACCGTCACATCGTCGAGGAGGAAAAGGGTGCCGTAAACCCTGCTAATGAAGGCACCAAGTTTGCCGCGTGGTACGCTTTTGACGACGGCGAGGGAGTTCCTCCAGGCGAGTGTGCCGTTGTGCGCTTCCGGTTCTCCCGGAAAAGGGGGGAATTTGTGGACGAAGAAGAATTAGACGATGTGATTGAGCAGCGGCGTGCAGAGGCAGATGACTTCTACTATCGCATCAACCCCCTTCCCATGAGTGATGACCTGCGAAACATCCAGCGTCAGGCCTTTTCGGGCATGATGTGGACCAAGCAGTTCTATCACTTCGTCTGGGACCAATGGAGCAACGGTGACCCAGCGGAGATTCCCCCTCCCCCGGGACGAAAGGGAGTGCGCAATCAGCAGTGGCGCCATCTCTATATCGACGACATCCTATCAATGCCCGACTCGTGGGAGTACCCGTTCTTTGCGGCATGGGATACCGCGTTTCATTGCATCCCGCTGGCCATGATTGATCCTGACTTCGCTAAGAAGCAGCTGGATCTGCTGACTCGTGAATGGTATATGCATCCCAACGGCCAGTTGCCGGCCTACGAATGGAACTTTGGGGATGTCAACCCGCCCGTACACGCATGGGCCGTGTTCCGGACGTTCAAGATTGAGCGTAAGATGTACGGCCGACAGGATTTGGATTTCCTCGAACGTGTTTTCCAGAAACTGTTGCTGAACTTTACCTGGTGGGTGAACCGCAAGGATTCGGAGGGCAAAAACGTCTTTGAGGGCGGGTTTTTGGGTTTGGATAATATTGGACTCTTTAATCGCTCAGAGCCACTGCCTACTGGCGGCATTCTCGAGCAGGCCGATAGCACGGGTTGGATGGCCTTCTACTGTCTGTGTATGCTGAACATTGCCTTGGAGCTGGCCAAGCATCGGCGGACCTATGAAGACAGTAAGTTCAGGAAATGGGCAAGCGAGAACTTGGGAGACATGTGCTAATATCCTCGCAGTCGCTTCCAAATTCTTTGAACATTTCATTCTAATCAGCGATGCAATGACCTACCGCTCCGGGGAGGATAATATCAAATCTCTCTGGAACGAAGAAGACCAGTGAGTCCAGAAGCAAACTTTGGCTCCGCGCAACAGCTAACACAGCCTAGCTTTTATTACGATGCCATTTCCTATGGTGGTCCGTGGACCCAACAACTCCCTGTCAGGTCACTGGTGGGCCTAATCCCGCTGTACGGAGTGCTCACTCTCGAGCCGGAGCTTATCAACAAGTTCCCTTCATTCAAGCGTCGACTCGACTGGTTCATCGAGAACAAACAAGATGTAGTGGAACGCAACATCGCCAGCATGAAAGTGCGAGGCAAGGATGACCGACTCCTCCTGGCGCTCGTGAGCAAAGAACGGCTGGAAAAAATCCTCAAGCGCATGCTCGACGAGACTGAGTTCTTGTCCGAGCACGGGATCCGGTCCATGTCGAAATACCACCAAGAGCATCCGTATTCCATGGACGTCAACGGCCAGACCTTCAAGGTTGGCTACGTACCCGGTGACTCGGACAGCGCTCTTTTTGGCGGCAACAGCAACTGGCGTGGGCCGATCTGGCTCTGCGTCAACTTTCTGCTGGTCGAGTCGCTGCTCCGGTTCTATATGTTCTATGGCGACTCGTTCCAAGTCGAATGCCCCACGGGCTCGGGCGACTACATGCATCTCGGTCATGTCGCAGAGGAGCTCCAGCACCGCATGCAACACCTGTTTGCTCGAAACGACGAGGGTCGCCGTGCTGTCAATGCCAATTCGGACTTGCTCGACTTTGACGAGCATTGGAAGGACTACATGTGGTTCCACGAGTTCTTCGACGGTGATACCGGCCGCGGCCTCGGCACGTCCCATCAGTGTGGGTGGACCGGATTGATCGCCAAGGTGATCCATGACACGGGGTGAGCTCAGTCATTTACTCCATGAATTCTTCTTATCATTGTCACTAATCTTCTCTATTAGGATCACCTGCCGCCTCCCTCAAACCCCCCGCTCCCCTGCCGCGGCCGCTTCGCACTACTTTGACGATATCTTCTCGCGTAGCGGCCGGCCCCGAGGCCACGGCCGTCCGGCTCTCCGCCGCTCATCCACCAACCGGTCCATCGGCGCCCGAAGTGACTTTGAGGCGATGCCCGCTGCCTCGACCGTCCTTGATGACGAAGAACCCGCCATGAGCGGCGCGGCTAGCCGTCGCAGCAGCGTGGCCGGCATCCCGGTGGATCCTGCGGAAGAAGAGCATCTGAATCACTATGTTGAAAATCAGCTGCAGCGAGTCCGTAGCTCTGCCTCGATTGCAGCTTACGAGGATGAGTTGGAGACCAAGGCGGAGAGAGAGAATGGCTATGCTTAATGGATTTTTGGTTTGTTTTGGCATGCCATTTAGACCATTTTGGATTTGATTTCTTTTTGTTTACAGGGGTTACGCACATCTAATTGACTCCCTTTTCCTTTTGTGTCTTATCTCGATTTGGTGTAGCTCGTTGCTACTAGATAATACTCGTGATATATAGGTAGAACAATTTATATTCGCTGGATATCTTCGCCTCTGTTTAATCTGAGCTTATTCCCCCCCTTTATCCAAGCCAGCACTCTAGCTGAATTAAGATTGGTATGCTGTTTTAGTGGTGACTTGAGTACCTACTGCTATACTGTGTTGCTAGTTCTTCGTCCATAACAGCTTGCATTCGAAAGACATTTGCTAAATATCTTATATTCCTTTTAATTTTCTTTTCCAACAGCAAAACGAGTGACGGGCGAGGAAGACCACCAAACAAGAAAGCAAAATAATCAGCAAGCCGTATTCCATCATCACCATCACCACCTCAAAGGCCCACGATTGATCTTAGCAGGAAAAGACCCGCACCAGCACCCACATTTAATCTCAGTCTCAGTCTCAGTCAAACATCAACACTGACTGATATCACTGGGAAAAATCCCTCAACAACTCAAGACACCCAGCTTAAGAAGTGGCCTTGAGAGAAGGACAGTCGACCTTACCACCACAGCACTGGTCGTCACTATTCTTCCAGATACAGTTATTCTCCTCGGCCTTAACATCACACGGCACCTCGGTAAAGTCAAACGGCACGCAAGCCTGGGGATCATTCTGGAAGAAAGTGATCGCAGGGGTCGCCGACGGACACGCAGGTCCCAGGCCATAATCAAAGCCACCGAGACAATACTTGCCACACGGCCACTTGGTGATGGAGAACTTGCCGGCCTGCGCGAAGTTGTCCGTCTTGCCGATGTGGTTGCCGTTCATCGCGTTGTTCAGCCACCGGTTCGGGTACGCGCCTGTGCCCGGGTTGCCGTGGATGTCGCGGATGTAGGTCAGGTCGCTTGGGTTGATGGGCAACCCGGCCTTGCACTCTTCGTCTTTGCACAGCTGGAATCGGCCGGACTTCAGGGACATGCTCTCTGGCGCGGCGATGAACCAGCTGCCGCCAAAGCCGAGGCGTTCGCCGTTTTCGCCGGTGAAGGTGTAGCATTTGCCTATACAAAGGATACGTCAGCAATTTGGTCATATTTAGAGCTCTGTGGGCAAAGTATAATACTCACCAGTCTCCAGCCCAGACGAGCACTTCTGCTTCTTGCACTTCCCATCGTCCGTCTCCTTCGAGCCTGCCGGACAAACACACTCGCCATTGACTAGCACCTTACCATTCTGGCACGTCGGCTCCTTGCGCTTACACGTCTCGCCGTCAAAGACCTCGCCCGACGGACAGCACCGGTACCCAGCCTCGGCGCTGCCGGTCAGATCGTGGCCCTCGGCGCAGCAGTCGAACGCCGTCTCCGGGCTGCCCAGCAGATTCTGGCCCTCCAGACAGCAGCCGGCGAACTTCTTGTTGCTGCTCATGCTCAGCTTCTTGTGACCAGCCTGGTTGTCGCAGTCCACCGATGTCTTGAACCCATCTTCTACCCAGGTGATGGTGTTGCCGTCGACGCTCCATTTGCCTTGGATCTCCTTGACGGGGACGTTTTTGGTGTAGGTTTTGGCGGAGATGAGGAGTGGGTGCAGAAGAAAGGCGGCGAGGCCGAAACCGAGAGTCTTCATTGTTGCTGTTGGTTTTTGGTGGATGCCCTTAGATTTGGCTTGTTCTTCGTTCTAGTTCTTCGAGGTTGCTTGATTCTGATCCTGAACAGCGGTTCTCCTCGACCCTTTTATATTCGCTTCTCTGTACTTTTGCCCTGTCATGAGGATGACCCTTTCTTGCCTGTCTTGCGTGGCTCGGCTGGAAGAGTTCCCGTCTCTTCGAGGGGTTGGTTGCATTGAGCGCTGATTGCAGCTCAGCTGAGGTTGTTGGAGCTGGATCGTCGTGAGTGTGATGTCAACTGCGTGAACCGGCGCTGCAGCAAGACCCAGTGAGATTGTTTGTCTGGGCGGGAGAGTACTTGATAGACATGATCATCATGAACTCTCGGCAGAGTGATTCGACCCAACGATATGGCCCATCCCTGCAAGCTTGGACGCGAGGACGCCAGGTTCGACAACCTGCTTGAACTAGCAGGCCCATGAATCACCCCGGGAAAGGAGATCGGAGATTGTAAGATACATACACTCATCAATACCTTGGTAGCTTTGCAAAATTTCAATTTCAATTTCAAGTTGGTGACCTATTGGACTCGGCATCTACTAGTTATGTGTCTAGCTATCCAGAGTATAGTGTATATACCCCCTTAGGTATACCAGCTCCATGGGGTACACATAATTCTGTGTCGATATTATATACTAGATATTTACTATTTACTATTTGCTATCCACTAGTAATACATTGAAACCAGATCTACAAGGTGACTCGGCTAGGGTGCCTGGGACGATCGATGAACTAGGGCTGCAAGACACGCATTAGACGGCGTGACGGCCCAGTCTGTGGCTGAGCTGGGACGCAGTCAACAAATGCCTCATGCGGGGACTCGGCAACCCACGAACAGGGATTGTATCTGCTCACTGTTCTTTTCTTTTGTTTCCCCACACGATCCTCCACAGATAACACAGGCCCGCAGGCGATTCACGAACCGTGATCGACCCTGCATCCTCCAATCTCGGTGCGAATCTCCTATCGCAAACTAGTTGCACGGCAATAATTTACTGCACCCTACGTTAATCCTATGCGGAGCTGTTGCCTCCTACGCGGGTGGATATATGCATAGGGAGGTGGATTTCACTGCACTCCGCCTATCAAGATGTATGTGTCAACACCCATTAGCTGGCTGGGATGTATCTGTGGTGTACATCCTTTCCTGGTGGATTCGACTATCTCGTTTAGTGGATTTTAGTGGATTGGACCCATGCACGGCGTGAGCTCGGCTATGTCGCTCATGACCTCAGAGTTCGATAGCCATTCAACTATCCATAGAGTATGAGTCCCTGCGAGTTTCCCAAATAGGGTATCACAGAAGTACTGGCCCCATCTTGCACTACTGCAGCCGTGCAGAATGGCTGACGAGGCCAGATGTACATATCACCCGTGGAGATCATAAAATGAAATAAAAAATAGCTGATCATCTACAAAAGAAAAGAAAAAGTCAAATGTATATTGTGCAATTCACATGTAATGAAAACAAAGGAGAATGAAAGACAAATGGGACTCTGAACCCCTGTTTTTCTCTTTCATCGGGACGCTATCGTTCACCCGGGACGATATGCTATACCTCGCCATTCCCACAAACTCTGGAGGCTATTGTACATTTACAAAGCATCGGTAAGAGCCTTGTTCATCTTGGCGATCTTGGAGGACACGCTGAGGTCAATGGTGCGGTCGCCAATCTCGACGACGAGGCCACCAACCAGGTCGGGGTTGACCTAGTACACAATCAGCAACTATAGTTCATGACACAGACAGAATAATACCGGAGAAGCAACGCACCTTGGTGACAACCTTGAGCTTCTTGCCCTGGCTGTACTCGGACTTGGAGACAGCCTTCTCGAGACGAGAGATGGTCTTGCTGTCCAGCTCCTACAGTATCCCTCATTAGTTGATATTACCACCAACCCATCAAGAACCAAAGAGGAATCGCACCTGGGCGCTGGTGATGTTCAAGTCGATCTCGCCACGGTGAGCACCCATCAGGGTCGCGAACTTCTCGCAGACACCGGCGAGGGTGCCGAGGCGGTTGTTCTCAGCCAGAGTGGTGAGGAAGTTCTTCAGGACGTCGGCCTTGTCGCCACCGGCAACCTTCTGTAGCTCCTGGACGATCGACTGCTTGTCGGCGTTGGTCAGGGTCGGGGCACCGAGGATGGCGGTCAGCTTCTTGTCGGCCTTGATGGTCTCGCCGAGGGTAGCGATGGACCTGGCGGTCTGGTCGAGGGCAGCGGACTTGGTGGAGGCGGTGTACTATTTCAGAGTCAAGTTAGAAGCTGTGTGTACTTGGGTTGTAATGAAGTTTCGCGATTGTTTCATGCGGAACATGCTGTCCCAAACCATGGAGCGAGAGGGGTCGGGGAAAGACGGGTTCGATCAGAAAGGCACCGCAGGGCTGCGAGCCATGCGCGATTGAATTGCGTACCAGGGCAGTGGCGTAGGTGCCATCAACACCGAACAGGGCGACCGGGGGGCGGACTTCCTGGGTCGGGGTGGCATAGGTCCTGAGGCCATTGACGGCGGCCGTGCGAGGAACGGAGAACTGCTGGGCGGCACGCAGGCCGGAGCGGGCGACACGAGCGGACATCATTGTGAGATTAGGTGTGAGGAGAGCCTCAAGGAGAGGGGGGAGACTGGCGGAGTTGGATGGGAGATGCGAGCGACGTCGGAGTGCTGCTTCGTCAAGGGTGCAGGTTGAGACCTCAGTGAGGCCCGAGTTCTTCCAAGATCACGTGGTCCACACGCCCGGGTGACTCAGCTAGACTTATGTAAATCAGTGCCTCAGGCAACATATAACATATATGGTTCGTCTATGAATTGTTTACTTTTCTTCTTTTTTTTTTTATTGCCTTAATCGGTAGGTCTTCTTTTTCTTTGAAAGAAATATAATAAGCAGCTACACAATATCCAATTCCATGTATCTATTGTCACTGCCTCCCAGGGTTTACTTTGTATTCAATAGTAGCTTTAGCTGGCTCATCGAAAATAGCGAAAGCAAGCGCTGAATCCAGGGATAGTTGAAAATGCAATAAACAGGTATAGAATTCATGATCAGCTCTTGTGCACATTAAGTACACACGTGAAGGACGCCCGACAATCAGAAACCCACGAGACTAGCAATGCATGCACCACACCAGAAACGCCATTGAGATCCTACTACCTGGAGCCGGCTAACGCAGGAAACGCCACTGCACCAATCCACGGCAAACAGGATCCCCATGCACAAAGTGTACATAGTTGAATTCTTGTCCTTTCCTCGGGTCCTGCCTTAATCACTGCGCAACATGCTATCGACCAAATCACCCAGAGGCCCCCAATAGTCTTTCCCACTGGCCAGTCGGTGCTCATCAATGAACAGCACATAGTGTTTAAAACTGGTGTTCAGGTGTGGCTCGAGGCCAAGGTGGACTACCACCGGGTAGTGGTGGCAGTAAATATGGGCGTAGACGCGGTACAGACGTTTGAAGAGCTGGCGGAGGAGACTAGGGAAGGTCTTGGGGAATGGGATACCTATATCAATAAAACAAATAATAATAAGTAGGAGCGGCGAATGCGCAGGGAATCTTGAAAACATACCAATACGGCTGGGGAACATTTGCTCGTTGTCGATGTTTCCCTGCACCCAGCTCATCAGGTGCTCGATATATTCCGGGGCATTCATCTTGGTTGGGCGCCGATAATTCTCTGAGTCCTGCCAGAGGTACTCGAACCTGCAGTCCACAGTGAGCTGAGGAGTCAACAACACACCTGGCTAGGGGCAGCCATACTCATCTGTCGCTTTCATCTCAGGACATGACTGCGGCGAGCAGAATTCGGTGATCGAGCCATAAAGGAGGTTAATTTGGTTGTAGAAATCGACCACTGAAACAACCAACAACCGTATTAGCCATGTCTGTTGTACAGTGCCTCGATAAACCAAGATCCAACGATTCATGGTGGTGTCTTACCGTTGACTGCGAGCCACTCATTTAAGTCCTCTCCTTCCGGGAGTTTTACAGCCTTGCGCAAACTGCCACTTCCCAGCGTGGCTTCGGCAAACTGTCGTAGCTGGTAGCTGCTGGTGCCTTTGGCGGCGGACCGCGGCTTGAAGGGGGCTCGTGTGCGAGCATTGCTGGGGGTGTTAGTCCAAAGGTGCCCTGTTTGAGCGCGCGCACTGACGGGGACAGATAGAGAGGGGGTTCCAAGGCCGGGACATGGGAGGTACGGGTGGTTTGGTATGCGGAAGGGCTAATGGTGATGGAGGGGGTGCCGGACGGCGAGGGCGCCGCGGGCTCCGCGATAGTGGGCAAATGAACAGGGGCAGGAGTAGTGGGGACAGACATGGTGGTGATGAACGAGGCCATTGTTCTCTCCGGCTCTCGGGGACAGGATCTCCCTGTCTTTTTGTTGGGTTGATGGCGGGGTCGCTGATCGGTGCCTGCATTCCGATGGCCAAAGTCAGTTGCTGTGCGCCAGCCCACGAGGAATGACAGCAGGTATGCCTTACCGAGAATCACTCTGAGGATCGCAATGAAGCAAATTGGAAGAAAATTTAAACGAGTGAGATCGAATGTTGGAAGCACACGGTGTAGGGGAGAAAAAGAGGTGCTATCAGCTCGGCGCAATAAAGTGAGATCACACCCCCGCGTTGCCCTAGTGACCGCCCCGATGATCTGACAGCCTACGAGATGCACACTATTGGATATACTGTCAATTATAGCTATCAATTATAGCATTTGATGGGCAATGATCAGGGAAATTGCACTTTTTCATTTCCGCTTAATTCAACTTGCTGAACATATCCCTCGCAGGGGGATAGGGGAATATTTAGACCAAAACACCCCCGAACCTGCCCGGCAGGTTCTTGAATATCAAGCATGGCCTGAGCACGTATATAAAAAAAAAACTAGATTGAATACCCCTCAGCCTCCTCTGGCATCCGTTCCCGCACAGTCTCGCCGTACACCGTGAGTGGGATAGAGATTTCAAACGATTCGCAATTCAAATGCTCCATGGCAGACATGACTTTGCCGCGATCATCGGAGGACAAGGTCTCAAGCAGGCGCGTCCCAGATGGACCGGGCCCTTGTTCCCCAGGGTTGTTTGGCGTAACAAACTCGAATCGCAGATCCCAATCAATGGTCACCCCACTAGTGAGAACCGACGGGGTGGACGCGACAGGGATTGCCGGACTAAACACAACGCGAGTGGCGTGTAGCGTGTTCTCGAACAAGGATGCGTGGATGCGGCGAGTAGCTCGGTGGATACTGGCACCGGACCGAACAGCCAGAGTGGGCATGACTTTCTCCGAGGTTTCCAAGGATGCTCTTACGGCGTAACAAGGAACTGCGGCATTGCCAAAATCTACCGTGGCGACGATCGTTTCCCCCAGTCGATGAACTGGCCGGTTTAAGACAACGACCGCAATGCGTTGCCCCTCGCGAGCGATATCGAAACGGTTGGGGCTGCGCCGTGATTGAATGGCCTGATTGCTGCGGAGAATCGCCAGATCGATAGTATCCTTGCAAGACAGTGCTTGCCGGAGTCCTTCGTGGCTCGGCCGTCTTTCGGGGAGTGCACCGGGTGGGAACAGAGTGTTGGAGCGCGCACGCTGTTCGAGGATATCATCCACATAAGATAGAAAATCCGTGGCTGAGTGCCATGGCCCACTGACGCTTGGGTTTTTCACAGGAGCTGGCGGGTTCAGCCCGACCTTTTGTACTTTGGCTTCATCGCGCAGAAGCACATAGGGTGACATCAAGTCATGGCCGAGAATGTCTCCTTTTTCTGCTGGGGAGGTTAGATCTGAATGAAACACCATGAAAGACAGGGTTGCTTACCGTTGACACCGCTGAACACACGGAACGGGATGTTGACACGGTGCACTCGCTGAGGCTCATTGGCTCCGCTCGGCCGTTGAGTCCCGATGACCAGATTGTAGGAAATTTTGATTGCTTTGCCCTTGTGGCTCGCCGGGAGCCCTTTGGGAAGAGTGAAGGAGAATGAATACGACTGTTCTTCGCCTGGAGCCAGTCGGAGATCAACGAAAAGAAGCGATTGGGAGGTGGACAACAACGGGATTGATCGCGAGGAGGCGACGCCGCGCATTTCTCGCAGGCCATCCAACTCATTATTCGACATAAAACCATTGATCGACTCTTCAATGGAGTTCCACTTCAGAGCCCCCCAAAACCCACCCCCTTTGCGCGAGCGCTCAGCGCTAGCAGGGGTGGCCCGCCCCGGAAGCCCGCCCCCACCGGCTTGACCACCGACGACTCCTTTTCGTTTGACCTCATCGAAGGCCGACTGGTTGACCAGCGAGCCGTCGACCGTGAATGAGGCGCTGACCTGCGCGTATCCCATCAGCAGTGCCTGGTTGTCGGTGCCTTTGCTAGAAGAAACCACTGCGGTCGAGTAGTGTCTCCCATGTCGCACAGGAGGGGGCGCTCGCCCGCCCTGCATCGAAGTATTGGTGTATTCAGAAGCAAGCGTCTCGGAAGAGTGGTCACTGATAGAGTAGAACTCGCCACTGCTCCGGTTGCTCCCATTGACACTGGTCGCTGATAGAATTCGCGTAAGCTGCTGATGTGCGGGGGCCACTGAATTGGAGGCGTCCCTGCGTGATGGTCTTCCTCCATGAGATGAGATACCATTTGTTTCGCTTGCTCTGGGGGAAGGAGAAGAACCAGGACGGCTGTTCGGTTCACTTGGAGGGGCAGCTGGAAACTTGAAATCAATGGGGGGCGGCTGAGGTCTTCGCGCTGATGCGCGCAGTGGCTCAGTTGGAACAATGGGGCTGTTCGCAATGGAACCGGGTCGGCTGGTCCGCCTCGAGGGAGTTGTGTCGACTTTCAGGTTACTGCTGGGGGACTCGTCCGGAGACTCTGTCAATGGAGGGCCACGGAAGGGAGTTCTTCCCACTAAAGAGCACTATAGTTAATATAAAAATACCTCTTATAGAAGAGGGCTCAGCGGGGATAATATGCGTGCCTTTGCGATAGGATTCCTCGTAGCTGTTGTTCCTCCGGGGGGCAACCTGAAGACTGGCCGAACGCCCATGGCCCCTGACTGGCCTAGGGCGGTTAAAATGGTGAGGTAAAGGTGTTTGCTCCGGTTTACCCTCGCTATCGATAGAAAGAATTGAAACGGATCGTTTGTGGCTGTGACCTGGCTGCCAACTGCGAGGTGTGGAGGGGGTACTGGTCGGCGGGAAGCTATGCGAGGCAACTAACGGAGAGCTCAGCGAAGAGGTGGTTCGGTGCGATGGCCTCCTCGGCGAACCAATGGAATAGGATCGCCGGCTCGAGAAGAGGCTCTGGGGGGATCTGAAGGAGAAAAACGAGTCCGAGTTGGAGTTTTGGGTGTGGTTCGCGACACGAGACAGTTTCCGCTGATGGGAAGCTCCCTCGGCGCCATTGCCAGCTTCAGGGCCCTTATCGGCGACGTTCTTGAAGGTGATGATACATTCCACGTCTTCTCCGGCAAAGATCGTCTGATCTTTCCATTTCACGAAGACCTGGATGTTCGAGGGCATGGCGGCACAGTGTCAGCATGTGGGCCGTAGGTCGCAGTCTCACGAATCTCGGGGGGATCGCCGCCACGATCAAGTGCAGTAAGGATGAAGCAATGGAAGCGATGCCAACTGGAGCATACTGTCAGATGAAATGGGCTATGCTGGGAACAAAATAAGAGATGGAGAAGAGAGGTGTCAACGGGCTACCGAGGATCACTCAAAAGGCGGTTGGCGTGGCGGCGAGATCCTTGCTCCACCCATGCGAACGAACCAGGACACAAGTCGATCCCCAGAACATGACCTATTTTTAGGATATTCCATGATGCAGTAATGCAATTACTATGTGTGATGACTACACTTGGAGATAAGAGTGCAATTGGAATTTTGTGTATGTCGCAGATTATGGACCTGAGTGGAATATGTTGCCCTCACGCTGGAGACATCAGCGCTGTACACGATCGGCCCCCCAAAACTATATGCTCGCTCATAATATGCAAGGGTGTGTCAAAGTTAAGTATTTACATGGGTTTGCGGTCGTCGTATAGCATATTGAAATCCCCATAGGCGTTCGTTTTCTTGGTCGCAGGTCGGAGACCCAGCTCGGCCATCCGACTCCAGATTCGATCGTGTCGCTTTTCCCAGCGCTTGCGGCGACTCTCCATCTCATCCTCCGATGGCTGCCACCGGCTCTTGAGAATTCGGCGAACACTTTCTGGCGAGACCTTGAATTGCTCCGCAAGGACGGGGGTCGTGAATTGGTCGGGCGCAGTCGCATGTAGGTGTCGCATGCCATCGAGCGCATCAGGGGAGAGCTTTTTGGGTGGGTTCCATCCCCCACTGAATTTCTCTTTCAAGACTTTTTTCTGGACCTGCCAATCTTCGGGCTTCCTTTTCTTCTTGGGCTTTTGCTTTGCTGTGTCCTTGCGAGAGTCGTTGCGCTCTTTCTTCCATGCTTTCTTGGTTGCAGCATCGTGCTCACCCTTGGCGTGGGAAGTCGCCTTTTTCGCCGTAACGCGATGAGCTGATGCACCAGGGTCGGTGATTGCCTCGTTTTTCTGACGTGTCTGAGGGGCGGTGGTGACAGTTGCAGACTCGGCGATCCCAGGGCTAGACTGGTCGTTCAAGGTATCACGGAATAATGGGGATGAGCTGAAGTTTCGGTGATATTGGAGACTAGGAGCGCGACACGAGTTAAGGGGACGGTAGACACTCCGGGAGGCGCGCCAGTGGCCCGACTCGGAGCGTAAGACATGGCGCAAGAGAGTAGGCAAGGCCAATGATGACGATGCAGCACAGGCTGTCATAATGGGGCTGAGTCGCGGAAGCACAAAAATCGAGCACGTCCAGGGGAACCGGGGGACGCGAAGGACGAGAAAATCATCGAGTGGCGATAAGATATCTCACTCAATGGTCTGTTGGCCTGTGTTATCAGGCATCAATATCTGTTTTCACCACTTCCAGGACCATGGAAATGAGGGAGAATGAAAACAGATCTGCCTCAACGTTGTTTTCTTTGTTTTTCCAGTAAACGCCAGCCCACCCAAGTGGACGTCAGGTTATCGAGCTCTCTTCTACCTGACCTCGAACCCCCCAACAAAGCCAAAGTTCTCTCCCAGCTGGGCGCTATCACTTGGAAGCTTTCGCAGTTGTGCTTCGATAGAATCGGTTCGCTCTTCGAAGAGCATGAGACCTTCGACATCAAGGAGTGTCTCTCACGTGGCCACATGCTACACGGACGATATTTGTTGGAAATTCCACATGGGCCTTTTACTTCTGAAACGGAGTTCGATAACAGCCTTGTTTCTGCGTTCTCGGAGCATGCAGAGATTCTGCAGCTATCGCATTATTGCTTCGTGGCCCTTGGGCGTAAAATAGACTCGTCGGGCAACAGTGGAAGTCGCCTCACTACAACAAACTCTATAACGAAGTTCAACAGGAGGACCAGCCGCTTTCGAAGATTGAGAAGGATGAAAAAGAATATTTTCGAAACAAGGATCTCAGAAACACGATAGCTCAGAAGCTGACGCTCGTGTCCGAATGGAAAACAAAATATGCCGTCAATCATCCACCGAAACTTCGGAAAGATATGTTTGTCGCTCCCCCCAAGTTATGGAAATGGACTCAACAATTCATGCAGGGTTGGAAAGGCATGTCTTGATGGGTTTAGCCCAGGTATCAAAATCTCACGCGAATGCGCTTGACTGGGACTTTCCACAAATCCTTGGTTTCATCATCTTTCACCTTCTCAAAATCAGATCACACATCAAACACTGCTCGGGGGAGGGGGACATACTGTTGTCAATATGGTGCTTGATGTACTTGAATCAATAGTGCCTTTGCGCCACTCCGTCTCTGCGATACTTTAGCTAATGCCTCATTTTTCGCACTGACCTCTCCCACTATGTCTTCCACGTTGTTTGAGCGCGTATCGCCCGGGTAACCCACCTGTTGGCTGGCGGCACTCGATACTACGCGGTAAAGAAGCCTAAACGGTGCGACCAGTCCATTCACTTGCCATTCTATCCAATGATTGACGTCCGGTCTGTGCTCCGCGTATTGGAGCATAAACATAAAAGTCGCATCGATCAAAGCAACGTATGTGGAACTCGTTGGTTTAACCTGCGGCGTGTTTCGAGATTCTAGCTTCAGAAGTATACAACTTCAAGGCATACGGCCACGCATCGCGTAGGTTCTGTCTTGGCCCTCACCGGGGGTCTGGAGACAGAAACTGGATTTAAATTGGTGCGCTCCAAGATCACTGTTTAGATTTAATCAGAGTCAATCATTTTTACCTATTCTTCGCATTATGTCGTTCACCAACCTCGCTCGAAAAGCAACCCCCACCTTCCGCAAGCTGGCTAACCAGTTCGAACAGTCGTGACATGGACGGAACAAGATAACTGGGAAAACCCACGCGGCCCTCTGGGCATTGACCAGCCAAGCCCCAAACTGACTCCGCTTACATCTCAAAGTCCAAAATGGCTTCACAATCTTCACAACAAAGGGTTAAGACTGCTTGGTGGGGACAACCTCAACTACAGCGCGCTGACCATTCTGGTAGTGGACCCTAGTCAAGGGAGCAGTTCCCAAGGAGAGGGCTCTCAAGTATGCCGACAAGGCAGAAGACTGACTCGAAGGATTCAACATGGGATATAAGCGGGATGACCGCTCAGTATGGAAATCTACAAATATTCCCAAGCACTGTCACGGTGGATTATTCGATCTGTGAGTTACGTTGCATGTCAAGTCGTTGCAAATTACTGTGAGCTGACATTTCTCAGCTTCTCCTTTGCCCATGCCCAGTTCGTCTGGGACTGCAAGTCCGAGCCTAACATCCGCCGATATCTTTGCCAAAATTTGGGGCACAGACGAGCTGACAGTTTCTTACGGTATGTTTGGGGGGGGGGGGGGGGTTCTGATCTCATTGAGGCATTGAGGGACATTATTGCTGATTGTTGCAGACGATGGCACTCCCAGCCGAAGAGGCTGTCATGGCAAGGCTCCTTGGCCCCATGTGAGTCCAATAACCCCCTTCTATTATGTTTCTCATGAGTACTGACTTAGGTATAGTCTGATCAGAGTGCCTACCGACCTTGACCTCACTGCATTCAAGGCCTGTCGAACCTAGTACGTTGTTTCCACGTGCTCCTTCGCTCTCTTTCTTTGCCCTAACATACTATGTTAGCTTCCCAACAGTCCCGAAGATGGTGACCTTGCAGTGATGGAGGGCACCGCTCCTCTTTTGGGCAGTACTTCAAACACCATGAAGCGGTAGGTCCCAGCTTCTCCAGGTAAAGCGAAATGCTAACAACTGCAGCCCGAGGGGGGTTGGATCAAACGTGACCTTTTTCACTGGACGGATGAGAAGCTCCAATGGTTCAAGGACCGCGGCTGCGAGTGGGTGAAGCCCAGTATGGACCCCGGTGACTTTATCCTGTGGGATTCTCGCGCAGTCCACCACGGTGCCGCGCCTCTCGGAAACAACAAGCGTATGGCTATTTGTATACCGCCCAATTAACATCCTCTTAGGATAATGAAATTAATGACTCTTAGACACCTGCTACAAGCCCATCGAGTTCTTGGCCGAAGAGCAAAGAGAACGCAAGGTCGAGGCCTTCAAGCGTGGCTACATGACTGTGAGTGTCCATATGCCCAACCCTATGTTGTAAATGACTGATCAAAGGTCAGTCACACGATCCTACCGACTTTGTTCTTAAGCAGGAGCAGATGGCAGACTGGAACATCCTCCATCCTTATGGGCCTCCAACCATCAATAAGGCGACTCAGCAGACTATTGGGATGACCCCTTATGATTAGGTGTCTTGGGAGTTATTGAGATTAAATGAGATCCTCGTGATCTCACTTGTCATGTTTGGGGAAATATGTCGACTCGCACAAGTCGCAGTGAGTTGAGTTGAGAAGAAAAGAAGTTTGGACGTCGCCTTTCTCTTGAGGCATTGAGTAGTCACATGACAAGTGGAAGTAAAATCAGGTGACTTAAGTCACATGCCTCTTTCTAGAAAAATAAACAAACATGAAAAGAGTAGAGAAAGGCGAGAGTAAAGCAAAGAAAAGAAAGATTGTATCTGGAATGACAATGGCAGTTGAATAGCGAGAGCTGGGATCAACCATGGACATATAATAGGAGCAATGGTGGTAGGACTCGTTCATCTAGCTCACCAATAACGAATACAAATTCCAGTGTGGAGTTCAAGACTAAGTAAATAATAGCCATTTCACTAGATGCAACCAGAATGGAGGCCTATTTCTCACTCTAATGTGTTGTGATCTCTTTAATAATAACCTCAATATCCCCAGGGTCCGGTGATCCCCAGGAATCAGTGCGCTCCCTCGACCCACCGGTTCATCCATCAGGGAGAACACACTATTTCCTGCCAATATTGCGGAAATAAGCAAGGACATCTATATCTATGGGTTGAAGGTCTAGCTTAATAGACTTCTCCCAAAATTCTCCGAGTTTCTTTCTCTCTGCGCTCCACTGCAGCTCCACACTGTCTTGACACCGCGAGACCCAAGGTTCCCATGCCGCGGATCGACTGGAATGATCAACCCTGTTCGCCGCTTAGCGTGGAATGAAGCTCCAGCTTGTTTGTTGCCCCTTCCCCTCGCTCTTTCAACTCTCATCTTTGACGCCTCCGAGAGAAGATCACGGATCAAGCTTCATCTTAGCTTCCCCCACTCCCAGCACCGTCATTTTCACCCCCTCGCCTCCTTTTGTGTCCTCGGTCCCGCAGTCTTCAAAATACTCGAGAATCCCTCTTGCGACTCCAATTGACGTGCCCTGCGACGGATGCGCCCCCCGAATTGACATGCAAACACCCCGCGCGCTCAGGGGACCGTGAATCACCACTATCGATTACAGTCCCCCGAGGCGATGGCCACCCACACCCCCATCACTGCCAAAACAAAGCTGGCTGGGCCCGGCGCCTCCTTGAAAATCACCCCCTCCAATTCCCCCGTGCTGCGACCCGGAACGCGATCTCCCAGCAAATCATCGCCGCATCAGTCCTTGCTGTCCCTCCAAACCGTCATCGGCACGACCACTACAACCCCCAATGGCTTCTCTAGCCACGATCAGAGCAAAAGCTTTGCGCTGTGCGCCGGGTCGGCAGCGGTGCTCGCGGAGCTTGATGACGACGCCAACATCAATCAGCGGTTCTTCCGCGCCCGTCCTTCCGCGACGAGTGTGAACCCGACCACTTCTTTCTACAACACGTCGTCTACTCCCCCCACCACGCCAGACGCCAGATCGCGATCTCTATCCCACATTCGGTCCAATCCCCATCTGAATGCCCACAATGCGTCTCCGTCCAGTGAGGTCGGCGATAGTGGGAGCCCTCGGGCGTGGTCTTCACGGGAACGAGTAAAAGCAGTTACGAGTGTGTCCATCAGTCCGAATGGTCGATTCCTTGCGGTAGGAGAGGTGAGTGGATGGCGGGAAAGACAGGATAGAGTACCCAACGGAAGCTGATCAGGTCCAGACGGGCTACAACCCTCGTGTTTTGATCTTTTCAACGGCACGCGATGCCTTGCAAGATGTTCCTCTGTCAATTCTGAGTGAACACACATTTGGTGTTCGAAGCTTGGCCTTCAGCCCCGACTCGCAGTACTTGGCAACCCTCGGCAATCCCAACGACGGTTTCCTTTTCATCTGGGCCATCAACCTCAAAAACGGGTCGGCTCGGTTGCACTCGGTGAACAAATGTACATCGTTCGTTCGCGATATGTGCTGGGTTGGCCAGAGCTTGATCACGTAGGTCCACCCCATAACGATCATAGTTAGCAGCCTACTAATAACCATATCAGCACCGGTGTGCGGCATGTCAAAGTCTGGAGGCTCCCGGTCGTTCGGCCTATGTCTCCGACAAAATCTCGTTTGAATGTGGACGGAAGTGCCCCATCTCCAAACCCAGCGCCAAAGGCCCTGACGGGAAGAAATTGCGTGCTAGGCCCTTTGAGTGACCATACATTCACCTGCGTGCGCAGTATTTCGGACCAGGAGGCCGTGGTTGGCACCGACTCGGGTGCCGTGTGTTTTCTTGATGACCGGGAGGGAACTCAGAAGTTGTTGCTCGTCAAACAAATGGGTTTCGGCGTTACCTCCTTGACCATCGATTTCGATCAGGAGTCTATATGGCTAGGTGGTCGTGGAAAAAGATCCAGCGGCTATCTTTTGAAGCCTTACGATCCAATACTGCGCCTGTACCGTCATCGCCTCTGCGCCCAGAAAAGGGCGCGACAGACAAGCGGAGCAAGGCCCCTGCAATTACCTGCATGGGCTCTCTTTCCTCCCATTTGGTCACTGTTGAATCCACCCGTGAGGCTCATCTCTATCCCATGAACATGTTGGCCGACGACGGCGAGCAGGATTCTAGCGAAACCTCGATGCTGGCTCATAGCGACCCAATTCTCGGCATTCGCCCTTTGAAAGTACCCAATGAGTTTTCTGCTCGTTTCTTTACGTGGTCTCGCAGTGGCTCGGTGAATTTCTGGGATGGCCAGGGGAAATGCCAGGATTCCAAGACGATCCAGCTCGAGCAACTCTCGGGACATGAAGACGATGTCGGGAACGAATTAAAGGTTCTGCGAGCAACGGAAAATGTAGAATGGCTTGTCTCTGGTGATAAATTCGGGGTCTTGAGGTATGGTTGCCTAGCGAATTGCCGCGCTTGCAAATTTCTCTGTTGACATTTGGCAATGCAGGATTTTCTCAAGCAAGGATTGGAGTTGTATCAGTCAAGCTCGTGCCCATGGAGGTGAAATCATGGATATCGCGCTTCAGCCGACTGCCGAGTCTTGTCTCGTGGCCAGCTCTGGCCGCGACCGAATGGTGCAGCTTTTCCAGAAGTGCGACACAACCTTGCAGCTAATCCAAACCATGGATGAGCATGTTGGCGCGGTAGGCCAGCTGTTATTCGTGAATGAAGGCAAGAAATTGCTTTCGTGCTCTGCAGACCGGACCGTTCTCATAAGAGACCGCGCGACACGCGAAGTCGATGGTGGCACATCCGTTGCCTACCTCATCTCCAGGGTCATCACCCTGAAGGCATCTCCGGTCTCAATGACATTTTGCTCCGATGATACGAGCTTATTGTACCTGTCCACCATGGACCGTTGTCTTTCCAAATTTGATATCCCATCAGGGCGCCAGCTCCACTCTTTCCGGGCATCTGACTCGGAAGCAACCGATGCAGTGATCATGGGCTCTTTGACGGTAGCCTCCGAGATTCCGGGCCAGAGCCCAAAACTCTTGATCGGAGTCTCTAGCACCGATAAATCTATTCGGGTGTATGATCTCGAACGAGATCAGCTTCTGACCGGTGAATTCGGGCATACAGAAGGCGTGAGCGACGTGCTGCTTTTGGAGGACCGCGACAACCCTGAGAAGTCGCTTACCAAGCGAAGCCTCATCAGCACTGGCATGGATGGCATTCTCATGATATGGAATCTGTCGATCCAGCCGCAGCCAACGCCAGACCCTGCTCAAACCGCACCGGACGAAGAAGGTCCCATCAAAGAAATGACTGCAGCTCAGCCTCCCCTGCGCAAGGTTCTCTCTCGCAGCGAGCTGGCCGGCTTCCAGCGGCCAGATAGCCCCTTTGGAACACCCACTCCTGCGCGCGAGCATTCTCCGACTCTGGTGAAGAAAATGTCCAAACTGTCGTTGGTACCCTCTTCACTCAAGCACCATTCGGTTTGCGAAACCCCATCGCCTCCCAACCGCCGTTCGCCCACATCCTGCACTCCGACAGACCAAACTCGCCAGTCACCCTCGCCTGTGAGCCCGAAGACCAAAACTTCGGCCTCAAAAAACCCCCCTAGCGCAAAGAGCAACAACCGACGTACCTCCTTGGACTTCCGCACTCGCTCGAAAACATCCGCGCGCAGCGAATTCGGGAGTCTGGACATGTCCACGGAGCAGGTGTGCCGCACCCTCCGCGCCTACAGGAAAAAGCTCAACGGGTCAACGCAACAGATCCAAGCGCAGAAAGAGCTTGAACGCGAGCTGAGTCTGACGCTGCGTGTCGTGGGTGCCCGCGCGCAAAGCAGCGATGAGAGTGCCGAAACCGAAACCGATAGCAGCAAGGATCTTGACCGCAAGCCGAGCTGCTCATCTATCTCTTCCAAATCGCCCCATCTCCCGCGCCATATGCCCTCCACTCCGTTGTTGCGCCATAAAAACCTGCGGCAGGTTTCACGGAGTCGCTCTTATGATGCAAATGGCGATGAGTGAATCGCCTCGTCTTGATCTTTTGCTCTGCCTCTCCTGCTCCGTACTTTCTTCTTTTCGTCTTTCTTCTCTGCTTATGAACTTTGTGTGGACAAGGGGTCAGTTGTGCAGTCATGTTCTCGATGCTTTCATGAGACATGGCATCGGTGTTTGGGTGGTTGGGGCTATGGGATGCCCTCGCATTATCTTCCTTCGTTCTGTCGAATTTCCTTCTCTTTTTCTTTTCTTCACTGGCTCATTGCCTTTGCATTCTCTCTTCATTTTCATTTTTTCAATTTTCCTTTTCTCCTCCATCAGACTGGTGGTTACAGTCCGATCTTTCTCTTCTCTTCTTTTCTCTGCTGATTTCACTAGAGATCTTTTTTCTGCTTCTGATGATACCCACATATTACTCTTTACTCTTTCCCATTTGTGAAAGACTATGCCATAATTAATTTCTTCGATTGATGTGTTAACATCATTCGCGATTCACTTTCAAGATGTAATTGAACAATCGTTTTCGACAATCTGGGTAACGAGACAAGCAAAAGGACTAGAGAACGCAGTCAACTCCATATTGTAAAGAGCCATATCACGCACAGCATATCAACATAAGCAATTCTTGACAATTTCAAACACTCCCCCTTCCCCATTGGAAAACAGCATCAAGGCACTTCTCAAACCAAATTCCGTAGTCTCTCCCGAAGCAAGTTGACAAGCTTCTCGCCCGTAAGCCCGTCAATAAGAGTAGCGACCTGAATAGCCTTCTCAGCCCAGCGCCGACAATCCTCATCCCTGGACGCGCGGTAGAAATCCGCTGCCTGGTTGAACGATATGGTAGCAAACCGCACAAGCTCCTCGGCTGGATAGGGGAAGTGGAAGCACAATGGTCCCCCTTCTTGGTCGGGGCTGTGAATCGCAGCGTGATCGCGACTTGCTAGGTATGCTTCATGCATTGCCAGAAGAATAACTTGGTCGAGTACGGTTTCGGCTAGCTCCAGGTCCCCGGTTGTTGATGTTGGTGAAGATGAACTTTCTGATGTTGGGGAGGTGGCGGATTCCGGGGAGATGGCCAGTTGGAATAGGCAGCGCAGGTAATGCGGTAGGTATTGGCGGCAGGAGAAGTTGTATCTCCTTTCCATGCTCTGCATTTCGGAAATGATGGTCTTTAGATTGTGATGTTTGTTAGGAGAGGAGCTTGTTGAACTTTGTATTTGGAATCGCCGTTTGGGTATCTGGGTGTCATACCTTGATCACCAAGATCTTTTCTTGTCTGGGGGCATCCGATCGAAGGATCGAACCCATGAAGTACCGGTAAATGCTGTCATCAAGAACGTACTCGGCCTCTTCGATGATTGAGAATAGACTCGGGAGCCTCTCTTGGGGTCGCCAATGCTCGAGAACGATGGCGGCCTCAAAATCAGCCAGCAATGCTATGAAATGTAGATTTGACTCTCTCTCGTGCCACATCTCATCCTCATCTCCCTGCTCCAAATACTTCCTCCTGAGGCTGTGGACGCAAAAACGAATCCCTTTGTAGCAATATTTCTGATATAAGTAAGTGAGTGGGACATGCATGAACCATACAAAATGTTCTCATACTGGGCCGACGATTGAACCATTACTCAAGGAGTTGGGCTCACCTTGCTAGCCATGTCTGTCTCAGAACGGGCCTTGGGGATGCGTTGAAGAAGATTGACGTAGTAGCAGAGATATCCCAGATGCTGGAACTCCGCCCAGTCGATTTCCTGGCCGAGCTTTTCTGATTTGTCTCGGTAGATGAATCCGAACTAGTTTTCGATTAGCACCTCTGCAGCTTGATTATAGTCGTGAATCGATGTTCCACAGACCTCCTCTGAGCATGACAGAAGAGTATTGATGAAATCGGGCTGAGAGTTCTTTTTCAAAAACATCCAGGCTGCTTCAAAGCTCTTGCGGATGAACCATTTCAGCTCCGTGGTTGAGAATTTTCTTGCACAACGTGCTGCATTTATTAGCTTCATCTTGTTAAGGCAAAGTGAGTCTCACCCGAGTCAAACATATTACACATGAGCCCTAGCTGTTCTTCATCACACTTGCCGTCCTTCATCTCCACCAAAATTAGTGAAATTGGAAACCTGGAACCATTAGTTTCCGGCAAGAACACATGGAATAGAGCTATCTCACGTGAAATTATCCGCTTCCTGAGAGTTGAGATCCCAGAAATTAGAAACACATAGGAATACCTCATCTGACTCATTCAGTCGCTGAGCCTCTATTCCGCATGATTGTAAGTATTTCAGGCGCCATGGAAGAAACTTGCTGGTAGTTTCGCCGGAAATGTATTCTGCAGACTATCAGCACACTAAAGATAGAGACCAGGTAAATTTATGTACCAACACCACCCTCGTCATCAGATAACGCCAGCTTGTAGCGCAAATAGAAGGTTTGGGCATAGGACTTGTACTTCTCTTCAGCATCGGCATTCTGTTCGTGTAGCCCGAGAGCATCAGGAACTGGTATCTGGTCTAGTATTTCACGAGCCAGATCCGTGTTGGAAGTGTGCAAAGCACATGCTACCAGCCTCCTAGGGAAAGGTCACTCATGTTTCAGAGATGAGGATCTTGTCACGCTAACCTTTGAATCTTCTGTCGGTTTGATTCAGAGCAATTTTGAAAAACCCGAGCATCAAGTGCGATGCGGCACCATTCCTGTGCGAGCTCATAGCCATCGTGGTGATCTCGTCTTGCGCTGTGCATTGCGTTGTCAACCTGCCTCCAGATAGGCTGTTCTTAATGTAAGCGGGCGCTGCAGAACATGGATGGAGGAAATCTCACAATTAGAGTCGCATGGCTTGCTTCTATTCTCAGCGCCCCATGACCGGCCCGTTCCATTGTCTCAATTGCACTCTTGATGAGGGTCAGGCGTTTTTCATTTGGGATCGTCGAATTTGTGATCATCGAGACGATGTTGATGAACCCCCTTTCGACCCATTCTGTCTTCTGGGATGGGGAAGCCTGGATAAAAGGAATTGCACCGTTTCAGCGGCCCGTCTCGCGCTAATCGATAGTAAGCAAGGTGTCTGATGAATCCACCCATGGAGAAAGAAAGATCAGCTTACCACAAACGTTTCAACCGTTTTATGTGGTGAAAGGCACTGGGGCAATGCGGTTAGTCTTGGTCTGCAGCCTTTGGGGCAAGCTTACAGCTTCAAGTTCTCGTTCGTGTAGTCCATCCCGTCGATGGCAAGTGACAAAGCTAGAAAATGAGGTCAGGAGCTGATGCAATGAGGAGTGGGGCAACCTTGCCTTGGAAGTAGTGATCAAGCTTTGGTTTCACATTGTGGCCAAGGACCTCGAGCTCGAGAAACAAGACAGCGGGGTTGTTGCCGTGATCCTAGACATATTTAAGTGTCGGAAGATTTCTCAACCAACCTGAACATACCCTTTTCAATACATCCAGCTGCTCTGTGAGACTCTGCTGTGATTCAGGCGTTTTGATGAACATATACGCCCGAGCTATAGCCTGTTAGCTCGAGAGAGTTTTCTCAAGAATACATATGCATACCGAGTGCGTGTCCAGCAAGGAGCTTCAGCTCGATTGTATCTCGGCCCTGAGTTTGATGTGGAGTCGTGAGAGTTGGGAGGCCCTGGGCATGTTCCAATGCCCTCTTTAGCCATGTGACTGCACAACCGCGCTGGCCTTTGGAGAGTGCAGTCTTTCCTATCTGATAGGAAGTCTCTGCGATCATTCTCTGATCTTTCACGGAAAGTCCTTCCGGGACCTTGGAGAAAAGGTGTTCTGCGATATCCGGTCTTCCTTGCAACCAAGAGAGTTGAGCACGAAGCATGTAATAACACGTCTTGGCAGAGCTAAGTTGCATCGCGTCAATCGAAGAGGAAGAAGTCTCCAAGGATTCCAGTCTCTGGGCTGCTTTGCCGAGAATCCTTAAGGCATCGTCAAGCTGCTTAGTATCTTTATATCTGTTAGCCTCACTGGGAAACACAAGGAGAATCCAATGTTATACGCGAAGATAACGTACCAAGACATGCTTTTGCCGCCTTCAGAGCCACACCAAGCGCCCTCCAGTTTCCTGTGAAAAAAGTGAGATTGTGTTAATATAGAGAAATGTGATGCCACCAAACCTGAAGGATGAGACGGTGTGACAATTTCCAGCACCCCAAATGCGAACTCCCTCACTATCGAGTTCGGTCAGCCATGCTAAAAGCTCCATGCCCAACAATATGGAAAGCCCATACCTTTAGACAGCAACTTCTTGTCCTCTTCGCTTTCAGCCACAGATTGGCAGGCGTTCCAAAGCTCTGTGCCGAGTTTGTCTAGTTCTCGGCGAGATGAAGCGGAGGTTACAATAAGAAGTGGAAGGTATTCAACAAGCAATTGCTCCAAGTACGGGATGGTATCTTCACTCAGAAGAGGCATACCAGAGGTGGCGGTGTTCAGTTTTATCTTCATTCCCTGTAACACCTCTAACAAGACAAGAAACATCGATTAGATCATGGTTCAACGTCAAGAAGAGTCTTGCAAGTTTCATGCTTGTTTCATACCTGCCACCGCAGCAACTGGGACCTGGGTGGCTTCTCGCCTTGAGGCCATGTTTCGATTCGCTGAACCCAGTACAGTTGGATGGATGGTCTGGGAGAGAAGCTGGGGCGCGTAAATAGAAGAATCAATAGAGGATAGGTTGATGATGGAAAGCAAGGTGGAAGATAAATTGAGGAAAGTTGGTGGATGGAAAACAACTTGGATCAGCTGCGCTGTCTTGTATCTTCAGCCGGCAAATTCCCTACTAATCATTGGCACCTCCCATACGCCTGAAAACCCAGGCAGATATAAATAGTGTACATCTGGTTCACGCACTGCACATTTTTCAAAAAGACTTCAATCTTGAGGTCCTGGAGAATCAGAAACATAAGAAAAGAAAAGAAACAAAGCCCGTTGAATCGCGGATGCCCGCATTTTTAAATTTATAGAAGAGCCGTCTGCATCGTTGCCAGAAATAAGCCTAGATACCCTGTATCCAATGCTATTTGTTGATCGGTAGGAAGTTTCCAACAATAAGAGATGGACTATGAGGCCAGAGGTCAGCTTTGTCAGGGGATACCATTTCTCGCTTCATCCAGGCATACTTACATGTTGTGGTTATCTCGTCGAATCGTAAAGGAGAAGCAGCATTGAATGCCATCCCCAGTCGCATTGGGATTAGGGCTCTTCAATGTGCAGCTGGTAAGCATTGCTTTCTGAGTGTTGTCGAAGGCGATAGCGCCGAATTTCTCCCAGTAGCTCACGAGCTGGTCCTCCACGATAATCTCGTGGATGGCGAGCTTGCCCTGACAAACAATAGCTGCATTAGAATCCACAACAGAACATAACAGTAGAGCAAACTCGGAACTTACATCGCGTAGACCCTCAATCGGGACGTCAATCAACTGGGCCATCTCATTGTTGCCTCGAAAGATCTCGCCCGTCCGTCGCCAGCAGCAGGCGGGAATCGCCATACTGGCGAAAACCCGGTCATATTCCATCAAACTCCGCTCGAACCACATTTCCACCAGAATCAACTCAATATCAGTCAGACTCTGCATGCGCTCGCGGAACTTGGGTCGGAACTTGTCGAGCTGCCGAAGGATCTTCTGCCGTGACACTTGCTGCATGTTCTTTTCCATGTATTGATTTAAACGTGCATACCCCTTGACGTAATTGAACGGCTTCAGCAACCCCGCATCGTACTTCGCCTTGAGAAGCTTGTTCATGCGTTCCTCTGGCGGGTCGGATCCTGAGGGGTCGGCAGCTGTCATGTAGTATGTTTCTCGCGCCTTGTCATTCCCCACCGTCGAGGTCGGCCTTTGGATGGAGTCGCCTTGTGGCGGTTGGCTTTGGGCCGGCGGCGGAAGCTGTGTTGGCGGGGGCAGGCCATTGGGAGCACCCAGGGATGTCATGGAGTTCATCAGCGATGGATCGGAGTAGATGCCTTGCATATCTTGGTTCTGATACATGGCACCATCGTCCAACAGGCTATTGCTAAGGAAGTCCCCAAGCAGGTTATACTCGTTTGTCACCTCGGGGGCATTGAACATATACGATGGATGAAGGGAATGCATGTCCTGGAACTGATTCTGCCCACCCAGCCAGTCATTGTATGCCATGACTTTGCCAAAACGTCAGCTGAGCTCAGCGAATCAATCCTCATTTCGAACTTACGCGACTGGGAATTGCTATCGAGACCTTGACTGGACGAGGAAAGGCTCGCAGGTTGTACCGACGAAGACGGATTTATAGAAGAAGGCGGGATCCCAATCGTGCCTTCAGGAAGGATTTGCTGACCGGCAGCATCTGGGACGTCGACATTGGGAGGCATACCCTGAACGTTGGCTAGTTCATTGTTCGATGAGCCCTCCTCGTCTGCCGCAGAATCCTGTTGCGTCCGTTTTGGCGGTTCTCTGGGTTCATCATGGCACAAATGACCGATATTGCGTTTTATACATCGAGAACAAGGCCGTCCCTTTGCGAGTCGAGCTGGTCAGCAGGTACATCTTATTTGCGCGGGTCGCAACTGGTTTCACAGGCCATGGATAAAGTCCATGGACTCAGGCGGCAGAGAAAAGAAGCAGGGAGGTCGTACCGAGTCGCAGGTCATATGCTGTCCGACGCAAGCAATGTCCTTTGGTTAGCAAATCGAACTCCAAGTAGTTCCCCGCCACCACACGTTATGCCCCTCCCCAGGGTCGGCGCAAAGTGTGACCGAGTGCGCGCAAGGACTTGGATGGATATAGGCTTACCGAACGTCGACAGTAGACACAGGCTATAAATATAGATCAATCGTTAGCAAAAAGCGATTCCAACCATGCGGCCCGCGTCTGCGCCCAGAGATCCCTGTCGCATGCCGCGCGACGGCACCTTACCGTGATTCACCTTGCGGCGCTTCTTGGGACTAGAGTGACTGCCCGCGCCAATCGACTCGGGCTTGGCCGCAGATGCTGGCGACTCGTTCGCGTCCTTCCCTGCATCTCCAGATGTGCTGGGCCTCGATTTCGTTGCAGGTGCGCCGCCGGGCGCAGGGCTCTTGTCTGTCATGGCGCAAAAAGAGTGGAAGTTTCGCACAGTTCTCACTAGGATCGAGCAAAATGGCTGCCTGCAGACATCGCAGAGCGACAGTGAGGCGGGTTGGAACAGCGAAAGATTTGGGGATCGCGAAAGCGGAGTCGACCCCTCCGACCTCCTCCGCATGGGGCATCCCCGATCTTTTTCGCCGCCACTTGGGGCTGACCTCGGCCAACCCACTTCGGTGAGATCGGTGATATACCTATGGCTTACAATGTCTATATTTACGCTTGTTGTGTAGGGATTTTGCTTGTGATTTTTTGTTATCGACCAAGCTGCCCATTCGAGAGACACGGCGTGAGATTCACTAGCTGTCGAGATCATCCACCGGTGGAAGTCTCCAGGTTGGACGGGATTTGGCTGATCGACCAGCCGCATAATATCTCCAGTCCCAAAAGTGTGATGCACTTCGTCTTCCCCTGCTTACAAGGACATTTGTCACGTGCGATGCTAGTCGCAGTTCCCAACCGCGCACGGTGCTTCTGTATGCAGCTGTTCAGCCAATCCATCAGGATCCGACGCACGCAACAGAGGTCTGCTGGATGATCTCAGGGCACACAAAGATCGGCGTGGTATGGTCTTTGCAGTAGCCGAGCGATCTCGATGCCCCGATGGTGTTTCATGTGCTCGTTTGCATGTCCACAATGTCTGAAAGGCCATGTAGCCTCGGTGCGTTTGTTGTACTGTCACGCAGGGTCTCAGTCGTCGGGTATCGAGTAGAGATCTAAAGCGGCCTGCGACCTAGTGATGGCATCGCTGAGCCCAGCAAGAGGAGCGGTGTTGGACTGCATGGATTGAAGATGGCCATGCAGTTGCTTCATCAGTCCCTGGATTTCGGGATCGGTATCCAGCTGAATTCAAATAATTGTCAGTGGGTCCACATAGTTCATAGCAGGCAAATGCGAAGCCCGTACCTCGTCCAAAGTCGCCTGGTTATTCTTGCTGTCCAAGAGCCTAAATTCCGAAGACATTGCATCGCTGATCTGTGGAAGCGCATCCAGCTGCCGCAGCACAGGATGCTCCTTGAGGAACTCAGTGTCAGCCAGCAGGGCCTAACACAGTGGATGGAGCTGCATACATGTTTTGCCTGCCGCTTTCTCTCAGCCTCGGCTCGTTTGGCGTTCTTGTCCATCTCCTGCAGCGATTTGGTTTCGCTGGAAAGGAGAGCCTCTTCTTTCGCGATCTCGGCTCTCAAAAGGCCGATGCTGTCCTTCATGGTGGCCAGGTTTCCTTCAAGTGAACGCTAAAAAAATGATATCAGTACAAATCCCACACCGACGCCTTCTGACTTCGGGAATCGCATACATGTTCATCCAGCGCAGATTCATAATCAAAATTCGAGTCCTTTGTAATGGGTGGAAAAGGCATTCGCGGAAGCCGTCTTCCAAGACTTAAGATTCATCACCCCCGAATTAGCATCATGTATCGGCCATCGATTTGACCTCTCGTGAACGAGGCCTGATGAGAAACCAGTGTAGACATACTTTCGCACCACCGCTTGAACTGCGCCCTGCGCCTCAATGCGCTTGCGCTCATTCTGCTGTCGCACTATAACCGGTCGCTCCAGGGAATGGAACATGTCACGGACTTTGTCCTGGACCGGCTCGGGCAGCGTGGTCCATTTCGACTTGATGGTCTTCTCGGGGACACGGCGCACGTGTGGTTTCAGGTACGCGAAGCGCTTGGTTGCATCATCTTGGCCTCGGTTCTCGCTGTCGCCGGTGCGCTTTCGTTTGGGCATGGCGTGGTGAGTGGATGGGGTTTATTTGGGTGGTTTGGGGAGGCGCATTCAACGACGCGTCTCACATGCCCCAAAACAGCGGGCGGTGGGGCCAGTCCAAACATCCCCGGAATGACATGGAAGTATAAGCGCCAACAATATTGCTATATTTTGAATGATTTAAGTATTGTATTGATGAATGCATATATTTTCATCGGATATGTACAGCCCGAGGTCATCGTCGAGGTCGAATATTGCCCGGACCTTACCTCTGATGCCAAATGGGCTTGGAGATTATGCACTAGATGAGTGGGATATAGTCCGACTCGCCATCGCAGGCTTCAGAAGCCCAAGGCTACCCTCGACATTCAGCTGGGTTGAAGTCACCCGCCAGTCAAAGAATAAAGATGAGTGTCAAATAGGGCTTGTTTCCCGTGGAAAGGGTATATCCGTCGCATCGAACGCCCATGCGCCGCACCCACGTAGCCCCAAATCGCTGAACCGCTTGCAATCTCAGAAAGGAAACAAAAAAGAACACCGGGGCCATCCGTCCGATCAACGATAAGAAAGATCATGGTCACATCACAGAGGGGGATCATCGCGGCATCACTAGGCCATTGATGCCCTTGAGATCAGCCAATTGGCCCTGGAGGATCTCGTTCCCGCGCAAGAGTTCCTCAAGCCAGTCAGCGGCCTGCGTGAGCATAGCACTCTTGCTGAACCCACCGCCTCTAAGACTGGGCACCAGCGAACACAGATCGTCAAAGCCCTGGCGGATGAGATTTCGCCGCTTCTGCTCCGAGAGGATGTGATTGGTCCTCTTTTGCTCTTCTGTGAGATTCTCCCGTGCGGCTTTGGAACCTGACGGTAGTCTCACTTTTCGGGAAGTGTCCGTCGACGCGCGCCGGCCCTTGAGGCTGCCCGGGGTTTTGGACTTTCGGGACTGCGGTCTTGAGTCATCCTCATCCGAGAACTGGTCATCCTCTTCCTTCAACGTTCTTTGCCGCTTTCGGGGTTGTGAATTATCTTCCAGGTTGGTTCCCGGCCGGAAGCCGGTGTGAGAGTCATGGACACCCGCCAGGTGGTCTGGGCTAGGAGCTCGAGTATTCGTTGTACTAGTCTGGGGCTCAAAGCACCCGAGGTGGGTCAGGAGATCTTTGGTTCGCTGTTCCTCGTCTGGCTGGTCGGGCGGGCGGAGGTAGCCCTGATCCATAAAACTGGCGTCTGAACCCCAACGCAGACTGCGGGCCTTCCTCGAGGGGTGTTGGTCTGCGGGGATGGGATCACGCACGTCAAACAACATCTCCGACGTATGGAATCCTGTCGGGATCTGTGCCTGAGCAGATGATTCGCTAGGCCTTTTCGCGTGGTTGTCTGCCTGAGAGTCGCGCCTCGGTGAGGCCGAAAACGCCTGCTGCGCCAATGTGGAGCCGAACTCTGGCCCATTCATGCCGCTCTGGTACAGCATAGAAGCTGCAGCAAATATGTCGGGACCCGCAGCATTCCCGCCCATTAATCCTCCACCATGTTTCCCCATGCCATGCTGTTGAAACGATGGTTGTGACAGCGACGTGGTTGATCCTTCAAAGTTCGGTGGAAGTTCATCAGACCACTCGAAGTTGAGCGGCCCCGAGGATTTGTTTTGCGACCGCAGCCAAAAATCGTTCGTAAAGTGATTCGCGTTCATCGTAGTAAAAAAGTTATCAAGCATATTTGATTCATTATCGTCCAGGAGCGATGGTCCCGGGGGAAGAGCCGGAGCCTGTTCATAAGGAGTGTCCATGGGGGAAAGAAAAGAATCTGTGCATCCATTAGAAAAGTAGTTCATACTCTTCCCCCGCCAACAGAACTCACATCCAAAAGGGCCTGCGGGAGGCGAGGTTCGCCCACTTCGGACTTGGGTTGCGTTTCCTTCCATTACGAAAGAAGCAATGCGGCCTGCCAGCAGCAGGGAAAGTAGACAAAATCAACAGATGCTACTCTAGGGATGAGAGCAGCGCGGACCAGGACGATCCGGTCATGCCTTGACGAGCTCGAGCCCCGAGTAGATGCGATAAGGTTGTCATCAAAGATTCACCGACTCCACCGGGGTTGTCGCGTTTTCTGCTCGTTCTGCTCGTATACTGATCAAGCAAGTGTAGAGCCCCCAGGCTGGAGTAGTTGAAGGGAAAGGAACAGAGGATGAAAGATGGAGAGAAGTGGATGATCCGGGGCAACAGTGGAGAGAGAGTCGTCACAGTCCACCCACACAAAGTCAATCATAATCGGAGCGACTGTCATCGGCGACCCGATCACATGCGAATTGTGGGTGTTATCATGATACCAAAATTACCCATAAATTACCTACCACGCCCACTGTGAGGGCCCTACAGCCCGGTACCCCGGAGTACCCTCCCGAGGCCCTGCACCCGGCCAACCGCGAAGGTACTTGGGGGTACTTCGGGGTACCCCATCTGATTGGAGAACGCGCCAAAACTCTCGCATTGCATCACCTGATCGTCCCTTTTCCTCCCTCGGTCCCTTGGGGATGTTCCAGGATTCTCCCAGGATTTGATCTGCTCTTTCATTAAATCATCCGTGGGCCTTGGCCAGGCCCCCCCCCCCCCCCCCCCCCCGCAGTCGCCAACAAAACCCTCCAATGCGGATGATCATCCGCAAACCTCTCTGCCCCTGATTGTAATATTGAGGCGTTTCTGCGGGGACCCCATTTCTTTAGCCCCCTAAGGAGCCGAGGTTCAACCCCCCCTTCTCTGACGCGCTCTCAATTTCGCGTACATAAGCTCGGCCGTCACACAGATCCACAGTTGATCAGAGGGGGGAAAAAAGATATTCAAGATACTCAACGGGCAGGTGTCAGGTTGGTCCTGCCATTCGCGGAGAATACTACCTCATTTTCGGAGTGCAATTGTCATCCACGGACACGTCCTGGGTGGTTCGTCTTCTTCAACCCTATTGTTCTCCGATTGGTGACCTGCGGTGAAAAGCCCGGCTAACGTCTCGTCGAGTACCGATTAGTCGGACGAGTGCGATGCCGACCCTTTCCCGACGGGTCATGACATGAAGATTTCCGGCAACATGGAACCGACCATCCTGAGTCGTCGGGACAGGAATGCTAGGATCCTCAAACCGTGAGTCCACGCGATCTGCCCTGGTGCAACCCATGAGGTGGCTCTGGCTAACACCCCCGATTTAGCATTCTCCGTGCCTATGCGCTCGGGTATTTATCTTCGGTTACTCCAAAGCTCGTCTCTTATGTGCGGCGACTCAGCAAGGACGGGACGGTGGAGCAGAAGCTTCAAGAGGTGGGTTGGCTCTTGCTCTGTGTCTCCGAATCATTGATATCGCGTTTGATGAGATTATCGTCCTCGATGCAAAACTGACAATGGAGTTCAATAGCTGGCTCAAATCTTGATTAGTCCGTTGCGCGTCGACAGCTTTGCAACATTTTGTGCCTCGCTAATCGGTGGTGCGGGCGTGCTGCCGGTATTACTATATCAGCTATACGCGTTGGTCGCCGTTGGGTCTTCCAATGGCGACATACGGATTTCTCAACGGCTCGACCGCTTGATTCGATTTACCAGTGCATTTCTGTCAGCATGGCTCAGTTTCCAGCTCCTTAACAAACCCCGTGTTCGGACGGAACATATCCAAAATACACCGAACTCCCCGAGTCAAGCAAAACACTCCCAAGATGCAGCCAATCCGCTTGAGCATCGCCGTCCGGAGCTAGCCGGGAGGACCATGGACCTTACTCTCTTTACGGTCACGAGAGCAGTGGATGTGGTAGCGTGTATCGCGTGGACCCGTTGGGCTCGCTGCCGCAAAGCTCAGAACCGCTGGACGGTGGCCGAGTCCCTGGCGCCAGGTCTGGCTGACGCAGGGGTTTTCGCGGCCAGCGCAGCGATAGTCATGTGGGCGTGGTTCTACCTTCCAGAACGGTTACCTCGAACCTATGAGAAATGGATCGGGGAAGCTGCTCAAGTGGACTCACGTTTGATCGAGGCCCTGCGTCGCGTTCGTCGGGGGGTTTTCGTCTATGGCAAGGATACAGGACAAGCGCCCCTCCTGCAGTCCATGTGCCGGGACTATCACTGGCCGGAGCAGTGGGGGGATCCATCCAAAACGATTCCAATTCCATGCGAAATGGTACACATGGGCTGCGGCTCTAGTTGTGAGAAACACGCGGTGTATCGCTTTGCCAGGACCTTTAAATTTGCCTGTGCAACCTACATCCCTCTGCAGATTGTTCTACGCCTACGGCGAATGAAGTCCGCGGCCGCATGTGGCCGCGCCATCTCCGATGCCGCTCAGTCATCTGCTTTCCTCGCCTCCTTTGTGAGCCTCTTCTACTATTCCGTGTGCCTTGCGCGGACGAGGATTGGTCCCAAGATTTTTGACCGGGAGACAGTCACGCCCTTGATGTGGGACTCGGGTCTCTGCGTCGGGGCGGGATGTCTCATGTGTGGGTGGAGTGCGCTGGTCGAGAAAGCACGGAAACGCCAGGAGCTGGCACTATTTGTGGCACCTAGAGCTGCGGCCACCGTTTTGCCACGGTTGTATGATAAGAAGGTATGCATCCGGCCCTGTCTGTGTCAGGGTTACACCCCTCCATCCTTTAGCCTTTCCCCTTTCCGTCTCCCCAGCCCTCTATGTGGCGTTTTCCAGAACTGTCGTGGGGTGCTGACGCTTGGATCTTTTTGCTTAGTACCAATACCGCGAGCGCATTGCATTTGCCATGAGTGCTGCTATTCTTTTTACTTGTCTTCGCGAGAAGCCCAGCATGATCCGAGGAGTCTTTGGTCGAATCACCACCAGCGTGTTGAATTAGATTGTCTTTCAGCGAGGGAATCGGGGATGGTCTCATGATATCCTACGAGCTCTCGGATTGTATTACTATCCGTATTATTATGTTTTACTTTAGACCATTCTATGACCTAATAGGGTTGTTGTGCCTGACCATTGTTGCCTACCATGTGTCTTCTCCATTATTTCAATAGCCCTTGCCGCTTGAGGTGCCTGGTACTCTATCTGATGTTGTGAAAAGACGTCAAGGCAGCGAGTTGGCTGTTGAACAAGGCAAAGCAAAGATCTACACTTCCTTGGAATCTCATGTGCTACTGACTGCCGCATTGCTGACCCTTAAGGCTTCTATAGGCCCAAATCGTTGGACGTATAACCAGACCTACCAAACTTGAACTTAAGACTAGACCCTCCAAGGGTATTCCGAATCACCATCTGATTTAACTTGAACAGGCAGTTCTGCCTAGTTCAAAGTTTTGATCATTATTCCCACACATAGATACTAATTTCTACCTGAATTGAAAGCCCATCCAAGTACCCAATGACGAGATTAGATACCATGCTCGGCTGTATCCCCGCCACCTCTGTACACTACACTTTCCACTTCCACAGCCCAACTGGAAGCATTCACACGTCCGAGGATGACAACGATGGAGCAACAATCAACTCCCAGCCAAGAACATCCTCCTGGCCAAGAGCAAACCCCGATCAAGAACGGATCATTCACTCTTTGTTCGACCGCAAGGTCGTCCGACTGAACGACAGTCTGGTCGTGAAACCAGGTCCGAATCTCCGCATCCATGAAGTACACAATCTTGGCTTCATTGCAAAAAACACCACAAGCCCAGTGCCCAAGGTTCATGGTATCTATTGGGGAAACGGCAAGATGACAGCGTTCGTGATGGATTACATGCCTAGCAAACAACTTGACGAAGCATGGGACTCAATGAGCTCGGGTCAGAAACTTTCGATAGCTGATCAACTTCATTCATATATTTCCTAACTTGGCGACATGAAAGGTGATTATACTGGGGCTGTGGATCGTGGGAAAGCTATGATCGGACGAACTTGCTCTATTGAATGCGGTCCCTTCGACTCGGAGCGGGCATTCAATGAGTTCCTCTTAGAGGACCTCGTTGGCAAAGCACCGGATCTATTGCGGCACTACGCTAAACACGCGCTTATGGAGGGCCATGATATTGTTTTCACCCATGGGTATTTCGCCCCCCGAAATATTCTCGTCGATGAAAGCGGCCGCGTGACAGCCATCCTTGACTGGGAATATGCTGGTTGGTACCCCGAGCACTGGGAATATATCAAGGCTATGCAGCGTCTCGTCCCAATGCCAGGCTGGCCCGACTACCTGTCTCGCATTCTACCCCCGCGATATGAGCAAGAGTATGTAGGCATGGTCTTTTTGGGTCTCTTTTCGCGGCATTAGAGGATACACTGTGGTGTTCATGGAGTACATCCCGTTACCTGGGCGCTTCTTCTCGGATCTACTAGTCTCGGCCATTTTTCTCTCCTACAACCCTCATGAACTATTCATATCACTCTCCTTCTGGCATCTTTTACCGATACTAAATCCAATGCGTCTTGAGTAAACAGTCGGAGGTAAACATTTAACTCCGAATTCCAATCTATAAAGACCAGGATTCTTGGATTGACGCACTCCAGTTTTTTTTTTTTCAACAATTAGCATTATTCTTCTTACCATGCCATCCACGCTCCGTCAGACTGCTCTCACATTTATCGACGGGTTTAAAAGCCTCTCGGCAGATTCCTTCCTTGCCGTTCTGGCCCCCACATCAATCCATAAATTCGCACCGTCATCGATCTCCGTTCCGCCCGATCTGGACCCGAACACGTTTGCACATCACGTCCAAAACCTGAGAAACGTCCTCTCAGGTTTTCCCGTCTTTCCTAAAGAGATCTTCGAAAACGAAGAAAAGCGCCAGGTGACGGTCTGGGCAACTAGTTTAGCAATCTTTCGCGATGAGGTGAAAGACAAAGCTCTCTCGGATGAGGAGTGGGCCTATCGAGGGGAGTACATCTTTATTTTTACCATGGATGAGAGTCGGGAGAAGATCGTCAATATCCTGGAGTTTGTCGATAGCAAGGGCACCGAGAGACTCCGGGAGCTGATGGCTCGAGCGAGGAGGAAGCTGGAGAACTTGGAGAAACAATGAGCTATCTGGGGCATATAGAGGAAGGCCGAAGGATCGCTATGTTTATTGAGAGCAAGGTTACATCTGAGAACGCTCATTAGACTAGAACTATATCAATACTTGGGGTAAACAATCTTGAGTAAACAACACACTTATGTAATAGACAATGAATTACCTATTTATTCTCGAGCTATATGAAAATTCACAAAAGCACATAAAATCTAGCAAAATCAATTTAAACAAAAAAATAAATAAATGAATACTTTTGCAGAATAGAAACACGATCGCCGGCGCTGTCATTGCAGGCTTATCGATAAGACCGATAGCACCAGTCACGTGGCGGAGATCCTTTGCCCTGCAATTGACTTCGATGCTCTCAATCCCACCGGAGCATCCTAGAGCCATGTTTTCTCGCTTGCTTCCCCTATGGGGACGCTGTGCACTAAATGGAACTATTCCACAGCGGTCATTTGCCAGAACGGGCATTTTTGGGGCAGAGAAAAGATACTTCTCGAGGAATTCCTTGCTTCGCCAGCAACGCCATGCATCCGCAGCGCCTTTTAATACGCCGCAATCGCAGCACCGAAACACATCTACAATGTGAGCTATCGTTGGGAAGCTATGGATTGTGTTTGGCATTTACTGACTGTGTCCCTGCTCAGGTATTATACCATCAGTCTCATCCTCGGAACCGTTGCGCTTGCCTATGGATCCGTCCCTCTGTACAAAATGGTTCGTGGGATCGGCCCTTTGCCGCTGGAAGCCTATGTATTTTGCTCTTATGGTGCCGAGATTAACATTGTTCTCCCATCTCCAGATCTGCCAACAGACCGGCTGGAACGGTCAACCCGTCCTTACCCACCGCGGCGGCGAGGGCGACACCGCTTCGCGCGTGACCCCCGTTACCGACTCGCGCCGCCTGCGCATCACCTTCAATGCCTCCGTGTCCGATGTGATGCCCTGGAAGTTTACCCCGCAACAGCGCGAGGTGCGGGTACTGCCCGGCGAGACTGCGCTGGCTTTCTACACGGCAACAAACAAGAGCCCCCACGATATCATTGGCGTGGCAACATATAGTGTCACTCCGGGCCAGGTGGCGCCATACTTTAGCAAGATCCAGTGCTTCTGCTTTGAGGAGCAGAAACTCAATGCGGGCGAGTCGGTCGATATGCCGGTCTTCTTTTTCATTGATCCCGACTTCGCAACGGATCCTAACATGAAGGGCATCGATACTATTACATTGTCCTATACCTTCTTCAGTAAGTTGCTTTGCCTCTTGTTGCGCTTTGTCCGCTTGGCTGACTCCCCACCAGAAGCGAAATACGATGACAATGGCGTACTCAAGGCCATCCCATCATAACCACGCCATCTGAGTTACTGACCAAAGCCATTGGCGATATATTTTGGGGTTAGCCCTTGGTAGTGGCCGGGAAGATCAGCAGTCATGTTTCCTACAGCATCTCATCTCCAACCAAAATTTGCATGTACTATATACCTCGGAGTTCAAAAAGGGTTGTGTGATGTCCATAGAGATATCTGGCTGTACATATAACATGTAAATTTCATTCATCTTCAATTGCTCTCGTGGTAGTAAATATCTCGTCTAGAGGCATATAGAGACCGCAGAGAAGAACGTGCACGGACCACAATTTAATGAGGCGCGCGTTCGGACGCGTTTCCCCAAATCAATCGCATCGCCAGTTCCTACATTCAAGAGATTTTCCAACTCCCAGATAAGAGACCACATCATTGCAATGGCTCTCCTTGTCGATAAGCTGCGTCCACGGACTCTCGATGCCCTTTCATACCACCCCGAACTCTCTGATCGCCTTCGGTCTTTGGTAAGTGACTTTTCGCCTCTGGCTTGTGCGCAAGTTGGATAGCTGCTGATTCCTCGGAATCTACTGCACAGGCCCAAAGCGGAGACTTCCCCCATCTGCTCGTATATGGACCATCAGGAGCAGGCAAAAAAACACGGATCATTGCGACACTGAAAGAGCTGTATGGCCCGGGAGTTGAGAAGATCAAGATCGATGCCCGAGTGTTCCAAACGACGAGCAACCGCAAGCTGGAATTCAACATCGTCTCCTCTATCTACCACCTCGAGATCACCCCGGCCGACGTCGGTAATTATGACCGTGTCGTGGTCCAGGAACTGCTCAAGGAGGTGGCGCAAACGCAACAGGTGGATCTCTCGGCCAAGCAACGATTCAAGGTTGTCGTGATCAATGAGGCCGACCATTTGACGCGCGATGCTCAGGCTGCACTGCGTCGGACCATGGAGAAATACAGCCCCAACCTACGCCTGATTCTTCTCGCCAACAGCACCTCCAATATCATTGCCCCGATCCGGTCTCGGACCCTGCTGGTCAGGGTTGCTGCGCCCACTGAGAGCGATATTTGCTCGGCGCTTCGCATTGCGGGGAAACGAGAGGGATGGACAGAGGCCGAAGGGCTCAATGCGAGAATTGCAAAGGAGAGTGGGCGGAACTTGCGTCGTGCGCTCCTCATGTTCGAGGCTATCTATGCGCAAAAGTAAGTGACTTCTTTTATGTTCCCTTGATACGGCTTTTGGGACTTACAGATTTGGGTGTTCTAGTGAAAAAGTCACGGATAAGAGCCCTATCCCGCCCCCAGACTGGGAAGCTCTCATCTCGGTAACGGCCGATGAGATCCTGGCAGAACGCTCGCCAGCTCGTCTCTTGCAGGTCCGAGCTCGTCTTTACGATCTTCTGACCCACTGCATACCGCCGACGACTATTCTCAAGGTATACTTCTGCGTGCTGGAAGAAAAAGAAGTGTATGATGATACTAACTGTGCTTGCGGCAGACCTTGACATTTAAGCTTGTCGGACAAGTCGACGACGCCCTCAAATCCGACGTGATCAAGTGGTCCGCTTTCTACGAGCACCGGATCAAGCTGGGCAGCGTAAGCAATGAGAAATTGTTGGCATGCTCCCATTGATCCTGCTAATGCTAATTCCAATACAGAAAGTGATTTTCCATCTCGAGGCTTTCGTGGCCAAGTTTATGCGCATCTATGAGAGGTATGTCTTACACTGGCAAACCCCACGGGATTTTCTTATTAACTCCCTTCTAGTTACTTGATGGGCATGGATTTCTAGATAATCTCAAAACCACCAAAACAAAACAATGGATGAATCATGAATGTACACTAAAGGGGCTGGTTTTCAGGTCGTATGAGATGGAGCTTTATTGCGCCGTCCGAGAACCCGGAATGCCCTTGGCTTGACGGGACTTTTAGTTCATCTTTCCTTTTCTAAGGTGCATGAAGGTAACCGCTGAGGTGGATTTTGGCGTTCCAAATTGCTGTGGCTAGCTGTTGTTTATCGAGTAGCGCAATCTGCATCTGTCTTAGCATGTTCGAGTATAGTGTCTGAGACTATCAATTTACCCCAGAGAGTAATTACAATAGATTTTGGTAAAATCACTAGAAGCTCCCCTCACTGTCACCATCAAGTCTCGGTATTTCGTGGATAGCGCTGAACCCTGCTCAGGTGGCTGTTGAACCTACGTCATCACATCTCGTCACTACTCAAGCAGCCATTTCCCCCCGCTTGATCATTCTCTACTATCATCTACACAATCTGTAATAAAATTCCGTTTCAAATATCAACATGTCGGACCCCAGACTCATTGACATGGAACCTGGCGGGGAGAGCACGCAGTAAGTGATTCTGGGTCAACCACTCCGCAAATCCACATGGGCTAATCCACTACTCCAGATATGAGTCCATCCGTATAGTCACGAAGAGTCCTTTGAAACAGACCGGTCAATTGGGTGGTTTGTCGCTTCATTCCTTGCCAGTTGAACCGGGGAACTAACCGATTACCTAGGCAATGCGGCACATACAAGAAGTGAGATCAACACCGAGCTAGGAACGGACGAGTCCGCAAGTCCCGACAGAGAAGATGAGGCGATAGCACAAAAGCTGTTTACCGACAAGTCCGGCACCGGAGAAGCAGGTAAATGCTAAGATTATCTTTCGTTGAGTCTAAACTTCCAGTATCAAGACAAAACATTCGTCAGGGTCAATTGGTTTCATGGCCCCAGAACACGCGCAAAAGGCTGATGATAATATACAAAAAGATTTTAGATCCGACGCTCCGGGCGAGAAAACCAGGAAACAGCAGGGGTATGGACCTGGATCTGGTGTTGGGGCGTAGCCGATTCAAGATGAGACACATGAGGAGAGCAGGAAGGCGGAGGATGATGATTTATTGAGAAGGGGAGGGACTGGAGGATGTGCTCTTCGGTGGGGTGTCGAGTTTGTTGGTACCCAGAGGCGGATCCCTGCGCGCTCGCTTGAGGGATTCGAGGGTTTTACCATTACCGAGTTTCGTGATACCAACGACCGGCGGGTCATCCTTCTTAACGAATTCCCAGAGACCTGGAGAGAGACGGGGATTAGCATCCCAGGCTGAAGAGTACAAGTCATTGCGAGACCAAGAGAACATACCCGGCAATTTGTGACCCGCCAATCTAAAAGCCTCCCGGGCAATCTTTTCGTGCAAATCTCCCTTCAATTCAAAAACGACACGGCTGACAGGAAGCCGTACTGTCCAGTAGTCGAACTTGCCCTTTCCTTTACCCATACGCTGCTCATTACCCTTGGTGTAGACACCAATGTTGGCACTCACTCGCTTGTAGAGCTTGTAGTTCATGCCTCGCAGCCGCCGCTTGATGGTCTCTTCTGCGATTTTCAGCGCCGACGAAGGCATGCGGCGATCATGGTCTTTCATGCGCAGCCCGAAATCTCCCCAAACCACCGTTGTCCCGCGGGTAGATCCTCCGGTCGCGACATGAGGCCGACCCTTAGGAGACTTGGATTTCTCGGCGAACTTGGGGGCGAGCCAGTTCAGGTTGGGCGAAGTGGTTGAAAAGCATCGGGAGAGAGAAAAGACCGAGCTTGCCAGGCCTATTGTCACTTGTCAGCTATTACAGGATAATCCACGCGGTTGATGGCATTGAATCCTCACAGGTTGGCCGAGTGCAGGTTGACAAGGGCCCTGCAAACATCTTGATCTGGGGACCCATTGTAGCCGAGGGGAGACGACGCAGTTGATGCTGGAGTCGGGCGGATTTACGGAGCACATTTCAACGACACTAATCCCAAAGGGGCAGAAAGTACTGTGCACGTGCCCACCGTGTTCCTTAGTCATCCATACACGTCTCCCCGGCGAACGGCGCGTCTCGGGGATCTTGGGAGCACCCAGCGATCTGCTCTTGCTGTCTTGTTCATCCCGAATTCTCCGGGTCAAGTTACTTTCACGGATTTAGGGTGGATGTTCAGCCTTGATCATGGCTCCAGACATCCGAAGTTTCTTTGGTGGCAAGCCAAGTCAAGGCGACACCGCTGCCTCGCCCGCGAAGAAAGAGGTGAGTTGTGATCCCCATACTAGAGCGATCTTGCCAGGCGATTGCCGCCTTTGGATATGTTGATGTCTATCTTGGTTTTATCCAAGAAAGTTGCTGACGTTCGGATCCAATAATGCAGGACCCATCTGTCGCGAGGAAGAAGCGTACGATTCGAACACCCCTCCCATTCCTTGGACTAGAGGTCTCACAACCCTACAGGCAGCAGGAAAGTTGTGGATGACAGCGATGAAGATGATGGGCCTGCGCCCGTAAAGCCACCGACTCCCAAAGCGAAGCCCAAGAGTCAACCGTGCGTCTCATTGGTTCGAGTTTCTACATTACTCGGAATCATAACTAACAAGAAACCCCCATAGGAAGCACCAGGAATCGAAAGATGAACCTACCTCCACGTCCGACTACTTTGCCTCCAGCAAGAAGCGTGGAAGGCCATCCAAGGCCAAGACGGCCGAAGAACCTCAGCCTGATGACATGAACGACAAGGCAAGCACTAAATCGAAGAACAAAAAAACTGCCGATGAGCTCGCCGTTAAATCTTCTCGAGGCTCCGCCAAGAAAGACACCCCTAAGATTGAGGATGAGAATCTCGGCGGTGATGACATCTTCGCCACCGAATATGGAAAGCCCGGAAGAGGAGACGATAATTATGTCGCAGCAGGTGACAGCGATGATGACGATGACTTTGAGGTGCTTGAAGTCAAGCCAGCAACTGCTGCACCCAAAAACCCCCAGAAGAAGCAACCTTCTCACGACGAAGACGACGATGTAGTCATGGAAGATCTGCCCAAGCCTGCGCCGAAGGCATCACGACCGGGACGTAAACGCAAGTCAGAAGCCCTTGTGGACAAGGATGAGGATGGCGACTACCGGAATACCAAGAAAGCCGCGCCCAAATCAAACGCGTCCGCATCGCCCGTTGCCAAGAGACCAAAGGCCAGTCCCAAGAAGCAGGATCGCCCCGAAAGCAAAGAGATTCAAGACATCTTTGACAGCATTCCCATGGTCAAACCACCGTCGCCGCCTGCGAAGTCTATGGATAAGAAAGCCTTCCCCTTTGGTGCACAGCGTTCCCGGTCTCCGGGGGCCGCAGGAACCAAGGAGCTGCCCATTGGACAGCCCAACTGTCTAGCCGGGTTATCATTTGTTTTCACCGGTATTCAGGAGACTCTCGGTCGAGAAGAGGGCCAAGAACTGGTGAAGAGATATGGCGGCAAAGTTGTGGGAGCGCCTAGCTCCAAGACTAGCTATGTTGTCCTCGGTAGCGACGCTGGCCCCAAAAAGCTTGAGACTATTGCAAAGCACAAGATCAAGACGATCAGCGAGGACGGTCTGTTCGAACTAATTCGGCGATTGCCCGCGAATGGTGGCGACGGAAAGGCCGCTGAACAGTATGAGGCCAAGATGAAAGCTGACGAGGCAAAGGTCCGGAAGATGGCGGCCGAGATTGAGGAGGAAGAGAGAAACAGAAAGGCCGCTCTGCCGAAGGGACCTAGCACCACTGCCTCCGGGAAGCCTTCTGCCCCCGCATCCAATTTCAATGCCGAACTCTGGACTACAAAGTATGCGCCAACTGCCACCAGTGCTCTTTGTGGCAACAAGGCCGCGGTAGAGAAGATCCAGACTTGGCTGCGAAACTGGCATAGGAATGCCAAAATCGGGTTCAAGAATGGCGGTAAAGACGGTTCAGGGGTGTACCGCGCAATCATGATCCACGGGCCTCCGGGAATCGGCAAAACTACGGCGGCACATCTGGTGGCCAAGCTGGAAGGATTTGACATTGTGGAGACCAATGCCAGTGATACGAGAAGCAAGAAGCTGGTAGAGACTGGTACCTTGGGAGTGCTCGATACGACGTCCTTGCAAGGCTATTTTGCTGGAGCGGGCCAAGCTGTCCAGAGCGAGAAGAAAAAGCTCGTGCTAATCATGGACGAAGTCGATGGGATGTCCGCCGGTGACCGCGGGGGTGTCGGAGCTGTTGCAGCCATTGCCAAAAAGACTAAGATACCGCTCATCCTGATTTGCAACGAGCGGAGGCTCCCCAAGATGAAGCCCTTTGACTTTGTCACCTATGAGATTCCGTTCAGGCGCCCGACAGCAGACCAGATTCGGGCTCGGCTGTCCACTATCTGTTTCCGAGAAGGCCTCAAGATTCCGCCCCCTGTGCTCGATAGTCTCATTCAAGGAACGCATGCCGATATCCGCCAAGTCATCAACATGTTATCCACCGCAAGGCTGGATTTGCAGAGCCTCGACTTTGACAAGGGCAAGGAGATGTCGAAGGCGTGGGAAAAGCATGTGATACTGAAACCATGGGATATTGTCAGCAAGATCCTCAGCCCTCAGATGTTCTCTCCCAGCTCCAGCGCGACGCTGAACGACAAGATCGAGCTTTACTTTAACGACCACGAGTTCAGTTACTTGATGCTCCAGGAGAATTATCTCAGAACCCAGCCCACTCTGTCCAGGGGCTACCAGGGCAAAGAAGATAATCTCAAGCGGCTTGAGCTGGCCGACAATGCGGCCTCAAGTATCAGTGAAGGGGATCTTGTCGACCGCATGATTCACGGAACCCAGCAGCAATGGAGTCTCATGCCCACCCACGCCGCGTTCAGCTTTGTGCGGCCGGCGAGTTTCCAGTTCGGAATGATGAACGACAGGCCTGGCTTTACGAGTTGGTTGGGACAGAATAGTAAACAAGGTAAGCCTGCTATTTCCCGCCATTCCCACGTAGAGAAACTGACCAGCTCGGTTTTGCAGGAAAAATGTCGCGTTTTGTCAAGGAGATCCAGGGTCATATGCGTCTTCGCACATCGGGCAACCGGGATGAGATCCGCCAGCAGTACATGCCTCTGGTTTGGGACAAATTGGTTCGACGGATGATGGACGAGGGCAAGGATTGCGTTGACAGTGTGATTGATTTCATGGATGCGTATTTCCTGACCCGCGAGGATTTCGACGCCATGATTGAATTGGGGTTGGGGCCCATGGATGAGTCCAAGGTCAAACTGGAGACCCAGACCAAGGCCACTTTTACGCGGTTGTACAACCAACGCTCGCACCCGCTTCCCTTCATGAAAGCCAGCAGTGTGGTTGCCCCCAAGAAGGGACCCAAGGAAAAGCCGGATCTTGAAGATGCTATTGAGGAATCGGACGAAGAGGAAGTTGTTGAGGAGGCCAAAGACGACGAGAGCGAGGAACTTGACCTGAAGAAGGATAAGTATGTGAGCTTGCCCAAGAAGAAGAAGGCAGCTGCCAAGGGAAAGAAGGCGAAAAAGGACGATGATTTCATTGATGACGAGGAGAAGCCCAAAAAGGGCCGCAAGGCCAAAACCAAGGCCAAGTGATGGCCCATTGTTGCCTTGATTTGTATTGTACACACTGTTCTATTTGCAGGCTTTTCTTCATGTCGAAGATATGGATGATAGATCTTTACATCCGACTAGCATTCCAATACACTGATTCACATCTGAACCACATCGAATAGTTTATGGGTTACTTAGAGTCCCGTAGTTTTATATCCCTCAGCTTTATCACATCCATCCCATCCCTCAAACATCAAACATCAAATCTATGACATCCATGGATATGGACGAGTTGAACACGCCGAGTCAAACCGTACTTTTGATGCATTTCACGCTTTCTCAGACACGCGATCCCACATCCGTCGCGCCCACTTCTGATAGAGGTAAACGTATTGGTTTGCGCTGTCAATCATGTTGTTGCGCTGATGGTGGATCTTGACTGTGTAATCCTTAATGGGGTCCGGCGAAGAGAAGAACCACTCGGTGCTTTTGGCCACCACCGTCGCCTGGTAGATGGCCCACGCCTCGAACCACGTCCCCGTTCGACCTTTGCCCCATAAGCAATTGCCGATGATTTTCTGGTTGGTGAATTTTTCGTTGACCTGCTCCAGCATAAATTCGAGCTTGTCGGGATCGATTCCCTGCGAGTTCGGCCACGCTGTATAGTAGAAGTAATGGATGGTGTGGGCCGGCTCAGACTTGTATATCAGGCAAAGTTTGCGATATTCCAGATTGTTGTCCTTCCAGGTCTGCTCGTCTTCGAAATGTACCACGTATGGCGCCTCGTCGTATCGGGAGATGACATGACTTGGCCGCAATCGTCTGTAGGTGGGTAAAATCTACGGGTCTTGGACGTGGAGTTTGGGAAGATGTCGTCTCGCTGATCTGCGATGGTTCCGAAGAATTTAAATGCCTCAAAATCCGTGTCGTAGGACACTAGATCCACCAGGATGGCGTTGTCCCCGGCCCCCCTCTGGACCATATCCCAATAGATATACTCTTTGGGATTGCCAAGCCTGGCGGGGCTCTTTCTCTCGATTAGTGGCTGGGGGGACAATGGTGAAAAGAGCGTGTCAAGTACATACTGCGGTGGCAATATAGGGATAGCTGTCTTGGCTTGATCCGATACCAGGTAATCGAGAGGCTGCCATAAACGGTTATTTCCCATGGAACCCATTTTTCCTTCGGAACACGACCCCGGGGTACTGTTCCCAATAGTCTTGATAACTTGCAAAATGAAAGTCAAAGTACCTCTCTGCGTTGGACTCGTGTTCCTGTCCGGGGCCTAGGTTCACTGTCGGACCACTGTACAAATGTTCATAATTGTCCCGTATATCTAAGGGCAGATTAGATATGCATTCGCAGTAGAATGAACTCAAAGGAACCCACAAACCTTCTTCACTCCAATTCATCCAATCTGGCTCTTTTTTCTGTCTGGGCTCGATGGTCAAGCCCTGGACTTGACCAAGGACGAGTATAAGAGAAAGTAGATATAGCATTATATTGGGTTTGTGGTACCAGGCCACAAGAGTTAGATGAAGACTGCTTATATAGTTGCAGAATGCTAGGTAGTTGAATAATCTAATGTACAGCAGCACAATCTTCCAGGGTTCTATGAAACATTGCCTGAATCCTGCTAACAAACCATAGGGCTTTTTCTTTTCTTTTCTTTTTCCATTACGATCCTGCAATCTATCGACTCTCGATATCGGCATGCCGTTGGAATGTTTGGATTTGGACCCACAGTGCCCTGCTCACGCCTGTCTATCAATGACAGCCTTGTACACACTTTTATCTTATTGGACATACATTGTCTTCGCCCTGGGCCGCATCTATTTCGCTAGGCTACAGCCTTAGGATTGCGGTAGCTGAATTAGAGGCCTATCAATTTGTATCAAGTTGTATGTCATCATTGAGGGTCGCAAATTATCCATGGGAACTGGATGCTTAATTCCCTCCTAATACATATGAAAGAGGGGGGTAATGCATATATCAAGAGTGCCTTGCTATAGAGTATCTGATCTGGTCCTTAAGCAAAGAAATAGGATTTTTATCTTGTGTATCCACAGATAGTTTGCAATCCTGATCCTTACAGCCATAACTCGCCTGGTTTGGGTCTTCAAAAAGCTAGACCTCGATACGATCCGCGGGTCTATCTAAACGAGGTACCTATTACCCGGTTCTTAGTAGGTAATAGGCAGGGTTTCTTTAGTTATATATAGGTAGTAGGTAGCTAAGTAATAATTACAGGTAGGTTTTAAGTACCCACAGGTAGTTAAATGATATACATAGGTAGAAACCTGTGGTTTATATATTTTATATACATTCGAACTATATTTCTAATTATTTTATATATAATTACTAGTTAAGATTCAAGATTCTGGCGCTAGAAACAGCTCTCATTGTTTTAGGAGTTAGATTTTATCTACTTTACAGCACAATCTCTAGGTCAAAAGGACATCTCCAACATATTTTAAGTCCCTATTCGACACTTAAAATTCATTCCCTCCCAAGTTCTACTCCCCTCTGTACCCCTTCCTATCTACTATTTTATTCCTCCCCTCCAAATCCTCCTAATTTACTATTGCCTCTTCCCGATTATTAACCCGAAGTATTTCTAAAGCGCTGCTATAAGGAACGCAATATGTCTAGCGCCCATTTCTGCCTAGAGCCCTTTTATCCTTAGACCCCTTCGTAAGATAAGTATATCTAGGGCGGAAATGTCTCGATCTCTTCGCTATCCTCTATTAATTTAAAGCCTAGGATTTAAGTTTTTTTTGATATAATAAATAGTAGTACTATAATAACCTTCAACCATATATTTTTATATTTAGTATAAAATAGGTTTAGCTAACCTCTTTTTTAGCCTATATTTATCTATTATATAATATAATATTTATCTTAAAATATTAAAATATTTTAAGAATATAGCAGCCCTAGTTATATATTTTATACTATAACCAATCTTATAAGCCAATTATAGCATATACTACTGAGCTCGCCGCCCTATATACTACTAAGAGGTCAAATGGATCCCCTAACCTGTTTTCTGTGTACTGAGCATGTGCCTGAATGATGCCTTATGAGTGCCTGGTGAATGCCTTATAGATGCCTGAGAGATAGCACCTCCACCGTGTGTTGATCCGCCTGGCGGGGAAACGATCCGCGGAGACCGCTTCATTCTTCCCACTCCCTTCACTTAAATCTCGCTTTATCCTTACTCTTGTCGCTGGGCTGGTCCTGTTCGAGACTCATTCTTCTCTTCTACTCTGGTAGATCAGCGCATGTCTCCCCCCTGCGCATGTCCTGAATGAACATGCGGTTTCAGCTCTGACGAGTCTGTTGCTACATACCGTGACTGCGCTTTAACAACCCCATCGCTTTTGACTGTACTCTCTCTTCTTGGCCTCTGGTGTAAACATATTTTACGGTGGGAACCGAGGAAAATGTCTCTCCTTCATAACGAGGAGTACGCCCTCTACCCCTCTATTCGCTGCGAGAGGACGCTAAGCATTGGTTTCCGGGCAGTTTTACGATCTGGCAATTGCGCTCATCGTATCTTTCCACAATCAAAGACGGAATTGGTGACCGCCTCATCAATGTGAACAACGCCATTCTCAACACCCCCGGATTTCGTGCCGCAGGCTGGTCAACCGCCTCGGCAAACCCCAATACCCAGAGCGCCGCCCACATCAAGCGCCCGTACTCCCCCTCCGATTCCGACTACAGCGACTGTCTCATCAGAGTATTATCGATTGGCGGCCCGCGATGCTAATGGCGCTCGGAGTGAACTCCAGGGTCTTGGCCTAGAAGACGGTGATGATGAAGAAGGGGGCATGGTCACTGGCAAGAACAACATGGACATCACCGGACGACGACACCATGGACGAGCACAAAAGAAGAAAGGTCGGCGGGAACGACAACATCAAGAGAACCAGAGACAGGCCGAAGCCGAGGACGACGATAGCAGTGACTTGAGTGATGAGAGCGATGACGATGGGGACAACGCTCGCAGGTTGGTTCTTTGTTGCACCGAATATTTCGGCTATTCCTTACATTTTCCAGGGCTGTCGATCAAATTAAGTTTCATAAAATGCCACTCCGTCGGGATCGAGCCGACTCTTCTCCCATCCGCTCCACCGACCACCGCGATCGACCGGAGGTTATGATCACGTCTCCGTCGACCCATAATGTCGCCACACACTACCGCACAGGATCCCTGGGGACTGCAGTTACTTCCAAGGAACGTCCACGGCGAGATACGACTACCAGCAGCGATATTTCCACAGATAACGACGCTGATCTACGGTCTTACAGACAGGGTCAAGTTCAGTTCTCTGCGACTGATCAGGTGGAGGAGCATCGGCGCAAACGGCGAGAACGGACTGGCAGCCGAGGAGATGAAAGCATCGCCGCAGAAGATTTACCCGACGAGGCCGAGGATTCAGGCGCCGAGTCCGTGGGCTCTGCGCTTTCCTCCGAATTTGACGCCACGGCAGGCTCTGGCTCGCTGCTGCTGGCTGGTGTGGGCATAACCGGTACTTTGGGTGCATCATCGCCTATGATATCAATGCACAAGTTACCCCCGGGTACAGGACCACAGAACGCTTCGCCGCGCAAGTCAAAAACCCCAGCTCCTGAGTTACAAGACCTGCCCCCGCCTCGACCTATCAGTACAATACAGCCAGTCAGTCTGCTGACCCGACAACTCAAGGCTCGCAAGCGTGCACCCAGTAACCCGGTGGAGAAGTTTATGGTGCTCTCCGGGCGAGGCCAGGACGATTCGTTGTATTTGAAGATATACGCTCCCTTTGCGTCAGACCCCGAAGACCCTCTAGATCTGCCGCTCATGCGAGAGTCGAAACTCGCCGAACAACCTGCTCCCGTCACTGTGGCCGAGACGATCGGCCTGGCCCTCTGGAAGTACTCGGAAGATGCGCGTGACCCGTCCATCGAGCGCGAGAAGTTGACCGTGAACCGATGGACTCTTCGAATGGTGGAGGATGGCGAAGTCGAGTACGACTTTCCGGCGCTTGGGCGGACCCTCCCAATGACCGACTTCACATCGAATAACAACCAAGCCAGCAAGGCACGCGGGCGGTCACGAGGCAAGCCATATGATGAGTTTGCGCTCGTGGAGGCTTCAAAGACAGAGTTTCAAGAGAATGAACGGTTGTACCCGCAGTTCAGCCAGAGCCTCGGGTCTGATGAAAGTGACCAGCCGGTAGGTCTCGCAGTGTCGAGCACACAACCCGCTACGCAGGCCAAACCCGCCCCGCCCCGTCAGAACCCTATTCTGGGGCAGCCATTCTCGTCCGCGCTCAATGACAGTACGCTTACTCCGGCGGATCGGCCGGCAGTGCCTGTCTCGCACGCAACGCCCCGCCTCGGGGTATCAAAGACTTTGAAGGTCCGCTTCATTAACCTGGAAGCCTCTGCGCACGTCATGACCCTCAACACATCGACGGACAGCTACATTGCCGAGCTTCTGGACTCGGTGTGCAAGCGCTGGGGCCTAGACAAGGGCAATTATTTGCTGAAGGTCATGGGGTCGAACACCATTGCTCCACTGGATCGCACTGTGGAGGCACTGGGCAACATCACAGAACTTGATCTCGTCCGCCGTCGCTTTGGTGCCGGGCCGCTCTCACTGGGCGGTTCCCCGGGGAGCTCGTCTCCCAATGCACCGCTCATGGTTGATAGTAGCAACCCGACGACAGTGAAGAAGGGCAAGAAGGGAGGCCAGCGCATGCTGTCGTCGCTCTCCCAAAAGCAAGACCTCATCGGTGGCTACTACCGGCGCTACCATGTCTTCCGCAAACAGCCCATGACCTTCACGGCCTCGAACCACCGCATCTTGACCTTTGACAACGACTACATGCACATCATGCCCGCCGAGACGGGCAAGACCGGGTCCGATGCCAAGACACGGTCGATCGGCTTCAACGATGTCGTGGGCTGTAAGGTCAGTCGACGACACCCGAAGAGCTTCCGCGTTGTGGTCCTGCGTGGCAACGACGCCACGGAGCAGAAGCGGTATGACTTTGAGTCTCGTAATGCCCTGGAGGCCGTCGAGATCGTGGATGAAATTAAGAAGAACATGGCGCACTATCGCATCTAGGGACATGGTTTATTGGGATTTGTGGGTGTGAATTCATCGGCGTTGAAGATTTAGCTCGACGTTTAAGCAAGCAATATCACCTAGCATTGTCTCTTGGGTTTCATTGGGGTGTATTCGAAATTCGTCTTTCAACTTGCCCTCGGGTTCTTTGAACTAGCCACTACCAAGTCTGCCTGCCGAGGAAATCTCAGCCTGTGGGTTTTTCTCATTCCCATCGGGGGTGTATAGACTAGTATCAACCCCAGTCTATAAGAAATCATTATTTAGTTTAACGACAATTGATTTTATGCGTTCTAGAGTGCTCTCGCTGTTCAAACACATTTCTCAGGCACCCACCACACAGTTGGGCTTGTGGTTTAGTGGTATAATACCCCCTTAGCATGGGGGTGGTCCGGGGTTCGATTCCCCGCGAGTCCATTTTTTGTTTTTTTTTTTTATTAAAAAAAAAATATTTTTTTTCCTCTCTCTGAATACATCCCAGTCTATTAATCTAAAATACATCTATCACACCACCTCCCAGATCACCCGCCCCGTCAGCACAGTGCTCACCACCGCTGTCCCCCCAACCACCAAGTCTCCCGTGGGGATCCAGCCCAGGAACGACCCGGGAATCAGCAAGTCGCAACCATCAACGACCATCTGTCTCACGAGCGCAGGCACTTGAGGATGATGGGGAGCTGACTTCGCAGGCAGCTTCTGGCCCTTCGTGCTCTTCTTCTTCCCGCCGTGGTTCTTGGTCGAGGCTGACTTGTGCTGCTGCGTAGGCGCAGAAAGAAGCGCCCAGCCGCCGCCGGCAAGCGAAAAAAGAAGGGCATAGAACCAGAATTGGTTGGCCTCGCGCAGGACTCGGTCATTCCATGGTACCGCGTATACGCTCATCGCGTGAAGCTGAGTGGGTCAGTTACAGGTCCACGAGAGAGAGAGAGAGAGAGAGAGAAAGGGGAATTACAATCGTCAAGTCCTCCAAGACAAAATACAATCCAAAACAGGTCCATTTAGCCAGCTCCAGCCATGCGGCCACCGAGCCGATTCCCTCTTTGCCTAGCAATACAGAGACGCGCTGGAACGAGTCGATGAAATTGAAGAAGCGAAAGTACTTTCGCGCTGAGCACATAACCGCTGTCAGTAACTCCCGACTCCAGAGATCAATTGCGCGCGCGAAATTGGTCTTCAATCCGAACCTACCCAAGGAAAATTGCAGTTTGGCCGTCGTTAATTGCACGGCTAAGCTGCCCACGCTGAGGGCAGCTCCGATCTGGGCGACGGCCTGGATTAGACGCAGAGTCTTTTCTAGACCAGGACCAGACTTGATGAAGCGAGAGAAGTGCTGCATCATGGTTTACAGCAGATGTTGTTCGAGAAGTAGACGTAGGAATGGACACCAAATGATCCTACTTAAGGGCCGAGGCTACGACGGGTTTGCTTATTCAGCTCCCTGGCGATGAAGGATAAGGGGTAAAAGGAGTGAAGAAAGAAATAAAGTGAGGTTTCATGGTTCTACGGTAGATCGCCCACGCGGGTCTGTTGGGTAGTCCAGTTCGGTCATAGGGGGGTGGGAACTGGTGCAATATGCAATGGATCGAAGTCCGGCACGGGAAAAAGCTGTCACTGAACAGTCATGTTGCGAAATCACAGGGATATATCGGTTCGTCAGTACATCCATCACTAGCCCTCTTCTCCATGACCGGACTGCTCTACCGGCCCTTGCCGCCCGAAATGTCCTGTCCCAGTCGATATCCACCAACCTTCTCCCATTCCACCTTCTGTCGTGTAATGGGCAGCTGCCTCCGGAGACCCTTGAATGCCCCTTCAGCCATTTGGACAAAGGCCCTGTTCAATTCTTCGTGGTAATCGCGCTCGGCTGTTGCAATGCGCGAGATAATCGACTCCGCTGATGCAGAGGGAACGGACAGACTAACGGGTTTGGTGGTGTTGAGTGCCACGTTGCCGTCCTCGTAGTAGTGCACGTCGACGTGGATCTTGCCGGTCACGGTGGATGACGAGGATGCAGGCACTTGGTAGATAGCTCGGAAACGACCGTTCCTGCAGGGGAGAACATCCGCAATGATTAGCTTCATTGCCGCACCAGACGCCATGGATAGCCATAGCAGACGCAAGCCACGTACCAGAAGTTGTTGGGTGAATAGCGGTTGGAAACCACAAGGATCGCGACGGCAGAATCATTTTCAATGGGGTAGACCCCATATGAGCAGCTGGGGTAGTGCTCGCGGGCGTGGATACCGAGCGACTTGAGCAGCGATTTACTACGATTGATCAGCAACCATCTCGCACAGGAGCCAGCCGCGTGGAACCCCTTACATCAAGTCGGCATTCTGCGACTCCAGAGGAGCAGATTGAGCCGCCGACGCGGTCTATATCCAGCATCCAACCACGGTAAGCCTTCAACTCAGTGCTTCCAGTCGGGGTCCGTTCCGACCTACCTGGTTGGTGTGGTCGACCTCAAACGAGGTCTGGCTCTCCGTGTCGAAGTATCGGTTATCCTCCAATTTGTTAAATTCACTCACAATGACCTTTTCCACAAGAAGAACAGGTCAGCATCTCGGCGGGGAAATCGGGGCGGTTATTCCAGCAGACAAGCCCACCTCCTGACTAGAGCCCGGCAACTTCACGGTTGCGAGTTGCCGCTCATTGTATCGTTCGAATGCGGGAATGAGTGAGGGAATGATGTTCTCTCCCTCCGAGGTCAAGGCCTGCACATCTGTTGTAGCAGGGGGACTCAGCATAAACATTCGCAGACAGAAGCTGGGAGTGCGGGGATGGGACCGGAGCGGGAAGAGGCAGAACGAGGAGGGAGAGCGTGTTACCAGCAGTGACATCGGCAAGCTGAAAGAAAATCAGTGTCAGTTGAGGTCTTCCAACACTTTTGATTCGGGGTGACTTGGGGTGGGATGCCCGAGAGGGGTGATATGCATACCTCGCCGGGAGGGGCACCCTCGATGAAAGAGGATGCGAGCTCAACAGTGGAAGCCATATTAGAACAGGAAGTGTGAAAAAAAAAGAGGAGAAGCCGGCAACTCAAGCAATTGAAGTCACCGACACGGAGAGGTGCGTGGGGTGGGAGGTGCGGAGGATAAGCACGTGGCCCGTGCCACTTGGGCAGGTGAAGTATACGACCTCAAGATGCAAAGTGCTTGGGATTCATGAAATAAACACGAACTGCGGCCTCGCTTTGCATTGGAGGCCATGAATTAGATGAGAAAAAGAAGAAGAAAGAAGAAAGAAGAAAGAAAGAAGAAAGAAGAAGGATATAGTAGTTTTATATATACTACTATAGAACGCTATCATTACTTTACCCTATGGTCTAACGAAACGCGTTCTGCGAGGCTAATATATCTAAAAATTAACAATAGATAAAAGGTAATAGAAAAAGCAACAGAAAAATATTTCAAAGAGTGAGGAGTGACTGAATATATGCTTGTTGACTATCTTGTTTGCGCGCAGAAAAGTTCGAGTGGTATGATACAACAAAATGCCCCAACACCATGCCAGAGAATCAGAAAACCCCCCTAAAAAATGAGGGAATGAAAAAGAATTGACACGCCCCGACGCCAAAGATGAATTGCGAAACAGTCGAACCAAACCCCGCCGAATAAATAAAAGATTGGAAAAGAACAGAAGAAAGAAGAGAAATCAAGTTCACCTTAATCGATGCTCATATTCATAAACCCGTCGCTGGCCTCGGTCATCCCCTGCAACCCCACGCGTTTTGCAGTCCCATGAGGTGTGGTTCGGTTGCCATTCTCCGTGCTGGGTCGCTCGGAGAAAGGCGCACCAAGCCCCGGCTTCGCAGGGGGACCCCAGATATTCGGCCCGGTGTCATTCACAGTAGAGGAGTTGGCCAACACCGGACTGCTCTGGGCGCTCACGCTGGGGGAGACAGCTCGGCGCTTGAAAAGATTGGGGTCAAAGTCATCTTCGCGACGCCGTTTGCGCCGCAGTTCCCCGATGGCCGCTGGGGGATGTGGGGTCGATGAGCGAGATCGTGGTTTGGCAGAGTCGGGCGCAATCGACCCGATCGTCGTCGACGGCGTCATGTCCATCGATATATCATCATCAGGAGCAGAAGAGGCACCCATCTGGCGCAGGGGCGGCGGGGTTCGATAGCGCTCGTCAAACGAATTCCAAAATTCTACACCTCCCGAGTTGCGAGTAGCCTGCTTGCCAAAGCTGCTCGTATTGGAGTTCGTCGAGCTGGATTTGGCGGGGCCGTCATCTAGGTCTTGCGCACTGCAATGATTCGATGGCTGAAGTGATGGGAAAGTACTCAGAGTAGGAGATGTTTCAGGTTCGGTGTCGCGGACCTGCCGGATGACTTCTGCTTCCCGTTTCATGTCGCTGTCGACGGGCGCACCCTCTTCCATCAGAGCGGCACGGATACGAGCAAAAGTTTTGGTTTTCGGCTAAATCAACTGGTAAGAAAAAGGGCACAAGATCATACACAAGATCACACAAAAGGGGCTGGACAAGAAGATCCTTACCAGTAGGCTTCCTCGTCGGGTAACTGCACGACGGATTACTCCCAAGGGACCAGATTCCGAACGCGCAGCAGTTGGACTTCCACTACGGGCTGCGCGATATTCCCCGTCGTCGCTCAGGTCTGATAGGCGCAGGTCGCGGGTGCCCATGCTCAAACTCTCACGTCGCCCATTGGCGGTCTGACGCGGGCCGAAGTACCCTCCATTCGGGTTCTCCACACTTTTCATGACCGGAGGAGAGTGGGGACCTGGGCTGGGCTTGGAGCTGTTGCCGCTCGCGCTGCTGGAGCTGTGTCGACTGCGTCCTTTGCGGAACCGTGCCCGCTGGAAGCTCATGAGACTGGCCGCAGCCTGTGAATAACCGCCATTCCATTCGTTGCCGGGACTTTGAATATTGCCCGTCGCAAAGGGACTCGGCCCACTGGCCAGCCGCGACGCCTGCGGCGTGTTAGTGATCATGATGTCGTCGCGATCACCCATCATGGGCTCATCGTCCTCTTCACTACTGCTGGTGTCTGATTCCATCATGTTCACACTCGAAACAGAGCTCGAGATTGTTGCACGATCTGCAGGACCCGACGTCGAGAAAGGTGGGACAGAGGTCGACCCAGGCGACTCGCGACGCTGCGGGATCGTCATACCCCGGCCCCCAATGGTAGGTGATGAATCGGGAGAGGACTCGGCGAGGATCGAATGGTGTAGATTGGTGCAAGCACGAGAAAAGTCTAGGCCACGAGACCGTCGTGGAAGCACTGAGCCTGGGGAGCTGTAGATGTGAGAGGAATCAAGCTTGGGGGAGAGAGGAGCGCGGGTGGTGAGTGAGGGGGAAGGAGTCGATTTCGACGGAAGGTTTAAGGAAAGGACTGGAGGTTGAAGACCGGACCGTCTGGGTGTTGCAGGCAGCGAGGAAATTGCAGTATCATCTTTGCTAGGCGGACGGCTCAAATCACCCGTGGAGGGCTGGGTGAAAGAGGGCGGCCTAGAGGCATCGGACAATGAACGTGACTTGGGGGAGTGCGACGGAGCCTCCAATGGGCGACTGAGATCGGGATGACCAGGCTGCGATAGTTGCTGGCTGAGCTTGCTCTCAAACGCGTGGGAGGACGCGCTCCGCCTAGGTGAAGGCCGAACTTCCGCCATGTCTTGATCTCTGAATTTCATAGAGATTAACCCTCAGCAAACAGCATCATTTCTTGCCACCATTGGTAATGGTTCAGTGCGAAACCAAAATCATGGTCACAGGTATTTCTTTGAGTGTGTCCAATGCCAGAGACAATGCGCAGTGAAGATCAGCGCAACAGGCGGGTTTCCCCAAGGTGGAGAGAATCAGATGATGGGCTAAACCGCTTCCGGAATGCCCCGCTCTGCGCACTTGGTACCTGGGGGTACTTTGGTAGCACGGTACTAAATGTGGAGGTCAAAGTACCTGTAGGTACTTTTACGACCACCTTGGCGATTGATTATTGTTGAATGATTCGACTCTGAATATTATGCGGGCCTCTGAACTATGCAGCTTGGAGTATATCAAAGATACACCTCTAGATTAACTTATCAAAGTATACACAAAACTCGATTTTGGCTATAGTACAAGCATCTATCTATACAATACCGGCTAAATGGGGCCAGAAATACATCATGCCAGGCTCATCGCCGTGCTAATGGGCGCCACGTACCATTCCCAGTCATTGCAATCCATAGAGGGTAACCCTTTGACCAAGTCCAAATCACGGGATTGCCACACCTGGACGATCACTGCCCGAGTGCGTGCGATGTTGGAGATGGTTGACTCACCAAGAGCAGCTAAGGCGCGCAGTACAATAGGCCGCCCCGAGGCGATCTCGGGGCCCGACCAAATCTCATCGTGGGCTGGGTCAAGCTCTACCGCCGCCACGAAGACAGGCCATGTCGCGGTGGCTAGTGAGCCACGGTCGAGCAGGTCCGACACGAGTTGCAGGATCTGACGGACGTATGTCACGACTAACGGGGTGACCGGGCTTGCACCATATAACGCACAGTGTAGGTAGAGCACTGCCGCCAGCCGCTTAGCCTCTGCCACAGATGCAAGGGTCTCGTCATCACCATCCCCGACGTCCTGAACCAAAACCTCAAGCTGGTGTTCGAGCGAAGCGGCGCGCAGAGAAAATGCCATGCGGGCGGCATCCGAGGTCAGCTGGCGCCGGGTCCGGCTCATTTCTGTGATGGTCGAGAGGATGGAAACCAGCTCCGGACTGCATCCCATCCAAAGATCGACGCGTTGCTCATCAGCCTTCCAGTAGTCAGTTCCAAACGAAACCTCCTCGCCGCAGGCTGTTCGGCCCATGACGTCCTGGAAGGCAAAGAAATGTTCCGCAAAGGCGGAGACGGGATCTAGTGTCGTGGAAGGTTGAGAAAGCGTAGTCGCTTGTTGCCTCCGCAAGTGAATCAGTTCCTTGGCACCCTTCAGGTGGATTGTCCACTGTTGGTCGCACTTGTCGACAATCTCATAGAGACAGAGCATCATCATGATGACCAGAAGCTCGGGGTCCGTGCTGCACACCACAGAGCCTTCGCAAGAGAAACGGCGGCGGAGGTCCCGTAAGGCATCGGATTTAAAGCGCAGCCCAACAGCACTGTAGCTTGGATCGAATCGGGACCAGTGGCAGGCGCCCAACGCTTGGATGGCCTTGAACAATGTGGGAGACGCGGACAGACAAAAAGGCAAGATCACCGAGGCAAAAGGCGAAGATAGTGTCTTACTTGGCGTAGTTCGAGGGCAGACCTGTTGGAGATAATATTCGAATAGTTCTGTATGTCCCAACTTGGAGATTCCCGGGAAAAGCGAGGCAGACGGGGCGGGGGCGAGGTTGAAGCCCGCCACGAGCTCCCTCATATCGAGAACATGGTGTCCATGCGACATAGGCCACGGTGAATCGGCCGCCATGCTTCTTGATATTGGTCCGCCTGAGGTCCCGACGACAGAAACGACAGTGCCGGGCTCATTCAAACTCACATTCACCTGGTCTGGTCGTTCAAAAGTCGAAATTCCGCTGTTGATAAAGCCCCAAGGCCGAACCGTCGGCACCGGGCACCACTCGCGCACATCATCTGGCGAGAGAGACGCTGGGGAGGAGGGTGGGGATCGCGAGGCAGGCTGAGTGATGCCGGGACGGGCTTTATTCCACACACCCGCACGCCCAAAAGCCATCCCACGGCTGATGAATTCTGACTCCCATTTAAGCACGAGATTCGTAGAACATGACAATCCTTTCTCCCAGCAGCGTGTGCAAACGGGTTTCTTAGTGTCGCACCGGACACGACTCGCCCGGCATTCTTTGCAACCGCTGCGAGACCGGGTCTTGACCGGACCCGTGCGGTCGGCAGCCTTTCTGCGCGGCATCCGATGGGGTTATATAGGCTGATTTTCACATGGCCTGGTAAAGGAGCCCGATCAGGGACACATCGGGTGGCGAGGGAAAAGGGTGATGCCAGAGAGTTGACGGGGGCAAGGGAAAGCGTCCCCGCAATGGCAAACGGCGATAAGGACGCTATCTGAGGCCATCCCGCAAAATGACTTATACATCTATGAATTGGGTGGATCTATAGATTCACTACCTAGCCATAATATGTCTGTTACGCTATGAGTATTCAGTATGGTTTGGATTAGAATATGTACCTGAGCTTCGATACTCGTGGGCAATGGATTGCCCTTCCACCAGGAAAATCATGTACATGCCCAGGTGGTGAAATGGGAAAAAAGGCCATGTAAATACAAATGCAGCTTAGGATGTTCTCACAACACAATTGCGATCCTAAGTCTCATCGCCTCGACTGCACAGCAGCCAAAGGCGAATCCACTGTCGCCCAGTCTGCATCTGCAGGGTCCAATTCGAAATCCTCTAGGGAAGGACTGACATGCACGGCGGGCGACGAGATAGGACTGTGCGCTACGCGCGGGCGTGACTTGAAAACACTCGCGTAGTCAGCGTCTTCTTCAAACAGTTGATCCTGCGGTGTCGATGCGCGGGAATGCCTATGAAGGGACTGGGCAGAAGACTTCCGCGGCGTTTCAAATTGGTTGACCGGAAAGGAGGTTCGGGGCCCGCGACGGGGTCGGGGATGAGTTTGAGTGTCGTGAGCAGGAAGTGGGGGGATCAGGGACATGGATTTGCGGGTGCGTTCAGCAAGAGTGAAACTAGAGGAGGCCTTGATGGGTTCTAGGTCTGGCAGGGAGTCGGGTGAAGAGTCACGGTCAGGCGAAAGCCGGACCACAGGAAGGGATGGCCGGTTGAACTGGTTGGGTTCGGTACGGTTTGCGGTGGATTCTGAGTCTGGTTCAACACTAGACGCCGGAGAACCGGCTGCCATGGGAGACGACATGTTTAGAGGGACGGTTTCTGTGGAAGGACGAGGTAGTTCTGAATGGCCTGGTTCTGAATGGCCTGGTTCTGAATGGCCTGGTTCTGAATGGCCTGGTTCTGAATGGCCTGGTTCTGAATGGCCTGGTTCTGAATGGCCTGGTTCTGAATGGCCTGGTTCTGCTGGCGTTGGATCCGCATGATGAAGGTTTGGGCGAGCTTTGCCATTAATGCGAATCATTGCTTCCTTCACAGCCGACATGAGAGAGTGGTCCGCCTCTTTGAGTACCCTCCCACGATCAGCGGGCTGTCGGACCGCTTTGGATATACTCGCAACCGTAAGAGACTGATGATCCCGGAAGAGCAGACGAGATTCACTGGGCGAGTCGGCCATTTCCACGCTAGAATTCTCACCTCGTTCTTTGCGAAGCAGGTCGTTGTATTCAAGCCACCGACGCAGACGACTCCGCTGGTGCAAGACCCGGGTCTCTAGATCAAGCACCAGATCTTGCTTCAAGCCAGCTCTAAGACCACCCATGGTTGAATCTGTCGCCCGAGCCCACGCTTCCGAGAAAGGAAGTTCCAGGAAAGCATCTGTGCTGCTCTGCGATCCGCCCTCGAGCAAAGCAGTGGCCCATTCTTCGCTGCCCAGCCAATTTGCCCGAAGCTCGCGGACCAAGTCCTCCGAGGCATTTCCAGGCTGGATGACCGGGCTCGAATTCTGCTTAGCTCGCTCATCTAACTCAGTCTTCTTTTGACCCAGGAGGTCGGCGAACTCGTCATAGGCCTCTCGCACCCGCGCGCGGCGTTCCCCTGTCACGCCGAGGGACACTTGGTGCGCAAGAATCAGCGGTAACATATTCTGGTAGTCGATAGGAGAGAGAAAAGTCGCCGTCGACAGCTTCATGGCGCGATTACCAATCATCTCGTCTGCTGAGACGGTAAGGAGTTTGCGAAGAACGGCCGTGGAGAAACCCGCGAGCAGCTCGTCGAATTTCTCGCCCTTGCAGTAATCCAGCATGGTTTTGCGGAGGATTGTCTCTCGTCCAAGGTCGCCATTTTTCTTCAATTCCGTCAGCGCCCGGAACAGGGCCGCGCGGAGGTTAACGGACTGTAGGGGTTCGAGGGGCGGGAAGAAAGGTCGGAGTTTCTGTGGATAGTGTTAGCGGTCAAGATATTGAATATTGAGTATTATTTCAGTACATTTTGAGCACCCTCGGGGTCCCAGATGGTGAACAAATAGTACAAAGCCCATTCTATGAGACGGACTCGCTGTCGCTGGTTTTGCGATGACGGGGACAGCGAGTGGAGTGTGATACCAGGCCAGTCATCTCGGTGGTCCAGGTGCAGCAGTTGCAGATTACGAACAAACACCGTCAGATGCGCCGGAGCCGACCAGTCCAGCGGTTTGGGTCGTGCAGGCCGGGCAGCCATGGTATACCCTGGAGATGGTTGACATTTAGTAAACACCGCGCGAGATAAAGAAGGGTTTGCATGGTTTGCACCGGTTATCAGTCTCGCGTCTTTTCTTCTGCGTCCCTTCCCCGTTGATTCTCCCCGCCGGTCTCTCGTTGATTCTTTTATTCTTCTTCGCCATGGGCTCCGACAACTTTTCGTGGACTCCGCAGACTGGTATTGATCGGTCTACCCAGAACCCCCTCAGAGTCATGCTGACCACCCCCGTAGTGCTCTCCACCCTCCCATACCCTCCTGAGGAGAACTCTACGTCGCCCCTTCCCTTCTTTCACTTGATTGAGCGCCTCAAGACCACTAAGCGCGAAGGGTGGCGGCGGTTTGGTATCAATGGCGAATCCATCTCGGACCATATGTATCGCATGTCGATCATGACTATGCTAGCCCCGCCATCCCTCGCGGCGAAACTCAACCTCCCGCACTGCACCAAGATGGCCTTGATCCATGACATGGCTGAGTCGCTGGTCGGAGATATTACCCCTGTCGACAAGGATATCACCAAAGCCGAGAAGGCGCGTCGCGAAGCCGCTGTTATGGAGTATATCACCAAGACGCTCTTGGGCAATGTTCCCGGCGGTGCATTGTCGGGCGAGCAGATCCAGCAGGTTTTCCAAGAGTACGAGGACAACGAGACACTCGAGGCCCAGTTCGTCCATGACATCGACAAAATGGAACTGCTGTTGCAGATGGTCGAGTACGAGCGCTCTCATGAAGTGGATCTGTCTGAGTTTGAGCGCGTCGCTGCCCGCGTCCAGTTGCCGGAGATCAAGGTCTGGGCCACACAGGTGCTGCAGGAGCGGCCGAAGCGTTCTTGAGGTGCAGGCTGCGTGCATCTAACAGCCTTAATCTCGGTGGGATTCATGGTGTATGTTTTGGGGCGTTTGTTTTCTTTTTTTCCACAATTGGGTACCCTAGATACCATAGAGAGTGATGTGTTCTACGAGGATGCGTGAATGATGTATGAACTGCATAGGGCCTTGAGGCCCGAAGGAGACTTGTTCCCATTGCCAATGTATGTCTGTAACGGTCTTTTAGCATGTGGATACCCCAGGAACAAGACAATTAATCGACCTCCTTCTCCATCTCTTGTGCCAGCATCTCCGCCTCGACCCTCATCTCCTCATCGCTTCTCGGCTTACGCTGGTGGTCGTCCACCGCCGGGAAGCGCGACCTCCTGCTGGATTTCTGCTCCGGTGATTCTCGAGATTCGCCCGTCGCACCAGTCTCCCGCAATGTCTTTCCAATATCACCTTCCTCTCCATCCAGCAAATCATACACAGCATCCGTCCCGCCGCGATGATCGAGGTCTGCCGCTTTGCGAGGGATAATGTGTGCATGCACATGCGGCACACTCTGACCCGCATGAACACCGTCCTGGACTGCGATATTCAGACTCGAAGCTCCGTACACCCGCTCCACCATGCGCCCGACGCGCTGCACCGTCAGAAAGAGGTCACTGGTTTCTGCGGCGCTAAGGTCGGCGACGCGCGGGACGACGCGCCGGGGGAGACGAGCACATGGCCCGGGAGAATTGGCTTGAGGTTGACGAGTGCGAAGGAGAGTGGGGTTTGGTAGAACACCTGTTTTGGAATCAATGGGAAGTGGATTCATCGTGTTAGTTTTAGGGTGTAGTTCGTCATCCCTTTGGATACAAAGGGAGGAAGACAGGGTGGTTTACTTGGGGCGTAACAAGGAATGGGCCGAAGTAGATTGGCGCCATTGCGCCCTTGAGGGCTGACATGTCGAGGTTGGAAAGAGAGATCGGGGTGTTGACGGAAGTGAGTGCTGAGCTACGATAAGAGGCTTATCACAAGAACGGGTATCATTAACCATGAGAAAAAAACACTCCTATATTACAAGATCCCATAAAATGAATTTGCCTCTTGAGTCCCATTCCAAATCCCCTTTGGTCGCATAGGGGGATGCCATAACAACGTAAACAGTAAAAAGGAAAAATGCCCGCCAATCAACATTCACGAGGCTTTGGTCGGCTCTGGCTCTGGCTGTGACTCAGGATCAGGCGACGTTTGTTCCATAAGAACCTGTTTGGTGGTGTCTGCAGAAGGGGTAGTTGCATCGTCACCGTCGGGTGTGGGCTCCGCAAGACCTTCAGGTTGGACATTTGTTGGCTGCGGTGCTTCGGGCTGCTCAGGACTCGCCAGCTCCTCAGTTGGTTGCGGGGACTGCTCCGCAACCTCTGTGCCCGATTCCCCAGTCTTTTCAAGTGTTTCTTCGGGGGCATTCGACCCGGTTTCGTTAGCCGGGGTTTGCTGGTTCTCTGAAGTGTGGGGAGCGGTGACCTCCATAACCGACTGAGGTCGCGACTCGGGCAACTCCTCCACAGCTTCCGGCAGCGGCGCTGGACTCTCCGGAATATCGTCTGGATCCTCGGCACTTTCTGTGATCGTCGTGACTCGAGATCCAGTCGACGGACTGTGTCTGTGGCGCCGAGTAGTAGCGCCGGTGCTGATCGCTGGGTCCATGCCCTCGGCGCCGGCGCCGAACGGGTTCTCATCCTCCTTGCGCAAAATCGTTAATCGTTTGTCGGCAGGTTCCTCGGCCGCAGGTTGGACTGCATCCGGTCCTTCGGCTTCGGCAGGAATCGTGTAGTTGTCTTCGGGGATGAGGTCGTACATGTCGCAGACCGTCTTGAAGAGGACATAGAGACCGTCATGGCCTTCCACCTCCCAAAATACATCCCGGTGCTGGAACCACGCATGCGCGAAGATGCGATACAGCCGGCGGAAGATGTTGGTCAGATGCCTCATGCTGGCCTGAGGCCCCCCGGCGGCCTCGGAGCCGAGCGTCAGCCGACTGGGAAAGTATTTGGGTGAAGTGAGCGTGTTGTTAGCCCAGTCGAGGGTGTGGCAGCAGTAATCGATAGCACAGCATGATTTTGGTGGGTCATGGACGGCGCAGAGATACTGCCATTCCGACGCTCGCATTTCGGGGCAGGTCTGTGACGAGCACGGAGGGTTCTCGGCAAAAAAGGCAATGATGAGGTTATTTACTTTCATGGTGAGAAAACGGCACAGCTCGTAGAGCCACAGCGACCGATCAACACCCTCCGGGGGTTCGGCCAGCTGGACGGCGACCTCGCGGCTGATCGGGACCACGGTGTCCGATCCTTCGGGTTTGGTGAAGTGATGGTACAGGGCTTTGAGGTGTTCTTGGAGCTGAAAAGGAGAATCAAGCTGTATGCGATCAGTGAGCAGTTCCTTGTTTTGGAATCAGTCGTCACCTACCTGTGACAGTGGAATCAGCGGTGGTCCAAACGCCATGTCACCGGCCTTGGTTCCCGGTCGGATTCGGCGCGTTGATCCATCGTCTTCTCCCGCGGAAGCTCCCATCAGCTGATCTGCATCTTTTCCGAAAGACTCGCCGACCGAGGGCGATTGAGGCCCTATTTGAACCTCAGTGAATGGAGGCGGACTGGGGAGACGCGGGGAGCTGGACGGGGAGACACCCGTAGTCATGACGGTTGGAGGTGAAGAGAGAACGATAGTGAATTAACGAGAGAGACCAAAGAACGACAAAGGAGTGGAAGGTGTCTCGCCCTGTCAACAGAAGAGAAGGGTGACCATGGAGGCTCGTCGCGACGCTGGCGCAATCCATCAACAGCATGACCGCCTAAGCCCTAAGCCCTATTATCCATTATTGGTAAAAACGTCATTTGCATCTACGCAACTCCCGACTCTCGTGAACGGGGCATCCCTGGGTTTTACGAAAACATTTTTTGTGTAAGATTGCAGCACCTGGTCTGAATCTCAAGATGTCTGCCAATTTAGAAGACGAGAATGCGCCTCCGGAACTGGTGGATATCTCTGCAATGCCGACAGATCAGCCGTCTGTTATAGACGAAACCCCGACAACCCGGGTACCAATCACGCTTGTAACAGGTAAAATTGGACTCTGGTGATATTTCCATTCGAGTATACTGACTGATGGGGGACTAGGATATCTGGGAGTGGGCAAAACCACCCTGTTGAACCACATCCTTACGGAGAAACACGGCAAGAAGATTGCCGTGATCATGAATGGTTTGTCCATGAAACATATGCGTAAACCAAACGAAATGTTCTAACAGAAATATAGAATTCGGAGATTGTAAGCTACTCATGCAAAAAGCCTTGAGCCTGGACTGATATTCCACAAAGCCTCAGACATCGAAAAGCCCTTGACAGTAAATCAGGGTGGCCAAGAAGTCACCGAGTGGATGGAAGTCGGGAACGGCTGCATCTGCTGCTCAGTCAAGTAAGTGTTCACTTTATGCTCTCTTGGTATATGTATGTTTTCTTCTTCTGATGCTCATAACAGGGACACCGGTGTCATGGCCATCGAATCCCTTATGGAACGCCGCGGCACCTTCGACTACATCCTGCTAGAGACCACCGGACTTGCCGACCCAGGCAACATTGCCCCGGTCTTCTGGATGGACGAAGGGCTCGGCAGTTCCATCTACCTCGACGGGATCGTCACGCTCGTCGACGCCAAGAACATCCTTCATTTGCTGAACGAGCCAGCACCCGAAGAAAGGGCCGAGTCCCATGATGCCGGACACAGCGATCACGGCGCTGGACCTGTCTTGTCCATGGCGCACATGCAGATTTCTCATGCGGATGTGATTATTCTCAACAAGACGGATTTGGTCTCGCCAGACGAACTAGAGGTGGTCCGGGACCGCGTCACGGCCATCAATAGTGTCGCTAAAATCCATGTCACCGATCACAGCAAGACGCCGCAGATCGAGGGTGTCGTGCTGGACTTGCATGCCTATGATCACCTCGCGGATTTGGACTTTAGCAAGAAGGGGCATAGCCATATTGATCCGGTGAGTGTTACTTCCTTTCAACGCATACAAGGGTATCACGATCTGCATTTGATCCTCATACATTTGACCCAGGCAATTTCCACCGTTGCTATTGTCACGCCCCCGATTCCTGCAGAAAAGGTCTCGCTGGTCGACGCCTGGCTTCGCTCTATCCTGTGGGAATCGGCATTCCCGGCTCCCGTTAATTCGTTGTCTGCGCCCGTCCCCAGTAACTTTGAAATTCACCGACTGAAAGGAATTATTGCTCTCGATGATGGCTCAAGTCAGATCATCCAGGCTGTCCGGGATGTGTTTGAGATCCGTGATTCGGAGCCACGACAGGGCGACGAGCCCCAAGCAGTTCAATGCAAGCTCGTGTTGATTGGACGAGGGCTGGGATCGAGTGTGCAGCCGTGGCGAAGGAGTTTCGAGTCTTTCATAGCGAATTATCAGTGAGAGCATGGTATACAATTGGCAATACGCTACTGCTCTGGGCTATCAGAAGGTTAAACCATTGCATTGAAAAGAACCCAAAAATAATACAGTCCCGTGACCTAAGAAAGAGATGACAAGGATTCCATCAATATACATTCACGGCTTCCTGGCGACAACACCCAAAGACAGAATGAGGACCTCCCGTGGGAAAATATGAAAATAAGAAAAAGCAACAGGCTAGGACAGAGACAAGAAACAGACATAACAATCCACCAAGATGCAAATAAGAAAAAGGACTTTTTGGACTCCCAAAAAACTTCGCCGGCACGCCCGCCGTCGGTGCAAATGCCTTCGAAGAGCTGTCAACGCGATGCAAACGACGAAGAATACGCTGTACAAGCACAGAAAATTCAAGGGTATCGAGCGCTCGGCCCTGGAATCAAGGGCTGTTCAATAGAAATGGGACGTGGGTTTGTCGGTTTTCCCTGGTCGGGGACTTTGGTGAGGAAGAAAATGGTCAATCAGAGCTCGAGGTCAAGAGAGACAGGCTCATGAAAGATCCGCAAAAGAGTTTGTAAAAGCTGGATTAAGTGGCAACCGCGATGCAGAGAGAGACAGTGTGTGTTGGTGATGACCGGGCTCAGGCTGAATCGGAGAAGGTTGTAAATGATGCGATACCATGTCATTCAAAGCCGGGTTAATAGGCAACCGTGACGCAGAGAGAGACGGTATATGTTGGTGACCAAGCTCAGACTGCACCGGAAAGAATTCTAGATCCTTCGAACCCGGGTTGATGGGCAGTTGTGATGCAGAGAGAGACAGTGTGTGTTGGTGGCCAGGCTCAGACTGAATCGGCGAGGGTTGAAGACGGTGCGATAGCAAGTCTTTTGAAGCCGGATTAATGGGCAATCGTGACGCAGAGAGAAACTGTGTTGGTTGTTGCTGGTTGGTCTTGGGCTGGATTGGAGAAGATTGTGGGTGATGAGATAGCACGCTCTTTGAATCCGAAGGAAATGATCTCTGTCTGGGCATTTCCAAAGCCGGATTAATAGGCAGGGCCGAGAGGAGGAGCGATGGCATGGAATGTGAAGTCCCGTTTGGCGTGGGCTCGGGAATGACTCTTTCGCCGGATGAATTGGTTTTTTTATTGAGTAGGTCGGCCGATGTTGGGTCAACAGAGAAACTGGGATTTGGGGAGTCGTCCAAGACCGGGGATTGTGGCCGTTCAGTCGACGGTCCAGGGCGGGATCGTGGCAAGCTTGCGGCTAGTGATTTACCAAAGGGTGCGGGTTCTTCCGGTACTGATCGCTTATCCGGCGAGTGACTGAAACCACCATTGGCCATGGCATGTGTCTGGAAGCTCGAGGGAACTTCCTGCTCTTCAAGCTGAGGCTCCGAGACATGATTGTTGGGGCGAGTGTCCAGACATTCACCCATACTCTGAGACTCGTCGTGATTCAAAGTGGACGTAGAAGAATGTCGAGACGGAAAGCCTGCTTCCCCAGTTGAGTCTGCTAGCGTAAGGGTCGACCTCTTTCCTAGATCATGATCTTCGGGAAATATGGTTTGTTGTAGATGGCCATCTTGTGTTTTCAGATACGGGCGTTCTAGTGGAGCGTTGTGAGCGGCGTATTGGCTAACAGGCTGCATCACAGTTCGAGATGGAGGAATTGTAAAATCGGGAGGTGGGGGGCCAATCCAGTTGCCCTTGAATGGAAGAGGTCTGGGCTCATTGCTCCACGACTCGAGTGGCTGACGTGCTGGTGGCATTTGCGACATCTGCGCTGGCAGATATCTGTGAGGAAATATTGAGAGGAGCTCCTTTGCAGCCAGTCTGTGTCGTGGAGTGGAGCTGAGGCAAATATCAACTATTCGCCGGTAGTAATTGGGCACCTTGACATCGTCGCCGAGATACAGAGGTCGGGGCTGACGCTCGGGCTCATCTTCTTCAACCGCCAATGCCCACAGGGTCATTCCCAATTGATATAGATCCGTTTTGACGCCGATGTACATGGATATTCGTTGGTTGCTTTCAATCTTCGCGGCAATTTCCGGCGGCTCCCACCCAACAGGACAACCCCTGCGGTTGATGTCGATAATTTTGGCATTGTCCTGGGCATCGACCACAATGTTTGCCAATGTAAAGTCACCCTGGACATAACCCGACTCGTGGATCTCACAGAGACCCCGGACGATTTGCTTGGCCCAGCGCTCGCGTCTGGCAAAGGCAATTCCCCCCGTTGTTCGTACAGGATGTCGACCAGCGCACCCTGATCGGCGTAGCTAATCAGCAAGCCCTTGACGACCTCTTGCCGCTCATCAACCACAATTCCCTCCACCTGGATCACACTGGAGGAGCCATTCAGCGCATGCAAGGCATTTATCTCGTACAAAAACTCGTCCACCGTATCTGGTCCCGGAATCTCTTTTTTTATATAGGCATGTCCGCCAAGCCGCACCTTGTAAACAAAGCCTGATAGGTGGGAGTCAAAATGCAAAAGATGCTCGGGAACACACCGAGCACCTTGCAGGTGTCCAATGCTGGAGATTGGCGGATAGGGGATGGTCTCATTAACATCCTCCGTCACATGAACATGCAGGCGGCCATCACGTGTCTCCAGCTTGAGGTTGGTCACGGTATCATAAAACTGAATTTCCAGCAGCGATTCACGGATAGACTCATAGACTCGAGAAGACTTGTCGCGTTGGTACCGCAGCTCCTTGAGGTCCTGCTCAAGCGAATCCGGGGGCGCATCTCGATAATCGCACGAAATGGTGACTCGACGCCATCGGTTCGGCGTTTCCGCATAGGTGACGAAAAACTTCTCCCGCTCCGATCGATCCCGGAAATGCATACTCAGATTCAGTATCCATCGCTGCTCCAGCTCCATATCGAGCGTGTCCTCCGCGGGCGCCACGGGTGCATCAGTTGTCACGTCAGGCTCCCAGTCCGCGGGGGAATCGGGTTCCTCATTTGGCTCGGGGGCTTCGTCGACCGTGGTTGCGAGCGTCGGGCCGGGCCACTGAACCTCGGGCGCAGATAATCTGGGGTCCACGGCCGATGGTGGAGACTTGGTTCTCTGGGTACTCAGCGGACGGCGGTCGGCCGAGTGAGCCCGCCGATGTTCGGGCTCCAGGGGTGCGAGTCGGTCGCGTCGTTCCGAGTTCTGTCGTTTGAAAGTCGTCGATCGAGGTAGACCGACGCCCACACGCCGCGAGAGTCGACGGGTGAGGTTGTCGGACTTGGCACGCGTACTTTCAGAAGAAGTGCGGTGGGGGTTGTGATTCTCCGCGGGAGAAGAATCTCGATCGTCGCGGCCCAGCCATCGTCGCAGACCCAGGCGATGCCACATGCTCTGCTTGGGTGGAGGCCCTTTGTCGTCTAGCAGACCCAGCCGCGTCGGGCTACAGGAGCTGTTGGCAATAGAGATGGCCATCCGGCACAACGCAGTCGCTCTGTCGTACAAAAAACGACTCGAACAACCCGCTGGCCGAAACGCCGTCCATAAGAAATAGAGACCAGATCCTGGAAGACAGAAATAAATAAATTAAAAAAAAAAAAAAGAAAAATCATGCACCCTTCACAAAGTCCGGATATCAATCCAAAGAGCCGAGTTATGTCAGATGAAAAATCCGAGGGTCAACAGTCAATCGGGCGCGTCGCACAACGTCGGGTTGCAATGAGCGAGGCTGGGAAATCGAGCAGGAGGAAGAGATGTCGGTGAAGTCAACACGTCCGGGGCATAAGCCTGAGAACAAGGGCTATGAAGAAAGAGATGGAAAGAAGACAAAAAGCAAAGAAAAAAAAAAGCTGCAGTTGATGTGTTGATCTGCAAGGCTTTTCCTGAGCACAAAAGCACAGGGGATCAATCAGAGCGCCCTCAAGGGAGACTCAAGGGAGGAAAGATGAAACAGAAAGATGATTCATCCAACTCGCACACATCCAAATTTCAAATGAAATATAGTCGAAAATTCGGGAAATTCGAATAAATCATAATGCTCATAACAATAATAAATAACAAATGACGCTGCGTTGCGGCCTGACGCCCGTGCATGATTGGAAGTACGCCCGACTGGATACCTGAGGCTAGGGACTGTACCCTATAGACCTAGTTACCCTAGTTACCCTAGTATACATCCATATACATCCATGGATACTATATCTACTTCCAAGTAGAAGTTACAGACTCAAGGAGTGGAGGACCTTTGCACAACTAGACAAACCCACAACTCCAAGTCCATGCATTCCGTGGTGGAAAACACTGACGCCATGTACAATCCCAAGAATCCACAAAAAACTATACACACACAAAACACGGACTATATGTACCATTTCACACGGACTATACCTCACGCATCATCTTCTCGGTCACCCTTCTCGGATGGCTTGGCAAGAGCCTTTTGCCAGGTTGTACGCGCAGCATTCTGGTCGAGATTGGGGAAAAGGATATCAAACACTTCCGAGTACCAGCTCACCGGGTGGCCCTCGATACCCTTCTTGATGTTCTATAGAGGGAAATGGTTAGCATTTGGCCAGGGGTGTGAGGGTCTATTCCAAAACTCACCTCAGGTAACTCCAGCCAGTCGGACGTGTTGTCGGCAGGGAAGATGATCTTGGTCGCGCCAGCCCGACGAGCAGCCACCGTCTTCTCCCGCAGGCCGCCAATGCGCAGGACCTTGCCCGTGACCGTCAATTCTCCGGTCATAGCAACAGTTGGCTCAAGAGAGTGATCTAGGGCCAAAGACAGCAGTGAGCTCGCCATGGTAATGCCGGCAGAGGGGCCTGGAGAAAGTGGTTAGTCAATCACAAACACATTCGAAAAGGGTATACCACATACCGTCCTTTGGAACCGCTCCCTCGGGACAATGCAAATGCACCTTGGCCTTTTCAAAGAACTGATTTTCAGGGAATTGCCGGGCCATTACGGACTTGGCAAACGAGTAGGCAATGTGCGAGGATTCCTTCATGACGTTTTGCAGATTACCCGTGATTTCGAGTCCCGGCCGCGACTGGTGAGTCAATGTGCTCTCCAGGATGCACTCGACGTACAGGGCTGCACCACCCATGCTAGTCCATGCAAGACCCATGGTGACACCGGGGGGGAACCGGTCGTACAGACGGTCGGCAGTAAAGACCGGGGGCCCAACGTAGTCCTTCAGGGTGTCCTTGGCGATTTTGAGATGCACGCTGTCAGGAACCTGGAGGGCAAGGCGGGGAGTTTCGGTCGTGGACTTCTCGGGCTCGTGAGGAAGTTCGGCAGGGTCAGACGGTTCATGCTCCTTCGACTCCTCCTGAGCGGCTTTTTCCTCGTCAGTCAGCGCCGCCTCTTCCGGCAGCACCTCCTCGCCCAGGTCCTGGACGATATTAAATGCTGCCTTCCGGTACACCTTCTCGATTTGCTTCTTGAGGTTGCGGACACCGCTTTCGCGGCAATAGGACTTGATTAGTTCCTCGATGGCATCCTCTTCGAGGTTCACGTCGACATCCTTCAATCCAGTCAGCTCCCGAGCAGCAGGGGCCAAGTATCGTTGAGCGATGGCCATCTTCTCGTCTGCCACATAGCCTGACAGTTCGATGAGTTCCATCCGATCCAACAACGGCCGAGGGATGGTGTCGGTGACGTTGGCCGTGCAGACAAAGAGAACCTTGGACAAATCCACGGGGACATCCATATAGTGGTCCAAGAATGAAGAATTCTGCTCGGGATCAAGAAGTTCCAGCAAAGCAGAAGATGGGTCGCCCTGATGACCGCGCCCGATCTTGTCCACCTCATCAATGAGGATCAGTGGGTTCTCGGTCTGACACTTTTTAAGGGCTTGGATGATGCGTCCGGGCAAAGCACCCACGTAGGTCCGTCGGTGACCCTTGATTTCGGCAACATCGGTCAAGCCACCCACGGAGAAGCGGTAGTACTGTCGGTTCAAGGCGCGCGCCACCGACTTGCCGATACTGGTCTTACCAACACCAGGCGGCCCGACGAGGCAAAGAATCTTTCCTTCAACAGTTCCTCGAAGCTTCCCCACCGCGATGAATTCCAGGATGCGATCCTTGACGTCCTTCAAACCGTAGTGATCCTCATCCAGGACAGTCACCGCATTCTTGATGCCAAAGTTCTCCACACTCTTCTGGCCCCAAGGAATCTGGGTCAGCCAGTCCAGGTAGTTGCGGGTGACGTTGAACTCGGAGGCAGCAGGTTCCAGGTGTGCTAGCTTGTTGATCTCCTCGTCAAAGACCTTCTTGACAGCCTCCGGCATTGCGAGCTTTTCCGCCTTCTCCTTGAATTTTTCCACCAGCTTGTCCTTGCCGTCAGACTCAATCCCCAGCTCTCTCTTTATACCCTTCATTTGCTCCATCAGCCAATATTCCCGTTGACGCTTTTGAATCTTGGCCTCGACGTCCTTGGTAATCTTGGACTGTAGCTGTGCATTCATCAACTCTCGTTTCAAGACAACCAGGGCCTTGGGAAGTCGGTCCTCCATCTTCATGGTCTCGAGCACTTCCTGCATCTCATGCAATTCGCCCGCGGAAACGGCAGCAGCAAAGTCCGCCAACTTGGCGGGCTCATCACTGAGGTTTCCGGGGAATTGATCGGTGTATAATGCTGAAATCTGGTCGCGGAACAGAGGGTTCAAGGTGGCGATTTCCTTGCACACGTTCACAATCTCACTGGTCACGGCGCGAATAATTCCGCTCTTCTTGTCATACGGCTCCTCCGTCAGATTTTCCACACTAACCAAACTGACCGGATATTTCCGTAGGAAAGACGTGGGTTCGTAGTGGTCCTTGGGCGCGGGCTCAGGTGCGCCTTCTTCGAAACTGGCCACGACATCACCACGCTTGTCCGTTATCTTATCCTCCGACGTACTGCTTTTGATTGTCTCCGCCGGGGGAAGCAGCGACGAAATTTTGATGCGACGATGAGGGTAGAGGACTGCGGTCACACCGCCTGCCTCGCCACGAAGAGGATATGCCGCCGTGATTTGAGCAAATACTCCAACGTCGTAGACGTCGTCCAGGTTTTCGATCACGTCACCATCGGCATTGTCGTCCTTGAACAAGAAGGCACCCACGTACGGCTGGCCTCGCTTCATCATATCTTGGATTGCGACGGCGACATTCGGGTCACGGATTGTGATGGCCTTGTAGAATCCCGGGAACAGCGGACGCTTCGCAATGGGGATCGCCATCACCTGCGGATAGACGTCCGGAACGGCCGGCTTCTGCAAAGCCCTTTCCCCAGAGCCTTTCTTGCCCTTCTTCCCATTATCGTCATTACCACCATTACCACCGCTTGCGCTGCTGGGCTTGGAGTCGGCCGAACCACCGCTAGGAGGGATGGGAGATGGCGTCTGATTTGAATCGCCCTTCCCATCAGCTGCGTTGGTATCCTTCTTCGCATCCTCCTCTAATCCCCGCTGCTCTCTATCACCAGAGGACCGGTCTTTTCTCCGTGCGGAGCCTGCCTGTTCGGCAGGGGCGTTCTTCCCTGAGTCGGCTGCTTTCCTCCGAGACTCAGGAGCTCGCTCTATATCCTTATCATCTTGGTTCGTCTCTTTTGGGTCCTTTTGTTCCGGGTCATCCTTTTGGTCCTCTGGTGGGGGCTTCTCTTTCCGTCGAATGGAGCTCGAAGAGAACGTGCGGGGGGACGACAAAGGGCGACCGAGGTGCACCGGAGCTAATGCGGATCGAAAGTTGGCATTATATCGTGGCGAAGCAAGAAACGGCCGACGAATTAAGGCACGAGATGTTTGATGGAGCGCAGCTCTCCAGGGGAGGGTCTGGCCGCGGAGCATGCTCCTTGAGTCTGCGAAGGTCGGGCGGTCGAGAAAAAGATAAAGAAAGAAAGAAAGAAACACGGATGGTGCTAGAGAGAATGGTATAGAATAGAATTGAGGAGAGCCCGTAACGCAGCTCCAGGAAACACGAGAGAGAGAGGAAGCGAGGCGAAGGTCCGCAGTCGGAGCATTGCTTCAGTCAGCAGCTCTTTCATCATCGTCCGGCACAATATTTCTCCGAGGAACTTCTCTGCCGAAGAACTCGAAGATTCTCTGCGATCAGGAGAGCATTGGTGGTCCCGGGTGTTTGGTGACTTTGTCCTTTCCTTTATCGCTTGAAACCTCCTTTTTTCTTTTCATTGAAATTTTCATTTCTCTCCTCACCTGGATTCTGGCTTCGACAGCCAACCGCTGTTCGGCCATTACTATCCATGAATCCATCCGCAACATTGCCCAAGGCCGCGGCCCTCCCCGCGCGTCTGCTACGGACAACACAACCATGCTCGAAACAGACCTCCAGTCAGGGTGTTCGATCGTCGGGTCAGACGCGATGTTATCACGCGACGATCTCTGCTTCTCCGGCGAGAAGCCTGCGGGAAGGTATCTCTAAGAAGAAAGACGGTATCGCGCTCTCGGCTAAGGTATGTGGCTTTTCTGTGTTTGGGAAAGATGATAGCTGACCATCACATGGACAGACTTTTCACACGACTTCCCCTCTCTTGGCCATCTCCGATCCCTACAAAGTCCTCGGCGTGGAAAAAAATGCGTCAGCGGGCGATATCAAGAAGGCCTACTACGGCATGGCCAAGAAATATCACCCAGACACCAACAAGGACCCAACAGCGAAAGACAAGTTCTCGGAAGCCCAAACCGCCTATGAATTACTGTCCGATGCCAAAAGAGAGAGAATTACGACCGCTTTGGCTCGGCTGCTTTTGACCAGAATGGTGGGTTCGATCCGAGTGCCGGCGGTAATCCGTTTGCCGGTGCAGGAGGGTTCCATGGTTTTGGTGGAGGATTCGGGGGTGGCTTTGGCGGCGGCTTTTCGGGCGATATCAACTTCGAGGATCTTTTTGGCGCCTTTACCGGAGGAGCACGCCGCGGACCTCGTGGTCGTCGCAACCCATTTCAGGAACAAATCTTGGTGGGTGAAGATATCGAAGTGCAGACCAACATCTCGTTCATGGATGCCGCCAAAGGTGCATCTCAGGATATTGTCATCACTCCCTTGACACAGTGTGGGACCTGCAAAGGTGATGGGTTGAAGCAAGGTTCCAAGCGGTCCCAGTGTCGCCAGTGCAATGGGTCCGGTACCCGAGTTCACTTCATGCAGGGCGGGTTCCAGGTGGCTGCAACCTGCGACTCCTGTGGTGGGACTGGAATGACCGTCCCCCGCGGGTCTGAGTGCGGTGGTTGCCACGGAGCCGGTGTGGTTCGGGATCGCAAGACAATCCAGGTGGATATCCCTGGTGGCGTGGAGGATGGCATGCGGCTGAGAGTGGCCGGAGAAGGTGATGCTCCTCCCACTGGGACCTCCACCGCTCCTGGTGCCCGGTCCCAGCGCGGTGATCTGTATGTGTCCATCCGAGTCGCCCCGGATCATCGGTTCAGTCGCTCGGGCTCCGACATTCTGTACACCGCGTCGATTCCGCTCACCACGGCTCTTCTGGGTGGCGAGGCAACGATCCCAACCCTCGATAATGAAGTCAAGGTCAAGGTGGCGACTGGTACCGGCACTGGTGATCGGATCACGCTTTCGGGAATGGGCATGAAGAAGCTCGGCGGCCGAGCCCGCAGTTTCAATCCGACGGGCGATTTGCGGGTTGAGTTCAAGGTCGCCATGCCCAAGTACCTGACCGGCAACCAGCGGACCATTCTAGAGGTCCTGGCAGACGAGATGGGAGACAAAACGGCCAAACGGACCATGAACTTCAGCAAGGAGAGGTAGGCCCATACTCCGGGGTTGATATCTATATGTATGCTTGAACGACTGATACTGACCTGATCCCTTCATTAGTCCTCCTTCCGACTCGGACTCGAGCGACGCGCATAAAGGAGAAGGGTTTCTGAAGTCTGTCTGGCACCGACTGACGGACAAGAACTGTGATTCTTCCAAGTCCGATGCCAAGGACCCGAAGGATGCCGACAAGAGCGACACCAAGGATGACTCGAAGAAGTCTTGAAATAACAAAAAAAGAGAAGGCCAATGTAAATCTCCATGTACTCTATATCCTTTTGGGCTGTATTTACCTCAATGTCATAGCGCCGGCGAGAATTGGGGACGCTGTATTACTAGGAGTGCTAGAGAAACTCTCTACTTTCTTTCTTTATTTTTTATTTCTTCTAGAATCTATAAAAATTTGGAAAGTTTCCCGTTGATTTGGAGATGTGCGGTATACTTTGTGGGGTGTATGTTTGGGTTGGCGCTCATCACATCCCACCTCAGCACCTTTTTCTCCAAGGCAGCATCCCTCTCTCCCTCTCGCCCTCCTCTTCCTCGTCCTTTCTCCTCTCTCTCCCTCCCTCTTATTCTTCTTCTTCTCTTTCTTTGCCATCTGAATTGCCTTCGCCAGCAGAAATTCGATCGACGTCATTACCAAACTGATCAGCCCCTAGGCGCCGACCTTCCGCCTCCCTTTACCCCACAGCCTTTCGATCCCCTCAGACACCAAGCTCCTACCCCTTGCGCTCGCGCTTCTTTGTCCTCGAAGTCCTGATATATTTGGATGGGAGCATCTCGCTCTGGGGAACCATCTGAAACAAAATGGTTCAGTCTCCGATGCTCTCGTGTCCGCTGAAGCAGACCAACGAGATCGACTGGATTCAACCTCTCAAGGATTACATCCGACAGACCTATGGAGAGGACCCCGAGCGATACACTCAAGAATGCGCGACTCTCAACCGACTACGGCAGGATATGAGAGGTGCAGGGAAAGATAGTGCAACCGGTCGCGATCTGCTGTACCGATACTATGGTCAACTGGAGCTGTTGGACCTCCGGTTTCCGGTTGACGAGAATCACATCAAAATCTCATTTACATGGTGCGGGGCCTTGACTCTTGCTGGATATAGTAGCGTCTTACTCACTGTGCCCACTCTCTAGGTACGATGCTTTCACTCACAAACCCACGTCTCAATATTCCCTGGCCTACGAAAAAGCTTCCATCATCTTCAACATCTCCGCCGTCCTCTCGTGCCATGCGGCCAACCAGAATCGTGCCGAGGATGCCGGACTCAAAACCGCGTACCATTCCTTCCAGGCATCCGCTGGCATGTTCACTTATATCAATGAAAACTTCCTGCATGCGCCGTCGACTGATCTCAATCGAGACACGGTGAAGACTTTGATTCATGTCACGCTAGCCCAGGCGCAGGAGGTGTTTCTGGAGAAGCAAGTGGCAGATTCGAAGAAGCCCGGGTTCCTGGCGAAATTGGCGGGCCAGGCTGCATATCTCTACTCGCAGGCCGCGGAAACAATGCAGGACTTTGTCAGCAAAAACGTGTTCGATAAGGCGTGGTCGATCGTTGTGCAAGCAAAGGCAGCGCACTTGGGTTCCATTGCATCCTATTTCCAGGCAGTCGCGGAGGCCGAGAGCGGATCTCATGGGGTTGCCATCGCTAGACTGCAGATGGCTGACAAGCAAACCATCGCTGCTTTGGGCTTTGCCAAATCATTCCCCTCGTCGGCTCCAGTGACCTCAAATTTGACGGCGGAGGCCGGGAGCAACCTAGTGGATCTCATTAAACACAACCAGTCCAAAGTGCAAGCCACACTCGCCACTTTGACCAAGGACAATGATTTTATCTACCATCAGCCGGTCCCCAACGAAGCTGGTCTCGCAGCAGTTTCCAAGCTACCTGCCGCAAAGGCCATTCCAGTCAGCGAGTTGTATCAAGGACAAGACATCCAGCGAATCATCGGGCCGGACATCTTCCAGAAGCTCGTGCCCATGTCTGTTACGGAGACTGCCAGTTTGTACGATGAAGAGAAGGCCAAGCTGGTTCGGGCAGAAACCGAAAAGGTGGAAACTGCCAACGGCGAGATGGCTGCCAGTTTGGATTATCTGAAACTGCCCGGCAGTCTCAACATTCTCAAGGGTGGCACGGACCAAGAAGTCACCGTGGATGAAGAATTTCGCCGCTGGTGCTCGGAGCTTGCCGGGCATAAGCCGTTTCATAGGGCGTTTGACGACCTTCAGGAGGGCAAGGCCGAAGTGCTGGCCCAATTGGACCAGTGTTCTAAGCAGCTGGATTTGGAGGAGAGCGTGTGTGAAAAGATGCGGTCCAAGTATGGAGCAGATTGGACTCAGCAGCCCAGTAGTCGACTCAACACCACGCTCCGGGGTGATGTTCGGACATACCGAGATACCGTGAATGAAGCCAGTGCTAGCGATTCTCAGCTGTCAGCCACACTGCGACAGTATGAAGGGGATTTCGACGAGATGCGGTCTGCGGGGGAGACGGAAGAGGCGGACGTGCTCTTCCAACGAGCAATGATCAAATCCGGATCAAAGCACGGAAAAGGAAAAGGTGGAGGCGCTAGCCCGGCAGAGGGCAGTCTCCTGGATGATGTTTATGATGAAGGCAGCATGTCCGTTGCGGAGCAGATTTCCAAGGTGGAGGAGATCTTGAAGAAGTTGAACCTGGTCAAGCGTGAACGGTCTCAAGTACTCAAAGATTTGAAGGACAAGGTAAGCGCGCTCCTTTCTCCTTATCCCCACCATTGCAAGTCTCACCCTGCAGCACAGGTTCACAACGACGACATTTCAAACGTTCTGATTCTAAACAAGAAATCCATCACGGGCCAAGAGAGTCAGCTCTTCGAGGCTGAGCTCGAGAAATTCCGGCCTCACCAGAATCGGCTCTTACAGGCGAACCATAAGCAGTCATCCTTGATGAAAGAGCTTACAAAAACGTACGGCGACTTGTTGCAAGACAAGCGAGTTCGATCTGAGCAGTCCAAGTATGAAACCATCACACGGCAACGCAACACAGTGATGGCTCGGTACAAGAAGGTCTATGAAGCTTTCAACGGCCTTTCTTCCGGCATCGTTCAAGCCCGAACATTCTACAAGGAGATGGGTGAAAACGTCGAAAGCCTCCGAAAGAATGTCGAGACCTTCATCAACAATCGCCGGTCCGAGGGCGCGCAACTTTTGAGTCAAATCGAACGCGAAAAGGCCAGCGGCGTCTCGGAACAGGATGACCGTGAGCGAGAGAAGCTGCGTCAGTTAATGGAACGCCTTTCCACGGAACCCAAGCCATCATCGACCTCACCATCCACGGGATCTGCCGCTGCTCCATCTAAAATTAAATCGCCACCCTCCTCTATCCAGACACCATCCTATTCAGCCACGGGCCCGTCTCCGAAAATGTCACCTCGCTACCCGCCCCCCATGCCGGGAGCACCACCCCACGGGGTTCCCCCCTCACACTCCCCCGCGCCCTATGGACAATACATGGGAGCCGGTCCGAGTGTACCATATGTTCCTGGGCAGCCTTTCCAACAAGGCGCGGCCGCCCCACTGTCTGAGGGCTACAATCCCATGGCATACCCTTATCAGACCCCCGTGTCTCCGCCGCCGAACCAGCAATTCTTTTCTCAAACGCCTGCTCCGTATGGTGGCTACTCCGGAGCCAGTCCGCCGTCGACGACGGCTGCAGCCCCTCCGCCGTCGCACTACATGGCTTCTCAGGGGTATATTCCACCCCCGCCTCCTCCACGCCCGCAGCAGACCACCTACCCGCCCTCCGGGGGCGGTCCGTATCCCTCGGGTCCTGGTGGCTATGCACAGAGCAGACCGTATGGACACCATAGAACCCCTTCTCAGTCTCAGTCTCAACACTCCTCGGCCACCAATGACCCGTGGGCTGGTCTCAACGCTTGGAAGTAAGCGCAGGCTTGTTCTGAAGGGGGTTAATTATGCGTGCTTGGATGCCGCATGGTGTGAGATATCGAGGGGAAAGCGAGGTGAGGATTGGCATAAATCTCGGCGTTAGATTTTTGTGGATTTCTTTTGATGAGTTTCCCCTGATTTGGCTGTCTTATCGCTTTGGGTTTTTCTTGGGTTCGACTTTTCTCTTTGCGAAGTCGGCTTGGATATCTATTCTTTTCGTTTTATTCGAAGCGCTATGCTGTGATGTACATGATGGACGAATATATACTCTTAGCACTTGATTTTCAGTTGAGCTACCGTTCATTCTCTTCTACAAGCCTATAAAAAGCTTGGTGATTTGGATCACATACTTGATCTTGTCCATCCGTGGATGGTATAGTGTCTAGGCATACTATCAGAGATGGACTATTCTAGGTAAATGGAGGTGAACATCAACCATCTATCCAGGTAGCCATGCTAGATGAATAGGTAAGTGTATCCAAATATAACGGCATGATTTGCTTCAGAATTGCGCCGTCATAAACCAAAATTTCTACCCAATTTTGCCGGGTTTAGAAGCCCTCGATAGCCATTGTACCATATAGACTATGTATCAAACAGAACAAGAGATAAAAAGAGAGAGAGAGAGCATTAATCTAGCCACAAAAAAAACACCCCAACGCCAATGGGTATCTTGTTATAAATCAGAAAAAAAGAGTACAAGAGGACAAGGACAAGCCAGATCAGACACCAGATCAGCGTCGGACCAGACAGAGAAGACAGATCAGTACGCTCACATCGTGGCTGTCACCAGAGCGCGAACAAACGAGACGCAGGCCCCACGGCCCAATTGGACTTGCACAAGCATAACAGAAAAGAGTATATACCGCAGTGTTTCTTTTCTTTTCTTTTTTTTTTCTTCCTTCATTCTGCCAGGTGACAGAAAAGATGAAGCAAGGAAAACTACGGCTGAAACCTCAACCGAAATTGACGCCCTCGTCTCTCCTCGCGCACAGTATACAGAAACCGGGCAATGGACTCCTGCTCCGAGAGGCCCGCACTGTTAAAGTGTTTGCGGACCACGAGCGCGAATTGGTCCTTGCTGACGCGGTCCTGGCCGATGATGCGGCGCAGCGAGGAGTCGTCGACGGAGCCGGCGGAGGCGGGGTTTCGATCGCGGGCTGAGTGTGAGTTGGAGTTGGAGTTTGATTGTGAGTTTGAGTGTGAGGACTGGGCGCGCCGAGCGGCCAGGGAGGTTGGCGAACGCAGGCCGATGCCCTGCGAGAGGACGATGCGGGAGTAGTCGTTGGCGAAGGCGCTGGGAGTGGGCAGTTTGTGGACGTGGCGGTAGGCATGGAGGATGTCGAGAGGGAGGTCAGACCATGGTAGCTGTAGATTTCAAAGAAAAAAAATGTGTGTCAGCCGAGCTTCTTTCAATTGAGTAGGGTGAATTCAGACGTACTCGGGGTTGGCCCTCCTGCTGGTCACTGCCGGCGGGGGCGCTGGTTACTGCATTTTTGTCTTTGGTTGCAGGACCATTCTTGCGGCTTTTGGAGGCCGTGGTTCGATATTCGCGAGTGCCGCTTGAGGCTTCGGACCTCGAGTCGTCGACGAGAGCTGTGGTGCGTTGACGCGGGGGAGCCATGATGGGCGGAGCTCCAGGACAGGGCGATCCAGAGTGGCAGCAAGTCTAACCAATGACTCAGGATACAGAGAAAGAGACGTTAGACGCAAAATAAAAAAAAAAAAAAATAAGAAGAAGAAAATAACACCTCAGCAGCTGTGTGAGATCCGCGATTACGGTGCTGAGCTCGACCCCGTGGGTGTTCGGGCGGCCGCGAACGGCAGAATGACCGCATCGGGGCGGATTACTACAGAGCGCATTCGGGATATACTTGGAATAGATAGGGATTGCATGGGAATTGTATAGGGAATTGCATTGGCACTGTAGGACAATCTGAATAGGTTGTTCTGTTCTTCTGGGAATGTATATGCCTGTGCATTATTTCCCTGCAGTATTCCACAGCGAACATCTCGAGAGCCCCCACGGACTTCTCACCGCTACATGGGAAAACTCCGCAGTCGGACAGGGGTCGGAAATAATGCGGGACAATCTCGCACCGCGTAACCGGATCATGGACCCCGGACTTTTCTTTTATCCTTTTTCCCTTAAAAGGTGAAAATAAAAAGGAAAAGGAAAAGGAAAAAAAAAACGAACAAAGAACCAAGGCCAGGACCGAACCACGGGAAGAATGTCGGAGCCAGAGAAGAGAAAGAGAAAGAAAACCAAGGGACTCGGCACAGCAAAGCCGAGGGTTTCGCCGAGTTCGGGCCCGGCTCACACGGGACAGAAAAATCAGGGGCAAAGTCGCCTGGCTTCTCTCACCGAACCCCCTTTGGCCCAATTCTTCTTCGAGTACTTGCCCCGGCTGAAAGAAAAAAATAATAATTATAAAAATTTTTCATGCTATCTTGAGGCTTAGCACTTCACGATATGCACCCACAATTTTTGACAAGTGCCCAATTTACCCCTCTGATTCGTCGATTTATCTGACTCACGATCAGCGTGGAGTACACTAAGCCCCGCAATCAGCCAGAAGGAAGCACGCCTGAGTCCCTCCGTCGCAAGTTGGCGCGATAATGGCACCATTAGGCCATTAGGGGGGGGGACATTGGTGTAAGTCCGAGTTCATCCGATGATTTTCTGGCTTTCCCCCTTTTGGCTTGGCCAGCCCTATCCGGATCTGAGGAATTGGTACCTGCAGCAGTTTTGGACTTGGCTTCTGAAGGTCTCAACGGGTTCACCGAGTAATCCATCCAGAGAAAAAAAAAATCATGAAAAATAAGAATGAAAAAATTATATCGTTCATATCTATGGTTCAGGGCCGGCAATATCAATGACGTGGCGGCACTCCCCCCCCCCGAAACCCCCATAACGCCCGACACATTCCTTCGAGATAGAATGTTCCATCGCTTATCAAGGACGATCAGGAACGCCCTGGAGAAGTCAAGCCATGACACCATGGGGCCCCCGAACGTGCTCTGGGCGGAGAATGAGACGATAGACTGGGCAACGGCGGGGAAAAAAATCCTTCATATCCAGATATCCTCCAAAGGGCTGAGAAATGATCGCATGTGAATCCGCGGGGGGGGGGGGGGGGGGGCGAAGAAAAAAAAAGAAAAATTTGCCCGGAAGTCCCCAGTTGGATCCGCATCTCTATAGCGCACGTGAATGTGCGAGAGGCCAGGATTCCCCAAAACGACGGTCATGGATAGATTCGGCGATGGGGGTAAACCAGGCTGGTAGAATGGGGCTATGTCAACAATGTAAATCCTGTGGGGGATTCCTTTTTTTTTTCTGTTTTTAGCGAGTCAATAGCCCCCCCCCCCCACGGCTGAAACGGGGCAGAAAATCTCTGTTCCCCTATCTATATTTTATTTTATATATATTTCTGGGAAAAAGCCCAGAGATAGATCTGCGGTACCTTGGCCATAGCGTGGTCTATCCCCCAAGGCGTGAAGTGGGTAACCCACGAGTATGGGGAATAATTCACTCACATATTTTGGAGATTCCAAAGTAGAGCTGTAGAGCTGTATTCTCTACAGGACACGGTGATACAATAGTGAAAGTATACCACTATCCTACTAATACAGTAACTAGGGTTTACTCCCAGAGATAGGACAATCCATTCGGACTCCGGACCGGCCCCGGTGATATCAGCGTGATGCGATCTGGCGTTACCATTGGAGCAGGCTGCTATTCCAGAAGCTGTGGATCGTGGATCCCCTTGGCGTTGGGGTTTAGGTGCGGCCGTGGCAATATCATTTCCCATGATAATTGTGAAGTAATCGAGGCCTTCCAATCGTATCGAAATTCAGGTTCTTATGACGAGTCCATCTGATGTGATCATGGTGACTTCGCGATACTTACCAGGAGTAGGAATTCAGTCATTGCCCACGCACACACACTCTCTCTCTTCCCCGGACTCCCCCAGTCTGACTCTCCCCGCATTGAGAACTGCCAAGAATCAATGTCACCCCAAGCGAGACTCGAGACAATGGGACCCCTACGCATGCGGAGGGGACCCTACTCTTTTCTTGGCTGATGGCTGGACCCACGGGGCTTGTGTACCCTCGGATAGGGAGGGTTTCAATATGAAAAAAAAAAGAAAGAAAAAGAAAGAAAAAGAAAGGAAAAATATATATAAAAAAAAAAGAGTCGAGGACGATCCGAGTGATTCGAAATGGAGTGCCAATCACCCCGATCCTTGTCGGCGATCCAACCGTCGGAGCTGAGGAGAGAGGTTGAGACGTCATGACTCGCAAATTTTGAGTCAAAAATGGAGAATGATAGAATGACGAAGATAAAGGAATCAAAGGATTGTCCTAGGATTGACCTTGCCCCCCTCGATTTCAAGGTTCAACGATCAGCCTTGTTGAGTTGATGATCCGCATTGCCCGAGGGTATTCCACCAACCCAACGGGCAATGGCGTGATGGAAAACCTTGGGAAGTATCCAAAGATGCAAATCCGATGTCGGTAAATGCTCAGAGTCCCCCCGTGCGAACTGCCGTGGGGAAGCTGAGAATGAGTTGGGGCTTGCGGGGGTTGAGTGTCGACCGTGTAGGGTTATCCCCCGCAATCGGAGGAGGTTCGCCGATTCCTACTGAACAAATGCGAATTCCCCACAATCACATTAGATAAAAGATTGATGAAATCATGAAATTGGGGGTGAACGGAAGTTGGGTCCCGGTTAGTCTTACCCTAAATATCATCTTGACATAGAGATCGAGGTCGAGATAGAGAGGGATAGACCAGTGACGGTAAAAAGCGGGTAATTGCCCCTGGGACAACTCTCGCTGTAGATCCCCCGAATCCGGAGCCCCCGACACTTACGTCCTGTGGAATTTGGTTCCTCATTCCTCAGTTTGAATTTGAATCATCTAATGACCTACTCTAGTGGTTCCTTGATAGTCTGGATGGCCAGGATCACCTGGATTCCTGAGACACGGCTGAAATGACGAGAAATCAAGTTATGACTATTTCATGCGTAAGATCTGCCACTAACGGACGGGGATGCAGGTGGAAAGTGAAAAAGGGAAAAAGCCAGGGTGTCCAAGAGGGAGAGAGAGAGAGATAAGACCAGGATCATGGGGTCCAAGAATGCCTATCTTTCTTTCTTTCTTTTTTTTTTTTTTTTTGTTTATCCCCGTGGGTCATGGGGCTATTTGATTATCAATGGAATGAACTCGAGTCTGGGGGTATGATCAATTGAAAGTAATAGCCTCATCATTCGTCCGGGGTATTTATAGAAAAGAAAAGGAAAAAAAAAAGGATCAGCCAGGCCGGCCCATCTCTCATCATCGTGTATCATCTTCCGTCTGTTCCGGGTGATAAGACACTTCCCCAGCTGCTTTCTCCAGATGCGCGATAGCCGGCCTGGGGCCACGCACTCGCAATCACGCCACACGATTCTTCAGCAAATTATGAGATAATCCCGGAGGACCTTTTGCGAAGGTCTCCACATTTTTTTTTTTTTTTTTTTTTTTTTTTTTACTGTGGAGTACTCCTATTTTCTTTTTCTTTTTCTTTTTCTTTTTCTTTTTCTTTTTCTTTTTCTTTTTCTTTTTCTTTTTCTTTTTCTTTTTCTTTTTCTTTTTCTTTTTCTTTTTCTTTTTCTTTTTCTTTTTCTTTTTCTTTTTCTTTTTCTTTTTCTTTTTCTTTTTCTTTTTCTTTTTCTTTTTCTTTTTCTTTTTCTTTTTCTTTTTCTTTTTTCTTTTTCTTTTTCTTTTTCTTTTTCTTTTTCTTTTTCTTTTTCTTTTTCTTTTTCTTTTTCTTTTTCTTTTTCTTTTTTTTTCTTTTTCTTTTTCTTTTTCTTTTTCTTTTTCTTTTTCTTTTTCTTTTTCTTTTTCCTTTTTTTCTCTTTTTCTCTTTTTTTCTTTTCATTTTTTCTCTCGCCTAGTAAAAGAGGATCATAATATTGATATGGATATTGTTCCAAGTACTCATGTATGAGGCTAGAGTAATCTATTTCAATACCGAGATGTGCAAATCCAGAAATCGCAATTCTTTTTTTTGCGTAAAAGACAGAGAAAGGATTGAAATTTTCACCCAAATTTTCAAAAATCGAATAAAAAACAAAATCGAATTTTTTGCCCCAGTCCCCCTTCCCCCACACGGTCTTTGCTCAACCTTGTTGCGATCCGATAAGTCTTTTTCTTTTTCAATTTTTCACTCCATTTTTTCACTGTCTTTTTCCCAAACCCGTTTCCGACTCGCCCCCTTCTCCCCGATTTCTCCCTTCCTCATTTTTTCCCTCCATTTCCCCCTTGATTTCTTCTTTATTTTATCTGCCCCAGATCGTCATCTCCGGATTCTTTTCTCCTTTTTTTTGCTCTCTTTCTCTCTTTCTCTCTTTCTCTGAGTTCTCTTCTCTCTTCCTCCCTCATCTCCCCCCCCCCCCCCCCCCCCCACATCAATTTGGGGTCCCGCCTTGCACATCCCTCCGATCCCGATCGCCTGAAATCCTCGGGTGCTGATCACTTCTGGGTTTTTAGCTCTGGAGACCCCTGCCGTGATAAATCACCCATCCGCCTCGGCTCCTTGCCCCCCCCCCTCCCTTTTCTCAGCCTCTGGATCATCCGGTCATAAACCCCCCGTCTTGTCCCACTTCTCCCAAGAGATTCACATGCCACCACCGGCCTCTTCAGCGGGTTTCTCTAATCTCTTGAACCCCCAAGACGCAGACGTATCTGCTCAGCCTTCGGCTCCTTCTGATTCCAACTCGTCCATGGCCTCTTCTGTGAGCCTACTACCGCCTCTCATGAAGGGTGCTCGTCCTGCGACCGAGGAGGTCCGTCAGGATCTGCCCCGGCCCTATAAGTGCCCTCTCTGTGACCGTGCCTTCCATCGTCTGGAGCACCAGACCCGCCACATCCGCACGCACACTGGCGAGAAGCCCCATGCCTGCCAGTTCCCCGGCTGTACCAAGCGCTTCAGTCGCTCGGATGAACTCACCCGTCACTCCCGCATCCACAACAACCCGAACTCGCGCCGCAGTAATAAGGCTCAGCACCTGGCAGCAGCAGCGGCCGCCGCTGGCCAGGACGCGGTGATGGCCAACGCCAATATGATGCCTCCGCCCAGCAAGCCCATGACGCGCTCTGCCCCGGTCTCTCAGGTCGGCTCTCCTGATGTCTCTCCGCCTCACTCCTTCTCCAACTATGCCAACCACATGCGGTCGAATCTGGGCCCGTACTCGCGGAACACCGACCGTGCTTCATCCGGCATGGATATCAACCTGCTGGCCACGGCCGCCTCCCAGGTTGAACGGGATGACCACATGGGTTACCACGGATCGCGGCATCACATGTACGGATCGCGTCATCACAGTGGCCGCGGGCTGCCTTCGCTGTCCGCCTACGCCATCTCCCAGAACATGACCCGGTCGCATTCCAACGAGGATGATGATCCCTACTCATCGCATCGCGTGAAGCGTTCGCGACCCAACTCGCCCAACTCCACGGCCCCCTCGTCCCCTACCTTCTCGCATGACTCGTTGTCGCCAACTCCTGACCACACCCCGTTGGCTACCCCGGCGCACTCTCCGCGTCTGCGTCCCCTCGGAACCAGCGAGCTGCACCTGCCTTCCATTCGGCACCTGTCCCTCCAGCACACGCCGGCCCTGGCTCCCATGGAGCCTCAGCCCGAGGGCCCCAACTACTACAGTCCTGGTCATGGCAGCATGGGCCCCAGCATCACCGACATCATGTCCAAACCAGACGGCACGCAGCGCAAGCTGCCGGTTCCGCAGGTGCCCAAGGTTGCCGTGCAGGACATGCTCAATCCCACGAACGGATTCTCGTCCATGTCATCGTCGACCAACAACTCCGTTGCCGGCGGTGACTTGGCGGACCGTTTGTAAGAATTTTTTCCCCTCTCCCTCCCCTATTGATGCCTTGAAACTTGTGTTATGCGCGCTACGAAACCAATAGACTTCTGCATTTTTTTTTCTGTGCTTTGCGGGCATCAACGGTGTCAAATGAACGGATCGGTTTTCTCTCTTTTTCTTTCATTTTCTTTGATCTGGTTTCTGTTTGACGGCGTCTCGACTCAATAGACGGATTGTGGATTTTTCTGTGGATCTTTTTATTTCCTGTCTGATTTCTTTCGAGTCTAACCTCAACGTCTCTCGACGGTTGTGTGATTCTCCTCTCCCAGACCTGTGGTCTCTTTCTCTTTCTGATTCTGCTTCTTTTTTTCCCTACTTAATTGCTGAACCCGCGCATGCACGGGAAAAATGAAGAAAATTTCAATTATCTGGATATATTCTCGGGTCTATGGGATGTGGTGTCGTAGGCTATAGAGATCCCCCAGCAGAGCTGTCTTGCATGAATACCTTGGATTGGCTATTTTCCTTGGGCTTTTATGACTTGGAATACATCTACAAATATTCAGTCTACTCATATATGATGATGGGCTCAGGATTTTCTATGCAATCCATCAGACAAAAAAAAATCATCCGCCCAGCGCCCCGCTCGCCCCCTCCATTGCCTAGCGTACACCCTGAGAATGATATTCCCCTTTCAACGTCGAGCCCCCTCGGCAGCCACAGCCATGGATTCGTGAATTGGCGCAGAGGCGGCATCCCCACTCTGTACGTGCAGAAATGCGCTCCCCAATGTCATGCATGCTGACCGTCAGGCCACAGGCGCAGATTCCGCGTTTCGTCTGGAGAACGAGAAAGTCCCCGAGGGGCATGGTATAGATAGAGCGCTGGAAGAGGTATGTCTCTTTCTCTTTCTCCGCCTCTTCCTTTTGACTCCTCTCTTTGCCGCGCGCATGACACGGCATAAGCGATTACCGTGAATGCTGACGCGATCCTCTCAGTTTCCCGGTACTATTCTTCTTCTCCCCCCCCCCGCGCGGAGCATGTCGGAGCGAGCGCCTGCTCGTCCGAGCGATACTGCTCAGGACGACCCCGGCCAGCGCCCTGGTTCTCGTCAAACCTCACGACTCCCCGAACAGTGCCTGTCTGAGTCCACGAGCCGAGACCCCCACCACAAACCGCAAAGTGAAGTGATGATCATCCGCGGTATGCCCTCGTCTTCGCCGTCGGTCTCCTCCGCCGATACCCGGTCTAGTTCCCGATATGAGGGTGTGACGGTTCATGCCCGCGCAGAGAGTGGAACAGGGTCTGAGGGAACCGGTCGCAGCGCTGGCGCTGAGCCGGCGGTTCTGTCGCACGCTTCTTCTTCTTCTTCTTCTTCTTTGTCATCATCGTGGGATACGGCGTCGTCGAAGGCACCATTTGCTTCTGTTGGCTTGGAGTCACCGCGGCGCATCTATGCTTGTCTCTTTCATATGCTTGACTGCCATGAGTCTTTTGATGATGCTGTGCAGTGGCGGACTCATGTCCGTAGTCACTTTCGCATGCACCAGCCCCCGTCCACGGCCCGATGTCCGCTGTGCCCGAGTACCAAGTTCATTGACGGCGTTGCAAATCCTGTTTCATCTCCTGTGCTGGAAGGTACCAAGTCAGTCCAGGACAGCGACCCTGTTGCTGTGGCCTTGCCGCCGGGTCAGTCAAGTCAGTCAAGTCAGTCAGGGAAACCGGCTGCCTGGGATCGCATGCTCGACCATGTTGCCACCACCCACTACGAGCAAGGCCACACACTAGCCAGGAGCCGGCCAGACTTTGAGCTGATGCGCTACCTCTATGGACTGCGCATTATCTCCGACGCTCAGTTCAAGGTCCTCCAGCTTCCGCCCGCCCCGTCCAGTCCGGCTTATCATCGGTCTCAGGATGGCGTGCGCGCTAGTATTGGCTCCGCTGATGAACCATACTGTGCACCGTATAGTCGACGGCGAGAGGAGAGGATGCGCGGTCAGCAAAGGGGTGTCAGTGTGGTTTGATGGTTTGATATCTTTTTTTTGTGAATACCCCACTCCCAGTTGTATAGCATGTTAAATATTTCCGGAGGGATTGATCTGGATTGTCAAAAATAAGCCAATGTATAAATTTGCGCAGGATTGAATAGTTTGGTTGTTTCTATAAAAAAATATATATATAAAAAGAAGATCCATGATGTAGACGAGTCAAGCACCGCAAACACACCGCCCTCGAGACTTGCAACTCCATCGCTGCGCATAACCAGCTGCGTGCTGCCGCTGGCTGCTTTTCCGACCGATTGCAGCCTGTCCCCAGAATGAGAATATCTTCCTTCCACGCCTAAATATCTTACCTTTCATCTCTCCCTCTCCTCTCCCTCCCCCCACGTTCCATTTCCCGCCGCGCCCCCGGGTCGCTGCCCCTCGTTTTCGAATTCCTTTTCCCCACCAACACCATCCACCATGGAGCGACTTCCTCTCAACGATAACCCTGCTCAAGCGCAGCAGCAGCAGCAGCAGCAGCAATCCTCACAGCAAAGTGTCCTCGGTCCCTCGGGGCCTATGCACCCGCCCGGTCCGCCGCAATTGCCGCCGCAGATGTTCACGACGGCTGCTCAATTGCTGGATCTGACTGATAGTATGTTGATCAGCTTGGCATGGGTTGCCTCTATATATATATGTAGAGAGGCAGGAACAAATAGGACAAGAATGGTCAATGGCTGACACCTTTCAGAGAAACTTGTCCTTGTCCTCCGCGATGGGAGGAAACTGATTGGGGTTTTGCGAAGCTGGGATCAATTCGGTATGGCATGGTTATACTCATTTTTTTTAACCAATATCCTTGATTGACCTGTTCAGCAAATCTTGTCTTCCAGGATACTGTGGAGCGCATCTATGCCGGCAAGCTCTACGCCGATGTCCCACGAGGCATCTTTGTCGTTCGCGGCGAGAATGTTCTCCTGTTGGGAGAAGTGGTACGTATCTTTACCTCTTTTCACTTTTTTTGAATTGTACTCATGCGACATTCTCTACAGGATCTCGATCGAGAAGACGAAATTCCTACCTCGGTCACCCGGGCTCCCTTCGAGGAAGTCTTCGAACTCAAAAAGAAGGAAGATAGCCAGCGCAAACGGGGCGACAAGAAGCGCTACACCGAGCTGCAAGCATTGGGATTCGAACCAGAACACAGCGGCGAGATCCTGTTTTAGTTGGTTTTTGTGTTATTTTTTTTTTTTCCAGTTTTCCAGTTTCTTGTCCGTGATGATAGTGTCACGTCCTCTTCTTTGCGTCGTGCCTCCCCGTAGATTGCCCTTGTTGGCTGTCTATGTGGGATCCACCTGTGATGAGTTAGGTTATATGCCCCGTGGCACGATGGATTTGTCTCTGAGAGCATCGGCTTTGGCGTTTGGTCGGAGGAGGATTTATCTCTCTTCCGTTGGTGGTTTAGGCTTTGAACGAAGAAACGATGAGCTATGGAGAAAGTCCCAATAGAGTAAATGGCTAAAGAGAACGACTAACGGGGGACGAATCGCCGCCAGCTTCAGAGGGGTTCTCCAGGGCTATACTATCGGATCCTCACGACCCTAACCCTAAGTCGTATCTATAGTCTGACGGTGAGAGATTGGGTGGTACCCTTGGACTATACCACAAAGATTATAAGTTTTGCAATAAAAAGATATGATGTAAATGTTTGAACTCGTTTATACAATGCATTTACTGGATGAACAGCTCTGTCTACCAGATCTTTATCGTCTGTGCTACAGCCTCTCCACCCCTTCCTACACTGCCACCATGCTGCGCACAGGGAAGTCTGAACTATTCCAGTGCCTATCCACGGGTCTACCGCCAAGCAAGTTCTGTGCCATGGCAGAAAGTATCTCAATCGAGCCTATGACGCCAATCTCTAACGCCCGATCATCCACCGAGGTGGCGATCCCCAGATCTGGCATGACCCGTACTCGGGGATCTTCAGGTCTGCAAGGCTCAGCCAACACAAAATACGAGCCAAGCTCAGCCAAGCCATGGGGTGATCCACTTTTTGCTCTTTATAGCAACTCCCGTATCGAACGAGGGTGGCCATGAGGTATAAAAGATGGCATGTTCGAGCATGCTGGAATGACAGAAATCATTCACAATCACCATGGCTACAACCACCAACACCAAAGTCGACTACACCGAGAAAGAGGTAGTCTCATCCGCGCAATCCGTGAGCTCAGCCAGCTCCGAGCGCACCCTCACCGATACCAACTTCTCCTTCTCTCCCTCTCGCACCCTGGCAATCAACGCCCGCGGCATCGGCGCCTTCCGTCTACCTCTCCCCGCCCGCCAAACCGAGATCTTCATCCACAATCCCGACGACACCGTCGCCTACATCTCCACCCGCGACAGTCTCTGGTCCGGCGATGCCGTGCTGTCCGACCCGAAACGCGGCAATCTCATCCGCACCGACTACTTCTTTGGCCCGACCCGCGGCCCGGTGCTCCGGCTCCTGCAGAGCCCGAGTGTGCTCGCCGACGAGCTGAAGATCTCGGGCAAGTGGGGCTCGCGCGCGGTGCAGTTTATGGGGTCTGGTGGACTTCTGCTGGAATGGGGCTATGCTAAGGAGAAACGTGCTGATGGCAACAAGGTCAACTTGATTGTTTTGAACGTCGTCGATGGTCAGGGTAAAGAGCCACAGAATCGTCGTATTGCGCAGCTGGCGCGTGGTCAAGATACTCGTACGCCTGGCACTTCGCGATGCGCTGCTGGCAATGGTGGGGAATTGCAGATCGATGAGGCGGCGCGGCAGTCGCTTGAAGTGGATGAGGCTATTGTGGTCGCGACGTGTCTGTTGATGCTCAAGCGCGAAATTGATCGGCGGCGTCTGGTGCAATGTGTTGTTATTGCGGGAGGGGGAGGCAGCTAAGCTGGGGAGATGTATAGACCAAGGTGACAGCTCCATGGCAGTGTACACTTTACATTTTTATGATAATTTCGACGACCTCTGGGCTTTTCTCATTTTTCTCATTTTTCTCATCTCTTTGTCTATTTGATATCTTGTAGACACTGGGTTTCGTGTCTATCTATTTTCCCCCTCGACTTTTCCTAGACTTCACGTATTTCATTCAATGCCGCTCGTGCAGCAACTCTGCAATATGCCCATTAAGCCAGTACCCATCCAACTCATCAGGAGGCATCGTTTTCGCCCCAGGAATCCACCCACAACAGACCTCACCCGCCCCGCAGGTGCACTGAAACGGCTGGTCCATTTCCCACTCGGTGCTCGGGTAGAAGAAGGTCAGCGCATGGCCCTTCTTCAACGGCCGTTCGTCGACAACGCGCACCTCCATGCGCGCCATATCGAAGATCAGCGACGGCGCGCACGAGTGGTTGCAATACACCAGGTCGGAATTGAGCTCGATGTGCGTGTCGCGCCCTGTTTGCACGCTCGTGTACGCTTTCTTGCCCGGCGTGGCGGTGGTGATCTTGGCGAAGAGTGCCCCGGCTGGTAGGTCGACCAGCGAGAATGCCCCGCTGCCAAAGGCCTTTGCGCTGCGGTTGACGTACAGCCGGTCGGGATGGGTCGGAGGAGATGGTTCGAGGAATGTGGGTGCTGTGGGCACCGCCACTGGTAGAGGATCTGCGGAGGGGGCCATGTTGAAGCAAAGAGAGGAAGAGGAAGAGGACGAGCGCAGGTGTGGTGTGATCCTACCAGGCCAATTGCTTCTCTTATACACTCCACAGGGTCAACCTTACCTCTTTCCCTTCAACCGAGGATGCGCTCATCCGAGGCTTGCAGAAACCATGACGCCAACACACCCTCATGAAACCCCACTATGCTCTGTGGGGAAGCAATCTACGGGCCGATCGCCAGGAGTCGGCTCGGTGAGCTCCCACATGCAAGACAATTGAAAAGACAATTACAAAAGTGGAAACATGTCCGGTCAAAGTGGACTTGATCTAATTCATCTTGCGCAGCAGTTCCCGTCTGTCTAACCATTGCTCCAAATTCTCGGCCACCTCCCGATACCACCCGTGCAGCAGTTCTTCTTCTCCATAGCCCATGTGGGGGGTAAGCAGTACTTCACTGCGTCCGTCCTGACCCCAGGCGGTCGTGCGCCATGGGCTGTTCAAGGGCAATGGTTCCGGGTCGAAGACATCTAGAGCAACACCTCGGATGCGCCCAGCGTTCAGGGTCTCGAGCAATGCCGGCTCGTCAATCAATGGCCCACGCGACGTGTTGACGATCATAGCCGTCGGTTGAAGCATCGCCAGGTCTGCGGCCCCGATGATTACCCGGCTGCGGTCGGAGAGGACATGGTGCACACTCAGGACGTCGGCGCGCGCAAGAAAATCTGCCTTGGAGGGCGCGACCACGAAGCTACCCGCCGGCAGACCCTGTTCTTGCGCTTGTGCATCGGCTTTCGCTTGGGTCAGGTTCGTCGACCAAGCGAGGACATTCATGCCAAAGGCCTGCACCGCAATCTTGCCCACCTGTGAGCCCAACTTCCCCAGACCCAGCAGCGCCAATGTCTTGCCCGACAGATTGATCCCCAGCGACCCTTGCCACCCGCCCTGTTTGACGGCTGCGTCATCGCGTGCCACATGCCGGGCCAGCGCCAGGATCAGCGCCCACGTATGTTGCACGGTCGAGTTCACCCCAGGCGGCCGTCCCTCGGTTCCGGCGACTGGAATGCCTCGGTCGGTACAAGCTTGGAGGTCGAGGGATAGGTTGCGGGTGCCCGTGGTCAAAAGCAATCTCAGGTTCGGGAGAGCGGCCAGGGTTTGTGCCGAGAAGGGAGTCCGCTCGCGCATGGCTAGCACCACATCGAAGGGCTGGAGGCGCTGTACAAGTGCATCTTGCTGTGCCGGGTCGCGGGGATCGAGGGTGTCGGGGAAGGTGGCGATATCGATGCGCGACTCGAGGTGAGCAAAATGGGCGCACGCAATGCCCTGGTAATCGTCCAAGATGGCGAATTTGGGTGCCATGATGTAGAGGAAGTAGTGTCTATTGCGACAAATGTTGGAGAAGCTGTAGCTTTTGTATACGCTTCCCCCCGGCCTGTGGGGAACGGCCGGGTAATCGGTCCATTACACGAGTGTTTATTGTATACAATAGACTTAGAGCATATAGCCATTGATGGATTGGTTCACTGGGCAATGATAAATTCTACAAGCTAATCGACCTCTCATCTCTCATCTCTCCTCTCAATTCCAGCCAGATCGCTATGGTCTACAGAACATCGACTTCGGCTCTTCTCTGCCCGGGAGAAGTCATTGCCGACACGCGAGTGGATTTCTCCATGAGCATCAGCTTATAGATTGTATAAATCTCAATTATGACACTGGATCCCGGATCATCACCAGGAACGTCTCTCCTCCCACACCCCCAAAAGGCGCAAAGTCCATGGTGAGTACCTCCACGGGCTTCCACCCGTGCTTGCGGTAGATAGACTCTCCCTCGGGCGTGGCCTCGAGGTAGATGCGCTTTTTCCAGGCGTCTGCCTTTTGCGTGCCCCAGTTCAACAGCGCTGAGCCGACCCCGCGTCCTTGATATGCGGGCAAGGTGCCGAGCAGGTCGAGAACTAACCGCAACGCTTTAGAGATGACCCCGGTTTGATTCTTGGGAGGTACTTACCCATGTCCTGGTCCGTGGTGTGTCGCTTGCGTGCAGCCTCTAACAGACCCTTGAAAGCACTGTAGATGTCCTCGTTCATCGGTCGCGGCGCAAACGGGACGGGGTCTTTGGCGGCCAGGGCAGCCTGCTCGCTCAGCACGGGTAGTGTCTGTCCAAACCCCAAGGCCTCTGGGATGAGCCAGCGTGCGTAGCCAGCAATCTCTCCGTCAGTCACTTTCAGAACATGCATTTGGGGGTTGGCCAGATGTTTCATGGCGACGATCGCCTTATAGTCCTGAAGCGTGGATGCACTGGTCTGCGGGAACACCTCGGCCAGCAGACGGCGATTCTGGAAGCTCTGCGTGTTGATGCGGGCCAGTGCGGGCGCATCGGCCTCGGTGGCATATTGAATGAGATAACTCATGGTGCGATGAAGAGAACCAAAGGGAAAGCCGGTGCATTGTTTTATTTACTGCCTTGACTCATCCCGATGCACCCGATTACCTTTCTCCCCCCCCCCCCCCCCCACAGCCCCCACAAGCCCCCCAGGAATGTCAATCCGTCAATCTTTTCTCTTTTCTCTTTTCTCCTCCGCAGTCTGATTCAGCAATGAGACTCTCCTCCCTCCTGCGTCTGCTCAGACAACCTGCCGCCAGGGTTCTGCTCGTCGCCGGCCTCGTTTACCTCCTAGCCTTTCAATACTGCCGCCTACGCTTCTGGCGCGATCCGCACTCGGCCTTCTTTGATATCCGCAACGTCTTCGAGTGGAAGTACAGTCTCGTCCGCGAGCACGAGGCCAAACACTTCACCTCCATCTACAATGCGCCATCCGATGGCTCCCAACCTGAGCGCGGCCGCGATCGCCCCCTGATGTGTGCGGCGCTCGCCACGGTCAAACGCGACACGGACGACTATTTCGAGGCTACCGTGGGTTCGATCCTCAGCGGCCTCGATCCCCGTGAGCGACATGCTCTGCACCTGGCCGTGCTCTTCGCCAATACCGACCCTTCTCAGCATCCAAGCTGGGGCCAGCGATGGTTGAATCGCTTGGCAGACTCGGTGTCATCGTATAATGTGTCGGAGGCAGAGTTCCGCCATATGCAGGAGCTGGAGAAAACCCACAACTTTTATGAGAAGGGAGTTTAGTATGTGCTTTATCCAATCGGTCGTGGTGCTTGGGTGGTCTGGGTCTAACGGCTGCTAGTGACTACGTGTACCTGCTGAACCAGTGTCTCGAAACCGGCGCCCCGTATATTTTCATCCTGGAGGACGACGTGATTCTTGCGGACGGCTGGATGATCAGAACCCTCCATGGGCTTCACCAAATTTCGCAAGGACCGCCCGCCCGCAACGGATCCTGGCTGTATCTGCGACTCTTCTACACCGAAACCTCCCTGTCGTGGACCTCGTCGGACTTTTGGTATCGGAACATGCCGCTGGCCTTCTTCCTGGTCATGGCATCGGGGCTGGTGTTTTTCTTGACCGTCCGGTGGCGCTGGCCAGCCACTCGGGGATACGTGGACAATTGGACGATTGCAGCGGTGTGTCTGGTCGTTCTGCCGGCCTTTACAGGGCTGATGTACATGGTGGGCAAGTACTCGCTGCTCCCGTTACAAGGAGTTGTGGAGATGAATGCCTACGGCTGCTGCACCCAGGGTCTGGTGTTCCCGCGCGAACAGGTCGGCCCGCTGGTGGCCTATCTGCAGGAGCGCAAGAGCGGCCAGACCGACAGCATGATTGAGGAGTATGCCACTAACACCGGGTTGACCCGGCTGGCCCTGGCGCCACAGCAGTTGCAGCATGTCGGTCTCCGCTCCAGTCGCGACAACCTCGAGGTCAACACGCAGAGCACTTGGGCGTTCTGGTTCGAAGAGAACAATGCCGAGCAATTAAAGGCCGAGCATCGGCACTTGCTGGAGACCAGCGACGGTGATTGGGTTTTGGATTGACGTTGGGGTTGATTCTGACCCAAATCTCATTGGCATAGCGTTGATTTTTTATCTACACGTCTTGAGTATTGTTCATTTTCTTCTCAAGACTTGCATTCTGTATTCTCAACCTGTGCAGTACCATATTTAGCTTAGACTGCATATTTCTATCTGGCACTTGTGAATATTGATTGAACCATTTCTATACTTCAGGGATTCGTGATATGGACGATGTGGACGCTGAAACTAGCTATATACAGGGATTATGTCCTCTCCACCCAGTCATATATTTCCAATCTCACTGCTTATACAGCGCCTCGGCATTCTTCTCCACGAATTCCTCAAAGCTGGTCACCTTCCCGCGGGCCTGTTGCACCGTCCACTCAACCGACTCCTTACTGTTCGGCCCAAAGTAACCCGGGTTCTGGATGAACTGCATCATCGGCACAATCGACTCCCGGTAGCCCTCGGGCATAAAGCTGGTCCATTGCTCCTGGGAGATCTGGTTGTAGATGGTCTTGTTGCCCGTGATGCGGGTCAGGATCTCGGCGATCTGGCTGTACTTGTACAAGCCCGACGCCGCGTAGAAGATCTTCCCGTTGTATTGCTCCGGGTTCGCCAGGATGGCACCCACATACTTGCCCGTGTCGCCGACCGTGTTGACGAGCGGGACCGCCGTATCCGGCTCGAGGAAGTTGGTGATCGCGTACGTGGGCTCGCTGCCCTCCTCGCCGGGCAGCAGTCGCGGCGCCTGGTTGCCGAAGAAGTTCTGCATGAAGTTGCCCGGCGCGAAGAACGCACTGTGGATCGGCAGCGTCCGGATGTACACCTCTGCGTCGGCCTTGGAGTCGAACGCCGGCACGGGTCGTCCGTGCAGTCGCTCGGCTGCCACGCACGAGCTGAAGATGATGGATTTGGCGCCCGCGGCCACGGCTTCGTCTGCCACGGCCTTGGCCTGGCGGTACTCGCGGGGCTTGAGCTGGTCATCGTAGATCGAGACCGTCACCAGGAACACGGTGTGCGCATTCGCCAATGCGGCGGGCAGTGTCTCGGGCGAGTCGGCGTCGGCTGCGACGACCTCGACGCCACGGCTTTGCAGCTCCTGGGCGTCTGGCCGGGAGGCATTGCGGGTAATGGCCCGCAGACTGTATTCCTTGGAGAGAACGGGGTCGTTGAGGACATAGTCGATCACGGATCCACCCTGTTGGCCGGTGGCGCCGAAGACAACGAGAAGCTTGGACATGGGGTTGAGGAGTAGAAGAGACTCAATTAAATTGAATAGATGATAATGGTAATAGACTGGTTTGATGCTGGGTTTGAGAGGGATTCGACCAATCTTAAAATATGTATGCTTCGGGGTGAGCTTCGGGTGTATAGATCCAAGTCACCCACGCTTATAGCCGATGGAATTAACGGCCCCACGGAGTTTACACGCGAGTCAGTGTCGCACTCAGCCTCCTCGGCCCTGTCCACAGGTGGACCCTCGGTCACACATGGCATGTTCTGGTTATTGTCAAAGCAATCCATCCTGAATTTGTGACCCACTGCAAGTATCTCGGTACCATCGGCGATTCACGGCCAGTCTGTATCTACGAGATGGAGCATCTTCCTGGGACTGCTCACATAATGGCGTGCATGCCTCCAGACGAAATATCCCGACAGCATAACACTATCAAGGACTTTGCAAGGTACGCCTAGCAAAGTTTTGAACATTTTAGAACAGGCTCTTTGTACAGGCATGGAACACCAATCTACAGCCATGCTCAGATACAACCGCGGCCTTGCTTATGAAGTTTCAACCAAGTTTTGACCTTCTTGCTCGAAACCTGCCGTCTCGCTTTGCATGAAACCCAGAAAGGGTCCGCAAAGAGCTCCCGTCTCTCTTCAAAGCTCTCCCCTTTATTCTGAGCCACGGTGACCTTAACGTGATGAATCTCTTCGGGAAATAGCAGGGGCTTTCTTTCCACAAAAAAAAGCTTAACTCTCCGAGATGTTCCATTGTATTGAAATATCAGATGAAATGAGAGCTGTCAGGAATACGATGGAGAGAAGGAAGTTGGAAGGAGAAAAGGGACGTACTATTCCGATCCCCAAACCGTTCTCGTTTGTAGGCGATGCCCTTGTTTACTCGAGGCATATTCGGGGCATGTAGACAAAAAAATCAAGTAAAATAAAATAACAGATAAATCACATAGATCAACGTAGAAAGTTAGAGGATGTAGGGCTCCGTATCCATGGTCCCCCTCGGCTTATCGATAACTCCCGCCAAGACACCTTTTTTTTTCCTTCACGATTTTTCTCCTCTCAAGCCCAACCCTCCTGTCGTCGATAACATGGCGACTCTGGCGGAGAAGCTCGAGAAGATCAAATCTCCCAAGCTGCAGAATCAGCACCATGTAAGTTTCTTGTCAAATCCTGAAATTCTCCCCTCGACCTCCTGCTGATTGCTGCAGACTGCCGTGGTGCTCTCTGCGGTGGAAGACACACTCCGCGATCAAAAAGCCGATTTCTCACCGACCGCATATTTTGCTGCGCTCCTTGCGCTTTTGTCTCAGTCACTGTCGGCCTCGCAGGGCATTGTGAACAAGGACCTGGCAACTTCGGTCGTCTACCTTCTCGACCTCACAACCGCCTACGTCCCCGCCCCGATCCTTCGCTCGAAATTCTCCCAAATTCTCACTGGTCTCGCGCCCGCGCTCTCCCTGCCCGAGGTTGAGGCCCCGCTGCTGCGCCCGTCGATTGGCTGTCTAGAATCGCTGCTCATCGCCCAAGATGCCGCAGCCTGGAATCTCCCCCACACTCAGATCGGTCCGCGCCGGGCCACCGCCGGCCTACTGAGCCTCTCGGTCGACCATCGGCCCAAGGTGCGCAAGCGCGCCCAGGAGGCACTGGTGAAGGTTCTCAAAACGCCCCCGCCGAGCCCGTCGCTGGATCACCCTGCGGCGGACATGTGCGCCGAGTCCGCAATGAAGACACTCGGCGACAGCATTGCGGCCGCGGCCAAGCAGAAGAAGGGTCGGCACGATGCGCAGCACCGCGAGAATCACGAGCCTCTGGTTATCCATTCGCTGCAATTGGTTAAGACTATCGCCTCGGCGTCAGGCGGTTGGCCGAGCAAGAAAATTGAAGCGCTGTGTGAACTGCTGATGAATGCCTCGCGTTCCAGCAACGAGTACATCACCATGGGGGCATTTGAGGTCTTCGAGGTCATTTTCGAAGGCATGGCCGACGAATTCTCCTCATCCAAGCTCCCGCGTTTGTTGGACGCCATCTCCGAACTCAAGCCCGCTCAGAATGACTCGCAGCTTCTCCCGCCTTGGATTGCAGTCTTGTCTCGCGGCTACGATGTGTCTGCGCAGATCAGCCCCGAGGATACCTTTGAGAAGCTGCCGGGTCTGTTTCAGCTGATTGCCGGGTTTTTGGCGTCGCCCTCGCACAACATCCGCGTGTCGGCATCCGAGTGTTTGATCTCGTTCTTGCACAATTGCATTCCGGGCAGCGTGATTGTGGAGCCGTCGATTTACGACGAGAAGACGCTGGAGAAGCTGGCGCGCGCCGCCATCGACCTGCTCTCAGTGAAATACCAGGCGGCGTGGATGGAGGTATTCAATGTGTGCGCCGCCATGTTTGACTGCTTCAAGTGGCGGTCGAGTCCATTCCTGGATAATATTGTCACGACGATCGGAGAGCTGCGCAGCAACGAGTCATTCCACGGTAAGAAGGAGGCCGATCGCGTGCTGGGCAGTGCCATCCAGGCGATGGGCCCGGCGGCCGTTCTGGAGATTCTGCCATTGAACATTATCGAGCAAAAGTCTGGTCAGCCTGGTCGTGTCTGGCTGCTGCCCATCCTCCGGGATAATGTCACCAACACCGATCTGCGCCATTTCCGCGCAGAGATGGTACCTCTGAGCGAGGCGCTATACCAGAAGGTGGTGAATTTCAAGGCTGCCGAGAAGTCGGTCGAGGTGAAGATTTTCGAGACCTTAATCCAGCAGACCTGGGGCATCCTGCCAGGCTACTGCGCATTGCCACTTGATTTGGTCGATGCTTTCGACCAGAGCTTTGCCGAGCTGCTGTCCAACGTCTTGTACAAGCAGACCGAGTTGCGTGTCGATGTCTGCCGCGCCTTGCAGAATCTCGTCGAGTCGAACCAGGCAATTCTGTCCGTCGAAGGCGACGAAGATGACCTTATCCTGCAACGTCGTATTACCAAGGCGGCCGCTACAAAAAACATCACTCATTTGGCTGGATTCGCAAGTAATCTGCTCGCGGTGCTTTTTAATGTCTACAGCCAGACGCTTCCGCACTACCGCGGCTACATCCTTGAGTGCATCAATGCCTATTTGAGCATCACCCCTGAAAAAGTAGGAATTGACTTTTCTATGTGTGTCTTAATTCAGACTAATTTGTGTTATCGCAGGAACTCAATGAAACCTTCGTGCGGGTCACATCGATGCTCGAATCATCCTTGGCTTCTGAACAAGAAGCAGCGGCTCAGCAAGGAAACCCACAGCAGGGCTCGTCCGACAAGATGCCGCCGACCTCACACACTCTGATTGATCTGGTTATTGCCATGTCGATTTACTTGCCTCGCTCCAGTTTCAACGGTCTGTTCGCTCTGGCGGCAGCCATTCTCAATGGCTCGTCCCCGAACCCGGACCAACAACTGATCAAGAAGGCATACAAATTGATTCCCCGGCTCGCCTCGACAGAGACCGGCAGTTCCGCGCTGCAGGAGCGTAGCAGTGATCTGCAAGCTTTGATGCTCGCCACCGCTGACAAGACTCCTGCATCGGGCCGGCGCGACCGCATGCTCGCCATCCACGAGCTGATTACACACTTGCCCACCTCAGACTTGCACTTCATCCCGTCAATTCTGTCTGAGGTGGTCTTGGGGTGCAAGGAAAGCAACGAGAAAGCACGTACCGCGGCGTTCGATTTGCTGATCCACCTTGCCCACCGCACCATCGACGCGGAGCGAAACCCGGCTGGCACCGTGATCCGCAACGCGCTGGTACCACACATGCCAGACGACTCACCCGACGCCCCGGCCACGATCGAGGAGTTTTTCACCATGGTCTCGGCCGGTCTGGCCGGCTCGTCGCCGCACATGGTGGCTGCGTCGATTACGGCACTGTCGCGGCTCTTCTTCGACTTCTACACCCAGCTCCGCCCCGAAGTTCTCACAGACCTCGTTCAAACCGTCGAGCTTTTCCTCACAAGCAACAACCGCGAAATCGTCCGGTCGGTTCTCGGGTTTGTCAAGGTCGCTGTGGTGGTTCTTCCCGAGGAAGCCTTGCGCCCGCGTCTGTCCGCTCTTGTTCCCAATCTGATGGTGTGGAACAAGGAGCATAAGGGCCGGCTCCGCAGCAAGGTGAAGGGCATTATTGACCGGCTGGTGCGCCGCTTCGGCGCCCCACTCATGGAGAGTCTGGTTGGCGAAGCGGACCGCAAGCTGGTCGTGAATATCCGCAAACAGCGCGAGCGCAGCAAGCGCAAGAAGAAGGAGGGCGCGGCTGATGGGGAAGACGAGGATGCGGATGACCAGACAGCCGATCCACAACCCAATAATGCTTTCGACAAGGCGGTGTATGGCTCAGATCTCTCCGATGACTCGGACGACTCGGACGATGATGCCAGCGAGATTGACGTCGACAACGAGGGCATCGCCCGCATCAAGGGCCGCGGCCCCGCCAAGAAGAAATCCGCCCAGAGCACGCAATACATCCGCGAGCTCTCACCCGAAGACAACCCACTGGACCTGCTGGCGCCCGACGCCCTGGCTAACATCTCCACTACCAAACCCAGCCTGCGTTTCCTCAACACCGGCCCCGGTGCCAAGAAGAAGCGCTCTGCTAAGGTCGATGCTGACGGCCGTCTGGTCCTCGGCGACGACGACACTGCCGCCGACGTCGACATGAGCGGCGCGGCCCCGGGCCCGAGCGGAGTGAACGCCTATCTTGCCGCCGTGAGCGGACCCGACGCCGTCCGCCGCGGCCAGAAGGGCAAGGTGAAGATGGGTCAGTCGCAGAAGAAGAATACCGGTGATGGCATGGACCTGGACGACGAGGATGACAACACCATGAACGACGATCTCCGTGCCTCGGGCTCAGGCCAGGGCCGTCGTGGACTGGGTATGCCCAAGACCCCCGGTGCGCCGGGCGGTGGGCGCATCGAGAAGCGTCGAAGCCCTGGAAAGAGCGGCCGGGGAGGCATCCGCGCTGGTAGGGGACGTAGACGCTAGATGGAAAGTGTGGTTTGATGGGGGAAGTTGGAAAACCACAAAATAAACAAAATAAAAGCACAGTCAACAGGCTCAGCATGCGGTGCAATGGTGTTTTTTTTTTTCTTTCGACTATTTTTTTTCTATCTCTTTTCTATCTATCTTCTTTTTTCTGTCGTGCTGTTTGGCACTCGATGGTATGTGGTATAGTTCGTCCTTGGTTCCTCGTTCAATACCCGCGCTGGTTGATTCTGGAGGAGTCGGGGTAGAAGATTGCGTGTCGTGATGATTACTAGCCCTGGTTCTACACGTCAATACAAAGTGTTCCATCAAAATTCTCGACTTGAACAACTCAAGCTCATTCTGTATATACTTGACCACTTCCTTCATGAAGCAGGATATACAACTAGATAGTTGGACAGTGGCTGTTATCGCGTGTCGAGCCCTAACTCACTGGCATACGCTACAAGGAACAGATTCTCAGACCAAAAAGCTGGGTATCAATTTCGCACTCGAGCACATACATACAAGTATAGAAGAACAAGGTCCCGAGAGAGAAAAAAAGGTCTGGAGAGGACAGCTCCTCCAACCAGCCTCGATGATCTGCAAGACAGACAAATATCTCAAATAGAAGAGGGGGAAAAAAGGAGAAGAAGAAGAAGAAGAAAACATCAAAATGCAAAGGGAGAATAAACCATGGGCTCCCCTGCCCAGTCCGGATGCCACGTCCAAAAAGAATGCCACTCCCAGACGCCGGTTGCATTGTGAGATGCAACATGTCAAAAATGTTATAGTCATAGCCACGAGGGACGAAAAACAATATCGGCAGACGAAATAATTATAAGAAAAAGAAAAGAAAAGAAAAAAAAAAAAAAAAAAAAAAAAAAGCCACATATCCAAAGAGAGGAAGAGGTCGTCCCACGTTCCTCTCTTGCTCTCTCGCTCTCTGGGCATCCGAAGCACACACTGAGGTTGGGAGTGTCTTGATGCCAGGCCAGGGAGAGAGTTTCTGGAGTCTTGAGTAGATTTTTATTTGTTTTCGAGGGTTTCTTCATCAACGTGGGGCTCGTCAGGACTCTTTCCGGGCCTTGCCCAGCCAAGTCTGCCACCATCGACATACACCGAGGACGGCAGCACGGCCGTCGTCCTTGCGCTCTGTGCCGTCGGGATTGCCCAAGACCATGGCGAAGACCCAGAAAAAGGCGGCGGTCCAGGCAAACAAGAGAATGGCCACGCTTAAGAGCGGCGACAGTACCAAGACACTGATGGCAGCGCCGACAGAGTAGCCAGCGCTCGGGTCGGAGAGGTCGGAGTCAGGCTCGGTGCGGATCCACTGCGTGGACGCGGACCGGTTTGATACAGCCGGCGGCCGCATGCCGACGAGTCGTTCGTGGACGTGCAGCGCCGGGGAGAGGAGGTCACAGAGCTGGCCGGTGAAGGAAATGGAACGGAGATATGAGGATAGCGCGCAGAGGCGGGCGGGCAAGACGAGGATGGCGAAGAGGACGGCGCCAATGGTATAGAGTGAGGCGCAGAGCGAGAAAATGGGGACGGGGAGTGAGAGTCGGAACTATATATCTATGTCAGACGGCGCCTCCATCAGAATACACACCCCCAAAATAAACTTACCAGCATCAGCAGAGCATCCTGGCTGGCATCGGATGGATCGTCATCGGGAATGCCGCGCTTGTGCACCCGCGATGTGCTGGGGGTGGACTGGTCGCCTGACATTAATGATGGCGGGTCTGCCCAGCTGCCCCGAGGGCGATCTTCCTTGTATGCGGCGCTGGAGAGCGATGCCCGGGTGACGACGGGGTCGTCCTCGCCGCGAGGTCCTGGTCCCGGCCACGATGGCTCCGCCGGCTGAGAGTGATAGGGGAGGCTGCGCGGGCCGGCACGAGGGCTGGCGTCGTGGGCCGGCCAGTCGGCGGAGGGGCGAGTGCCGGCTGATGGAGGGGACGAGTGGTCTTGAGATCGGCGGGCCGCCGGGGCAGGAATGTGGATTGAATGGCGAGGAAGCGTCGTGGTGAGGGGGCCCTGATCCTGATGATAGGCAGGGCTATATGACATCTCCGGCGGCCGCATGACGAGCCGGAGAGGAAAGGAGGGACGAGACCCCGAAGAGGTGGTACAGCGCAGACGCACAGAGGGCGACTAATGAGACGAAGAGCTCACCACATGGTTTCCACGGCCATAGGGGGATGGGAGGGGGGGGGGAAGAGGGGGTAGAGAATGCCGCCGGGGTATAGAGAGGAGAGGAAATGGAGGGCAGGCCGGAGAAGGATGGGCGGAAAGAGAGATTTTATAAGATTTGCCCCGACGCAGCGCATGCAAGCAGAGCGGAAAGGCCAGGGAAGGCCGAGCCTACCGGCGGAGGAGCAATTATTCCAACTGTTTGCGGTGCCTCTTGCCAAGGTGCCCAGATGCCGAGCCCTTGGCATCGAGTCGAGCCTTCTGCCGCATTATCTCGAGGGTCGTCCATGGCGATCATGAATGCCCACCCCGAACAGCGTCCGCGAGAGAATTCAGGCTCGACTGCAGTGTCGGACAAGGATGAAAGCTGTCCTACAGCACCTCGCGATGGCCAGGCGACAACCAGCTGTGACCGACTGCCAAGCCGCCAAGCCGCTGCCGGGCCCCAGAGCCGCAACCTGAGGCGCTGATTGGCTCTGGGGCGTCATCTTGCTGCTTGGCGCATGCGCTGCATACGCTGTGTCGTCGCTACTGGGAGTGGTTGGGAGGAATATATCGATGGATGTATATCAGATGAGAGGTGCAAGAGGGTGTCGGAGAGCATTCTTCTGCTCCCCCTTCTCTTCCTTCGGTCTACCCGACGGCAAACACGGAATGCACCAAATCACCCAGATCCCACAAGCCGAGCATCTGCCCAGGCGCCGAGAGATTGGCACTGTCATCGAGAAAAAATTGAGTCTGAGGATGAGCCAATATCCATTAGGTAACCGTCACCATTGTTGAGCTCAAGACGTGAATCCCGACGCGCGCATCCTCCAATTTCCCCCATTCCCAGACTGACCTGGTCTTGGCCTGTTGCATCCTCCGCAGATATAGGGCGCTGTCTGCCCTGAGGTTCCTTGGAGAGGTCTTTTCCAGGAGAGCTTGTCGCTTGGCAGGTATTTGCCGGGGCCGTCTGGGCATCTCACATGCACCCAGGGATCCCGTGTCACCTGCTTGGCTGGCGAGTTGGAGGGGGGGGGGGGTTGAGAGGGCTTGCGTTGCCTGTCCCAGCTTTGTTTCGCTTATCAATCCCGTGTCTGCCTCCAGTGCTGTGGGTGTCTTGACGCCGTGGTGGTTGCCGAGAGGTCTAGTTATCTCTCTCTCCTGTGTGTGTGTGTGTGTGTGTGTGTGTGGATAGGTTGTCCGGAACTGACATCGGGGTCTTGCCGGTCTCTTCACTATCTTTCATTTTCGCACGAACCTGGCGAATCAAGTATATTGTTCGAATTGAATGGTTTCATCGTGGGTATGATCCATGAGTTTGTCATGACCAGCGATGGCCCGGTCGCAATGCCATGATCTGTGGGCCCCCACAAGGCAGAAGGTGGAGCCCGGATGGGTGTAGCCTTGTCTGCGAAGAATCAAATTGAGGGATCTGCCTCGGGGTTTGAAGCTGATGAAGCCAAAGAGGTTCGCTTTGGGGTCGAGTCACCTGCCACGCTCTTTACGACTGGCAGTCACTGACTGTGTGCTACTTCACTGTTTACTGTTTATCCTTTCACCATTCGGCATTTTGATGGTATCTCTTATCAATTGTCAGATTTCAATATTCGCAAAGACTTTTAGGGGAGAATATCTCGAAACACAGGCATTGATGGTTAGAAAGATGCCCGGTCGGCCAAGGCCATTCTCCATCTGGGGCGCAGGCTCACCCTGTCAGACTGGGAACTTTCTAGGGCTGACTGGGTATGTTCTTTCTTTTTTTCTTTCTTTCTCTTTTTTTTTTTGGTATTTTGTCTCTCGTTCTGGTGCCTTTTATTCCAATATTCCAACATTCCAACAACTGTCCAATATATCGATGGGTGGTGAGCTGATCCGTACCCAAGACGCGGTGGATTGAAAAGAGGACCAGGTCTTTGATCGCCCTTACTTAGCTTCCTTTGGGTACCCAAGGTACAGTAGGTAGTAGAACACTGGGTTCATGCTTATACTTGGGGACTTGCCGGGATCACCCTGTTAACTCTCTGGTTTGTGGTGTGTGATATCGACATCTTGTCTATTTTGGAATATACTTGCTACATACATTGTTAATGGGTTTTGGATGCTATTTTCGAACTGTACCTCTGGATCGACTTTTTTTCTTGTGTTCTCTGAAGAGAGTGGGTATATTTATAGATCCATGGATATAAACTGGTAAGGATACTCTTGAAGAACGGATAGAATCTCGAGATGTATTTATTAGGGCTGTTTGCTTATGGGGTTATCGATAAACTAAATATGTCAAAAGATATACAAATCAGTAGAACCAGAGAAACAATGTCTCAATACTTAGCAGGGATTGATCAGCCGTAGGACGGGTGTACGCACGGAATATATATATATATATGCAAATGCCCTAGTGACATTGGCTCTCTGCCTCCTCGATTCTCGGGAATCACGTCGTACGGTCCCACCATGTCTGCAACGACCCAGACCAGGGCGCTATCAATACATATAGCACAGGCTTTTTTGTGTGATGCACCCCGATCGGATCCACCAAAGAGGCTTGCAGGCCTGCAGAGAACGGGCATGCGCGCGGCTAAGCCCGGGCTCTTTGTCTCTGACGTTCTGTGGATCGGGGGATAAGGGGCCTACCAAGACATCTGACAGGGATGTTGGGAATGGAATACGAGGTTGTCTATCTACCTTCCATGGATTCTTTGATGGCGGAGATCATCGTCTGACTCGAGGTTTCAAACACTCTAAATCTCCCGGTTGTGTCACCCACGCGATGCAGTGATTCTGTGATAGGGGAGGGCCCGGAGAAAAAAAATAAAAATAAAAAAAAGAAGAAGAGATAAGACCTGGCGAGACAGATAACCGAGGTTACTGAGGTGTTTCACAGTAGAAACGGCTCGGGTAGGAAAGCCTAAGAAACTGGGGCTCTGACGACACGACAGAGAAGGCTTATTAGGAGACATCAGGCCGTGAATTTGATGGATTAAGATTAAGGATTCGAAGGATTCGAAGTATACCTTTGTCAAGGTAGTATCTCTCCAGGGCTGTTCGCAACCGTCCAACTGGCGTTACATACCCGTCACCCGCGGACCGAGGATGACTAAGAACGTGGCTCCCCTGATGGCATGACTAAGCGACGGAAAGGGGGGCGGTATGCAAGTCAAGCCTGCAGGGACAGGTTTGGGGGAGAAATGAAGGGGAATTATCAAAATCAAGTAAAAATTAGAATCAAATAAAAAGCACAAAGGAGGGACAGGGTCACTCGGCAGCTGTACACTGCATGATTCCGGGTTTGGGGCTGTCTGTGCTGGCCATGCAGTCGATTGACGTATATCAGTTTGATTTTATTTTATAATATATTTTTTTTTACAGGAGTGGGCCGTGGAATTTTCCTACGAAAAAAAGGGGGGAACCGGGATGTCGACCGAGCAGACGCACGGTCCAGTGTCGGATGAGCTTAGGCCCCATGGCAGAGGCTAATGTGCCTTAGTCCACGGGGCGCCCGCTCCACTTTCAGCCAGGAAGGACCATGTTCATAGAGTAACTTCATAATAATAATTATATCTATCTATCTCCATGGATCTGTGTCGAGGGAATCATTCGAAGAATTCTCCTCTTCTTTGAATTGAATTTGAATCGAAATAAAAAAATTTAACAAAATAAAATAAAATTCCATCAAAGAGAACCCATGAGGTCATCGAGTGGAGTCCCATATGGAGATCCCGAACATCCAGGCAAATATACGGCTCCCGCCAAATAACCGCCTCCAGATCCGCCCCATCGCCCTAGTCCATTCCTGGTCATTTCCACTTTTTTTCTTTTTTTCTTTTCTTTTTTTTTTGTGACGGCCTGGAGCTGCACAACCACTAGCGCCTTGGCGAATTTCACCTGTCCACAGCCCCTCGACTCTTCCTTCTTCTCTTTTCCCCTTCTCTTCTCTCCTGACCAATTCCTTCTTTCCCCCCCTTCCCCTTCTCCACCCGCTTGCTCCCCCCCCCCCGGTCGCAAACGGGTGTCTTCTTTGATTCTTCCTTTCTTTCCCCTTTAGCGCGTCTAGCCCAGCTATCCCGTCATCCCCCGTCATCCCCGAGATTGGGTGACTATCGCGCGATCAATTCTCAACACTCAAGATCAGATTTTCACCGGTCGGACATCTTGCCATCTCATTCCTAGTTGCTTGTGGGACACCATAATCGCAGTTTCTGGTGTCCTGGAGTCGGCCGAGAATTGGACACAACTGGGATCTAGGCGCGATCTCGTACCGTTCGGGTGTGGATTGCATCATTGTGTCGCAAAGCTTCCACCTCGGGTCGCAATACAATTTCGGAGTAAACTACGACCACTCTGTACTGAAGAACCATGTCTCATACCCAACCGTCACCCACTGTGGGGGTGGCCCAACACCATCCCCATCTCGCTGCGCATGCCCAGGTCAATGGCCATCTCCAAGCCATCCCGCAAGGCCAAAAGGGCCCCCCGCTCAGCACCGGCCAGAAGATTGCTGCTCTCAATGAGCAGGTGTGGCTGCAAATAGGTATGGGATAATTTTTGATCCTTTCGTGCGACAGCCCGATACTGACCCTCCTTGCAGGCAGCTTGACGGAATTGATGGGGGATCTGGAGGGTGCCATGAATGCGTACGAGCAAGCCCTTCGTCACAACCAGTGGTCTATCCCCGCCATGAACGCCATTTCGTGCATCCTGCGCACCAAGGAGCAATTCCCCAAGGCCATCGAGTATCTTCAAAACATTCTGAAGCTGGACGCGAATAATGGAGAAACTTGGGGCAGTCTGGGCCACTGTCATCTGATGATGGACAACTTGCAAGAAGCATACACCTCGTACCAGCAAGCGCTCTACCACCTTCGTGATCCCAAGGTTGGTTCCCCACTCCTTCTGGATTTTTGTGACAGGGCTGATAGAGAATGATCTTCTAGGAACCGAAGTTGTGGTACGGGATTGGTATCCTCTATGATCGCTATGGCTCGCTCGACCATGCTGAGGAGGCTTTCTCTCAAGTCATGCGCATGGCTCCCGATTTCGAAAAAGCCAACGAGATCTACTTCCGCCTGGGCATTATTTACAAACAGCAACAGAAATTCAACCAAAGTCTGGAAGTATGTAAATGGGACACCCTCACTTGTTCTTGTTGTCTTTCTAACCTCCCTCAAGTGCTTTAAATACATCGTCAACGATCCGCCGCGTCCCCTTACCGAAGAGGATATTTGGTTCCAGATTGGCCATGTCCACGAACAACAGAAGGACGTACGTCAAATCCTTAAGCACCCAAATGCCATTGATGTGATACTGACCAATCTTTAGTTTGAGTCTGCACAAGCTGCCTACCGACGGGTTCTCGATCGCGATCCCAACCACGCCAAGGTGTTGCAACAGCTCGGATGGCTGTATCATCAGCAGAGCAACAACTACGCGAGCCAGGAAAAAGCCATCGAGTACTTGGAGAAGTCTGTCAGCGCTGGTAAGTTGATCCTTGCCTTGGTTGGTTTGATCCCGCTAACCCTCCACCAGATAACACGGATGCCCAGAGCTGGTATCTTCTTGGTCGGTGCTACATGTCACAGGCCAAATACCCAAAGGCATACGAAGCCTACCAGCAGGCAGTCTACCGTGACGGACGTAACCCTACGTTCTGGTGCTCTATTGGTGTCCTTTACTATCAGATCAATCAGTACCGCGATGCGCTCGATGCGTACTCGCGTGCCATTCGCTTGAACCCTTACATCTCGGAGGTCTGGTATGACCTGGGCACTTTGGTGAGGCCTTTCTCTACGAATACACTGGCTGCGATCGACGAAGCTGACTGAGTGATTCTAGTACGAATCCTGCAATAACCAGATTGCGGACGCGCTTGATGCCTACGGACGTGCCGCGGATCTTGATCCGGCCAACGTCCACATCAAGGCGCGCCTTCAGCTACTTCAGAGCCAACTGTCCGGGTCGGCGCAGAACAATGCTCCCGCCCCACAGCCGCAGGATGTTCACCCCCAGGCATATCAGGCCCCGGGCGTTGGCGCTCCTCCGGCTCCTCAATGGGGCGCTCCGGCCCCGGTGGCCCAGGCGCCCGCTCCCCCGAGACAAGTGGCTGAGTGGAGTCGTGGTGTCAGTGAGCTTCCGCCGCAGGGCCACGCTCTGCCGGCCAACGGCGTCGACCAGCGTGATATCGCCCGCGCCCCCGGTCCTGCTCAGCCCCCGAGCCCCCGACAGGAGCCCGGCCGCCCGTTCCCGGATGCCCGCGCCCCTCGCTCGCCGAAGATGGGCGGTCCTCCCGCATACCCGCCGCCGCACACGCTGCCTCAGCTGGCCAACGCGCCAGCCCCTGGCCATGAACGTGCACCAAGCGGCGGCGGCGCCTTCGGATCCGCGGTCCGAGGGGGTCTTCCCCGGGCCCTGGCGGTGCCCCCGGGGCTCCTCCTAATGGCGGTGCGGCTGGTAGCGGTGCTGCGCCTCCTTACCATCGCCCTTTTACTCCCCCGACCGAGATTCGTCCCATTCGTGACGAGCCGCGTCCCTCCTCCCCCGGGTCGACCTACCCCCACCAGCAGTACCATCATGGCCCTACCGTGTCGACCCAGACCCCCAACACGACGGGTATTGCTTCCGGGGCCCCGGCCCCTCCTTCTGCCGTGACCGCCGCGGAGGCGGCCGCCCGCGAACGTGATGATCGCCCTGCATCCGCCATGAAGCGCGGCCGTGAGTGGGAGAGCGAGTCCGGCCCCGTGAAGAAGCATGCCAATGAAGAGAGCCGGGCGCGTTTGGATGACCAGCACAGTCGCCGTCCCAGCCCACCTGCCCGTATGCCCTCTCCTGGCCCGATGCAACGGCGTAGCTCGTCCGAGGTGCGCCGTGAGGATGCCCGCCATGCCAACGAGAACTACCACCCATCCGAGGCCGCCCACCACCCCCCCACTTTGCCGTCAATCCAAAACGTGCCTCCCCATGCTACGGGAGGACCCAGCCTTCCCCCAATGGCGGAGGGTGCGCCCCCCGCACCGAACGGTCCTCCTTCCGGACCTCCCTCGGCCCATACCCCCGTCAAGGAAGAAGCGTCTCGCCCAGAGGCACCCTCCTCCCACGAACCGCCCGCTCGCAAGATGGACGTTGACGAGGACTATGATGATGACGCAGATGAGGAGAAGAAGGCTGCTCCCGCTGCCAAGGGTAGCCCCAACGGCAGCAATGCCGGCAATGCCGCCAACGGTGCGGGCACTGGCGGCCAGGGTTCCCCCCATCGAAGGCTGAATCGTCCGCATAAAAAAGGATTCTGGCCATACGAACCGTGTATGTCTGGGTCGTGACCAACCATTCTCCGGGCCATTACTTTTGCCCCGCTTCTCCCTCTTGTTCTTTTTATCCTCTTGCAGTGTGTGATGTACGGTATGAATGTGCGAGTATCATTGACGGTCGGGGTAAGCGCGTGCGCTGAAGGGGTCATGTCTGTATTCGTTATCTTTTTTTTGTTCGACTCTGACGAATTCTTCGTTTCCTTTTCCCTGTGAATTTTCTCCCTGATGTACTAGGCATCTTTTCTAGCAAATTCATTCTCCGTGTTTTAATACTATTGTCCTGGATTTTGTAGTATGTACTGTGTAGGATCAAGCTGGGTATCTATAATAGCTTCGCTGTGCAAGTGAGTTAAAAAAAAGAAAAAAAAATTATCTTAGCTAATTATTCCATGCTATTGTTTTGAATCCCTGAATCCACATGTGTCTGCAATAACTTCCATTGCACTTTTTGTCCATCATAGCCTTCTAATTAGCCTAGGTCCCTTATATATATATTGGACATTCTATCTGATATATTACGATATTTTTTGTCATGTTTTTTTGTCGTATTTTTGTTATTTATTTGTCATTCTTTCCATACCAGCAAGAATCGTAGCAGGGCGTGACTCATGAGCAACTAATCATACAAGCTAACCTCGGAACGCTTCAATCCTTGCACTCTCGATGACCATGGCCAAGCCCCTTATCCAAACTCTCCTGCTCCCGCAGAACACAGGCATCGATAAATCTCTGGGGAAGACTGACAAGCCTCTCCTTTCCTGGCGCTGCGAGAATGTGCCCTGCCTTGCTAAGGTACGCCGCGGTAAAGGTTGCCCAGAGCTGTCTGTCGATGTCCAGCTCCATCAGAGGAAGAGGAAAGTACGGGTCGTTTTCAAAGAAGGCCACAACGAGATGCGAGATTAGCGAGTCCGGGTCTTCCCACCCGACCTTCTCTTCCCACATGTTACAGAGATTGAAATCAAGGACCCACAAGCGCGTAGTGCGGCGCTTGAAGTTGGCTCGCATCAAAGAATCGACATTGCTATGGGGAGACATCGCAGCCAGTTGCTCCCAAGTCAAGTTCAAGGAAGATGAGATATCCTGGGTGTAGCGAGCATCTCCTTCACTACCAAGAACAAACTCAACTTCATATCCATCGACATTAGCCGCCCAGTGGATGATGGCCAAGGCTTCCCCAATCCCGGCGGCATAAAGTTCGACTGGTAGATTGAGCTCGACCACCTGGTCTAAACAGAGGTTGTAGTTGCGCAAAGTGAAATTGGGTGCGAGCGGAACTGTAGCAGGCAGACGACGGCCTAGGTAAACACGGGCCAGGCAGTCTCTGTTTGTGGCACTGGCGCTGACATGAGCCTGGAGGTGTTGCGGGCAATATTTGGTGATGAGTGCCTCGCGAGCAATCTTTGGAAGCGGAAGAATACCCTCCGTGATGAAAGCCATCGCCGGGAGCGGTGTTGACTCAGAGCGGTGTTGACTCATGACCCTCAGTGAATAATGGCAGATGCTCAGACCACCACTGCTGGTCATCTTTTGGGACATAGGAAAACATACGGGGCACGCGGCATTCGGTTTCTTGTTCTTGATCGAAGGCCCAGCGAACTTGGAAGTGGGCACGAAAATGGCCCCAAAGGGCATTCTCATACGCGCGCTTAGATACCTTGATCACGTAGCCTCTGCCCGGTCTTTCGAAGACAAGTCCACACTGGCCAAAACCAATAACACGGCAACCAACAGCTAGCGCTTGCTGGTTTTGGTTGGTGGTGAAAAAGGAAGACGTAGTGCTGATCACCGAACAAGGAGACAGGACTCTCACGAGGATGTTGTCGGGTGAGATGTTTTCGGGGAGGTTGAGATTATATTCCAGAATTTCATTATGCTGCCTGTCGAGCAAAGCAGAAAGCTGGTTCGTAAGTTCGATGTCGGCGCGTAAAGACGATGAAATTTTGGACGTGGCCGACCCACCAATCGGGTTCTGAAAACGTCGGTATGCCATGGCCGCGGGAAATGAAACTGGAAAAGAGATGTGGAAGAGAAGAGAAAACGAGGAGAAATGTTAGTTGATGGAAAGAACTGCTAGAGTAGATCATGGATGGCTGCCTAATGATTGGCTGACCCCGCCACTTAGTCAGATGGAAATGACCCGATCAAACCACGTGATACAGACCACTCAGCACCCGTCTCAGGGCTTGCGCTTAACCCAAACAGGAAAGCTCGCTTAGGGCCCACACACTCGTTAAGCGTGCAAAATCAACCTCCGACACTTTCAGATCGTCCCTCTCACCACCTCGACGACTAACGACATCCAGGGTCAAGATGTAAGTTTACCCTTGTGGAATGGCCATAATTGATCACTCCGAGTCTCATTGCTAATCCAAATTCTGTTTCTAGGAGTCACCGGAAGTACGAAGCGCCTCGGCACGGTTCGTGATCAACTTTATCCTGCGACATCAAAAATTCGACCTGGTTGTGTGTGGTATACTGATTTCTCCCTCTATAGGCTCCCTTGCCTACCTCCCGCGCAAGCGCGCTACTCGCCACCGCGGAAAGGTCAAGAGGTCAGTTTTCCCCGTTTTCTTGTGGGAATTGCAGATATTCTGGAGAATTTGTATACTGAGACTTTTTGTGCGACAGCTTCCCCCAGGATGACCCCAAGAAGCCCGTCCACCTGACGGCCTCCATGGGCTACAAGGCCGGTATGACCACCATCGTCCGTGACCTTGACCGTCCTGGTGCCAAGATGCACAAGAAGGAGGTTGTTGAGGCCGTGACCGTCGTCGAGACCCCTCCCGTGAGTGACCTGCATTTCTTACCCAAAACCCGCCTGCGCTTTACTGACAATTTTTTATCTTTTCAGCTTGTCGCCGTTGGTGTCGTCGGCTACATCGAGACTCCCCGTGGTCTCCGCTCGCTCACCACCGTGTGGGCTGAGCACCTGAGCGACGAGGTCAAGCGCCGATTCTACAAGAACTGGTACAAGAGCAAGAAGAAGGCTTTCACCAAGTACGCCAAGCAGCACTCCGAGGAGAGCGGCGCCTCGGTTACCCGCGAGCTGGAGCGTATCCAGAAGTACTGCACCGTCGTCCGCGTGCTCGCCCACACCCAGATCCGCCAGACCCCGATCAAGCAGAAGAAGGCCCACCTCATGGAGATCCAGGTCAACGGTGGCTCTATCGCCGACAAGGTTGACTTCTCCCGCAACCTCTTCGAGAAGACCATCGACATCGACAGCATCTTCGAGAAGGACGAGATGATCGACGTCATCGCCATCACCAAGGGTCACGGTTTCCAGGGTGTCACCAGCCGTTGGGGTACCACCAAGCTGCCCCGCAAGACTCACAAGGGTCTGCGTAAGGTTGCCTGTATTGGTGCCTGGCACCCTAACCACGTCCAGTGGACTGTTGCCCGTGCCGGTCAGATGGGTTACCACCACCGTACCTCGTGCAACCACAAGGTCTTCCGTATTGGCAAGGGCTCCGACGAGGGCAACGCCTCGACCGAGTTCGACATCTCCAAGAAGAACATCACTCCGTATGTTTTACACCCTTAATTTTCGCTCATTACCCAAATCATGACAACGGCTAATCCATTTATAGCATGGGTGGCTTCGTTCACTACGGTGAGGTCAAGAACGACTTCGTCATGCTCAAGGGCTCCATCCCCGGTGTGAAGAAGCGTGTCATGACTCTGCGCAAGACCCTGTACCCCCAGACCAGCCGCAGGGCCACCGAGAAGATCGACCTCAAGTGGATCGACACCTCGTCCAAGTTCGGTCACGGTGCTTTCCAGACCGCCGAGGAGAAGAAGGCCTTCCAGGGTACCCTCAAGAAGGACCTTATCACCACTGTTTAAGGTGTTGGTCGCTGTGGGTGTTAGTGCAACGTATTTTTTCAGTTCAATCAAAAAAAGCGAATACCTTCATGATGCGTGCGTAGACATAGATTGTGTGTGTAGTGAGTATCGACGTCAGCAGCCAGACATTCCAAGGGTGGATGGATCTGGCATTGGTACTCGATCTATTATCAACTGGTTGCAACGGACTACACTCTTCATCCCTGAAAAATTTTGCCCTATTGGCGAGGGATATCCTCCAGCTCTGCCAACGTTCTCTTCATCTTTTGCATTTCCATCGACGGGAAGCGGGTGCGACATGCGACAATCTATCCATTGCGTCATCCCACCCCTTTCCAGTCCAGCTTCACCTTTCCCAGCAGGAAATGGCGCGCGTCTTCTCGCACGTCTGTCTACACGGTCCTCTGGATACGCTGAACCTCTTCTGCTGAACCAGTCTCGCCTCCTGCATCCTCGATCACCACCCGAGCGTGTGCCCAACCTCGCACGGTCGCAGAAAGCTACCCTCTTCCCCACAAACCCACGACTGCAACCAACTACTTCGTCCCTGACAGCGTCATCACCCTTTTCAATCTCGTCTGTCGCCATGTCCTCTGACGACGCTTACATGTCCTTTCTGAACAAGGCCAACGCCGACCTCGATGCCGGCCGCGCGCCGCAGCAAGGAGGTGGCACTGTGCGGACCGAGACCGTGCATGCCTCGGTGTCAATCCCCGCGCCACTCCAGTCCGTCGATGCATACTATGTCTCCGAGACGGATGAGCCGTTCGAGCCTGTCGCACTGCGGTGGGAGGGCGCGACGCGGGGTACATGGCCCAGTGCCGGTACGTACTACTGCAAGCTCCATACCCTTTTCTCTTCCTCTCTTTTCTCCTTGATAGGGGTAGCAGGGAGAGTAACCATAGAAAGACCTGTGCTGACCCAGTTTACTCCTAGATCAACTCTCCGCCCTGATTTCCCCCGACGCCGACCTCACCCAGGGCATCTCGACCTTATCCCCGTCCTCCTTCGATCCGAAGAATCAGTATGCCTCCGCCCTGCATGCCGTGCGGGCCGCAGCCGTCGAGCAGGCCGCGGATTCCGATCCGTCCGGCGTGGATGTCAAGGTGTATCGGGTGGAACTCACTAGCACCAAGCTCGAGTACTGGGTGCTAGCCCTGGCTGCACCGGAAGGGCGGCTCGTCGGACTGCGGGCCAAGGCGGTTGAGACGTAGAGGCAAACGGCCTGGTGTCCCCTGGTATAGGGTTAAGATTGGGAAGAGAATGCGTGGGATTGTTGCCAGTTCCTTGGATCTACAGTTGGACCAAGCAATGTACTGTATTTGGCGCCTTGAATGCCGGGTTTCCCGACTGGGATCAGTCCCCAGATCTCCGAGTGCAAGACTCGGTGCCTTACTCATGGAAGATACAGGAATGTTCAACCAGGGAATCATTGGCTGAGGTTATCCTGACAGCTTCTATTTGGGGAAGGCTTCGGGATACGGCATTCTTAGGCCTAAGAGCAGGAACGCGTGTTCGAGAATGGGATTCAAGGCCATTGCGGTTGTGACAGATGTAAAATACGAAATTCCTTATGAGCGTACATGTTTATATCGAGAGAGTAGATGTGTAGACATTGACCGCTTAGTAGATATCGGTGGTGTGTCCATCTCGCCGAATTGTCCGCTTCAACATCTCACAACACAACCGTGCAAGGACCACCCTCTCCATCGTACATCCAAGGTCCAGAATGATGCCGATCCCCGTATGCCGGATAACATTCATGGTCCATTCCTCGCTGCCCTGGGGGGGGGGGGGGGGGGGCAACGGAAATGCCTCACCCTACGATGGCTCTGGCTGGGACAATCGGAAGCCAACGATGCTGGCCACACTAGCACTGCCAGTCCACCTGAGAACCGGCCATCAGAATAAAATTGGAGCAACTTACAGGCTGAGCTGAGCAGTGTATTATATTCTGATCTACAGTCCACCCAAAATCCGCCTGTTGAGGCATACACATACCACAGGTGGTCGCCCCTTGGGTCGTTGTCATTCCTGTCCCCTCGTGCACCCAAACAATACCCCTCGGGACATCTAGGCTTTGTTTTTCACCTTTGGGCTGCATGCTTTCTTCCTTTTGCTCCCAGATTGTTTGTTTTCCGCCCAGGGACGTTGGATGCGATCCGATTTGTCCTGTCCACTCTTTCGCCTCGATATAGCACAGGACGACAGCGCAGTATCAGTGCCACCTCTTTCTGTCTTTACCGCTGGAAAGTTGTGAGTGAAGTGGTCGAGTGACGGACGGGACTACGGGGGAAGAACAGCAGCATCCATTACAGCCCCAGACAGAAGCACCGAATCGCCTGCCTCCACAGACTGATGCTCAACGGTCCCTCGTACGGCGGACTCGACGGCAGGAAGCAGCACCTGATAGGCATTGCATTCGACGACTGACGGATTTTGGGGATTTGTGACGACCATTCCCAGATGTCTGACCAGGGTTCAGAAACCTCAGAACGACGTGTTATGCCTCACATCCGACTGAATTCGGGCAGCCAGGACCCGTTCATCAAAACTAATGAGGGCTACACGCCGCTCAACACGCGGGTATTGCCGCGGCCGCTGACGCCGGCTCCCGATCTAGGCATGGCAGTGGGTGCTCAGGGCATGTCGCCGTATGGCGCTGCCATGGCGCCGGAATCCTCAGAGTTCCTGCTGCCACCCAAGCTGCGGCCAACACAGGGAGTCGACTCGGAGCGGCCACGATCACCCGACCGTTGGTCCGCGGGTCGCTCGAGTATGAGCTCAATCAGTCGGGATAGTGCGTTTGTATTCAGCCCATGCGAGGACTCGCGGGCACCATCACACTCTGAGAGTGACGAATACGATGTCAACACGCAGACGGTGTCGGAGAAGTTCAATATTATGCCGACAGATGGCCTGCTGTTGTTCCCTGAGGACGTGGAGAAAGACGACTATCTGCATAATCCAGACCCAGCCGACAAGGACCGCGACTGTGATATCTGCAATCGACGAGGGATCGTCAACGTCGGTGGCCTCGCTTTCTTGACATTAGGCATTCTGACCCTATTCATCGGCTATCCTGTCATGTAAGATTATTGTCGTCTCACCTGTGAAAAGCAAAACTAATATGAGGATCGGTCACAGAACGTGGGTCAAGGGAATGCTGAGTCCGGAAGGCAACTGCAAACCTGGCGACACCCTATGTTTGGATGTGGGCGAGCGGCCATTGTTGAATAACATTCGAAAGGGCTTGATTGACCCTGACACACCGAAAGAAGCCATGACCAAAATATCTGAGGATGGCAAGGAGTTGAAGTTGGTGGTGAGTTTAGCACGTCGCAGTATCTCACCTTAAATCACTTACTCAAGCTAATTACATTAGTTCTCGGACGAGTTCAACATGCCTGGTCGCACGTTCTATGATGATGACGACCCGTTCTTCCAAGCCGTCGACCTCTGGTATGGTGTCACGGCTGATAAAGAGGTTGGTTTCTTCGACTTTGAGACTCTAGTGAGTTGAATACTGACTGGTAGTAGTGGTATGATCCCGACGCAGTGACTACGACCGAGGGAGTCCTCCAGCTCCGCTTCGACCACTTCGAGAACCACGAGCTACAATACCGGTCCGGCATGGTCCAGAGCTGGAACAAGCTTTGCTTTAAGGGTGGTCGTCTCGAAGCCAGTATGTCACTCCCGGGTGACGGACACGTCGAAGGGTTTTGGCCCGGTTTCTGGGCAATGGGCAACCTGGCTCGTCCTGGGTTTGCTGCAACAACAGATGGCATGTGGCCGTACAGCTACCACGACGGATGCGACGCCGGTATCACGCCGAACCAAAGTTCTCTGGACGGCATCAACTGGCTGCCGGGCATGCGTTTGCCTGGATGTACTTGTCCTGGGTCTGACCATCCGTCGCCTGGACATGCGCGTAGTGCTCCGGAAATCGATGTGATCGAAGGCAGCACTGCTCCATTGGATGGAAAGTCAGGACTGTATGTCGGAAGTGCGTCACAGAGTTTACAGACGGCGCCATTCGATCTCTGGTACATGCCTGACTATGGTACGTGTCTATCATAATGAGGCTCATCGATTTCACCCAACTAATCTCTGTCAATTTCCAGATTTTGCCGCTGTCTACGATCCCCGTGTCACGGAAATCAACACTTACCGCGGTGGCGTCTACCAGCAAGCCCTGTCTGGGTTGACCAACCTGAATACGCGGTGGTACAACGGCACAGAGTACCAAGTGTACGCATTTGAGTACGACCCCGGCGCCAAAGGCCATGTGACCTGGTTTGTTGGTCCCGAAAAAACATGGACACTAGATGGGCGAGCCATTGGGCCGAACGGGAATATCGGACAGCGCATGATCCCGCTGGAGCCAATGTCTCTGGTGATGAACCTGGGCATGGCAGACAACTTTGCGCCCCAGAACCACACCATTCGCGAGTACATGCCAGCGTTCCTGCGCTTTGATTATGTCCGCATTTACCAGGACCCTGACGACGAGAGCGTCACTTGTGACCCGCCGGGCTACGAGACTACCGACTACATCAAGGCGCACAAGAAGGCGTATGAAAACCAGAATCTGACCACCTGGTATGAGTTATTCCCACCTTACTTTCATTTCCATTCACGGTGCTGATTGCTTTCAGGGATGATGCTGGGTACCACTGGCCCAAGAACGACTACATGCACAAGTGCTAGCCTAGTATCACTATAATCGTCCGTTTTAGCGGCATTTTGTTTCGGCGTTGTCGGGGTTTATCTCTCTTCAATAAACTCTTCTAGCTATGTTCATGGCTATTTCTTATCTCTCTCGCGTGTAGTGTGTAGTCTTGTTCGTACTGTGGGGGCACCCAGCTGAGGGGGCCCCAAAAAATACTGAGCGGGCCCCAAAAGTCGGCGTAATATTCCACCGATTTTTGGGGCCCGCTCAGTATTTTTGGGGCCCCCTCAGCTGTAACCCGGTACTGGGGTATATACCTCGACGGCTTAGGGTTGGATGACTCAGCCTCCGCTTCTTTCATCGACATCACCGCGTCGATCAGCCATCGCCTTGCACATCTCAGGATTCTCCCCCAGAGGTTGCCTGTCTGTATGACCTCCTAAATATCACCTGCTCTTTGCGGCTGCCTCATCCATACAATGCCCGAGTGAATACCGCCAGTAGAACCCTCCACCGGGCGTCCCTTAACTCCACCTACTTCTCATCACACCTCCTCGCCATGTCTGCGCCCAACATCGTCCCCATCGGCTCAGACTCAGAGTCGGATTTCTCCGAAGGAGACATGTCCGAAGGTGGCATGCAGCTCGATCCGCCCAACCTAGCACACAGTGAATTCCTGACAGCGGGGGTGCCGGCTGTGTCTGATGGTAGGTGGTTGTCCCCATTCTCCACATGTTTATATATCGACCCTCCGTGATATCATCTTGTTGCTTGCTGTCATTCACGAGCTCACGAATTACAAGGCACTTATTCAACTGTTGCCCCGGACCCGTTCTCGCCTTCGTATCTCCGCTCCCAAGCTCGAGCCGACCGAGAGGACCGCCAGTCCCAGCATATCCGCGAAGAGAAGCATGCGGCGCTGGCGGTGCTAATGAATCGAGAGCTGCTGCTAACGCATGCGCTGAGTTCGCGCGAGGTATTTACTTACCCCTCACATACCCTTTAAACATACTATCACTCTGAAAATCACTATTATTGACATATTGCTTCTTATGACTCTGTTTTCTTTTTTTCTTTTTCTTCTTCTTACCCTTATATATCTAACCCACATACCAGACAATCCCCCAAACCCGCCGCCGCTTCTTCGCAAAACTCATCGCCCCAGACGACCCCGCCGAGGCCGAGAAGATCCAAGCTGAGCGCTTCGTCATCCCGTCCTCGGACTCGGGCGACCTCCCCGGCTCGACGACCGCCGGGCCCAGCAACGCCAGCGTCCGCGGCGGCTGGCCGGTCCTGGTGCCGGGGAAGTACCACTGGACCATCAACAATGATGTCTCTGGCTGGCGGAATCCGCGGGCTGGAATTGGGATTGGGACTGGGGCCGGTGCTGTGCGCAAGGCTCGGGCTGGCGGGTCCAGATCGGCGTCTGGGTCGGCGGCTGGGTCACGCTCGGGGTCTCGATCTAAGGCTGGGTCGGCGTCGCCGGCTCAGAGGGCTGTGTCTCGGTCTTGAGTTGTTTTCTTATCTTGTCCTGTGCTATTTTCTCCAGGGAATGACGTCTATTCAGGGAGAGGGGAAAATCATAGCGAGATTTTGTTTATACTGGGCTTCACAGGTCTCCTAATGCAGTATGATAATTTCTTATTCTTCCAAGGTACATGAGAAAATATTCCTTCTTCAGAACATCTTGTTGTACGAGACTCTAGTATCTAGAAAAAACAAATCATAATATCTATATGTACACCGGCTTGGCGACATTTCTACTGCACGTCTTGACAACTTAACATCCAATACTATTTATACTCGCTAAACAATATCAACAGGCAAAAGTACTGTACAGAGACCCGAATCAAGCCCGTCTAGGTCTCAAGCCCAGAGGGCGAACCAAAGATCTGAGAGGGTGTGAGAGTGAAAACAATGGGTATCATCGAGTAACGCGAACCAAAAAGGGGATTTCTGGCTTTTGCTTTTTGTTAGTTCCTTCCCATGGTTCATCCAAAAATGAGACACCAAGGCAAGAAAACAAAAGAAACCCGTGGGGTGTGTTGAACTCATCTTCCACCAAGAAAATGGCCACCATCATGCAGCAGCCGAGAGCGAAAGACGGACAGTACCAACGAAGCCCAGGGCGAGAAAGCCGGTATGCGATTAAAAGCATAGCGGAAAAGACACAGAAGAACTCCGTCACATCTCTTCCTCTCTCCGAGGCTGTTCCAGCTGGAAAAGACTCGCCGCATCGCCCACTTGCTTGCGCTCCGACACTTCACGAGTGCGCATACGGGAGCGCAGGGCCTGCACATTCATGGGCGTCAGTCCTCGAGATGGCGCGGGGGTGGGCTCCGGTCCGATGTAGGAGGGGTGCAGACGGTGCGAGGTGGTGAACCGGACCCGGCCATCTCTCATGACGGGTAATTGTCATTGCAGAGGTTCCGAGCTCGACGAGAGACGATTAAGATGGAGGTAGACGTCGGTTCCGTATCTAACGGTGTCAGTATAAGTGTAAGAAGGGCAAAAGAGAGAACAGACTCACCCCTCCATGCTGATCAGCTTCAGGTCTCCCCCAAAGTAACGCGCATACAGCCGACTAATCGGCAGTCCATACCCGAACCCGGCCATGGGAGCCTTGAAGTCGCTCTTGTCAAAGTCCGGATCAAGGTTAGGGGTCTGCTCCACGGTCGTGTACATGTACGTCCACACCAAGGGGATCGCCGACCGCGGGATGCCACCGCCCTCGTCCGAAACCTTGATGGTGATGTCCTCCTTGCCTTCGGCCACAATCACTTTGGTGACGGGAAAGTCCTCTCTCTCAGCACCGTGCTGCTCGACCACGGCACGCAGAGAGTTCTTGAGCGTCTCAAACAACATGTGCGACAAGTGGCCCGGCACATACATGAAGTTCAGGTCGTCCTTGCACACGAGCTGCACCTTGGGCGCCTCGAATAAACCATAGTAGTCTTCGCAGACGAACCGGGCATTGTCAATGGCCTCCAGCGCAATGTCACGGACGTTGGTCTTGGTGCAAATGATACCGACGTAATGAGCGTGTTTTACGTGGGTTTGTTCCGTTAATGTAATGTGCTGCCCAATCAGCATTCGGATCCCAATTCGCGACATGTAAAACCGGTCGAGGAAGGATTGAACAGTCGAGTCGATTTGCATTCGCTGCCGTGCCCGTTTCCACTCGAGGATGCCCTGGGCGACCGTCGTCACGACGCTGTCGTGTCGCCGCTTGATCTGCTGCAGTGTTTTGGCAAATCGTTGGTTGTAATCGTTCAATTCGGGAGGCCAGTCCGCATGGTCGTCTGCGGGGACGAAATACCGTCGTGCCGATGTGGGCGCGGCTTTCCCGTTCCCGTTGCCATTGACGGGTGCGGGCGATGAGCGGTACTGCCCCTCCCGCACGCTGGGATTCTGGGTGGTCTCGGAGAGAATCTTGGACGCCCCGCCATTCATGCGACCTGGTCGCAACAAGCGCGACTTCACCTCTTGAGTCAGGGAGGGGCGGGGGAGGGTGATGATTTCCTGGTCACGGTCAGTGATATTTTTTTCCCCCACCGGGGTTCCGATGTGGATGAGTCATACCTCGAAGGACTGCGCATACCAGTCCTGGACTTTTTTGATGGAGGGCATTTCACTGAGCCCGTCGGGCAATTCGCCTAGATCCTGGACACGGTGCGCAAGGCGGATCGGGAGCTCTTCGGAAAGAAACTGCGAGGCGCGGAACAGGGTGCCTAGAAGGAGGTCAATGTCAGTTTTGTAAAGCGCCAAAGCAAGAAAAGGAAAGAACATAGAATAACAGCTCAAAAAAGTGATCATTCGTACCGGTCGATGGGCGATCACCAAATTGGACCATCTGCCTCAGTGAGACCCCGGTTGCGGGGAAGTTGGCATAGTGCCTGATGGTTTCCATCAGCCTCTCCGACGGTTTCCACATGGTGTGGGCAAATCAGGCCGGACGGCCTGCGGTCGAAATGAAACCGTCCTGAGAAGAAATGACAATACGTTGAATGGTGGAAGGCAATTGAGTTGCAAGAGTCGCAGACTACGGAGAAGTGAAAGAGAGAAAGAGAGAGAGAGAGAGAGAGAGAGAGAATGAGTAATGGAGACCCGGGGGATTTTCAACTGCCGAGGTAGAGCGTTCCGGGGGGTCTCCACTCACAGGGTCCGGCGTCGGAGGAAACACAACCGAATACAGGAAGTTGTCTAGTGACCGGAAGTGAAACTCTGCATGAAGAGTTTAAAAAGAAGCAAATTGCAGAGGAAAGCTGTTCCTCGACACAAGACCGAAAGGAAAAAGAAGAGGAAGAGGAATGAGGGGAAAAGGGAAGGGGTCACGTGCCGGGGCAAAGGAAGAGGATTCGGATGGATTCAAGAAATTCGAGAAATACACAAGAAACACAAGAGACGACAATGGAAAACGATGGATCTGGAAAATCACTGATCACTGTGGAAGCATCACAGTGGCAATGATCATGGGGTCCGAATGATCTTCCATGTGGGAACCGCGACCCCAGATTGTCCTTTGCCCGGGGATGTGTAAGTGTGCTCTGTTACTGTCCGATTATCTTCAACTTTCTCCTTGGTCCTCGGTCATTGGCAATGATATTCTACACACGGAGAATCCCTCCACCTTACACGCCAGTTCTCACCGATATGAGTGGACCCTTGCCCCGAGTACCTGGGTGTGCAGCGTACTTTTGTCCGATCGTCCTGGCTGAACACTGGAAATCCTCGCAGGAGGAGCAGTGGAGGTGCGACCTTCGCGGCTATGGGACGCCAGTCCTGGATGATGAACTGTGCAATGTCTGGCTATTGGGGATCAAGAGTCTCCACCATGGAAAATTCTTGACTCCACGAGGACCCATGATGATGCAACGCGTTCTTGTCTGGCCGTCAACTAGTTCGCGTCGGGAGTTCATTCGCTGATCGCCTCACCCGACAGCAGCGGATCCGCTGGAGACTCAAGATTCCCTTTTCGAGCTGCTGCTGTTGTGCAATTGCTGCGTCTGACTGGCCCGTCTTGCCCCTCTCTGGTTTTTTGTGCGGTAAAATCTGGAATTCCCCAAAGGCGCTTGTCAGGCAGATATCTCGTGCGAAAGGGAAAAATTATTACTTATGTAGCGGAGCCCTTAACCCCGACGACTGGATTTTCTTTTGATCTTCTTCTTTTTCTTCTTTTTCTTCTTGTCTTGCTCCTCTCTCTGGGTGGTCTTGTTCTTCCTTTCTTTACTACTTCCCCCCTCATCATGTCTCGCCGTCGAACATCATACAGCGAGCCGATGAACGAGGCGTTCGCATACCCGTTCGCGCAGTCCAACGGCCACCCGCAAGCCCCGCCTCCCCCTCCACGTCGCGGGCCGATCGAAGGCCCCAATGGCCGTCGCTTGATCCGCCGCGTCACCTGGCGCTCGTCGACCTACAAATTGATGGCGTCGCTGTGGGTGCTGGGCGTCTTGTACATCCTCTGGCTGATCCGTGACCTGTTCTACTTGCCTTCTACCCCGTCCGAGTCCAGTCCGCCGGCCGATGAGTGAGCGATTTTGGGAAGTTGGAAAGGGGGCTGTTTGAGGAGGGATGAGTCTGTTTGAGAACCGGGAGTATTCCTCCTTCATTTGTGTCTCGATCCGTTTCCTCCCCGTCTCGCCCCCGCAAGCTTTATCCGCTTGTGCCAAACTCGTCTTCTCCGAGATGCGCATACCAAGCCAACCGACCTGGCGTAGGGAACCACCGAGTGATTTCGAGGGGCAATAATGGTTGGAGTGGGAGAAGAGAGGGAGAAAAAGAACCGCAGAAGCTAGTTGGGAGTTTCTTATCTGATGTGGTAAGTGGTGGTTTGGGGAAACGGGAGGACCATCTCTGACATCCATGTGGATCTTAGGGATTCGAGGCGAACCGCGACTCGCGCAACGCATATAGATATTCTTTCGGTGCATTTGTCCATTAGCGTTCCATTGCATTTAGCCGGGGAGATTAACTATTTCTATTTCTACTTCTACTTCTATTCTCTTCATCTCTTCATCTTTCTACCTCTCTCTCTCTCTCTGTCTGTTGTCTATGGCATAGCCGTGTCCTATATCGTACATCGCAGACCTTGTATCCACAAGGATTGATGCCCAAGTATAATGTTTCCGTTTCTCAATCCCGCAGTTTAGCACCGCGGGGAAGCAGGGAAGTGGGGCAGGAGATCCAATACATGAAAGGAATCGAGGTTCAACTTTCTTCTCCCCTACATCTATGAATACTCTCCGGCTTGGTCCTACTCTCTCACCCCTGGGAACATTGGCGCTGTATGCTGACTATCTGCCGAGACCATTGATGAATGGTCTTACCTAGGTATAAGCTAGAAAGGCCAGGACATACATCTACCGGTCGGTTCTCAGACAATCAGTAATAGATCTGTTCTGATACCAAGGCTCGTCATATACCTGAGAACACAAAGGAATCAAGTAAAAAGTAATTGCACAGCGCGTATATGATCTGTCAATATACACCGAGATCAACTCATCAACTCCTGGCTTCCTTCTCTATAGACATTGCTCCCCTGGGAACCAAGGTTCGTCGCCGACTTTTGTGTGGTTATCCATATCTTTTTACCTCCTCAGAAACCCCTTCTCATAGCCCATTCCTATACAATTTAAACATGCAGAGAAGAGGTCTCCGCCTTGGAAAGATGCTCCGCATACGGCTTGAGGGCCGCAGCCACCTCCGTCGTCGTGAATTTCTCCACCTGCTGCGGAGCGCGGCCGACAAAGGTGCTGGCATCGAGGAGACTTTCCAGTTCGGGGATGATCGGGTCGAAGAAGGAAGTGTGGCGGATACGCTCGAGCAGGTCATTGTCTTTGCCGTGCTTCTTGACATTATCCGCGGCTTGGTGGGAGAGGACACCTGACGGGGAGGAACAACAGTCGTTAGGAGAGAACGAAGAGATTGATAAGGGAGGGGGAAAACGTACGGATTTCCTCGTGGGCATCTTGCCGCGAGAGACCCTTTCGGACACAGGCCATAATAATCTAGGGTAGTTAGCATTTTGGACTCGAGTTTGCTATGACGGTCAACATTGCGGCGAGCTTACGTTTTCACTGCGAAAGAGGAAGAGTTTGTTAGTATACCAAAACAGAAGATTGAAGCAGCGGACTCACGTTGCCATGAAAGGAAGCTCGTCGTAGACTCGGCGCTTGATGACTTCCGGGTAGACGACAAAGCCGGAGGTGACGTTGTCTAATGAATGTCAGTTTGGTTGCAAGAAATCCAAGAATATGAAGTAGACGCACTCAGAAGAATGAGACAAGCATCGGCAGACAGGTAGAGCTCCGGAATGCTGATACGACGGATAGCACTGTCATCCTGGGACTAGTCAATAACATGTCCAAATCCACCCTTGAAGGTTACTCACCAGAGATCGTTCAAACCATTGGGCCGCATAGGTATCCAAGGCATCCTTGGGGAGGTTCTGCAGGTGGCGTCCAAGCGAGCACAGACGCTCCGAGCGCATGGGGTTGCGCTTGTAAGCCTAACGATCATTAGCCGCTGCGATGAACACCACGCGCCTGCAAAATAAAACCCACCATTGCGCTGCTGCCAATCTGGTCTTTTTCAAACGGCTCCTCGACCTCTTTGAGCATAGCCAGGTGACGGATATCAATACCGATGCGCTCGCAGGTGGAACCGAACGAGCCCAGTGCATTTCCGACATCCACATCAATCTTGCGCGAGTAGGTCTGACTGGAGATGATAAAGGCCGACCCAAACCCGGCCTTCTCAGTCACCAGTTCATCCAACTTTTCCACCTTGTCGTGGTCGCCGCTGAAGATCTGGAGGAAGGAGGCCTGAGTTCCGGTGGTGCCCTTGACACCACGGAAACGCAGGTCGTCGCGCGCACGCTCGAGGTTTCGCAGATCCATCAGGAGGTCCTGAATCCAGAGACAGGCTCTCTTACCCACAGTCACCAGCTGGGCCGGCTGCCCGTGTGTGAAGCCCAGACACGGTAGATCCTTGTACTGCTGGGCAAACGTGGAGAGCTTGCCAATGACCACTGCCAGTTTTGGAATAAGGATGTCAAGACCCTCCCGCAGGAGAATCAGGTCGGCGTTGTCGGTACAGTAGCACGAGGTAGCTCCCCAGTGGATGATGCCAGCTGCCGACGGGGCGACCTGCCCAAAGGCGTGGACGTGGGCCATCACATCGTGTCTCCGGCGCTTCTCCTCCTCGGCGGCAACCTGGAACTCGTCATCTTGAATCGTGGCATGGGCCTTCATCTGCTCGAGTGCCTCGTCGGTAATCGGAAGCCCCAACTCTACATTACATCGATCAGTCAATCAAATGTTTACTTTTCCCCCTTCCCAATACGTCCGATGTCGGCCGTGCAGCGATGCAAAGGTCAGCGTACCTTTTTGGGACTCCGCCAGCCAGATCCACAAGCTTCTCCAAGTCGAGAAACGCTTTCGAGGAGAGAAGAGGTACTTCATCTCCGGGCCTATCAATTGGGCGTTAACTCCTATCGGGGCATTCCTCGGGCGTCACTCCCCGTCGGGAGGGAGCAATACTTACTCGAATAGCGCGAGTTAAGAGGGGTCTGGTAGACATCGTTGCTCGCAGACATGCTAGCGGGACTTGTCTCGGGCACTCGAGAAACGAATTGAGAGAACAATCAGGAACCAAATCAAAGCACTGTGGGAAATTTTGCTCCAAGTGGCGGGGCTTATCAGTCACGTTATCGGATATACATGCCTGAGGCATCAAGAAGCATGATCACGTGGATATATAGAGCATTGGATTAGATCACAGTGAAATTGGCCACTAATATAACTGTGCCAACTGTATTGAAAGGCTGCCCTTGTCATACTTGATGTACTTCCCCCGACCCTTATCGATCTCATGGTACCGATCGTAGAAGCGCGCGTACAGCGGCTCGAGAACGGCCTGCAGTTCCCGGGCCAGCACGGCGCGTACCTCGCGCTCCATGTGAAGAGTTTTGTGCCGGGACACCATATCATCAAAGCTCGCGTTGAACGATTTGAACTTATCCTTGATCGCATCCCGGTCCTTTGACGACAAAGTCTTGACAATGGCACTGGAATCCACAATACCTCCCGAACTAGGCCGCGCCCCAGACCTGGAGGTGTATTGCACGTCGAGAAGAAATTGGGAGGTTTCCTTCCACGCATCCAGATATGTCGAGGTTGCGCGCTTGCGGAATGTGTCGATTCTTGCAATGCTGTCGGGTGCCCCGAGATAACGCGCCAGTTCTGGACTCTGTCGGATCGATCGGTCGACAATACAGAAGACATTCGACAAAAAGACACCCAAAGCAGCCTTGGATCGATGGAAGCTCCGACCTCGTGCCTCTAAGGAAGCCATGAGAGCCTCGATCATGTCGAGGATGAAATGCGAGAAAAGGGTGCTGCTATCGGGACCTACGTCCAACGGCGCTGTCCCAGTGTTCGACCTGGAGCGCCAGTTGCCATCTCCCAAGGACGTTAAAATGGAGGCCAAGGGACCCGAGTAGCCGGTCAATGTAGTGAGGGAACTCATCACTTCATCCACAAGCGAGACTGACCCTCCATCTGGAGGAAGCCCCGTGCTGTTGGCTTTGCGCTTTGTTTCCTCGAGCAACTCGGAGAGCGATGACTTGGCGGTTTCGCGTACCGGTCGCAGAGCTTCTATCAGGAGACTCTTCAGCTCGGCTGTCTTAGCGTCGATCCGGTATGACATGGCCGTCACAATCTCAATTATTTCGAAGGCCAAGAAGCAGTCCGTCATCAAATTCGCCTTGATGTACTGATTGAGTTCCCGCAGCGTCTTCGAGTATTCCGCCATGGCCGAAAGGAAGGTGGCCTGTAATGTAAGGCCTTGTTGGTCCGGGGTGAACAGATGCATGATGATGCCATGTTCGGTGATTATGAAGGCCTCTAGCGCCTTGGAATAAATTCCAATCCCATTGGTGCCTTGTCTGTAAGGGCCATCGGCAGCTCTGCGCTTCACCGTGTTAAGGGAGGCAAGCGAAAGATTGTGCAAGCCCGAGGTAATATATGGCCCGCGCACTTCGGCGTACACCTTGAGCGCGGGATTGTCTCCTTTACCGCGTTGCGGTCCATGGACGGATGCGGAGCCGACCGCAGAGCAAAGGGGTGTCAATCGCGAGATTGTATCGTCTGGGATGGATGGAAATGGGATGCCTTAGCGAGTTTTGTATTAGCCACTGCTTTATGTCTGGCTGTCCCTCACATGGCAAAATGCCTACTTTTGGTCAGATAGTGTAGAGGTTCAACCGGGGTGATGTGCTGTTTCAACTCCGTCCGAAGCATCTCCTGCAGTTTTGCGCTCGCAGTGTTTAGAAGAGAGTTGAAATCTGCTATCGCTTTCTGATTGGACCGCAGATTCGTCGTGTTGAGGTCAACCAGCGCTTTTTCAACACGTTTCATCGCCGAGAGGTACTGTGATAAACCAGAGCTCTGCGGTCTGGGAATTTGTTAGCTACTGCATAGTGATACTGTGAACATGGTGAGAACATACCCTGCGCGAATGATGCCCTCCTCTCGGCTCTTCGCATCGAGAGGCTGGCGGAGACGGTCGATGGCATCGTTGACCTTGTCGATATTGCTGTTGGTGATTTGCAAGGACTGAGTGTTGCTGTAGATAGGACCAATGGCCTCTTTGACAACCTTTCCCCCTGTCTCCAGACGCACCATAGAGCCTTGGATCTTCTTGGTGAGTCGGTTGAGCTTTTCGAGGTTGGCGTACAGCACCTCCACCTCGGCGCTCTCCTCGGCATAGTGGTTATTCTTCGGGGCCACCATGGTGAGCGGTTCGATTCAAGACAGAGAACACGCAAATACAGTGATACCAGGGCCCGTCATGTCTCCTCGTGGGTGGGGTAGACTGGGTGTGTGTTTCCCTTGCAGCGCGATAAGCTCCCCGGACGGTTCTGTTGTCCCATGGTCGGCACTAGTCCCAAAGTAGCAACGCCGGCCCGTCTGACGACCCGGTGTCACGTGGTATTTCGTCATGACAATCGAGCAAGTGGCCTGGACAAGCACAGGCAAGAATCCTCGGCAATGGATATCGCTGCATGTGGATTTCTTCCTCCTCTCACTCCATCATCAAAATGGGCGCTGCGAGAGTATCTCGTCTGCGCTGGACCGTCCCTCCTGCCGCCTTAGCGGCATACACGGTGGGGGAATTGGCTCAGAGCAGACCCCGGAATCGACCCGAGCAATTAGCTTACTTCACTACCTCCGCTGCTCGCTACGATGTTGATCGGGACTCGCATTCCAATTTTCCGTGGCATATTTCAGATAAACAGGGCAACCAGGCCCCTCCTGACGATGCATCTGTCTGGGCCAAGATTATCCACAAACTTGACGATGTCAAGCATACTGTGGGGACAGGAGAGTGGGGGGAGCTGGGAGAAAACATCACGAACTACATTGTCCCCGACTGGGCACGATTACTGCCAGCAACAGCTCAAAAGCTGCAACGAGAGCTTTCATTGGCCCCTGGCTCGCTGGCAGACGACATCTGGAAGGAAGCGCAAGACCCAGAACTCAACCCGGAGATCCTCAGGGATGCCAAAGTGCGGGTGAGCGGCGATCTCTGTACAGAGGAACAGACATTTAGGCGGAATCGGCAACAGCATTCTGTGAAGGCATTGGCATTCTACCTTGATATTCCCGAGGAGGACATCCACCCGGATGATGTGCCAGTCATTGCGATGTGTGGCTCGGGAGGGGGCCTGCGTGCCCTGGTCGCTGGCACTGGGTCCTACCTCGCGGCGCAAAATGCAGGACTATGGGACTGTGTCACATATACCGCTGGGGTCAGCGGTAGCTGCTGGTTGCAGACTCTCTACCATTCCTCCATCGGAGGCCAGGACTTCAACAAACTTGTCGACCATTTGAAGAATCGTCTCGGTGTACACATCGCATTTCCACCAAAGGCACTTCATCTGCTCACGACAGCCCCGACCAACAAGTACCTCCTTAGTGGGTTTGTGGAAAAGCTCAAAGGTGACCCCGGCGCAGACTTCGGGCTGGTGGATATCTATGGCCTGCTGCTTGCAGCACGCCTTTTAGTGCCACGAGGAGAACTTGGAGTTTCGGATTTGGATCTGAAGCTGTCTAGCCAGCGCGCCAATCTTTTGAGTGGGGCTCATCCGCTTCCCATCTACACTGCGGTGCGCCATGAGATACCCGTTCCTGACGACCAATCTAAGGAGCATGTGATGCCCGAAAAGCTCATGAGAGACGCAAGAAACGAAGCGTGGTTCCAATGGTTTGAATTCACACCATATGAATTCTTTTGCGAGGAGCTCAATGCTGGAATTCCCACTTGGGCGCTGGGACGGCACTTTGATGCAGGCCATAGCCAGCTCCCTCCGGGGGAATACCCCATTCCTGAGCTGAGAGTCCCCGGCTTGATGGGTGTCTGGGGCAGCGCTTTCTGTGCAACGCTATCTCATTATTATAAAGAGATCCGACCATTACTCAAAGGCCTGGCCGGGTTTGGGGGCATTGATTCTCTTATTCAGGGCAAAGATAAAGACCTGGTCCGAGTTCATCCCATTGACCCCGCCGCCATCCCGAACTATGTCATGGGGATGAAGGACCAGCTTCCAGCATCTTGCCCGGAATCAATCTTCCACAGTAAGCATTTGCGTCTCATGGACGCGGGAATGAGCAACAATCTTCCCATCTACCCCCTTATTCGGCCCGGACGCAACGTCGACGTAATTGTCGCCTTCGATGCATCGGCCGACATCAAGCAAGAAAACTGGCTTTCTGTTGTGGACGGCTACGCTCGCCAGCGAGGCATCAAAGGCTGGCCAGTTGGTGCAGGTTGGCCTAAGCAAGAAGAAAGTCTTGAGGCCGCCAAAGAGGCCTTGCGAGAGCCCCAGGAGATCACCGGCGCACAGGTAAATGAGAAAATGGCCAAGGCTCAAGATCATGACTGGCCTCTGGACAGCGGTCTGCCCGGCTCCCCCAAGACCAGCCAGTCCCATCAGGGGAAGACAGGCGCCGCAGACTCGGATTTGGGCTACTGCAACGTCTGGGTCGGCACAAAGGAAGAGCGCATCACCGAAGGGGAGCCGCCGCCGTCCAAACGCCTCTTCTACCCCCAGCATACCGATCATTCCGACTCGGACTTCCACCTCATGCGCCCCGAAGCCGGCATCGCAGTCGTTTACTTCCCTTTGATTCCCAACCCATCGGCCCCAGATCCACCGCCGGCTTCTGCCCCTGCAGGTCCTCGCGCCGCCGCTAATTCCTTGCGGCAAAATAGCTCGAACACCAAAGATCCGGCTCAGCCCCTCGCGCCGCATCCCAACTCGATTGATCCCAATGTCGATGACTTCTTGTCCACCTGGAACTTCATCTATACGCCCGAACAGATCGACTCGGTGGTTGGTCTCGCCCAAGCGAACTTCGACCAGGGCAAGGACCAGGTTCGCCGCGTCGTGCGCGCCGTGTATGAACGGAAGAAGTCAGATCGACTGCACAAAGAGTCCCAGGCTCGAGAGCAGCGGATCAAGAGAGGAGGAGAAGGAAGATCGCAAGCGCATGGAGGGATTTGTGCCCTTGTAAACAACCTGATAATAGAGGGGCTATTTGTTGAGCGAGAGAATCTGTACACGTATTTAGATGTGTCGTTGGTCGCCTTAGACTTATTCTTTCTCTTTCTCTTTCTTTTGTGTGTTTCTGTGCAGCATTCTAATACTATACTATATATGCGACTTCGGGTTCTGTCTATCTGCACTGGAAGTATGTTCCTTTTCCTTATCGCCATTCCCATTCTTCGCAAAATAAGACCTCACCCCTTCGATATCACCATTCCCATGCTGCTGCTCCGCCCCGATCTTTCGCGCGCACCCCTCGCCGTCCGTCTGTGTCTCATCCTCGCTGCCCACGAGACTGACGTCCTTGCTTTCATCGGTTTGCTTACGCAGTCCCAATTCCCTTTCTGCCAAGTGCGCTGCCGCTGAGGGGGCTTTCCCATCAAGATGGCTGGTGCCTGCAAGTGCAGGCTCATTCTGAGCAGCTTGGGTTGGAGGTTGGGTTTCCTGGCCCGGAGCTGGATCGGTAGTGGTGTGAGGGATGGTGGGTTCTTGTTGCTGCGGCGGTCCGCGCCAGTCGGCAGGGCGGCTTTCCGGGACCGGGTCGCCTGGCTTGGGTTGACTGATGGGTCTTCCCTCGGCGGCTTTGACCTTAGCTTCTGCTTCCTTGTTGGACGGCGGCGGGTACCGCCATACGACCTTGAGTCGATCCAGGGCGCGAATGCCCTTCTTGGTGCTGCCCTTGATCCCGTCCATTGCATCCCATTCAGTCTCGAAGACACCCGAGTTGTGCTCTGAGCCGCCTTCGAAATAGGCGTTGAACCAGACGTGCGCGACGGAGGTCACCATGGCGAACCCTGTGTATGAGGCTTTGCTGCGTCGTTCGAAGTCGATATTGACGTCGGATCCAGGCACGACGACGGGCTTGCTGGGCCGAAAAATAGAGGCCGAGAGACGGTGTGTTGGGGATAATGTTGCTCGCCGAGACAAATCCGATTCAGGTGCAGTAGAGACGTCAGACTGTGACCCGGCGGGGGACCATGTAGTGGAGGAGGGCAGCGAGCTCTCGGGGCGTTTTGCGCGGCGGTTGTTGTCGATGGGGGTTGTCGGTTCTGAGGGCGTCGTGTTCCCGCTTTCGACGACAATGCGTTCATGGCGATGGAACCGGTAGAAACACTCGATCTTCTTGCCTTCATCGACAAACCCCTCGACGGCGACCTTGACGCCATCCCTCAGACCCCAGATATGGACTTCCAGGATCTCGACTGGCCTCTCGACGTACTCCTTGCGCATCTGGTTCGCCCACAGATCAATGTAATCGACGTACCGCAGCTGACTCGGGATGCTGACGCCAGTGCCGAACCCGACGCGCATGCGCCGCTCCGTAAACCGCTGCAAGGCATCAACCTTCTTCCACCCTTCCTGGCTAATCAGGTACGCGCATGCCACGGTGCCGCTGCGGCCTTTGCCGGCCTTGCAGTGCACGACGACCATCCTCTCCCCCTGATCAGCGGGGTCTGTCGTTTTTTTGCCCTCTCGCTGAAGCCAGTTCCGCATACTCGCCATGATATTCGGGATCAGCGCAAACGGCGGCGGGTGGTGGTCCGGCCAGGGGAAGTGGTGAATCCGCCCATACACCTCCGAGTCCGGGTACCCGGTACCCTCGGCGCGGAATTCCCAGATGCACCAGTTCGTGCCATGTTTCGAGTCGAGGAAGCTGACGAGAGCGTCGAGCGGGTTGCGGTATGCGCGCTGCGGATAGGTCGCCGACGGGCCAGACGTGGCGATCACTGTGGCAGGAAAAGAGAGTAGGTCAGCGGACAGGCTTTCGAGAAGAGAGGAAAAGCGCGGTGCTGGAGGTTTCTACCATTGTTGGTCACATAGCAGAGATCTAGCCCCGCCTCCGGGTGCTGCAGTCTGGGCCCGGCGACGATCTGGCGGAGGATGGATGACTGGCAGCAAGTCAGCACGAGTGGAACTTGAGGTGAAGAAGGATTGGAAGGGAGGGATGTATACCATGGCCTCTGCGGAGGATAGTTCAGCTCCTGGACGAGCTTTCTCGTTGTCGGAGCCAGAGGGACATTTAACACGAATGTCCAACGTCTCGAGTCCCTTTGGTCTTGGATGCTTCAACCCGGTGGAGCGCTGTTTACTCGCATGATGTCACATGTGTGGGGCGGGGCCTGAGGCAACACTGCACTATAAATTGCAAAGTTATTTATCGAATGTTAAGTGCTATTTTAATCTGATTACAATCATTCTAGAAAAGAAAAGCAGCTTTATATTGCCCTTGAGCATCTTGATCAAGGTCTGGATACATTGTGCTCTATAAGCTAGTGTGCTTATACATAGGCCGTCTTAGGGCTGTGGTATAGATGCGAGGGAAATCACCCTCACCAAATACCTGGCGAGGTAATCAAATACCAGGTATCTCAAGAGTCAAAGCCCTAATTCAAGCTCCCCTTCCCCCAGTTGAGCCAGAGACACACTTCCCATCCCCAAACATCGCATGCGCTGCCGCAGTCCAAACAGTCTCCTGCTGTAGATAGTGTTTGGCAGTGTTAAAAAAAAAAAAAAAAGACGACATTCGGCAGCCTCATAGGTAAACTGCAAGGGAGTCTAATCATCATCGCGGGCATAGGCATTGCACAGATTAAGCCCGCCCGTCAGCACATTGAGCGAGAAATCGTAGGGGTTTGGCGGCAGCGTCTTGTTGAGTTAGTCGGTGGCATCTGATGGTCGGATGGAGGATCTGTGTTACCGATTGGCATCTTTACCGAAGAAGAGGAAGAAGAAAGTATTGGGTAGACCTTTGAGAATCTCCAGGGTGCTCTGGAATTCAAGGTATTTGCGATACTGATCGACAAAGGAGACGACCGAGTCGACCTCGATGGGTACAGTCTGCAAGCAACGGTGGGCCAGATCACCCGATATCATGAAGGCTGCTGTGGCTACTATTTAATTCCGAGGATATTGAGAGTCAGAAATCGAAGCGATCATACTGTTTGCCTTGGTGGCTTTGGCGAACAAATCAGTGACCTGGGCGCATGGCTCGATAGAGGGCCGAGCATCGACCAGGCTGGCTGCCAGTAGAGCCAGCGACACAAGCCTGGCTTTCAGCTGCATGGTAGAATTGAAGGAAAGCAAGCGAGTGGAAATAGGCTCAAATGAGTGGTAATGATGAAATCGATAGAAATGAGTGAAAATGAATAGGAAGACCTTGTCGAGCCCGGTAACTTCGAGGCTTGATCAAGTCCATGGTGGGTACACTCTGCAAGCACAGGATAAAGATTGAATCCCGGATCATCTGTCCCACAGGAATCTGGTATTGAATAGATATTGCCGCGTATAGAGAAGAGCCGGCCTGCCGAATGTAGTTATTGCCAAGAGCAAAAATGAACGACGGCGCAGATCGCAGTGGACAAGTGGACCAAAGCAGGGCTGTGTAATTCCCAGCTTAAGTATGGCACTGGTATATTTCGGCATATTGAGAGTCTGTGGAGCATTAATTCAATGCCAAATTCCTAAAATGGCTGGGATGTCGACAAACAAGGGATATGGGGTTTACCAAGATGAGGTATAAAACCCAGATGGATGAGGCCCAACGGACACCCCGACGAGGGTCATGATTTAGTTATGATCTCGTCATTCTCTAGATCAAGAAGTATATAAGCAAATCTATCTATAGACATACATTGGAATGGTTGAATGGTCTTGTATGTACATCATCTATGTGCACGATAGCCATATGTGCAAAAAGGAGTGGCAGCGACCAGAGCAGACCCACAGAAATTCAGACCCAACGCCAGACATTAAGGAGTGACATGCGAAGTGGCCCGCCAGGTTCATCAGACAATAAAAAGGAAATGGAAAGAAATCAAAAGCGCATTCCAATGGTGCCAGTCGGCGGGAGGGGGAAGGATATCCATGGACCATTCCATGTCCCCCACCCCAGGCTCTCAAACCAATTCTTCCGCAGAAGACCAAAGGACAAGCCGAGGAATTTAGCGGGCAACACCAACACCACTGTCAGGGTTGAGGGTGAAGTGGGGGAAATCCGCCTTCGAGACATTCCTCTCGGCCTGCTTGCCCTGAGTAGACAGAGTCAAGTTGCCACGGCCATCGGGGATGGGCTTGAACCAGACAAAGCGAACCTGGACGTGCCATTTGGAGTCGCCCAGCGCGATGACGCTCGAGTGAACGGTCGAGTTGTCGCATTTCGCCAGCTTCGTTTGCGACTCGCCGGTGCAGGAGGTCTTGAAAGAAGGCGTGTTATCGGCGTGGTGGCCCGTAATGTTGAACGAGTAGGGACATGCGCCTTCGATGCATTGCGGACGGAAGTTGGTGACGTCCCAAACGGGAGGTTGGCCATTTGCGGCGGCGCTGGTGAGGCCGACGGTGGAGAGGAGGGCCGGGAGCAGAGTGGAGACGCGCATCGTGCTCTTTTGTGCTCTTTGCTGGGGATGAACTCGGTTCGATTTTGAAGACGAGGATGGGTTGATTCCCTTGAGATGAAAAGGAAACGCCAGGAATTCAACAAAACACCAGGAGTTCAATGGAAATGAACCCACTTGAAACCAGGCTCGCAAAGGGCCCAAGCTGACGAACGTCCCCTTGGCACAGAACCACTTTCATGCCGCGTCGACCAACGGTATTTCCTTCGCCCCTGGACCAAGCCGATCCTTCAGGGGAACACGGCAGCATCGCCAATGAGAGATGATGCTGCCCCAATTTACTTCCCTTCTGACTCGGTTGCCCAAGCTATTCTCTATGGATGTTTCACTCTTATACGGATCTTTTGTGCCCGAGAGTCCTGAGAGTCATGTACTTGATACGTGACTCGACAATGGCATTTTTATACTATGCCGTCCCCTGTACAATTTGCGACTTCCGTTGTTGGATATGTTAAGTACAAGGCTACTTGGCTATGCTATATATACACATCCAAGACGATCGTCACTCTCCACCTGCACTGCCGGGTTGAGGCACAACCTGAACAGACTCAAGACTCATTTGTCCCGTTGGGTCCCCACGTCTGCTTCCCAATCCAGCCAGCCCTCTTCTTCCATGTTTCGTTCAATCGCCAGTCGTCGTCGCTTCTCCTTGCGTCGCTCCTTGTTCCACTCCCGACGTTCTTCCGGCGAGAGCATCTGGCGGCGCACGGCCGGTGGCAGCGGGTGGCGCCCGGGCTGTGGGGCTTCGATCACGTCGGTCGGCTGCCCGTCATCTCGGGCGCTGATCTGGGGATGATATTGAAGCCGCAGCGCAAACTCGTCGACCGACCCGGAGCAAATCTCGCAGATTTCCTTCTGGGCCTCCTCGCTGACCGAGGCGTCCCGTTTCACGAGATCTTGAAAGTACATGTAGGCGGACCGGAAATTGTTGGCGTCGAGACACATGAGAATGATGGTCTCAAAGGTCGTGGCGTTGGGTACGACGCCGAATGCTGCCATTTCTTTTACGATAAACATGCCGGCTTCGCGGTTGCGCGCTCGCCGACACATGCGGATCAGCGCGTTGTACACGCGAACGTCGGCGCCCTCGGGGCACAGCGTGTAGAGCTCCTTGTAGAATCCCACCCCGTCGTCTGCGACCGACGGGTCATGCTGGGCATCGTGCTCACAGAGGTCGGCAATGGCCCGCACGCAGCCGATGGGGATGCAGCGTTTGACATTCTTTAGCCGCTTGAGCATCTGCCATGCCTCGCGGCGGTCGATTTTACTCTGAATCATGTAAGCGACCACAGCCCGTGTCGAGCTCTCCTCAAGTGCAATGCCAGCCTCGTGCATGCTACACAGCACCTCGAAGGCGCCAGGAAGATCACCAGCACCCACATGCGCCTCGGCAAGCCGTTCGTAATCCTCGAGGCCGCATGAGATTTTATGGTAGGAGAAAAATCGGAACACAGAGCTGGCCAAATCTGGGTCGCCAAGCCGCGAGGCCAGTGCCAGTACCTGGCGGCAGAGTTGCGCGGGGGGTTGTAGATGGCCAAGTTCGACCCTTTGCTGCCACACATAGCGAGTCAATGCGCCGTGATGCGCTTCAGTCGCCGCACCCAAGACGTGAAACCAAAGTGGGAAAGTCATCTCGTGGTATTGATCGACCCGGCGCCGCATCAAGCGTTCGACCTCGTCCAACTCGTTGAAATCGCACAGGTTGTAGATAAGGAAACTGTGCAGCCAATTCTCGACAAAGACCTCCTTTCGCTCCATCATATCGATTTCATCCAGCGCCAGCTCAAATTGGTGTTCGCGCACAAGACCTGCAACTATGAAATTCCATCCGGCGGGACTCAACGGGAGCCACCGATCTCGCAGTCTGTGAAGGACTTCCTGGCGTAGGAGATAGTCGGGATGTACAGCAAGAGCCTGTAATAAGGTTAGCCCGTACTCCTCGACGGATGATCTAGGTCATTGCCATGTCCCAAAAACTTCCCCACCTACCTGGAGTGCAGCATGAAGCGTAGCCGAGTCCGTAGCAATGTTATTGTCATCCATCTCATCCAGCAGTCGCCGTATAAACTCCGGCGAGCCTCTCTCTGAATCCGCGTTCGCAAAGAAGAGCGCCTTGTAGTGACGAGAGGTCGGGTGAACATGGCGATCTCGAATCAAAATCCGTAGAACCTGCGTCGTGCCGCGAATGCTCGGCGACCTGGCCATCAATTGTTGCAGCATTGTCTCCAAGTTGGATGTGGATCTTTCTTCCAAATCCTTGGGAGCTCTAGGCGACTGCTTTGGTAGTTTCGGGGCTTTCGAACGTTTCGACCGGTTGCGCGGCCGCGCGCTGGCATTCTGTCGAGGATCGGAGTGTTCGTTCACCGGCGATTGTAGTCGAGTGGCTGTATGCTGTGTGCCACGTAAATTCGGATGTGCTGAATGTCCATATCTATGGTTGTAACTGTAGGCTTCTCCAGGATTGCTGCTGTAAAATCGTCGCGGAGGTGAATTCGCGAAAGAGACGGCCGGCGAATATGGCCTTGCACTTTGCTTTCGAGTCCTTAAGAGTGGCGCTGCACGAGTGAGCCCCCGTGGGATAAATGATGGACACAGAGAGTACCAGAGTCCGTCGAGGACCAGTGTCCGCCGTGCCATTTCGGGAGTTTGTCTAGCAGAGGGGAATGTTGAAGCTCCGCGGACTCGGTTGATCACAGTATCACGTGATGCCAAAAGGATTCGCCAGGCTTTCATATAGCCAGTTGGGCGCAGATTACATGGCAAAATCAAGGAGTGAGGCTGGGTTTTCCATATGTAGCATTGATAGATCGGAAACCGACCAAGAGACCCAGATCCCACAGAAAATACAGAGCCAGATACGCCACGGCCATGCTCGTCCAAACCGGACCTCCCGAGCGACCTTACCCACCGTCTTCCTCCGGGGTATCTCGTGTAACATCGTCCCTGTCCTCTTTTCGAAAACGGCGCGCGCGCACACATATCCATATCTAACCGCCACCCCGACCCCGGCCGCGACCCCGGCCCCCGCGACCACCCCCACGACCGCGGTCGCGCCCGCCATCTCGTCCGTATCCGCCGCGGCGGTTCTGTGGTTGGTTCAGCTGCTGCTCCTTGACCAGCTCGACAATCTCATCAGGGATTCGTAGGTATTTGATCTGCGAAGAAAGAGGATATGAGTCAATATCAAGTTCCTCCACCCCACCTAGGGACACCGCTGCGTGCCAGAGGACATACGTTGTTGCCCCGAATGTAGACTTCGGGGAGCTTGAAGAATCGGTCGCCTTCGGGACTTGTCTGGACCACCTCGCGCAGAATCAGGTTCATCCAGTTGTCGCAGGTGACCAGGTGGCCGTTGAGGGTTTCGCCGTTTTTAAGCTCCACCAGCATCGGGTGGCCCTGGGCGGCCGTGAGAAGGCCAAGGGGTAACTGATTAGACGCAGAGTCAGCTTCTATCCAGTTGAGATCGTGACAAAGGTGCGGGCCATGTACCATGCTGGAATGCGACCGGCTAGATCGCAGGTGGTGGAAGTGGGAGAGGATCGGTCGGATGAGTGAGAATTGACTTGGTCAGGCGGCACACAGGCTCCCAGCTCGGAGACACACGAATAAAAGGATTAGAAAGCAAGGACGGAGCCTGTCTGTTGATTTGACGATGTTGAGCGGAGCAATGGATTGCAGCTGGTGAACTGATGGATGAAGGCGGAAAAAGAGAAGTGCCGAAATCCGCCAATGCTCCGATCTACTCGATGTTACACAGATACAACAACAACAATAACAGCCATGACTGATTGAAATTGGATGTAAGGCATGACATTAATGTGTAAATGTCTTGAAATCCAAGTCATTATAAATTCAATAATTTGATTCTTTTCTTCAGAAGCATTTGGCAACGTTGAGAAACAACCCATAGTAAAATTACATAGTACAGGGCCAGGCGCCGGCATGACCAGGTCTCTACACCTTGGTACGCTTGGCTGGCTCTTCCTGGCCTTCTTCCTCATCCTCGTCGTCAACCACAGTGAGTTTGCGCTTGGCACGCTTGTCGCGACTGCCACTCGGAGCCGCGGGAACTTGGTCTTGCACATCGGGCAAACGACCCTCGAGCGCCTCCAGTGTGATTTCGTAGCCTTCTTCGACATTCTGAACGGTGCCGTCGAGCTTTTCTACCCGATCCGTAGGGTCCAGTTCGTTCAGCAGCTCCCGGTGTTTCTTGTACAGGCGTTGCTTGGTGAGCATGCGCCACCAGTAGTACCGTCGGTCGTTTTCGTCATCTGCCTTATATTTCTTGATCAACAGGCGCGCCAGGTTGGTGCCTCCGGCCAGGCGATGGCTCTTGGGAATCTGGCCCAGCAAGAACATCTCCAGGATGTGTGCGAACTGGGTGGCCTCGATCTTGAATGAGCTGCGAATATCGGAGAGGAGTTTGGTGGGGATGAGGGCGGCGGTAGGAACCACCTTAGGGCGTTGCTTTCGAGAATATGCTTCGTATGGGTCGGGGTTCAGGCTCACATCGTGCTTGAGGAACTCGGGCCGCAGCAGACAGTAATCGGCCGTGTCTCGCAGCGCGTCAAACGTTTCGTTGGGGTCTTCGACTGTCAGTTCGACGATGGTAGGGTCGGCGATGCATGAAGCATGAATTGTTGTGTACAAATGGGTGCCATGACCCGAACGATGGTGTGAAGGCAGAATGAGAAGCTGCGCGATCCGAAGTCGTGCTGGGAGCTCAGAGATTTTGATCTCGGGCCCTGGGAACGGATCGCTCTTGACGCTGGGAGTCTCTGAACGATCTCGCTGGTACAGCCAATACCGATAGGTTGTGGCATATCCAACAATGGAATATGACGATGCGGTTGGCGTTGGAGGAGTCACCTTCTCATAACTATCACCATCATTAGCTTCGGGCCCATCTCGGCTTGCATAGCGAGTAACTTACACAAAGTAAACCGTCCAACGTTCAAGACTCCATTCTGGATCATCGGTCGACAGAGGGGTTCCGGCCTCGATGAAAAGAGAGACCAGGACTTGCGCGCGATCCAACAGCAGTCGTACTGCGGGGTCCGCGAGCGATCCAGCCCAGATCTCATAGTTTCTCTCATCCACCTCATAGCTAAAAACCAATTTACCAGGGGGTGTGAAGTCTTTCGCATGTGGATCCTCTTGAACCGCTTTCTCGTAGTCGGGGAGGTTCGCAAAGGCCTCTGGATGGAATGGTGTTAGCTTTGAGCCCGTGTCCTTCTTTTCACTTGACGGATTCAACACTCACCTTTTGGAACGAACGGCTTCAGAGCCCCAAGAAGGTCCACCGCTGCCGTGTCGCCGACCGCTTTAAACTTGTCATCATAGGAAATGTGGACATGGGGACGCAGGTCATGAGCCGCAAAGCGCAGACGGATAATCAGGCCATTGTAGCCAAAGATGCGCTCTTCATCACCAAAGATAGGATAGGTAAATTGTGGATGGAAAGTCGAGAGAGTCTTGGGCTTGGTCTCGCTGGGCTGCACTACGGTAATATGGACCGCATCATTGGCGTCGCAAGACCCTGGGTGAATGATCAGTGGATGGTCTCCATGTGGGAAGTAAAAGTAAAACCAAGCCAAGGGTATCTTACAGTCGTCGTCACTCGCCATAGTGCTGGATAGAAGGTGAGTTCAAGAGGGAAGAAAGACACGAAGACCGAGGGAGGTGAAGAAGGAAAGCGCGTCTGACCGCGTCCACAGGTCCCTAGCAGTGTTACCTAATCGGGCCTAGCGTCTCAAGGTCATGGAGTACTTGCATTCATCCATGGATCTTTCAATCATTCTTCACCCATCTCACCGAGTCAACTACTTTCCAAGTTCTGCCACTGGTCCATCTTTCGACGGAGAATCTGTTTTACTCGGGGGGTTAACTCCAATGCAGGTTGGATCCCCATGCTATACCAAATCCTCTGAAGTGTCTCCACCACCCACTCAAGTACTTGGTCTGGGGCCCCGGCTGCACTTCCCGCCACAGCTAAGGGAAACAGCAGCATAAAGACACCGTTTAGCGGTGGTAATCGCGATGCTTTCCCCGTCGGAATACTACTCCCGAACAGACTCATCTGGCTGGCAGCCCCGATACAAATATAGGTTGCCATCCTTGAAACCGCGTTCGATGCTTGCTGTCGCTGGATGAAACTGCGCTGCGACAATGGCTTCAGCCTCGAAAAGTGGCAGAGGATCAGTTCGTTCACTAGCAACCGCCCCCGTTGGTAGTGACTCAGGGTTCTTGAGACCCACACGTCTTGATAGACATGACACTGCCCATTGAAGATAAACTCGCGATTATCAGACTTTTCCATGACGAATGTCCACTTGTCTGGAAGATGTGTTTCCCAGGCATCTAGCTCTCGATCGAGCAGCTGGGCCAAGTGGATCACAATTTTTGCGTCGGAATATGGATGGCGGCGGAGAGTTGAATGCAGCCTCATGAACATGACAAAAATGTCAACCAGTTCGATACCTGGCTGGTCCTCGGGCAGCGAAGACATCTTGAGGATGTCGGATGACCAGTTCCGCAGTTCCGCGGGAGATTCTCCCTCGGCCAGGAAGTATTTGACGATTAAAATAAAATAGTACTGCATCTGTGCCTGGTGGTCCAAGCCTCGTAAGACCTGGCTCATGGACTGTTGCATCAGGGCTTCTGCGCCGTCACAATGTACGGCTCAGGCATCCAGCCGATTTGATGGGCAGTTGACCATCTGGCCGCATCATTGAATCACTCAGAGAAGAACCGGCCGGGAAAAAGGGGTCAAGAGTCCATACCTTAAGCAGGCTCAGCATCAGGATGACCTTGAATGTCGGTTGCATAGTCACCCGCTGGCGCCTCTCCACTGCCCCTCGGACGACGCTCAGAGCAGACACGTACTTTTCACTCGCAACCATTCGCAATGGCCTGTCGTTGAGGATGTTAGAAAGAGCGGCTAACCCAACGACTACAGTAGCATCACGCATTGACCGGTTCAGTGTGATAGCGTCCAATAAGGGGGAACCCTGGCTGTTATACTGCAGGCCACTGTCCCGGCTGAAACGGCCGTGACAAACCGGTTAAGGAAGAAGCGCAATCCTTGATCTTCGGTGGCGAGCGGGACGCCGGCGAGGAATGTCGACGTCACAATCGGGGACGTTTCCCAATCTAACATGCTGGATGGAGATTGCGGAGTTTGGGATCTGGAAGGATTATGCGAGAATGGAGTCGAGTCCCGAGCAGCTTGCGCCGGGCTTCTGTTTAGATTTGGCGACTGCCGCATATGGGATCTCGGCGATCACACTGAATAAGGGGAGTTAATGTTTATGGTTGCAGCCATTCAACAATACTTGGACTTGCCTTGATCCGCCTCTCTCGACAACTGAAACAGGCTTTACTAGGACGACCATAGAAGGGCATCGTGGGAAGATTGATCAACCTGATATGCTATTGTTCCAACGGGAATCGAAGGTTCAAAAAGAAAATCGTCACACTACCGGGCTGATAAGCAACCCCCCATCCGGGGAGCCTAAACTGGGTTCTGCAATGCGCTACGTTGCGCTGTGGAGCCTTTGGTGGGCTGAATCCTTGGCGGATGTCGTGGTGACCCCTGGTCTTCATTTCTGATCCCATTCCCTATGATTATGGCTGGAGGTCAGGGTTGTATACCGCTTATTTGGCTAATCATTCCCCACGCCAAGCCAATCAAGAGTCAATATACATGGAAACAAATCGGTCAGGGGCTTATTACTGTGCATGGACTAAATTCTGAAGTAATACAGAGAGAATGGTGAGAATATCCAGCAAGAGTGCAGAAATTAGCATGACTCGTGAGTCCTACACTTCATAATCCAACACCATAGAGCCCCAAAATATATCCGTAGCGATACAAATCCAAAATCCAGCCACCATCCATAATGATCCCAACGAGATCACATATTAGAAAACCCACGGGGTTCATACAACGGCAGCCGCCAGCACCATCGCAGCACCACCCAGTGCCAGTCCGGCATTCCCAGTCACCCGGGGCATGCCACCAGTACTGGGGGACGAACTGGCGGAAGAGCCAGCAGAGGAACTCTTAGTCGCAGATTCCTCCGCGCCTTCAGTCGAGTTCTTAGGCGAGCTCTTGGGCGAGGGCTGAGAAGAAGAACCCTTTTCTGTGTCTTTGACCGCACTAGACGTACTCGTGCTCGTGCTCGTTGCCGTCGCAGGCGATGCCGGCATAGAGCCAGATACAGTGACCGGTAGCAGCGTAATGTCGCTCTTGTCGAGCGTCGTAGTTACAGAGCCCACGAAGTCGAAGGCCGACCCACTCCTTGCTCCAGAGCAAACTCCGCTAGTAGTGCCATCCATAGAACAGGTCAAGCGGCTAAATTTATAATCAGCAAAATTTCCATTTTGAGGGGGGGAGAAGGGGATGGGTATCGCCATACAATGCCTGAGAGGAATCACTGGCTACATATTGAGTAGTCGTCGGGCCTGCCACCAAGGTGGTGTGCATCGCACAATCTCCCGTCGACTTGTGGGCACAGCTGATATCCCAAGTCGTCGTGCTGTGGCTCTCTTCCACGACGGAACCGGCCAGGGTCGTAGACTCGGTGTCAGGGATGAAAAGGGACACGACAGAGTTTTCGGCGGCCGCCAGGCCAAGCAGGGCGAAGGGAATCCCGGATTTCATGGTAAGAGTGCTGTGGAAATGATCAACGCATTTGCAGAGGCGGACGACTCGAGAGACTTTATAAGTGCGACTCAACGATGGATTGTTGTGCACCCTCCTGCTATTATTGCGAATAATAGCAACAATAACTAGATTATTATAAGGGCAATCCCCGAGTTTATTTATGACTTTTCTCCGATCATGAGGGATGTAAGCCAAGATTAGGCTGGGCATTTGGGGCCATCTCCCTTGTAGTGGCCCGTAGAGAGGCCCCAGCACCGCCCGTCTTACTCTTAAAATAGTCAGAAGGATATGCGCAAATCTCTATTTCCTCAGCCCTATTCACCCACGATCTTCTAGGTTCAGCCCCGAATTTTGCTTGAGCCATGCCAAGTCATAGCACCAAGCACCAACAATCTGACCACGTCCATGGGTTCATGTAGCATTTGTAAAATCCTGGCCTCATGCCAAGATGCCTACCCCGAATGTAGGTTAGTTGTCTGGGGGCCGAGCATCATAATACACTACGCGGCCAAAAGTCTGGGTACACTCTATAATTCAGATTTACCCCACTATATTAAAAACTGAATAACTCCCCCAATATTAATTAATATAAATTTATACTAACTATACAAAGAAAATAGGTCAGTATCTAGTATACCAACCCTTCGCTGCGCGTACAGCAGCCATTCTGCGAGGCACAGATCGAATTAAGCTATCAATAACGTTTTGATCAAGCAGTTCCCATACTTCGCATATAGCTTTTTTAAAGACCTCCCAATCCAATTTAGACCTTCCATCACCTAGCTGAGGGTATAATTGAAGAATTTTGATCTTTAGAAGTCGCCATACTGGTTCGATAGGGTTAAGGTCAGGCGAATGCGGAGGCCAGTCGATCACCCAAATCCCATGATTTTCGAACCACTCTTGCGAGATTTCTGCTATATGAATCCTCGCATTATCTTGTTGGAACATCGAGCATGGTTTATATATTAGTAAAAGACCTTCTTCGAGAGTATCGAGATAGGAGTTCGCAGTATAACCTTGCCGAGGTACGTTTTCATCGCGATTCATGATCATCATTTTTGTTCGGCCACCAATCCAGATTCCAGCCCAAATTATCTGCGAAATATCCTTGCTATGACTCACGAGGTTCACAAGATCGCTTCGGTAGGCCTCGGAGGTAAATCGAAAGACGAATTGGACCTTAGAATTCGATGTTCGTTGGACTGAACATTCGTCAGAAAAGATCAGATTCTCCCAATCCGAAAAACTCGCCCATTCATGTACAAAAGCGCGTCTTTTTTGTGCAACTGACTTTGATAAAGGTATTCGCTTCTTACTCTTCCATTTTCGAAGCCCGTAGCCTTTTAAAACGCGTCGAATTGTTGATCGAGAGGGTGAATAGGGAGTATTCGCTCTAAGGGCTCTATAACTTATTCGCGGGTTCCGACGGGCCATCCGATAGATATATCGAATAGTCTGATCGCTGATCTTAGAAGGTCTACCACTTCTAGGCGATGATTTAAGAGTATGGTGTTGCTGAAAGCGATCGCGAGTCCGGTAAATTGTAGTGCGGCTAAGATTTAAATCGCGAGCGATTTTAGTAGGACTTAAGCTATTTTCGAGAGCAAAAATAATCGCTGCGCGAGTAGATTCTGATAATTCATTGTTTTGCCTGCGATTTGCACTAATTTCAGTGCTAAAATATCGCATATTCGTTGTGGTAGAGAGAAAAGAAAAAAGGGGTTAGAATATGGATTTTACTAAAGTGGGGTGCTATACCCAGACTTTTGGACCCCGTTGGTAATAACAACAACAATAATAATAATAAGCTGGGTATTATGACCTCGGCGAAGGAATGGGTGGCCTTGCTGAGGCTGATACGTAGTAGGTAGTATTTTCTAAGGTTAATTCATTTTATGTTAATTTATTGAAGGACTGTCTGGTTAAGAATATAGAGTTATATGTAGGGCTGCGGCTGAGCTCTTTCAGCTGCAAAGTGATCCTTGGAGGTATGGAGTGCGCTATGAGAAACACTGGTTAGGCTGGTGTTTTTACCGTAGAGAAATTATTCAACATTTTTATAAGAGACCAAGAGAGCCCTGGCATTAACATGCTAACATGCATGGTTGCACAGCTTGTTGCAGGGGGAGTGTAGGAGTGTATGCCCCTGCAACGCTAGATAAAATGGCCATTTTCGAGAATTATATAGATTTGCCATTATCTACGGATATAGAGATATATTTTTTATATTAAAAAATCTCGTAGATCCTAAGGATTTAGTATAGTCAAGTAGTAGAATGGAAGGCAAGAAAGAATGCGCCGGACGGGGTTGATCCGAAGGTGCCTGAAACCGCGTGGGTCCTGCCATCTTTCCTCCTTCCGGCATTTGGGGCTTCATCTTCCCAATCCTTTGTCTGCGAACCACCATGATTGTCATCCTTTAGAGATCTTGTGAAGCCCTTGGGAGAATACTGGTCATTATGGAGGGACTCTTCACTCTGCTCGCCTTGGGCATTGTGATGGCAATAACGTGAGTCCACTTGCCCCCCAAAAGGAGGTTGAGACTGTGACCTTGAGAGCAATCGTGGAACTAACACCTTGGGATCTTCCCTCTTCTTTTTTGCAGGTCCTTTGTTGTTGGATCATTACCGCTTGCCTTTACCCTCTCTCCGTCCCAGTTGCGATTAATCTCCTCCATTGGCATGGGAGTGTTGGTGGGGACGTCTTTGATTGTCATCATTCCGGAGGGCATTGAAACTCTCTACAGCGCAAAATCCGCCGGTCGGAAAGATCTCAGCACTCGGGCCAGCGTCGAATGGCAGCACCAGGGGCCGCCGGTGGCGAACCTCCCCATCTTGAATCGAGAAGAACATCCTGCCCCAGTGCCCAGTCCGTCAATTCCTGGGTTGCCTCTGGAGAGCGACAAGGAGGCATCTGTGTTTCCAACGGTTGGGCAGGATCTGTCGAGTCAGGCGCCGGAGCTTCATGTCCGCAAGGACGACTCGAGTGAGAAACCGAGTGAGAATGAAGAGAAGGAGAGCTCACCTCATGCTTGGATCGGCATCGCTCTCATCAGTGGGTTCATCTTGATGTATCTTGTCGACAAACTGCCTGAATTTGCATCCCCCAACAAGAATGACCGAACGCCATACCATATCTCTCTTGACAACCTTGGATCTGGACTGCGACGAAGCTCTTCGCCGTCACGCGAGGGAGGGTTGTTGGAAGCCGGTCACCCCAGCTCCGGGCGCAGTCACAGCTTTGCAACCACCACTGGGCTGGTGATCCACGCTGCGGCGGATGGTATTGCATTGGGGGCCTCTAGCTCAAATACGGGCTTGAGCATTATCATTTTCTTCGCCATTATGGTGCACAAGGGCCCGGCTTCCTTTGGGCTTACGTCCGTCCTGCTCAAGCAGGGTCTATCGAGCCGTGCTGCGAGAGCGCATTTACTGGTTTTCAGTCTCGCGGCCCCCGTTGGCGCTTTGGTCACGTTTCTCTTTGTGCAGATGGTCGGGTCTTCCAGCAGTGATGAGGCAGCTCAGTGGCGGACGGGGATGCTTTTGCTCTTCTCGGGTGGCACCTTTTTGTGAGTCTTTGCCTGGAGATACTCTGGGATTTGTTGATTTACTGACGGAGATACAGGTACGTTGCGATGCACACCATGCAAGAAAATGGCCCCGGGTCGACTCCTCCGCGGGAATTGCCTGTGAATGGGTTTGGCGATTCCCGAGACCCGCAGAACGGATCGGACAAGTCGATGAGAGACTTGATCGCCTCGGTCCTGGGCATGCTCTTGCCGCTATTCTTGCAGATCGGACATGCCCATTAACGCCCGTTGGTTTATGGCTTATGGTTTTTGATATTAGAACTTCAGCACTACGCACTACGTGTTCTCCAAGAGGAATTTCCTCTGTGTATTTTCTCGTTTGCGCGCTCCGGGGGTGGATATCGGGAGTATATACCCATGGGTTGGCATCTGTTGCAACGTATGTCCTTGAGGGGGGCATGGGCATGGAATTCGGGATATGGAGAGAGATCCTAGATTATTTTTTTGTATAATTGGCTTGGGGAAAAAAGTGGTCATCATTGCATGTTTATTTCTGGATCACATCGACGTAGCGTCACTTTGCCTTCCGATCATTCTTCCACGAGAGAGAGATATATAAGGAGTGATGACTCCCCTCCCTATCACTTCTTATATCCTCCACACTTCGGCTCATCTTTTGATCATGGCCATCTGGAGTGATGACACGATTCGTCAGTCTCGTCAGTCTGAATCATCCCCGGATGGTTGGATCGTTCCATGGTCGACCACCGCGTGCCAGACGGTCATCCACGGACTCGGGGCCACTGGATCTATATGTCGCCTCACGGTTCTCTGCCCAAGATTGATATGTTGTGGTGGCTCTTGACGCCTCCGCCTCTTGACGGAAGACGTGCGCGCTGAATAGCGCTTCTCCCAGATGAGATTCCTCATGCTATCAGCACAATACAAAGGTCACTGGATCACTCGACCACTCGACCTCTCGATCACTCGATCAAAGAGGGCTCTATACAAAAGAAGGGTTCTGTCGAGTCCGAAGTGGAGCCGGGGCGAGCTTGGCGGCTTTGTCAGAGTCGAATGAGATGGTCACGACATCCACTCTCTCCGCTTGGAATGTCCCTTTCCTTCATTCGGGCGCTCGTTTTTCTTTGGGGTTTTGTGAGGGGAACATTCTTCTGACAAGCAAAAAGAACCGAACTACAAGAAAGTGCAAAAGAAAAGAGCCCTTCTTCATCCGGGGGATTTTGGCTTCCCCCCCCTCGTTCCCTTCTTCCCTCGGTCATCTTCGCTCCAACCACCCGCGACGTCTGGACCCTCCCCCTCCGACCGACGTCAAACTCCCCCGAGTTCCACTCTATGCCGGTGGACATTGCCCGGCTCTGTGGACGGCATCGATCTCTGTGAAAGTGGCCAAGCGGGAGCATTCCAGTGCGGTCACTTGGCCCCTGCTCTGTCGCAATGGAATCCCATCGAGCATCCTTCAGCGAAGTGGATAGGTCCGTGAACTTGCCGCCCATGCCCGAACAGTTGGAATCATCCTCCCGCGAACCGGTGTCTGACTTCACCAGCACTCCCTCCCGATCGCTGAGCGGCAAGAAGACTGTCACTCCCATCCCGGCCAACTTGCTACCTTCGGCACCCGCCTCCCCCCAACACCAGCGCCCAGTCCCACCCCTCACCAAAGACCACCGAACTGGCACTCGACAGACGAGGAGGAGCATAACTTTTTGCTCAACCTCCGCCTCCACTTCAGTACCCTGTCCAACTCTCGGAAGCAGAAGTTCCTTGAGGGTATTTTGGATGTATGCGATAGCCAACAACTGAGTTTTGTTTCGAGCTACGTCGGTCCTCGCTTGAGAAAGGACCCGTTTTTGGTCTTTCCTAATGAACTCTGCTTGAGGGTAAGTCACACCCCCGGTCGGTTTCCGGCTGTGCATATCATGGAACGGGGCGAGAGAAAGAGGAAGGCAGCTGACTCGTTGACACTCTGCTAGGTGCTTTCCTTCATCGATGATCCAAAAACTCTGGCCAGATCATCTCAAGTGTCACGACGCTGGCGGGAACTGTTGAACGATGACATCACCTGGAAGAATCTCTGCGAGAAGCATGCCTACTCGGTGCGCCGGATATCGGAGGAGAACGGGGACGTCTTTGACTCGTTCACCGCTCCTCCTATAGAGTCAACTCTCGGGGCACGCCCTCGGAATGGGCTGCAACGGCGTCTGACGGCGTCGCATGAACAGTCTACCGAGAGCGCCCCGGGTCTGCCCCGCACGCTTTCGGGAGAATGGCTGCCACCGTCCAGCTTTCCATCCCGGAGGCGGCGGGCCCGGCCAGTCTCCTACCGATCGCAGTTTAAACAAAAATACATGGTTGAGTCCGCGTGGAACAAAGGTGGTCGCTGCACTCAGCGCCATATCACCCCGGATCAAGGCGTGGTTACTAGCCTCCACCTAACCTCCAAGTATATTGTGGTGGCTTTGGATAACGCTAAAATTCACGTATACGACACCGACGGCGACAACCAGAAGACCCTGCAAGGGCACGTGATGGGAGTATGGGCGATGGTTCCATGGGACGACATTTTGGTGAGCGGAGGCTGCGACCGTGAAGTCCGAGTATGGAACATGTCTACCGGGTATGGTGCTTTATTTGATCTTGTTGCTGTCCCCTCCGACACGAACCACGCTGACATTGGGCAGGGCCGGCATCCATTTACTTCGTGGGCACACGTCGACCGTGCGTTGCTTGAAAATGTCCGATCGCAATACTGCGATCTCAGGGTCTCGAGATACCACACTTCGCATCTGGGATCTGGCCACGGGGACGTGTCGGAATGTCCTGGTCGGGCACCAGGCCAGTGTTCGGTGTCTGGCAATCCACGGGGATCTCGTGGTGTCGGGCAGCTATGATACCACTGCACGGATCTGGAGCATCTCCCAAGGTCGCTGCCTGCGCACCCTTTCGGGTCATTTCAGTCAGATCTACGCGATTTCCTTCGATGGCCGTCGGATCGCGACCGGCAGTCTCGACACGAGTGTCCGAATCTGGGACCCGCACTCGGGACAGTGCCACGCCATTCTTCAGGGCCATACATCTCTGGTTGGGCAATTACAGATGCGCGGTGACACGCTCGTGACGGGTGGCTCGGACGGTTCGGTTCGAGTGTGGTCGTTGACCAAGATGGCACCCATTCACCGACTGGCCGCCCATGACAATAGCGTGACAAGCCTTCAGTTCGACAACACTCGGATCGTCAGTGGCGGCAGTGACGGTCGAGTCAAAGTTTGGAATCTCCAGACGGGCCAATTACTGCGCGAACTGTCTACTCCAGCCGAGGCGGTCTGGAGAGTCGCATTTGAAGAAGAAAAGGCGGTGATCATGGCCAGCCGGTCTGGGCGTACTGTGATGGAGGTAAGTTCTTTTCTCCCAGGGAGGCCTTCGTCGTGATTGTCGCTCGTGGCTAACCCGCTCTCCAGGTCTGGACTTTTTCTCCCCCTGACGAGGACGATGATGCGGTTGAAAGCACTTCCAGCACCCCCGCGATCGGGTCAACTAGCGAGGACCCTGAGATGACCGTCCACACACGCAACCGGGCTCTTTTCTCCGATCCAACACCGACCCTGAGCAGCGACGGTGATCAGCCGATGCCTGATGCTGATGTGGATGCGCCCACCACTTGACGACCCTTGGCCTGATCTAGCCTGCGATTTCATGATTACGGATATCTTTTTTTGTTTTCTTTTTGAAAAATCTTGGATCTATTGATCTATTCCTTTTATTTAACCATTTATTTGCCCATTTTCGAGCGCCATGGGTTTTTGTTCTCGCCTCGGACTTGTGATTTTGTGTTCTACTGTCCTCTCTAGAGCACCAAGCGGTTGCATATTTGGTGTTGATACACATCGGGTTGGCTGTTCCTTGGGGTCACCACCGAAGAAGCTGTCATCTTGAGGAGTTCCTGTGGAGGATTCGTGTTCTCACTATATTTTCTTTTCTTTTTTTTTTGGACTATTGATGCTGGGCCTCATTTCGGAGTGTATTGGATTCAGATGATACCTTGAGATTTCCAATGGGATGTGCAATGCACTGCCTTTCTTCCTATCCGCATACAAGCCCTATCTCCCTTTGATCTTGCATCATGATGCTCCCACCATTCAAAAGTAAATGACGATCGCCTCGAGGCTGAGTTTTGAGGACTGACTAAGCGGCTCCGATGGGACCAGGGTCGAGTTTCTGGGGTTCCCAAGGTTGTTCCAAGGTTGTCTTTCTTGATTACTTCTCTCTTTTCCATCTCCTGGACCCCGCGCCAGCCTGTCGCTCGATGTCCAGTTCTAGAAATTTGCTCGTGGGTGTCTATCCTTTATGAGACAGACCCGCTCGACTCGGACTAGGCAGCCGAGTTGATTTGCGCACGATCGATGACCGTTTGTGGACCCTTGTGATCTGTGGACGGAACGGCGCCCGTGGCGTGGATACTATCTGTAACCGTCATCCGTATTGTCTGAAACTCGGGGGTGAATCATGGTGTATGGGGGGAAGCCGAGCACTGGATGTTACCTGTGTCGCAAGCGAAAGATCAAGGTAAGCGCAGCCCCCCTGACGGACATGGCTTCACAGATGGGGGACGGATATGCTACCCCCTTATCTGGAGTTGAGAATAACACCAAAAAAAAAATACTAAATGGCATGTCCTCAAGTGCGATGAAGGATTCCCCGAATGTCGCAACTGCATGGTCTACGGGCGACCTTGCCCGGGGTATCGGACAGATGCGGTTTTCCGCAACGAGACCAAGAAAGTCGAACAACTGGCCAAGAAGACTAGTAGTCCCTCGAACAGCAGTAGCCGCAGCCAGTCATCAACTTTGCAGTCGCCGGTGCTGGTCGACCGACGGCGTGACAACTTCCGCGAGTCGCCCACGCTGACGTTCTTTTCACCGGCGGATGCGACCTGGGAACAGCGCGCGATCTGCTTTTTCTTTGACCAGTACACAATCTACGGCGACTGCGAAGATGGAATGGGTCATCTCGAATATATACCTCCCCTGTATGCGAAAAGTGGCGAGATAGACAGCGCCGGGAGACCATCGTGTCTACGGTGGGCAGTGGATGCGACGGCGTTGATGACCCTCGCAAACACGGCCCATGCCCCACAGCTAATGGTCAAGGCTCGTCAAGGCTATGGCAAGGCCTTGCGCGGCCTGCGGGATGCACTGGCATCGCCGGATCAGGCTCTCAAAGACGAGACCTTTGCCAGCGTGGTTCTTCTCTCGCTCTACGAAGACATCAGCGGCGAGCGGAATGGGCTCTATAGTTCGCACACGGCCGGGTTTGAGTTCTTGATGAAACTCCGAGGCCAGGGCCAGTTGAACAGTCAATGGGGCCGGGACATGTTCAACTTTGCTTGGACGCATACGGTATGTTACTTCATCCCAGTCACCGCTCGATACTCAGACTGATTATGATGGGGAAATTTAGTATGTTGAAGTTCTTGCCTTGGGAGACAAGCCCCGATCTAATGCGGACTGGGTTTTGGACCTGCTGGACCCGGAAGACCCCGTCGAGCGGCTCATGCTGGCGGCGTCTAAGCTCAGCCACTTGTTTCTGTCGATGCAATCCTCGCCCAGCCCGCCCGACCAAGCGACCGTTGCGTCGTGGATTGCCGCGGGCCGGGCTTGCGACTTCGAGCTCTCGCAGTGGAGTCAGCATTTGCCGGAACGCTGGCTGCCGCTGATGGTGTACTCGGCGCAGGGCGAGCCGCTTATAACCTACCACCACATTTCCAATTGCGTGGTCTGGAATTACTATCGCGCCGTGCGCGTGATGCTACAGCAACTGCTTCTCAGTCTGTATCGCACCCTTGCTGCCGTGACTGCCCGGTACACTCCGACTACAACGCCGCCGCCGTCTCCAGACCCAGGCCTCGACCCCAAATTGCTGCGCGCCGTCATCCAGGAAATGACCACCGACACGTGTCGCAGCATCCCCTTTTCGCTCGGCGACATTGACACCCTCGCCCGACCCGTCAGTCCGGCATCGAATGGCAAGTTGCCCCTGCGCGCCGCTCAGGCTTATGGTCTGCTCTGGCCCCTGTGGTATATTCTCTCTTGCGGCTTGCCATCCCCCACCCAGGTTGACCAGATCCGCTCTGTGCTCACTCGTGTTGGGTCGACGCTAGGCATTAAACTTGCATTGATCCTGGCTCGCGAGGCAGATCGCATCCGCGGTGAACAGTCTTGAGCTTATCAGTGCCAAGATAATCGTACGCTGTCTGGAGGACATGGGCTTAGTATCCTTGTATAAACATGGTTTCGATGTTTGCCATTCTTCATACAGGAAATATTGGCGTTGCTGCATAGTCGATGGATAACGTGGGATCTAGATATCTCTTCTACTCATTCTATATATTTGCATCGCTCCGTTGCGGCACCCCCGGGTCGTGACGTCATGGCCATCACCTCCGCCAGAACCATTTTAGATCTATTATAGCACGGAATTTGGATGAATTCATTTCCCAATTGCAATGGAAAATTCAAGGCATATATAGAATTGCGCAACATCCTTGGTCATAAAAAGTCAGCCTCAATAGGCCTACCCCCAGTAGATGATCATCTGCAGACGACCGCGGAGATAAGCATCGTGCCGGCTTAGCCGTTCCCGGCAGTTCATAGTTCTCATAAATCGGACATGAGAGGCTTGTGTAGGCTTGTGTAGGCTTGTGCTGTGGGCCCGAGTCAGGTTTCTGACGCCATGGGACTTTGCTATTAATACGTGCATGGCCTGCTCGTTGATACTGTTTCTCCCTTCTCCCTTCTCCCTTCTCCCCTCTCTCCTCTCTCTCCTGTCTCCCCCTTCTCCCCGCCCCCATAGCGTGCGTGTGTCTAGTGATCGTCCGTGCGACTTGCTTTCTCTATGGCGCAACAAGAGCGGAAGCTTCCCTTTGGGAAGATTGAGCCCAATTCGGCCAAATATTTCTACAGCTGTGCATTCGGCGGGATTGTCGGTATGTTGTACACCTCCCGGTAGTATTGACATCTACTAACTTTAATTCCTAGCATGTGGTACGTCTCTTTTGAGTTTTTGAGTTGAACAGCCGCCACACCTTCCCCAGATTCATTAACCATTCTCCAATAACAGGACCAACACACACGGCGGTGACGCCGCTGGACCTGGTCAAGTGCCGACGACAGGTCGACCCAAAGATCTACACGTCGAACATATCTGCATGGCGCTCGATCTTCGCCAAGGAAGGGCTGCGCGGGGTGTTTTTCGGGTGGTCGCCGACGTTCCTGGGGTACTCGTTCCAGGGCGCCGGCAAGTACGGGCTGTATGAGTACTTCAAGTACGCATATGGCGAGCAACTCTTCCCACACGCGAACCGCACGCTCGTCTTCCTGGGCGCCAGCGCGTCGGCCGAGTTCTTTGCCGACATGGCGCTGTGTCCGCTCGAGGCTATCAAGGTCCGCATGCAGACCACACTGCCGCCGTTTGCCAACAACCTGCGCCAGGGCTGGAGCCGCATTGTTGCAAAGGAGGGCTTCGGTGGTCTCTACAAGGGCCTGTACCCGCTGTGGGCTCGTCAAATCCCCTATACCATGACAAAATTCGCGACCTTCGAGGAGACTGTTAGTCTGATCTACAGGTCTCTTGGCCAGCCCAAGGAGAGCTTTGGCCAGCTGACCCAGACTGGGGTGAGCTTTCTCGGTGGCTACATTGCTGGGATCTTTTGTGCTGTTGTCAGCCATCCTGCTGATGTTATGGTCAGCAAACTGAATGCTGATCGCCAGTGTGAGTGTTTTCCCTCTTCTTCTCTTTCACATTGTATACCATCACGTTCTCTGCTAACCTGCGCAGCGGGCGAGGGTGCCCTCAAGGCCGTGTCCCGAATCTACGGGAATATCGGATTCTCTGGTCTGTGGAATGGCCTTCCCGTTCGAATTGTGATGCTGGGTACCTTGACAGGCTTCCAGTGGCTTATGTGAGTTGGTCTGTATCGTGGAAAACGGAGCTATGCTGACCACAGTTGTTTAGTTATGACTCGTTCAAGGTATTCCTTGGTCTTCCCACTACTGGTGGGCACTAGAGATGCTCTTTTCTCTTTTCTCTTTTCTCTTCCCCCCCCTCCTTCCCGCTTTTATGTTTTGGCGGAACTTTTTCATGACTTGCGAGGTTGTATGTAGCTATGGAGTCAATAGAGACATTCGAAAGCTCGAGATAATTGAAAGGAATAGTGTAGACTTATTTCCTCTGGCTATCCATGCAAGTCCTAGAGACTACATATTTAATCCAATGACCAGCATATTATAAGCCAAATACGAGTGTATCCTCTTCAGATCGAGCATCCCGCCCTATTGAACTTTCAAGCCTGTGTTTTGTGGCATGACATTGGTGCCTTATATCCAAGGCCCACATAATGTATGGCTTCGGAGGGATAATAATCCGAGGAGCTGTAATTCACCGCCTTTGTTATCGCGGCAGTTTCGACCAAAGAAGGTCGCATGGCTGGGCGACATACTCTACTCTCGTCTCCAAAGGTGAGGTGGTTCATTTGATACGACTCATAACGGCGTATATCCTATATACTCATGGATTGTACCCTGTTGTTGATTCTCTGACTCTCACTTCACCTCACCACCCCACGCTCTTTCTTCCCCCCTTCACATCCCCAGTCTAACGACCGCAAGACGACCTGACTTCACACCACATCTGAGCTATTGCAACTTTCGATCTTGCCCTTCAAAGAAGAAGGAATCAACAAAATATCACCTTATCTTCTTTCAATTGACCCTCCCACCAGCCACTCCGCCATGGACACTTCCCACGCGCCCAATCTTCCATCCGCCAACCCGCCCAGCGTTGAGATTGCCTACAAGCTCAAATGCGGCACAATTAAGAAGAGGCTGGCTGAGATCGAAGCGGAAAATGAGCTCATGCGCACCCGTAACCGCCGTGGATGGCAGTACATCCAGAAGATGCGCCTGGAGTCGTGCATACTGCTGGAGCGGCTGACCAAGGTCACTGGCATGGCTGAGGAGGCACAGTCTGGCTCAGCAGACCCGGAGCTGCGTGCCCGTACTGCGGCCATGATTTCTGGTGCGACCTCGCTCAATGGACTCGGTGGAAGCAATGGTGCGTATCTGGAGGATGAGACCGAGGGCAGCTCCGATGAACAGCCGCGGACGGTAAGCTATTCCCTATGACCTTGTTCTCGGTGTTTTCTCGATGCAGGTCTCCTTTATTTCTGTGTTCCCCCTATTCCTACATGCCAAAACCTGGAGGACAACAGACAGTATGCTAATCTAGTCCGGTCTACCACTCAGCCTGAAGAACGCCCTCTCCGTGTCAAGCGCTCCCGCAAATCCAACGCCAACCCCGATATTGGTGCCGACGATGACGCTCATGCCCCCGAGCATGCCGACCCTTCCGGCGCAGCCCTGCCCCGCCTTGCCCCTGCCCCGACGCAGGACCAGCTTACTTCCTCGTTCCGCGTCCAGGCGGGTAGCAATGGCTCTGCCCACGAGGGTGACCATACCCCGGCTGCGGCCAGTGTGCACAGCAATGACCGCTGTGGTAGCCACCAAGATCAGCCACCGCTTGCGGAACCTGCCCCTGATGCCGGTCCCACGCCTATGGACATGGATACCAAGGAGCCCAAGGTCGAGGCACAGTGATGAGACACTGGGCGTTGCGTCATTGAAAATCAGTTGTGCTGCTTCTCCTCGCTCCGTTTCCTCTTCCTTCTGTCACCAAATTTTTCTCTTCATTTCCTTGTATTCTTCGGAGTGTGTTCTGTCTGGGGGGGGTTCTACAGCGCCGATTCCTTTTTTTATTATGGTTGATTGATTTGCTTGCGTCTGACGACTTTTCCTCTCCGATCTGATTGATTTCCTTTGTTTTTTCTCTTGTCGAGTCAGTCGGCTACAAAATACCAGATATCCTGATCCTGCCGATTCAGAGAGTTTAATGCTCATTTCTCAATTGTTTCTGATATTCATAGATCCTGCCGTATCTTCCAGCCTGGGAACGCAAGGAAGGAATACGCAAACACCTTAATCAGATTCCATAACCCCCAAATACAGCAGTAACTGTATGAACAAAGAGCGGCATTTGTACAACGCAAATGAGTCCCATTCGCCCGAACCCCCTGTTCCCCCGATTCAAACACAACGCCGATTCCTGTAGATAAGACATGATAAAGATGATCAGAAAATAGGATGGAAGAATGGTAATATTATGGTTGGCTGTCTTCTTCGATATACAATTGAAGACAGATTGGAATGCGAGGTGATGTTACAGAGATAGCGGGGAGGAATTGGTGACGGTTGTATTGGATGGAGGATGCGAAGTGGCAGATCAAGGGTCGAATTCGTTGAGGACCTGCAAGGTATTCGCACCGAAACACTCGGCCATTCTTTGGTATAGAGGCGGGTCCTGATCGAATTCTCTGCTATCATGTAGTGGCAGTTGGTGAGTCTGCGGTAAATATTGGTGTATGATGTGGGCTTGTAATCAGACGTATCATCGTATTGAATTCAAAACTCGAGGAATTCATAGTTCTGCCCCTAGTCCACGCCGGCGTAGAGGTCAACAACGATGTTAATCGCCGCGACGAGAATTTCCGCGGCAATCAAAACGATCACTATATCTTGGGTTAGCAAGTCCGTGATACACGGGTTGAGTCCGGGTCATACCAATCCATTCAAGATATTCGCCATGGCGGTGTGTCAGCTGGTCTTTGAGGACGGCCAGGAGATCCGCAATGACGTCCAGGCGTTCCGTCAACAAACTAACCCGCTGGTCCATCTCCAAGTAACTCCGGACGGCCTGGTACACAGGCTCCAGTTGCGGCTCGGCCCAGAAAAGCTCCGGGCTGTCAAGAACCGAACCCTGGAGATGGATGTTGATGCGTAGGATAAACAACTCCCCGATTTGCATATTAATCTGTCGGCGCGTGAGGTTGACACTACCTGTTTGCGCGATCTGAGCTGGCAACGGCGCGGTGTCGGAGATGGTTTCGGATACCAGGTCCTCGAAGAGTGAGGTTTTGACGGACTGAGCCAGGGCATGCGAAATTGCCAGTTTAATCATGTGGTTGCGCGGGTCCCGGAGCGAGATGAAGTCGTTGTATATGCGCGCCTGGTACTCGCGTGCATAGTAAAAATTGAAGTTCTCGATCTGCGTGTCGTCGGGACTTAATATAGAGGACGCGAATTTCGAAATATCCGACAAAAACCGGGATTCATGCGCGGGCGTCATTCCCCATATAACCACGGTGCCGTAGTCGAATAGGAAAACTTCCGGCGTGTGGATGGTAGTGTCAATGTCCGGGGTCTCTTCGGACTGAGATGTCGATACTGCTCGGTCGCCGTCGACATCGACCGCATGGCCGGCCTCATCCCGAAAGTCGATCAGATCCTCCCGCCGAGCCTTGGTGTTGTCTTCCACCTCCACCGCGCTGTCGGAGTATCTACGTTCACTGGGCCGCCGCTCATGATGCCCATTATTTCCAGAACCAAATATCCGACTGCTTTTCTGTTTTTCTTCATGTTCGTAATCGAATGTCGAGTAAACGCATTCGTCATACAGCTTGGGGTTGGCGCCGCGAGTTTTGGCCCGGGACTTGAGGAATTTGATTACTCCTTCCAGTCGATACGAATTGGCCGTGCAGTATGCAGTAACTCGGGGGATGCGCTCGCGGTCGGCCTTGCCTAGTCGCGCCGCATGACTGCGGGCAGCAGGTTCCTTGATGCGAGTGATCTGCGAATACACATCGCGCGGGAAATCTCCATCGAATCCTTCTTCCTCTTCCGCGGTAACGGGATCCGGGAGGAGCTTGAGCTTCTGAGCCTTCTTGGTGGTTCGCTGTGGCCCAATTTTCGATGCAGCGACGGCGCTGACAGGGAGGGTGTTGAAAGGAGCGCCATGGCTATTCCGACGACGGAGCTTGCTGTTCAAGGCCGAAAGCATCGGCTGCCCGCCCGGGCGAGGCTGGCCACCTTGTACATTGATATTCTGAACAGGAGGAGATCCGGTCTGGAGCGGACGAAACGTGGGATCGGAGTTGTTCGTTCCACCGTAGGTGCTGATTGTCGTCAGCGGGTTGAACGTTACGGACCGCGGCGGCCGGTTCGATCGCGGTGACGTATTAGAGGTCGAGTTTTGGTGCTGGGGTAGTAGGGGAGAGGTTTCTGCTGTGGAAGCCATGGCAATAACAGGGACAATGGAATATATCAGACAGCCATTGACAGATTGGCGTGCCAGAAGCTCCGTCGAGGCGAAAAGTTGAGGTGAAGCAGCTTCCAAGGTTCGCACGTGCTGGGATTACTAAGCACCAGTGGATCTGGAGATGTCGATCTTATAGATGTACATCGCTGGTGTAGATGGAGATATCGTAGGCAGGCAATTACTTAGACTACTTAGACGAAAATGATGCTGGAATGGGCTTTTGTCTGCTGTATGGCTGGGCATATAGAATGCACTGGGGATGGGGAATATAGACATGAAGCAGCCCAGTAGCCCACCTGTAGACTGTCATACTGGATCAATCAAAACACAATTGCCGTCTCATTCACCGGCGCACAAACCCAGATGGCCCACCTGTTGTCCTCCGAAGCCCATTGACTTGTGCGGTGCTACGGTCTCTCTTGAGCCAACTGTCCTTGGCATTCCGACCGGCCTTTGATGCCTTGGGAGGCAAGGTGGTCTTAGTCTTCTTTTTTGAAGACGGCGTGTCCAGAACCCGAATTGAAACATCCCCAACTTGAACATCCTTGGGCACCTTGTCCGTTTTGTCCAGAAACCTCAGCTTATTTGACTTCTTTGCCTTGATAACCGCATCCTCAACGGGTGGTGTCGGGGGCCGTGCAATAGGTTCTGCATTCAAGATCTCATCTGGAAGCAGGGCCGGAAGAGCTCGTCGTCGTACATCCTGCGTAGTTGATCCCTGTAGGGTGGCCGTGCTCTCGGAGAGCAAATCATCGGGGACTGCAGTCTCTTTGTGTTTCATACTTGATTTGGCTTGTAACTTCCGACGCTCATCCATTTTTCGCCGCTTCTCTTTCTTGACTTCCTCTTCCCTGTGGACAGATTAGAAAAGAAAAACCAAAAAACAATCCACCTCGAATTGGCGGTGGGTTTGGGGGGAGATAGAACATACCGTTGTTGTGCTCGCTCTTGCTTCTTGGCCTGCTCTTTCATCTTCAATAATTGGGCAGAATTATCGATCGCCTCCGGTGCGTCATCGCTATCGTCGTCGTCCTCATCCTCGGCATGATTTGGCGTTTGCGAAATTTCCTCGGGGTGTGTCTCCTCGGGTAGCATAGGCTCTTCGCTATCAAATCGGAAATGATTACTTTTCGCCGGAGGTGCAGATGATTTGTGCTCGGTCTTTGGCGAGGTATCGTGTGCAACATCACCCTCGGTGGTCTCGGCAGCTTCCAGGCTACTTCTCTTTCTCCGCTTGGTCTGCTGGCCATCGGTCTTGGCTGTGCTGGTGGATTGGATCTTGCGTTTCGCGTTTGTCGTCACGGCGTTGGTGTGATCTTTCGCAGACTCGGGCGCGACAACCCGTTGTCTTGTCGCCGTCACCATCGTGGGATTAGTCGCGGCGGAGGCACCAGCAGAACCTGGGTGAGCTTCTTCGGGCTCCTGTCGCGTAAATAGACCCTTGGCTACAGTAACCAAATGGGCAAACATAGAGAATACGAAAAGAAGACTCAAACGCCGCGAAACGATAGGGGGAGACCTGTGCAAGTGGAGAGAGTTGAAGCCAAAAAAAATCTCTCGGCTTAAGGATTTCCCGAGCTCCACTTTGATACTGTCGCTGGATAATTCTTGTTATATGTTGCGAGATCTATGAGATCAATGAGCTTCAGTGGTTTATTGAGTTATTCAGTTGCAATTTGAAATGCTTAGTTATAATCTAGATTTTCTTACGGGTTTGTAGATCCCAGTGCTGATTGCGCCGTGTATTCTGGCTTCGGGCGTCCAAGTACAATGTTCCATATACTTCTCAAGGCCCTTTTGTCCTAGATCTCTGTACATTGGAATCCTCGCTGGGCTCGTGAAAAAATGCCCCGCAAACTATACATTTGGTATCTCAAACATATGGCGCCCCGAAACAACAAAGCAAGACCCTCTGCGTACTCCCAATCTCGAAATGCTTAACCACACATGTTATAACGCCGGTGACCATGCAGCGAATGTATAACGAGAACGCTCCCCGAAAGAAAGAAGAAAAGAAAATATTTACATAGACTCAACCATCTGTGGGTGTTGGTCTTCCTGGGCCCTGATGGAGCCAGCCACCTGCTGGCGTTCCATGGCCTCCTCCCGAGCTCGGATGAAGTCGTCCTCACCAATGTCGCTGAGCTCATCGCAGAGCTGGGCGTACTCATCGGCGTCATCCCCGGTCGTGGCCCACATGCTTTCCCGTAGGCGTTTGTTTCGCTCCCGATCCTCTTCGATCCGCTGCTCGATCTGTCGCTTGTCCACGCGCATGCCGGGGGCCTTGGAGCTGGCCGGGGTCCCGGTCTTGGAGGTGGTGTTACCCCCGGGGGCATCTTGTTGCTCCAGATCTAGGTGGGCTGGGTGAGTGTCGCGGTCTTTAAGTGCGGCGTCGATGTTCGCGACGGTTTCGGCAGAGAGAATGTCCTTGGTTTGCAGGTTGGTCAAGACTCGTCGGACGTGCTTGACGTTGGCGGCTCCAGTGCCATCGGGGGGCACGACGGCATCGACCACGCGAAGAATGTCCCGCTCCATCATTCGCACATAGGGAGTATGGTTCTCCTTGATGGCCATTTCGCAGAAATGCTCGATGAAGTACATGATGTTGGCGCGATTGTTCATGTTGTTCTACCCTCCATGTCAGCTTTGAAATTTCATTCTAGAGATTCAATTTGCGCCCGCGGGCTGCTACTCGTTTCTCTTACTCGTTCAAGCTGCTCCAGAATGCATGAGTGGAGGTCTTCGTCCAGGTCGCGATATTTGAGGGCATAGTGGGCAGCTTTTTGCGACGATGTGACTGAGGCGCTTAGGTGCTGCAACTGCATCGTAAAACGCATGCGCACCTCGAACGGATCGACCATCATCTTGTCTTTGGGGATATTTTGTGGGGGGAGAGTCTTGGAGATTCCGAGAGTCGCCATTTTGGTCCTGGGGACTCCGGGCGGTGTGGACGAGTGGAAAATGTGGGGATGAAGCAAAGTAGGAATGAGAGAATGAGAGAAAAGAAAAGAAAGACGGCAAATGATTTCAATATCATGTATAACGAAGACAATGAGATCAAAGACATATACTCTAATATCTCCGTCCCATATATCTTGAAATGCTCCCTCCCCACCTACAGTGTTTCATTTTATTTATCTTCCCCAGCTACTACTTTTATATCTGAATATTTACCTCCTGCAACATGGATCTCCCTAATACGAAGAAAAGACTATATCGTCACCAAGATACAAAACCGATATATATATATGGCGCAAACTAAATCTATACAGCTCTGATCGAACGAGCAGAAACCTGCCACACATATATGATGTACGGGATTTACAACATGACCAATCGAAAAGATGAGAAGTGATATTTGGACAAGTGATTAAAAGAAAAGAAAAGAAATGCCGATATTCCCTCGACTATCTCCTCACATTCGAGGGATCATTTCGAAAACAAAACGAGCAAGATGCCGACAATATTCCACATCATGGAAATTCTGTCCTTACAACTGCATTTCACAAAGAAAAATCTTGAAACGTAAAAGCATTAACAGTTTCTGCGCTATTTCTAGCCGTAACTCTGACCCATATGATTTTTCGTACAAATACGCTATTTCCCTCGACTAGATCCAGTCTTTCAGCGAATAAGCTACTGCCTCTGTTGAAATTTCAGCAAACGCCTGCAAGATCACAACCGCCAGAGAACACTGAGCAAAAGATGACCAAATCATCACAATGTACAGAAATATGATCTGGAGCCGAAATGGCCTCACAGTGACTCTCGCCCCAGGGAGCTACCGACACTATCCCTCCCATCGCCATGGAGCAACCCGATTTCTTCGGCTGCATGGCTGTTGTGGAATCCATCGCCACGGAGACTCTCTTGTCGGCGAAACTCCACGCCATTCAGTACCGACCACACATCCTTCTTGGTAAGCAAGCCCTGCAAGATACCTTTGTTCGCGAAGATAACGTAACGCAGCCCGAGTCGCTGGAACATGCGGAGCACAACCAGGAAGCTGACCTTGCTATGCAGCGTGATGGGAGTTTGATCCATCCAGGGTCGCAAGTCAAGCGTGTCCACGGGGTCTGCGAACGGCTGATGAACAAAGAAGACCTGCGTTTCGCTGGACAAATTGCGACTGGAAGGCGAGGCCGAACACTTGAGAGCAAACGAGAGCTCGTTGCGGGTAATATACCCGAGAAGAAGAGGATTCGATGTTTCGGAAACGACAGGGAACCCACGATATGTGGTGTTGGCAATGAGGCTGTAAAGCGAGCCAATGGTATGACCGGTGGCGGTAATGACAGCCATATCGTCAACGGTGGTCATGACCCGGTAGGCGGATACGTCGGGCGGTGTCGTGTCGTCACGATGGTCGAGGAAGGGATATTCCTTCAGTTGAATCCAGGATTCATAGATTCCGCGCTTCCCAAAAATGTCACCGCACCATTTGGACAACATCACAGCAATCATGATGGGAATCACATAGGTCAGAGCGCCGGTGAGCTCGAACATGATGACGACAATTGACAGGGTCATTCGAGTCGCACCGCCCAGCGCGGACGCAGCACCGATGATAGCATATAGACCGGGTGTCACGCAAGGGATGTCAGGCTCGCATTTGCTGAACAAGAAAGCCTTGGGGTAGGCTTCCTGCCACATGCGCACGACTATTCCCAGAGCACGCCCGTAAAGAGCACCGATAGTTACCGATGGAAGAATGATACCGGCAGGGACTTCGAGCCCAAAAGTGATAGAAGAAAGGAAAAACCCTAATAACGCAGCCCCCAGAAGGGAGAAAATCACCCCAACCGACGCAGATCCAGTCGTGCAGAGACCAAACCGATCATGAGTCGAACTCCTGCACTCGGCAAACAACCCCTGAACCAACTCGGAGTTTTGAGCCCGCATGAAATGGTTCGGAAAATTGATCAAAGCCGTCAAGAGTGCTACCATGGCCACTTCGACGAGCGGTCGAGACCAGGTCCGCGTTCGTCGCCATTGGGCAATTTTGATGTTCAAGCGAATAAGGAACGCGCCGTAAAGACCGCCAACGATCCCAAGAAGAATGAACGGGATGATTTCGAACCGGTGCCACCCTCGGGTGTATGTGACTTGGTACAGGACAATCTTGCCCGTGCGGAATGGGTTCAGTGCCTGTAAGGTGACGGCAGCGATCATGGCACAGACAAAACTTTGCCACATTGTCTTGTCAGGGAAGTAGTACGATAGTTGCTACCAGTAATTAGTATTTCATAAGTCGAAGATTCCTCAAACATGTTCCATACCTCTAAGCTGAAAAGCACCCCTCCGATGGGTGCACCAAAGGCAACTGAAATACCTGCAGCCGCGGCTGCAGAAAGCACCTCACGTTTTCGAGCTATCAAATTAGCTCATGAACAGCGATGCTAACGATAGAACTATGGGACACACACCTTCATTGCCGTTAAGGACACCGAAAGGTTTCATAATGATGTTGGCACAACAGCATGCAACATGCACGAGCGGGCCTTCTTTCCCGAGCCACAGACCCGATGCGACTGCGAGGCACTGAGGAAAAAAAATTGGTTAGAGCAAAAGAGGCACTGGTCAGCCAGATGGGCGAGTTACCAGGCCAAGTGATTTGATCAAAAGCGTCCAAGGCCCCATAAAATGCCTGATGACAGTCCCACCGAGTACCGTCTTGATCTCGGGAATTCCACTATGTCGAGCATAAATGGCATAATGCTGCACTAGAAAGCAGGCGCAAATGGCAAATACCACCTAGGGGGTGTGAGCAGAATGCCTGACGCCAAAAGGATCAGGAGACATTACCGAGAACAAGATATAAAAGAAGTATCCAACTGTATATCCAACCCCAGTAGAGGTAACGCCAAATGCTTCCCACCATGGCGTCCAATCAAGACAGGTGGAGAAATCTGAGGTTGCTGATCAGCATATGCAGCCTAGGTGGTCGGGCTAGGACGAAATGAGCGCACCATCAAGGCCCCAGCAGCAGAAAGTCCTGTTCAAATAGAACTTGCCGCCTCCACTGCCGCTCTTGCAGAAGCCAGTTTTCAAGTCGCCAAGCCAATAAGTCGCAATATCAATGACAGCAGCAATGATGCCAACTGCAACTCCCGTCGCAATCAACACAAACCAGACATTGCCAGCGTCAAGAATTCGACGAGTTGGTCCCAAAACGCCTTGACCACGGGAGTAGAGAATCCGCTTCCTTTGTCGCTCTTTGGTATATTCGTAGATCCAATCGATGGCGGTGAAATCATCGTAGCCTACCCGTCGCCCTGGGCCTTCCGCATACCAGTCTAGATGATCGCCACCTTTAGGCGCATTTGTGTCCCCATTGAGATCAATTGGTTCATCGGGCTCCACTGGTGATGAATCTCCATTGTGTCCTTGCGGCCGTGGTGAACTAAACCCCGTATCCGACCCGCTGGGGCTGCTGGAGAAAAGGTTTGACAAACTGAATCGAGAGCGATGTTTCGGTTTTCGCTTGAAAGTAATCCTATACACCCCATATGATCAGTAATGAGAAGCACTCAGGGGTTATGGGCACTGTACGGCTCCTGTAATCCCTCGGCGCGATCCATTCTCTGAGGTCGTAGGACACGGTGTTCAGCGGGACTTGGGTGCTCCCACTGGGCCTCGCTGCCCGAGTCCTGACCATTCATTGACATCGTGAACCATCAATACACCGTCGAGCCAGCATCTCCCGATCGAATAATCTCAAGTGGGTGAATGTCTTTGTTGAACATCGAAGCTGTGGCGCAAGCTCCTGAACGAAGGCGGTGAGTACACGAGGAGTGCAGAGTGTGGGGCTGCGCCACACGCTGCGGCAGAAAAAAAAAGTTGGAGACGCCGAGTTTCCTTTGCTTTTCTTTACTCACCGAAAAAAGAGTTCCTCTCGCGACCGGGCTTAATATGGATGAAAGGCCCGTCTACGAGAGGGCTCTGTCCGAGTCCCAGCTGCTTGAGCAGCTTCCGAGGGAGATTGCCACTCTCATTCGGACTGCGTCGGGGACTGAATACCTCCACGCGCTTGCGCTTGGCGCATTACAACCGGAATGTACAGAAAGCGCGTTCAGACTCTACGAACCGATTTTTGTTGATCTAGCAGCTCGATGGCTTCGATTGGATACTCCTGCCGATTCTATTTCCATATTCTTGGCATTTGCTCGAATACTCCCATTTGCGACCCATTTGCGGCCGTTTGCCAGCCAATATGCCTTATCACAGGCTGGACCTCTATCGGCTTTGGCTGTGTCGGAGGAACTCTCGTTTCTCAAGCTGAATATCCCAAGCGCCCGTGCCTTACTCCTCGCTATATTTCGCCTTTTGTCGTTCGACCTTGAAACATTCTCGAAAGCCGTTTCGCCGCTTCAACTTCAATCCCTATTCCAACACCACGACCGAGTTACAAGATACCTCGCCGTGCGATGCTTTGCACTATATATGCATGCTGCGGACGCAGCAACTGAGAAGATGGTGCGAGTCAATCTCGGGAATGAGCCGATTGCAGGGGAGTGGGAAGGCATCACAGTTGACTACCGCGTTTTGGGGCTATGGGAAGAGCGGCGATGGGAGTCCCTGCAAAAACACATGCAAAATGAGAGATTATCACGGACAGAGTCGGAAACTTTGGCATTGATGAACAGGGCACAAGAATCCTTCACGGCCAGAACTGCGGCAGTCTGTGGAGTTTTGATTCCCAGATTAAAAGATGCGCCCCCATCGTCATTTTCCGTTGTCAAGACACCAACCGCCATCACAAACTTGCGCAGAATTGCGACTTCATTGCTTGGATTCAAGCCTATCCTCCTGATAGGCTTACCAAATGCCGGGAAGACATCTTTAATCAACGATGTTGCCGCCACCATGGGCCAAGCCGAATCCATGGTTACACTTCATTTGAATGAGCAGACGGATGCCAAGAGTCTGCTTGGCATGTATGCCACCTCGTCTGCCACCGGGTCGTTTGCCTGGCAGCCTGGTGTTTTGACCAAGGCTGCAAGGGAAGGCCGCTGGGTCTTGATTGAAGATCTGGATCGAGCTCCATCTGAGGTCCTCGGTCTCATTCTTCCAATCATTGAGAGGGGGAGTTGACCGTTGCCAGTCGAAGGGAGCGCATCAAGTGTGCCGAGGGCTTCAAAATCATTGCGACTATGAAGTCATCGTACAACATTGCTGGCGAAGAAATAACCCCAAATACTTCGATGCTCGGCAGCAGGCTTTGGCAGAGAGTACCGATAGTCTCTCTCCCTGTGGACGAAATGCGTGATGTGATCCTGCAGAAGTTCCCCTTGCTCGAGTCCCGTGTACCAGTCATTATGGAAGTCTACGGACGGGTATGCTCTGCATTTCACGGAAGTCTTGCGATTAAGGGCTCTCAAGGTCGCACTCCTGGATTTCGTGATCTCATAAAATTGTGCAGCCGGTTGCACCGACGGCTGCAACGTATTGGTGTGAAAACTGGCTACGAAGCTACACCCGAGGGTGTCGAAGATGAAGTCTTCTTGGATACCGTGGATGTGTTTCTCAAATACCTCCCAGAAAAATCAATGCAGAGCTCGCTCGCCTCTGTGGTCGCCGAAGCACTCCAAATATCCCCCCAGCGAGCGCAGTTTTGTCTTCATGAACGGACACCTGCTTATACCGACAAACACAGTACCCTTGTTCTCGGACGAGAGACATGCCAGAAGATCAAGGTACCCAGTGGATCCGCGCCGAAGCTGGCAGCCGCTGCTTCTCGTTTTGCTTCCACGAGATCAGCATTGTCAATTATGGAACAGGTTGCCGCCTCAGTACAGATGGCAGAGCCTGTGTTACTCGTCGGAGAAACTGGTATCGGAAAGACAACGGTCATTCAGCAGCTAGCTACATTGATGCGCCAGAAGCTCACAGTTGTCAACCTGTCACAGCAAAGCGAGAGCACTGATCTGTTGGGTGGCTTCAAGCCTGTCAACATCCGTACAATGGCTGTTCCCATGCTTGATGAGTTCAACCAGTTATTTGAACTGACGTTCTCGGCAAAGAAGAATCAGAAATTTTTGTCTTCAGTGTCCAAATGTGTTGCATCTGCGAATTGGACCCGCTTGGTGAACCTGTGGCATGAAGCCATTCGCCTCGCGAATGGCGTATTTAACTCAAGCCGCGACAACTCAAAAGAAGCCGAGAACGGGGACGAGCAACCGACCAAGAAGAGGAAGCTGGATTCTCCCAAGTACCAGTATCTCCGGCAGAGATGGGAGAGCTTTGCCACACAACTTGGAGACTTCGAGGCTCAAGTCTCTCAAGGCGATGCCAAATTTGCGTTTGCTTTCGTCCAAGGCAAAATTGTGAGAGCCTTGAGGAATGGCGAATGGGTTCTCTTGGACGAGGTAAACTTGGCCTCACCCGACACTCTCGAGAACATTGCCAGTCTGTTGCACCACGGTAGCGAGGGATCGCCGTCCGTTCTACTCTCTGAGGCTGGTGATATTGGAAGGGTTTTTGGCCATCCGGATTTCCGCATTTTCGGTGCTATGAACCCTGCAACAGATGCCGGCAAAAGAGATCTGCCCCCGGGTTTGCGTTCTCGCTTCACCGAATTTTTTGTGCATTCACCCGACGCCGATTTGGATGATCTGTTGGCTTTGATTCAGAAGTATCTTGGCGATCTGACAATGGGTGATCCACGGACTGTGCCGGACCTTGCACAGCTCTACATGGTGACCAAGAAGCTCAGCAACGAAAACAAGCTCACCGATGGAGCTGGACAGCGACCGCACTTCAGTATCCGGACCTTGGTTCGCGCTCTCATCTATGTCATCGATCACGCACACGTCTATGGACTGCGTCGGGCAATCTTTGAAGGGTTCAGCATGAGCTTCCTGACCGTGCTGAGCCTTGAGTCTGAGCAAGCTCTCATTCCACTTCTAGAGGTCCACATTTTCAGCAATGTGAAGAACCCCAAAGCTCTTCTTGGTCAGATTCCTCAGCCGCCGGCGGATGGCAACGATTATGTGCAGTTCAAGCATTATTGGATGCGAAGTGGACCTTTAATCCCAGAGGAACAGCCCCATTACATTATCACCCCATTCATCGAAAAGAACCTCAAGAATCTCGTCAGAGCCAGCTCAACTCGTCGGTTTCCTGTTTTGTTGCAGGGCCCGACATCTGCTGGAAAGACTAGTATGATTGAATATCTGGCAAAGGTCTCCGGAAACAAATTCGTCCGCATCAACAATCACGAACACACAGACCTGCAGGAGTATTTGGGAACCTACATCTCCTCTGATGATGGGAGTCTGCATTACCAAGAGGGTGTTTTGGTCGAGGCATTGCGGAATGGGTATTGGATCGTTCTCGACGAGCTTAACTTGGCTCCCTCCGATGTTCTTGAAGCACTGAATCGACTGCTGGACGACAACCGCGAACTCTTCATCCCTGAGACCCAAGAAGTCGTCCACCCACACCCTAGTTTCATGCTGTTCGCTACCCAAAACCCTGCTGGTCTCTATGGTGGCCGAAAAGTGCTCTCGCGTGCCTTCAGAAACCGATTCCTCGAGCTACACTTCGATGACATCCCCGAAAGCGAGCTGGAATTTATTTTGAAAGAACGCTCTCAAATCGCCCCGTCTTTCTGCACGCGGATTGTTTCGGTTTATCGCAAGTTGTCATTGCTGCGTCAATCCAATCGTCTGTTTGAGCAGAAGAATAGCTTTGCCACCCTCCGTGATCTTTTTCGATGGGCTCTTCGCGACGCCGATGACCGTGAGCAACTGGCAGTGAATGGTTTCATGCTGCTTGCCGAGCGTGTGCGCAACCCCCAGGAGAAGGCCGCGGTGAAGGCTGTGATCGAGGAGGTCATGAAGGTTCGATTAGATGAGGACACTTTGTACAGTGCTGCACAACTGGAAAGAAGTGTCCCTCAAATGACCGGACTGCCAAGTGGTATTGTTTGGACCAAGGCTATGAGACGTCTGTTTATCCTGGTTTCCAAAGCAATCAGGAACAATGAGCCCGTTCTCCTCGTTGGAGAGACTGGATGTGGGAAGACTCAGCTTTGCCAGGCTGTCGCAGAAGCCTTTAGGAGAGAGCTCTACATTGTGAATGCCCATGTCAACCTGGAGACAGGCGATCTCATCGGCGCCCAAAGACCTATTCGAAATCGGGCAGCGATTGAAAGGCAACTTGTGGATGACCTTCGACTGCTTGTTTCAGGCCAGCACAGCGAGGTTCCCTCTCTCGACAACCTGAAGCAAGAATTTGCAGCTTTGGATACAAAATCGCGACAGGCAGCAGACCATGATTTGCTGCATAGGATCGAAAGAAACATCGCTCGGTGCAATGCCCTTTTTGAATGGTCCGATGGCAGCCTCATCACTGCCATGAAGACCGGCCAGTTTTTCCTTCTGGACGAAATATCCCTTGCCGATGATTCTGTGCTTGAGAGGCTCAACAGTGCTTTGGAGCCCCACCGGTCAATTCTCCTCGCCGAGAAAGGCCCCATTGACTCCATGGTCGTGGCCGATGGGGGCTTCCAATTCCTGTCCACCATGAACCCAGGAGGTGACTACGGAAAGCGGGAGCTCTCGGCAGCGCTTCGGAATCGCATGACCGAAATCTGGGCACCTCAGCTGTCTGAAGACGAGGATATTCTGCCTATCCTCCAAATGCGGTTGAATGTCAAGGACGAGAACATTGCAAAGGCTATGTTGCAGTTTGCAAAGTGGTTTAAAGCAAAGTTCCAAAATACCTCCGCGACCTCTCTCTCCATCCGTGATCTCCTTGCTTGGGTTGATTTTGTCAACACCTGCCAAAGTACAGATCTCTTGTTTGCCATCGTGCAAGGTGCTGCAATGGTGTTCGTCGATACCTTGGGGGCCAATCCGGCTGCAATGCTTGCTATCTCCCTTCACAACCTGAAGGACAACCAACAAACATGTCTCGAAAAGCTTGGTGAATTATTCCATACCGACGCTTCAACAATTTACTGGGAATCCTCGAACGTTTCTGTTGAACCCGGGTCTCTGCGCGTTGGGCCATTCTGTCTACCTACAGTTGGCGAGACAGACCCAGATCCGCAGTTTGCCATGGATGCTCCAACCACGATTGCCAACTCGGTCAGAATTGCTCGTGGTTTGCAGTCGTCGAAACCCATCCTAATGGAAGGAAGCCCGGGTGTCGGCAAGACAACGCTTGTCTCGGCTCTGGCCAGAGCTCTAGGGAAACCTCTTACCCGAATTAATCTTTCGGAGCAAACAGATCTCACAGATCTTTTTGGATCTGATGTTCCAGTGGAAGGGGGAGATGTCGGACAGTTTACTTGGCGTGATGCGCCATTTCTCCGAGCGATGCAGCGTGGCGACTGGGTTCTTCTGGATGAAATGAACCTCGCATCACAATCTGTTCTTGAAGGTCTAAATTCTTGCTTGGACCACCGCCAACAAGTTTATATCGCCGAACTTGATCAGATATTCAAAAGGCACCCGAATTTTGTGCTGTTTGCTGCGCAGAATCCACATCACCAAGGTGGCGGAAGAAAAGGACTTCCGGCCTCTTTTGTGAACCGATTCACCGTGGTCTATGCGGACGGTTTCACTGATTCAGATTTGAAGAAGATCTGCGCAAAGCTCTTCCCTGGCAGCCCTACTTCCCAAACCGAACGATTAGTCGATTTCATTTCCATTCTTAATGCGGCGATTGTGCGCGAGCGTCGACTGGGAGCTGTTGGTGGGCCCTGGGAGGTCAACCTGCGAGACATTCAGCGCTGGCTTCAACTGGCAGATCGAGGGAATCTGCAAATCCCAACCAAACATTTCCTTGATGTTGTCATCAGCCAAAGGTTCAGGAGTGAAGAGGATCGAGCCCTCGTCTCCCAGCTCTACGACCACGTTTTCACGGACTTTGACACTGGTCGAAAGAGCTATTACCACAACCTCACACCTGAGTATCTGCAGGTGGGACTGGGCATTTTAATCCGTGACCCTTTTCTACAACGCTCGGTTGAACCACATATGAAGATTCTTCCGAAAGATCTTCACATCCTCGAGTCGCTCATTCTTTGCATCGAAAACTCATGGCCGAGTATTTTGGTGGGACCTGCTGGGTGTGGCAAGACCACGCTAATTCGAAAGCTCGCAGCCGTCAATGGCGCCAATCTGGTGGAGCTGGCTCTCAGTGCTGACACCGATACCATGGACTTGGTCGGTGGCTTCGAGCAAATTGACCATAGGAGGGAGGTCTCATCCTTTATCCATGACATCGAGATATTCCTTCGACATCAGATCATTCATTCCTGTGCTTCAGGAGAGGTCTCGGCTGCAGTGGCATCGGCCCTTCAGATCTGCGAGCATTTGCAAACTTCAGATGCATCATTGGAAACCGTTATTAGCTCGATGTCTGACCTCTGTCAGTCTTACTCTGACTCATCGCTCCAGGAGTTCCTCGACAGAGCCCAGAACCTACAGGCCGCTATTCAGCAATCCGATAACATGAAGGTTGGATTTGAATGGACCGAGGGCGTTCTCACTCAAGCCGTCCAATATGGTCACTGGGTGGTTCTTGACAATGCTAACCTATGCAACCCGTCTGTTCTAGACAGACTGAACTCTTTGACGGAACCAAACGGTACCCTCATCCTCAATGAACAGCGGACCGAAGACGGCTCTGCTCGAATCATCAAGCCTCATCCCAATTTCAGGATCTTTTTGACCATGGACTCTCGAAATGGCGAACTGTCTCGTGCTATGCGAAATCGTTGTGTCGAAATATGCTTCCTGTCCAACGAGCTTCAAGATATCCCAGTGACAGTGGGGCCATCTTACTCTTGCGAATCCTCCCTCTACCGACTCCGTCATATTTGGAACCTGGACGTGTCCCCATCTTCTGGTGTTTTTGAAGAATCGTTTGAAGTGTGTCTGGATCATCTCTCGCCCACAGAGTTGTCTCGTCTCCAACAGTCCTCTCACTTCCCTTGGTCAAACTCTTCCCAATCCCACGTGAAGGAGCGGTCCTTGAATACCGTAGAGCGTTACACCTCTTTGGTCCATGAAAATGACCAATGGAAGCCGCTGGGAATCATTAGTGGTGAAATTGTCCTTGGGGGAGCATCTTTAGGAGTTCGAGGGCAACTGCAGCCACTTCACCCTCTCATCAACGAGCCCTTGGTCTCGATCGCAGGGCCTGGTGACTATCGATCTGCTCTCATCATCATCGCCTATCTCCAACAATTCAGACTTGATCTTCACCGCCTGAGGCAAGGTTTGCTTCAAGCCAAAGCATCTGGAGAGCAACTAAAGCCAAGCCAAATGACTCGACTGGAGCGATCTTTGGCATCGGCGCGGATCCCCTCTTTAATGAATGACACGACCCAGCCTGTTGGTTCTTTTCTGTCCGATTGCGGTCAAGCTTTGTATGACTGCATTCAAGGCTTAGACTCAACCTCTCTTCAATCCCCTGAAATTGTATCCGCCCTCCGGACAGTCATCTGTCTATGCTGGGACATTTACAGAGCCACAGAAGTCAGCCAAATCGACGAGGGCCAATTCCAGGTTTACCTCCAGATTGGAAGACGGACTTGCACGTTAATTCTGACCTCGTCGCCTTTGCTTAAGCCGCTGGAACTGGCCCTGTCCAAAGCTCTTGACCGTTTCAAGGCTGGCTGGGCCTTGACGACCGGCCTCAGCATGCAGAGAATTTGGGATACCTGGCGACATGTCACGCCGGTTTCTCAGGAGAAATTGAAGTCTTTGACGGAGTTGGAAGCCACGGTTTTTGAATTTACAACTTTGGCTCTGCAGACACGCGTGGACTTGTCTCAACTGAGTCGTGTACGCGACTCCTTGATCGACGCTCAGCGATTTGTTCTTCTGGATGGGGCGGATGGAGATGAACTTTTACAGGTATCTTTTTCTCTCTCCCTCTCTCGATGAATTCGCAATTTGCATCTATTCATGACTAACAACCAGCAGGGCATTAAGCAAACTGTGGCCGAACTTGCTCATGCCGTTCGTCGTTCTGACACAGCCCAATACCCATACTTCTCAGGGGAGTTTGAAGCACTATGCCAATACCACGACATATCTTCATTCTGGAAGACTGAGGTCAACGATCCAGTCATCCAGACAGTTATGCCTCTCCTCGCCGCTCGTCCTGCCCGTCCATTAGACGCATCCAATCTGCAAAGCCAAGTTCCAAATCTCCTTCATAGAATCGCGCTGTTCTTGGGTGCTGGAAGCGAGTCAGGATCCGCCCTTGCCATTGGAGGAAGCCTGTCCTTGTCTCTCCTCGACCGGTTGAGATCCATTGGAATCACCAATTTGGGCCAAATGGATATGTTGGACTCAGAGAAACGAGTCCTTGCCAAGGCCATTTCGTTGAGCACTGGCCAAATCGCGATGGACCAGTCTAAGAACCTCAGGTCGGTTCTCGCAAGACTGACTGCGGAGTTGATTGTCTGCCACCAAGAATTCATCGAGCCACATTGCTCGGAGCACCTGATGTCGACCTTGCGCGCAATTGAAGCGGGAGAGCTAAATGACAAGCAGTTTTTGGTCGAAGTTCATTTGGATCAAAGCTTACCGGAGGGCCATTTTTTCAAGCCTGTCGCTAAGCAAGCTCTCCCAGACCTCATTTCGTCATTGGCAAAGTTCTCAACTCGTCAGGAGGATAGCATTCGAAGCACTGGGATCGCTGCAGTTCAACTGGCAGTTGTTCTTCTTCGGTTGTTTGTGCCAGACAAAACTCTTGATCCATCACTTGGTCTTGTCGTTCAGCGCACTCAGCATTCTCGGCGTCTTGCTGAAATCACCGCCAAGTCCGAAATGATCCTTGCCTTTGAGAAAGCCTTTTCTGGACGACAGTCGAACCTACGCTCCGAGCTATTGCAAGATGAAATACACGAACTGGGCTCTGCCCCGCCTCCTTCGTCGGTGACTCGACCGCAGAAATCGCAACTTAGCCTTTTGCAAGGGGAATTCTCGAATATTATCAATTCCGTTCTCAACAGAGACCCCGTGCAGATGGTAGCTTCCACTCAGGATGCGCAGAGGTCTCAAGAAATGATTCAGCTTCTGCGCGACAATATTCGCCAATTAAGTCGTCGTCTTAGTGTCCATTACAGGTCATATGATGACATCACGGTTCCTGTTGTGCGTTTCCTTCAGCTACTAGATGTTGGTATTTTCCTGGGCTCTAGCCAAATCGACCAGTCTAGTGGTATTCGGGACATGCAATCTGTGAGCGAGCGAACGCCATTCCTGGGAGCCACCATCCATCCCATTATCGCTCAGAGTGGTGTGAAACAGTCATCAAATGTAAAGAACGCAGTCGATATGCGCCTTCATGAACTGTCAGCTCTCTGGGTCGCCAAGGATGCTGATCCGACGTTGCTTGCGGTCAAGTCTGCCCGTGATTCTATTCGCCGCATATTTGCTGACTTCCACCATTTGTGGAAAACAAAGCTTAGAGAGGACCAAGAGCAAGAAGCCCAAAAGTCGGAGCTGTACCGCTACAAAGGCTCTTGGGAAGACGAGGAAGAAGTCAGCGAGGCTGAGCTGCACCAGCTCTTCCCAACGTATGAGGGCGAACCCGCGCAAGAAACAGAAACCACTGGTCGCATTGACCCTAGGGCCATATCTGTCCGGCTTGCCTCTCTTCATGCGAACATTGTTGGCAAGGGGTGTACCGGCGTGGCCTTGACCACTTTTGTGAAGGAATCTGGCCGTCTATTGGGCTCAATGTGGGCGGAGAACACGACTTCTTTCTCGCCAGTGCGACCTCAAGACCACCTTTCTGCGGTCTTTCTGCTTCTCGACGGGGTCTCCGACGAAGAATCTCAGGCCCATCAGAAGAATTACAACTTCTATACTGATTCAAATCTTGCCGAGGCAAGAAGGCTTGTCGCCCTCACTTTGTCGGTCCAGTCCCGCTTTGTTCAGATACAAACCTCTTGGCCGGAGCATGCCGTGCTCCAGGACGTCATTACGTGCTGTACGGAAATACTCCAGTTCAAGCATACTGAGCCGGTAGCCAAGTTCCTGACCAAGGTCGAGAAGCTTCATTCGCTTGTGCACGAGTGGGAGCGTGTGGCTAGCAGGGAATATTCCGCTGCTGCTCTTTACGACGAGATCACCGCAATGACCGTTGGCTGGCGCCGCCTTGAATTGTCAACCTGGGCGAAGCTGTTGGATCTTGAGAAAGAGAGATGTGACGACGATGTCAGCGCATGGTGGTTTGTTGCGTACGAGGCACTCCTCGGCGCTCCCATTCAGATGGCAGAGTCTGTCCAGACAGGCATGGGCGAGCATATCCAAGAGGTTGTGTCGACTCTTGAGCAATTTTTCAATTCCACAACCTTGGGCCAGTTTAGCCAGCGACTGCAACTTGTTGCCAATTTCCAAGCTCTGCTTGCAGTTTTCTCCGGTGACTTCGATTGCTTGAAAGATCTTGTTTCTGCGTTGGAAAACTTCCTTTCCCATTACAGGCTGTTTGAGCCTGCAGTGGAAAAGCTCCTAATGGAGAAGAGATCAGCGCTCGAGAAGGATATCAAGGAGCAGATTCAGCTAGCAAGCTGGAAGGACACAAATATTGTTGCGCTCAAGGAGAGCGCCAGAAGGTCGCACGTCAAGTTGTTCAAGCTCGTTCGGAAGTACCGCGAAGTCCTTGGCCAACCAGTTCAACCAGTCCTTGAACAGGGCCTTCCGCAGGATAATGGAGACGCCAAGTTTGTCAACCAAGAGCCGGACCGACCTACCACTGTGTTCCCTGAAGCACTCGCCACTTGCCAGCAAGACAATAAACTGTGGTCGACCAGGGCGCTCAGATTCCGTAACCCGGATGGAACAGTCAGCAACATGATGAATCTATATTCGTCAATTCCATCCGAGTTTGATATCGCAAAAGAGCTGGACGGTTTCACCGTGTCTTTTATCGAGGATATGAATGAGTTCAAGTCCCACACGCCCAAGACCTTGACTGAGGACAACAAAGAGCATGTGCAGCATCTCAAGGTCCAAAAACGTCGTCTCTACGCCGATACGTTGAGACGTCTTTTTGAAATGGGTGTCAAGCGCAATGCTGGGACAAGCCTAATCGAAACCCAGGCCTCAACTGCGCAGGTTCTCGCTACGAGCTCCGCTTTCAAACGTAGCACCACAGCGTCGAACTCAATTCAAAGCGCCGAATCGTACTTCCACAGGCTCTTGGATCTGCTTCCCCGAGCCCGCCTGGCTTCGCGCAATTATTCTGAAGAGCTCAGCAATGTTGAAGTCTCCAGAAGCATAGGCTCCGTTGAACACCTGTTGTTCATTGTCCGAAGACAGAGAGGCGCCATATCTCCTGCGCTTACTGGCTTGGAAAGCATGAAGTCAACGCTTGGCAAGATGCAAAATCTTTGGACAGCAAGCTCAACCTCGAACTCACTTACGAAGGCTAGCATGGTCGCCATTGAAGAACGAGTCAACCTTGCCAGAGTCATGGCTTGGCTGACGCCTATTCTTGGGCTAGCATCAACGATTGTTGAAGTCCACTCCAAGTTCTCGAGTCTCAATGCATCCACAATCATAGATGAGCTGCGATCCACCAAGGCTACTTTCGACAAGTTGCGAAAGTCGTTCGAAACCCTCCCAGCCCTCCCAGCTGGAGTTGAATCCAAGTCGCACCAGGAGACCATGCAGCAGACTCGTTCGTCGCTTGAGCAATTGAGTGTCGATCTGAAGAGATGGTGCCAAGCGCGTCCCGACCTCTCCTTCGCTCTGGATCCAATCACCCCATGGGCGAAGACAAAGGATGTAGCTCTTCCGGATGCAGAAGAGAAAGGTGGTATCACCATTCAGAGCTTCGACAGCAGTCTCCTCGCCACCATTGACAAAATGCTCATTGGGCTCCAGCAGCTCAAGGATGTACCTTCTGCCATCGACTTCCCAGGGCTACTTTCAAGGAGCGAGGAATTTTTCTCCCGAGCCTTGAAAGCTGTCCATGTCACCGAAATAACTGCGTCGCTGAATGCGGTTCTGAATCAGCTTCGTCTCCTACAACACCATACGGGTAGCAGCCTTTCCTTTGCATCTGCACTGGTTGCTAGTATCCTGCCAATTGCCAACAGATATTATCAAATCTGCCAGGATCTAGTCGGCCGGTTTATTTCGGTTCACCGTGAAACTTGCAAGACATCCTACATCCTGACAAAGACCTTCACCCAAGTGGCATCGGAGGGTTTCTGCAGCCCGGCCGAGGCATCCCAAGAAGAAGGCAAAGAGGGCAAGATGGAAAGCGGCACGGGTCTTGGCGACGGCGAGGGCGCGGAAGACATCAGCAAAGATGTTGGTGATGACGAAGATCTTTCGGAGCTAGCGCAGCAAGAGAAGAAAGAGGATGCCTCCGAGGAGATGGATGATTCCGCTGATGCTGTCAACATGGATCAGGAGGATCTTCAAGCAGACGCTGATGATCGTAAAGATGGCGAAGAGGAAGAAAATGACGAGAGCGCTTCGGAAGGAGAAGACGATATTGACGAGGAAACTGGCAGTGTCAACGACCTTGACCCGGCTGCTGTGGATGAAAAGTTGTGGGACGGTGCCAATGATGAGCAGCAAAAGGAGACCGAAAATGAGGAAGGGAAAGGCCAGTCCGAGGCTGATCAACAGGCCCCCGGACAGGAGCAAAAGAAGGACAATGAAGAGGGCGAAAAGGGCGAAGAGGAAGAGGGGAGTGAAGAAGACGACAAAGATGAAGAAGCTCCCGATGACGAGGGCGAAGCAGTCGGTCGAGAAGAAATGGATGTGACCGACCCCCAGACCAAGGAAGAAGATGCTCTGGATCTACCAGAGGAAATGCAGCTGGACGGTGACGAGAAGGACGGTGGTGAGGATGAGGGAGATGATGGGATGGATGACCTCTCCGACATGGGCCCTGCTCCTGAAGATGACCAGAAGACCGAGGACGATGACCAGCTTGGAGAGGAAAATGGAGAGCCGGGGGCTGGGGAGCAAACCCAAGGAGAGGATGTTGAGGACGAAGAGATGGCCGATGAGGCTGATGCCAACGAAGCTGAATCGGGCGAAGAGGAGAACGAAGCTGATGGAGAGGAGCCCGAGGAGCCACCACAAGACGACTTCCTCGCCCAACGTGACGAGAATGAGGCCGCTGGTGACAATGTTGCACCCAGCGAGGCTGTTACCGGTGGGCTCGGTGCCGACCAGGACCAGAACGAAGAAAAAGGAGCCTCCGGTGATGCACAACAGGAGAGCGGCTCAACGGATCCTGCTGCCAACGCCCAGCAGCAGACGGGCGCTGCCAAGGACAGTGAGGAGAGCAAGCGGAGCCGGGATGCCGGTGGAGCCGAGGATACAGCTCCCAATGATCCTCAAATGCAGGCGTTCAAGAAACTGGGTGATATCCTTGAGCAATGGCACCGGCGACAAAAGGAGGTGCTGAACCCGTCGCAAGAGGAAGAGGATTCTCAGCCTATGCCCCAAGACACCGATATGGCCGATGCAGATTTCGAGCATCTCAAGGACGACGACGATGTCGCAGATACCCAGGCCCTGGGACAAGCAAGCGAAGAGCAAGCCCAGGCTCTTGACCAAAACAAGGGCGTGGAATCGGATGTCAAACCTGGGGAGAATGAAATTCTACCGGACATCTCAGATGAGCACAAGGACACCGTGGAAAACCAACTGGAGGACGAAATGCAACTCGACCGCGAGACTGTCCCAACCGAGGGCCAGTCTGCTGGCGCCTTCATCCCCGGCGGCCAAACCCCCCACGACCGCACAGACGGTGCAGCTGGCGCCAAAGAGGCGACCGAGGAACTGGACGAAGTCGACACGCAACTCGCGGCAATCCACCTGTCCTCTTCGCTTCCTCCCTTGACGCCGCAAGATGAAGCTCGCCGTCTCTGGTCGCACTACGAATCCGCCACGAATGACCTTTCGCTCTCTCTCACGGAACAGCTCCGGCTCATCCTCGCCCCAACTCTCGCTACGAAGCTACGCGGTGATTTCCGCACTGGCAAGCGGTTGAATATCAAGCGCATCATTCCGTACATTGCATCCCAATACAAGCGCGACAAGATCTGGATGCGGCGGTCTATTCCGTCCAAGCGCAACTACCAGATTATGCTAGCGGTCGACGACAGCAAGTCAATGCTTGAAAGCGGTAGTGGGCAGCTCGCCTTCGAGACACTGGCCCTTGTGGCTAAGAGTTTGAGCATGCTTGAGGCAGGCGACCTCTGTGTCCTTGGTTTTGGCAATGAAGATCATGTCCGAGTCGCGCACGATTTCGGCCAACCATTCTCCTCCGAAGCCGGCATGCAGGTATTCCAGCATTTCAGCTATCAACAGACTGGGACCAACGTGCGCAAGCTGATCGCGGACTCCATCGCTCTCTTCCGTGAAGCTCGCTGGAAGCGCTCGCCGGGTTCCGGGTCTGCCGATCTCTGGCAGCTCGAGCTGATCATCTCCGACGGTATCTGTGAGGACCATGATACCATCCGTCGCCTAGTGCGGCAGGCACTCGAGGAACGTATCATGATTGTTTTTATCATTGTGGATGCTGTCAAGGGCAGCTCCATCCTTGACCTCTCGCAGGCTAGCTTTGAGCCAGATCCCAACTCCGGGGGGGACATGAAGCTGAAGATGAAGCGCTACCTCGAGGGATTCCCGTTCCCTTATTACTTGGTGGTTCGTGATGTGAAGGAGTTGCCTGCGGTGTTGGCCACTGCATTGAAACAGTGGTTTGCGGAAGTGGTCGATGTGTCTTCGTGACACCGAAAAAAAGGGGCGTTAGGGTTGAATGCATGGAGTTTGTCTCGAGTTTTATTCTTTTTTTTTTTTTTTTTTTTTTCGTTCAGCGTTTGGGAATGACTTGAAAAGGGTTGTATATGACAGTGCATGATAGATCTAGAGATGTCTTAAACGCCAAATGAATATATTTCTTCCGAATTCGAATTCTAAATGTGGCATTGCATGTCTTCTTTGGCATTTGGTATCTCGGATAGCTACGTGATTGATGAAGAAATTAAAATAAAACAAGACGCCCAATACATGCTGTGATGACTACCATCCATATCTGGCGCCTGCTTCTCTTTTGTTCCTTCTTCCTGAAGCAAAGCTCTCCTCCAAGGCCTCGCGCTGCGAGCTCGCAGCATTGACTAGCTGCTGGAGCGTATGCTTTCCGGGGGCAATGGCCCGTACGGGGTTGTGCTGTGCTGCGGCGAGCTCACCCTGGGCTAGCACCTGGTTTGATGCATATTCTTCATCCGTGTTGAAGGTGCGCACCTGAGACGACGTAGGCGGGGCATGTCGGCCAAAGAGTTGGCGTCGCTCGGAACGTGACAAGTTGAGGTCGTCAGCAATTGTATCCAGTGATGTGGAGTTGGATGACAATCCCGCGGAGACACTACCTAGTGCGGTAGAAATTGCTTCGGGTGCTGGGGTTGGCCCTGCAGATGGGCCATCCTCTTCGGTATTGTAGACAAGTGGTTCATAGGTGGTCGAGAGTGCAGGGGTGTTGCCTGTCTGGGCAGTCTTCTCTGCCGAACCAAGGGAGAAGAGGCTAACTTTCGGTTTTGGTGGTGCAGGCGCTGCACTTGCGCCAGTTTGTGTGGAGGGCGCTGGCGTCGTTGCGGCAGGCTGCGGCGGTTGAGCGGTTGGTGCTGCCGATGGAGAGGGAGTAGGTTGTGTCGTTGTTTTGCGCCTTTGCTTCTTCTGGTTCCGTGCCACAGACAGTGGCCGAAACATCATCGGATTACCCTGGAGCTTGACCTCTCCTGGCTCTGTCTTTTTCTGGTCTGGTGTGCTGTCGGCTTGGGTCGTCGAGGTCTCCAGACTTCCGGCCGCAGGGAGTGTGTCGTCGGCGGTATCATCAAACGCTTGATCATGTTTCATTTCCGCATCGGCATTTCGGTCAAAGCCAGGCGTGGCCCCTGTCTTCAACGAGAACACCTTCCGTGTCGACGCCGCCGGTGGCTTCTTCTCGGCCGTTCGTTTCGGGGTAGGGAGTAGCGCATTAAATCCCGCAAAGGCGCCTCCAGCGCCTGGTCCCACTCGTGCTTTCTTACGTGCAGGCCCATCGTCGGTGTTCTGATCGGCTGAGGGCTCGGGTTTGAGCTCCGGAAGAGCGACGCGAATCTTGCGCGGGTTGCTGCGATCGACTCGGAATCCCGAGTCAGGCTTTTTGGTTTGGTCGGCCGACAGTGTCGGGGTAGACTCCGGCTCATTATCGGAAGCCTCGGAGTCAGAATATGCTACCAGCGCCATGGTGGATGCAGTTGAGGAGTTACATCTGGCGCTCGGAGATAAAAGATAACTATTACGTGGTGGCCCGAAATATAAGGCAGTGATTATGCTTACGTGATATGATATAGGATCCATTTCATCGCTGGGATTTCGATAAGTCGAATGCTTCAGGACTCAGGAGACTTTTCAAGAAAGCCCCAAGAGTTGTTTGGAGTTTACTAGGTGATATCTCCAGCTCACCGGCACTTCGCAACTTCCCAATCGTCGAGGTTCGGGAGACTCTTAGTCAGGAAGGTCGTAACGTCATCGGAGTCTCTGCTTCCAGCAGCCGAGATGCAGTTGGAGATGGACGAAGACAGACTCGAGTTGGGGGAAATTGATCAGGCTGACAATGAGAGATTCAAAATAACTCGAGTGAAATAACCACGCAGAGCAGTCGATCCTCAACTAAGGACTCGGTTAGACAGAAATCAAGCAGAGAGTCAGTTGAACCTCAGAGAGAAAGCTCTCAATCGATCAATTAGAACCAGGTAGATCAAGTAAATGCAGCAGATCGGTAGATCGGTAGATCCAAGCAATCTCACCGAGCAAGAGCCAAGTGTAGCAGAGAGCCGAAAAAGAGACGTCGTCAGAGTGGAAGAGATCAATGCGTCATTCCCATCGCCCCCTCCCCACTTTCCCTGCTCCTCTCCCCTCCCTCCATGTCCCTCATCCACCCTCCATGCCGACCTTAGGAGGCCTGTTGAAGAAGCGGCGCAAGGATTCAGCCGCGAAGGACTTGCCCTCCGACCATCGCACTTCCGACTCACAGAACCCCGACGGGTCCGCTGCCTCCATGCAACCCGCCGTGCCGTCGCAATCGCACGCGTCGCCGCAATCTCATGGGCAAAATAGCAATGCCGCCAGCATCAACCACATCATAAACTCCCCCAATGCCGGCAATGCCCCCCAGAAGGAGCAGCAAAAGGAGCGCACCACCAAGGGAAAGTACTCGCAGGGCGATTTCCAGCTGCAGCGCACCCTGGGTACTGGGAGCTTCGGTCGTGTCCACCTGGTGCAGTCCAAGCACAACCATCGCTTCTATGCGATGAAGGTGCTGAAGAAGGCCCAGGTAGTCAAGATGAAACAAATCGAGCACACCAATGATGAGCGCCGCATGCTCAATCGCGTGCGGCATCCGTTCCTAGTGACTCTGTGGGGGACCTGGCAGGATTCCCGCAATCTGTACATGGTCATGGACTTTGTCGAGGGCGGCGAGCTGTTCAGTCTACTGCGCAAGTCCCAAGTGAGTCGCTGGATCTTTTTTTTCTTTCTGCATGGCTGCCTGGACTCGCGCACGGGGCTAATTCTTCCCCCCCCACCTCGCAGCGATTCCCTAACCCCGTTGCCAAATTCTATGCCGCCGAGGTGACTCTGGCCCTAGAGTATCTGCACGCCCACCAGATCATCTACCGCGATTTGAAACCAGAGAATCTTCTGCTGGATCGCCACGGGCATCTGAAGATTACTGACTTTGGCTTTGCCAAAGAGGTGCCCGATATTACGTGGACGCTGTGCGGGACACCAGACTATCTGGCGCCAGAAGTCGTTTCTTCAAAGGGATACAACAAATCGGTTGATTGGTAGGTTATCGCGTCCTACGTCGATATATCTCTAGATGGATATCGGTGTTTTGTCACTTGTACGTCGTCTGACGCAGCCCAGGTGGTCATTGGGAATCCTGATCTTTGAAATGCTGTGCGGATTCACCCCATTCTGGGACAGCGGGTCGCCGGTTAAGATCTACGAGAACATCCTACGGGGCAAGATCAAGTATCCCCCATATCTTCACGAAGATGCAGTCGATTTGCTCTCCCAGCTCATCACCGCCGACCTCACGAAGCGCCTTGGCAATTTGCACGGGGACTCGGAGGATGTCAAGAACCATGCGTGGTTCGCCGAGGTCACTTGGGACCGACTGGCCCGAAAAGACATTGACGCACCGTATATCCCCCCGATTCGCGGTGGGCAAGGCGATGCCAGCCAGTATGACAAGTATCCCGAAGAGACGGAGCACTACGGCACCGAGGGAGAAGATGCGTATGTTTTGCGAGCTCCAATGGCTAAACCTGACACCCCCCCTTGCTAATGTATCACAGATATGGCCATCTGTTCTCCGACTTCTAAAGGGCCTGTATGATTTATGACGAGATGAAAAGTCCGCGCTCTTGGGGAGGGCGTGGCATTGGACTTGGCTTGCCCGGCCTGCGCGCCGGGGTCGCCGGGGCACACAAAAAGAACCCTTGGAGGGACATATGAAAATGTGCCCTACCCTCCACACAATCTGGATTATATATATCTCGTTATTGGAATCGAGTGCTTTTTCTTTTCTTCTTTACGGCTTGACATACAGGTGTGTTGTTCCTGTCACTTTCTATGGTTCCCGGGTGCCCATAATATACACGGGCGAGAAAGCCGCCTCTATTGTACAAAAGAATCCAATCCAAAACCACCTATAAAGTATAGTTTGGGCAGATGTCCCCGTTCCCTCTGACTTATATCTCGAGTAGGTATCGTCCACAAAATATTTAACCCATCACGCCGCTGCCTCCCTCCGGCGCGCCCGTCGCCATGCTGGCAATCGCCGAAGCATCTTGGCCACCCATGCGCTTGCTCTCTTGGCCCACTCGGGCAACGTAGGTACGGCTCGTAATGTTCCACATGGCGATGTACTTCTCCATGCAGCTAGAGAGGCAGCCGCTTTCCTTGGAGGAAAGAGAGGAGCCGGGGGCGGGGACGCAGGCATCGAAGCAGTGCTCGTTGATTTTCTGTGAGAGGTTAGCCCAGGACTCGTAGCTGAGATGGTTGGCAGGGGGAATGAATGACGCACTCCGATCAAGGCGCGGGCATTCGTCATGGCGGCCTCTTGCTGCAGCTGGCGCACCAGTGCAGTCTTGACGTCCTCGGAGGACTTGTTAGACGAGGATCCGAACATCGACATGGTGAGCGAGAGTTGTGTTTGTGTTGGGAGTAGCAGGAGAGAAAGAGGTGAAGAAGACGGAGATGCGAGCGAAGAATTGACGGAGCTGTGGCTGGGGTCCTGCGCCACACCTGCAGTGGACACCTTAGCATCGTCTACATGTTGACACTCCGTTCTACTGTTTCCTCTGTTCCCTTTGCCTTGCTCTGCTTTGCCCTTCGACTCTTTCAATCCTTGTCTATTCTGTCTTTTCTGAACCTCCCATCTGCTCGGGCTGGGTCCTGGTGACACCACCCATCCCACCCTCGGTCTCTCCTTGACACCCCCCCCCCCCCAAATTGGACCTGGAATTCACCATGCGTCTCCCATCAATTTCTTCTCTTCTGTGTCTTGCGGGACTGGCATCTCTGCCGGTCAATGCCTACGATGATGAGAATGTCAAGAGCATTTCTGTGAGTATTGTGGACGGAGCTGCAGCAAAATGCCGAAAATGCCGAGGACTGACTATGAGACTCTGGTAGCTCCGCACCCATACTCTTTCTGCGGTATGACCACCCTTGAATAGATTGCATTGGTTTGCGTGATATATGACAAGCTTCTGCGCCGTCAATTCTCTGTGGAACGTCCCCGTTGACTCGTCACAGCCGTACCTCGATTCGGATTTCCAAAGCCGCTGGTTCGACTTCGGAGGAGACACGGTCATTCGTGCAGACAAGTATATTCGCCTGACGGCCGACCGGCCATCGCAACAGGGATGGCTTTTCTCGCGTGTGCCTCTGACCGCAACTAACTGGCAGGTGAGCTCTCCCCTCCGGAACCCTTCCTCAACCTCACATCCACTCACACGACTCATTCGGCGGTAGATTGAGCTAGAATTTGAGATTCACGGCGAGAATAACCTGCACGGCGATGGCTTTGCCCTTTGGATTACCAAGCAACGTGCCACTCAGGGCCCCGTCTTCGGGTCCACAGACCGTTTCGAGGGCTTGGGTATTTTCTTCGATACCTACAAGAACAACCGACCGGGCGTGACGTTCCCGTACGTCATGGCCATGATGGGCGACGGATCGACTACGTACGATCAGGCTCACGACGGCAAGGCCAACGAGCTTGCCGGCTGCTCAGTGCGTTTCCATCTTCCCCTGGTAGAATACCCTTTAGGGGGGTTCCTTTGCTAACGCATTGAATAGGCCCGGGGTCTTCGTAAAGCCTCCGTTCCGACTAAAGCCCGCCTCACCTATTTCCAGGACAAGTTCCTGGAACTGGAGCTGCAGTACAGGTCCGAAGACTCTTGGACCCAATGCTTTAAGGTATTGGCCGAGGACACCAAGATCGCCATCCCCTCCGTCGCGTACCTCGGCTTGTCCGCCGAGACGGGCGAGCTCAGCGACAACCACGACATCATCTCCATCAAGGCCGACAACCTGTACTCGGTCAACCGGAACAGCGGCGGGCGCGGCGCCTCGGACGGGCACTCCAGGTCCCGCGGTGGATCCAAGGCCCCGCATGAAAAGAGCAGCTGGTCGTGGTTCCTGTTCAAGGCGGTCTTGTTATTCGCGGCCATTGCTGGTGCCTACCTGGGCTGGACTATCTACCGCACTCGGGCGCGGTCGTCGCGCTTCTGATGCGCGAGCGGTACTGCCATTGGGCCCGATTTTAGTCCGGATCTGACTGCAACGCAATGCTGTCGGGTTGCGGGACTTGCATACATAGCCTGGTGAAGCTTTTGGATGTTTTATTTCTTGTTGCGTTTCTGCCCCAGCTATCTGTTCTATACTCGAAATGAATCTCCGTCATGAATAGTGAAGGGCAACTATCAATCATGATCATATCACCATTTGGTACAATTAGGGATATTGCAGCTTTTTTGCTGGACATGATGTGTGTTATACACAACTGCCCAGCGAACCAACCTGTCGAGAGACAGGAAGTAGTTGTATGTGATCTCATCTATAGCCCCGAGCCTGGAGGCCTTGTTAAGCATCGTAAATCAACACCGAACGCCGCCCATATGCAATTCCCGCAGTTCCAATGCTTCGCCTTGTTACAAAATCAGAAGAACACAAGAAAGATCCCCCGCTAATTGAAAAGAAAAGGAAAAAAAAAAAAACAGTTTGTCAAGGCTTTGCATCATCCCGCGCCCTCTCCTCGCCCCATAGACGATCAACGATCTGAAAAACCTCAGTGACGCTGCGCATAACGGTCTCATCGATGCCGAGCGCCCCATACCGATGCTGGATTTTGTCCGGGTGCCAACGAATGCGCTCCGCTTTCAGTGTAGCCAAAAAATCAGCTGGCGGCGGCGCATGGCGCATAAACTCCTCAACAGAGTCCGAGGCAACATCTTTCCGCTTCCCAGACTCGACGGGCCAAAAGAGCATGTTGCGCAGCGGTGTCGGATTAGAAGATGAGTTGGTGTTGTGCTGGTCTCCGCCAGCCCGCCCACTGATCTCGTCCCAGCGCGCCAGATACGTCTTCCACGCAGCCGTCCACGTCTTGCTCCGCCGGCGCGCGGCACCCCGCCGTAGACTCTCCTCCATAGCGCTTTCGAACCGGCGGCGCTCTTGCTCGCGCTCATATCCGTCTTGCTGGCGCTGCTTGTGGCGCGCGCGCTCGGCACGCAGCCGCTCCTGCGCCTCCAGCATGCCCTCGCGCGTGCGCTCCCACATGCGCGCCCGCACATGCGCCGCGTACTCCTCGTCCGACATCTGCTCCAGCTCGCCGTTTGGGCCCGCCGCCGTCTGTGGTACTGCGTAGGTGTGGATCGGCTGTCCGTACACGGACTCCCAGTATGCGGCACCTTCATCGTCGCCCAGAGCGTCGAAGAGTGATTCGCGGAAGGCCGCTCCCGGTGAGAGCCGCCCGTTTACTGGGTCGGGCGCATTGTCGGGTGATGAGGTGGTGTGCCGTCGGCTGGCCCGATGTTTTCGAGTTCGCCGTTTCTTGTCCCTGTGCTTGTCCTTGTCCCTGTTTCTTTCTCTGCCTCCAGTCTTTTCTCTCTCTCTCGATGTGTGGCGATGTCGGCGGCGTTGTCCCTCTGATTGTCGATGGTGAGAGCCCTTGAAGCGGAGGCGACCATGTAGACTGGAAGAGTAATCATGCTCCTCTGGATTCCTGGACTCGCTGGCTTCCGCGTCCATGGTGATGATGTTTCTTCCAAGGTTAGTATCGTGGGAAGGTGGAAATTCTACCAGCACTCTCCCACCGCCTTTCAGACCGACTCCAGCGAGATGGATATAAAGAGGCTCCTTGCTTCTTCTTTCCACAATCGACCTCCAAGCTTCTCTCAGTTCCCCTGTCAGCTCTGTCAGCCATGGCATCACCCCGATTCCTCAGCCTCGAGAAATCCGTGTTGACTGGAAAGGGTGGATGTGATGCTACACAACTAACCCCACTTTAGTGTCTCGCGATGAGAGATTCAACGGAATCCTTTTATAGCCCACGAAAGAGGCGGTGGAGGTTACAATTAAGATCCAATGTATCCGTTTCGACTCATTCATCCAATCTTACATTTCCTGGACGACTCACCTTGTTTAGCTTCATTGCAATCGTGTGGCTTCACATCTACCTTTCCCAGTCAGTACAGATTCATGTGTAAGAGCCAGATAAATCGATAAATTACTGCTAGTTCCTTTACATGAGTTTAATGCTCTCGATTGCAATCAAAATATACTAACATATTCACTGATTGACTAATTACCAGGACAACCTTGGAAGGTTCTTGATACAGCCGAGAAGTCCATGGGGTAGGACGGTGGTTAAGAGAATGATGAAAGAGATTCTAAGATCGGCTTCCACATATAGTGCTTATTGTTAGGACTGCCCTTGAACCTTGCTAGTTCGACGGTCGAAGGTCGAGGGTTTGTATGAAGGTGTAGAAATATGTAGATCGGACAAGCTGCCCCTCAGAGTATCTCTTACTTCCATGCATGCCTTTGCAATTCGCCTCCTGGATCTCTCCGGATAACTGATCGAATATCCTCGGTGTTTTGTCGTTAAAAAAGAAAAATAAGCCTTTCATCTCGAACAGCTCTGGATATAAATATCTGGAGTGAAGAATTGCTCCACAGCCGATCGGCACTTCGGTTCCGTCTCCACTCACGCTCGCCGTTTCCTCGAGTCTCTCGGTCTCTCCCATGCCATGCGCAAGTGGCGCCTCTCTTTCCCTCGATCACGCTCTTCCCCCGGTGGCTGAGATGGGCTGCAGTTCGACCAGCTCCGTGTCATGATGAGCGCCTCGGGCAACAAGGATTTCCGCGACCAGTTGGGCAAATTCCGTCTCGATTCGGGCCCTTCACTGCCGACGTCCTGGCACCCCCCGTCGCAATCCGAGCCCAGCAGTGATGCCCACTTGGCCCGGACCAAGCGCGTGTCGACAGCCTGTGACTTTTGTCGCAAGCGCAAGAAGAAATGCGACTTTCGCTACCCCAACTGCTCCGCCTGTACCCGCGCCGGTGTCCGCTGCACGATCCCCCCACCCGGCCCGCAGGTCGCCAGTGCCTCTGTGCCCCGAGATCAGCTGGAGAATCTTCAGAAACGCGTGCAATGGCTGGAGGAGGTGGTACAACGCAAATCGGGCATTGCGGTGGCGGATCTCCCAACGGGGGCCCCGGTTGACGGCGAGAGCGATCCCGACTGGTGGTACCAGGTGCCCGCAATGATCGCCACTGGGGGTGGTCGCCCATCGGCAACCTCAATGTCCAGTCCGGCTGGTAGTGGGGGCTCCTCTGCTACTGCCGGGCCGACAGGATCGGAGGCCTCGACTGCAGTCGGCACGGAGCTACCCAACGTCGGGGAGATCTTTCGCGACCAACTAGAACATCGCCGTCCGTCCGTCGCACGCCCCAAATCTGCCCCACGGGTGCTGCGGCTGTCGTCGCTGGAGGAGGCGGAACGAGTAGCGGGTCAATACTTTGACAGCATGGGCTACCAATACCCATTCATGTCCCGCCTCGAATTCATGGGCCATCTGCGACATGTTTACACGGGCGGTGTCCCGTCACCTGAAGTGCATAATGCCTACCACATTATCCTGGCTATCTCGCTGTTGATCGGGTCGGCCGATGCCACCCAAGCAGCTGAGTTTTACCATGCAAGCCAGGAGACTTTGCCGCTGGCACTGCAGAACGAAGATCTACCCGCTGTGCGCGCCTTGCTAGGGCTTGCTCTCTATACGTTGTTTGCGACAGCGGGGCCCAGCGTCTGGCATGTACTGGGTGCGACCATGCGGCTCGCGACTAGTCTCGGTCTCCACAAGGCGCGGTCGTCTTCGAACCTGGCAGAGGAGGAAATGGCAAAGCGGGCTTTTTGGAGTCTCTACAACCTCGATCGCCTCATCGCGAGCACCCTGGGCCGACCACTGGGGATTGCCGATGAAGACATCAGTGTGGATCTTCCACGGGAACTGAATGATGACGGGTTAGAGGCACCGGGGTCGAGCGCAATGACAATCCCCTTGCAAGTGGTGCGTCTTCGGCGGATCTTTTCTCGCATCTATCGATACTGTACAGTCCGCCTTCTCCCCTTAGACCTGTTCTCGCTTTCCATACTCACTCCCGTCTCTAGTATACAGCAGCCTGCCCCGCCCAACACCACAAGAAGCCGCCGCCATGCTCAGTCACTTCCGCCGAGAGGTGGATGACTGGCGGATGGCGGCCCCAGTGTATCCCTCAGCCCTCCTATACTCCACTTCGTACTATGACTACCTCTACTATACTACCCTCCTCTTGATGTACCGTCCCAGCCCGCGCAACCCGACCCCTGATGTAACCAGCATCGTCAGTTGCGGTGACTCTAGCATCCAAGTGATTCGGTCCTACTGGGATAGCTACTCGGTGGGCAAGCTCAAATGGATCTGGTTGACGTTGAGCCAAGTTTATTTTGCAGGCATCACCATCCTTTGGTGTCTGGAGCAAAACGCGCGCTCACTGCGGGAATCGCAGCCCGCTCCCTGGCACCCCGACGAGCAGATGATGCGACGCGGGATCCAAGCGGTCGTCGTACTACTCGAGGAGTTCGGTAAGCGACGACCCGGGGTCGACCGTCTGGCTGAGACGTTCCGTCATCAGAGCACGATAATTTTCAGCCAGATGGCGTATCAGCAGCAGCAATTAGAGGCGCAACAACAGCGACAGCAACAGCCACCACCACAGCCTCCTCTGGTCCCTCTCCAGTCTGTATCGCTGGCGGCGCCACCTCCCCCTCCCGTTCCACTTGCACCTATTCTCGACGATGTTTTGCTTGAGGATGGCAGCGGGGCCGTTCCAATGATTGACCCACAGATGGCGGAGCAGCTCTTCTACTCGTACAATTGGTTCCAAGAGGAAATGGCTTCATATTATACCCTTTGAGATGTTATTTCCGTGTTTTCTGGCAGACTCGGGGCGCAGGGTTGTTTGGTCGATGTATTTGATCGGCGATAAGATAGCCCCGGGGAAACATCTGGGGGAGAGGCGGGGCTATCGGCCATCTCCCTCCCCTTCTCCCTTCCTCCTTCTCCACACCTTGGAAACCATGGAGACTCTCAACAAAACCTCTGCCCCCGCGTCAGGGCTGCCTCTCGCCTTCCATGGCACCGTCATCCACGCCCGCAGTCCAAACGATTTGGAGATCCTGGAGAACTGTTTTGTGTTGGTGGACAAGGACGGCAAGATCCAGGCTCTACAAGCGGATGTGGAGGCATCCCAGATCAACGGCATTGTCTCCAATCAGGGCTACGCCCCGGACGTCTTCCCGGTCAAGCATCTATGCCGCGGCCAATTCCTGTGTCCAGGCTTCGTCGACACGCACAACCACGCCCCCCAGTGGGCACAGCGCGGCGTCGGCCGCGGCCAGACCTTACTGGACTGGTTGAACCAGGTCACTTTTGCACATGAGGCCAAGTTTGCCGCTCCCGACTACGCCCGGCGTATGTATGCATCCTGCGTGGCGGGCTTCCTGCAGCAGGGTATCACTACTGCCGCCTACTATGGTTCGCACCATGGCGAAGCTACCCGCATCCTGGCCGATATCTGCCTTGACAAAGGTCAGCGCGCCCTTGTAGGCAAGTGCAATATGAACCGCAACGCACCGGTCTGGTACCGGGATGCGTCCGTATCTGATTCGCTCCGCGAAACCCGCGAGCTGATCCGACACGTCCGCAATATTGATCCTCAAACTCGACTGCTCACGCCCATCCTGACTCCGCGTTTTGCAATCTCTTGCGACTCCGACCTCCTAGCAGGACTTGGCGCCATCGCCACCGAGCATCCAGACCTGCCTATTCAAACACACTTTGATGAGGCGGAGCAGGAAATCCAATTCACAAAACAGCTCTTCCCGGAATTCCATACGGAGGTGGATCTCTATCAGCGATTTGGACTTCTCAACCATCGCTCCATCCTCGCCCACTGTATTTTCTTGCAGGAAGATGAAATGCGCCGCATCCAGGAGCTTCATTGTGGTGTCGCCCATTGCCCGATTGCGAACACCACCATGCGTGAGTTTATGGTTGCGCCCGTGCGAGAATACCTGCGGCGAGGGATTAAAGTCGGCCTTGGTACTGACAGTGGGGGAGGCTATTCCTCGTCGATGCTGGAGGTGATGAAACAGGCCTTCGTCGTGTCGAATGCTCAGCAGATGCTCACCCAGGGCCGGGATGCACCTCTGTCACTGCAGGAAGGATTCTTTCTGGCCACCCTGGGTGGCGCGCAGGTGTGTGGACTGGACGAGAAGATCGGGAATTTCGCTATTGGCAAGGAGTTCGATGCGCTGGAGATCCACACCATGGATCTGGAGCATGCGGGGGTCATGACTCCCGTGGAAGACGAGGACTCGCTCGCCGTGATTTTCGAGAAGTTCCTCATGACGGGCGATGATCGCAACATTGCCAAGGTGTATGTCCGCGGACGGTCGGTCAAAGTATGACGGCTAGTGTTTTATGAATGCATGTTTTATAGATTTCAAGATATCAAGTACAATTACATCGATGTAACTCCGTGGGTATCTCACCAAACCCAACCCCCAGCCCAAGACACCCAGGTATGTGTAAAATAGAATATACACAGCAAGCACCAAAAAGAATTCGCAGCACCAATAAGCCGGAACAAAGAGTTAGATGGTACATGTGATGATACAAGGGATTCAAACCGTGTCGAGATAGCAAACATGGTGCGCAGCGGCATATGTTCATGTTTATGGGGCAATGAAAGCATTACACCCATGCCCCCTTGGAGGGCCCAAAGTAGCCTCGCTCTGGAATATCCTTGTAGGGTGTGCCTTTCCCATCGGCGGTGGTAGTGTAGACGGTGTTTCCCCACCAACTCAGCGAGCCGGCCGGAAGGGTGATACAAAAGAAGATGATGACCGTGGACACCGCAACACCACAGTCCAGCGCGGCAGACAAGATATAGTCTAAAGACAGTCAGTAAAGGTGGCTGGGGGCGTAGGAGCCATAGGGGGGATATAGGGGGGTGGGGGAACGCACTATATTTGGACCACCATGCTGGCTTGCGGCGACGGACCACACCGTTGAAGATAACGTTGACCACCCACCACGAGGAGAAGTTCACCCCAGTAGCCGGAGGAACCAGACTCATGGCGCCAAAGGCTACCGGCCATGAGAGATAGTTCACGAGTTTCCACCGACGGCCCAGGAAATAAGTGATGACGACAACCACGGGACCCACGAGAAAGAACCAGAGCAGGTTTCCATAGATCTCCCCGGGCGAAAACAATCGACCTGGACCAACAGCACCTGGAAATGATGTGAGCCAAAGGCTGCCATAGAATCATAACAAGAAACAGAAGAACCTACCCCAGATTAGCGATGAAGAGTAGGTGACCCGGCCATGAGGACAAGTGAAATTCCCTTCTGCATTAGACGTGCAGACACCGCCGATGCGGGTGATCATAAACACCGTGACGCCACACTGGACGATCGCACCCACTAGCGTAGCGAGTCCTTGTGCCAAAAACAACATTCGTGGCGCAATGTGCAGGTAATGGGCCAATTTCATGTCAGCAACAAACTCCAGTCCTTGTTGGATGGCAACATAGCCGTAGAATTTAAACGCCATGTTTGCCACGGGCTGGCCCAGAAAAGCATATCCCCCGATAAACTCGGTGATCAGATTTAGCTGATTACTGCTGATGTTGGTCACGGCTTTGATGATGCCCACGGGAATAATGTAGACCATGGGCAGCAGAAAAGCGACCAGCACACCCCACGCCGGCAGCCCCGTATGCCAGACCTCGTTCGTCACAATACTCAACACGAACATGAGGACGGTGATGGCAACGAACCACCACCATGGAACGGTGGAATACACGGACATGAGCCGAGCATGGATGTCGGGCTTGTTGGTGCCTTTCCACTGGCGCCACAAGTCCTTGCCGTGGTACAACCCCACGTGGAAAAATATCCCAGTCAAGTTTGCAAAGGCGACACCAAACGTGACTGCATAGCCAGCCGGAAGAAACATAGGCGAGTAGTCCCGGTAGGCGCCCTGGTCGACTGTGCCACCGGAATTCATAATACGGCTGGTGTCATATGTCTTCCCAGTGTTGTCAAAGGTATTAGAATTCAGAAGGGGCAGGTACGCCGAGTACCAAGTGTTGGTGTAGTAAAGAATGGGACAGATAAGCCAAAAGAAGAGCGCAAATGACCCCATGACGTTCATCCCGGCCCAAAAGGGGACCAGCAGTGGGCTCTGGTTGGCATAGACCACCTGTGCCCAGTCAAAGGTCAAGACGGACATGCCCAACCCGGTAGTCTGTCCAAACAACTGATTGACCACCACATTCGACGGCACGATCCAGCAGATAAAGGTGAAGGTACTGAGACCGGTGAAAAGGTATCCCGGTGCGAAGTACCAGATACTGCCGCCCACAAACACCACGAGGAAGAAGCGGAGACGGGTGATGCGCCAGCCGTCGGCGATGGCATTGACTCGAGAGTGGAGAGTGGTCAAGAGCGCAGCATTTGACAGCACCTGCGGCCAAATCATCGAGGCCGGACCGACCAGCCAGCGCGCGGTCATGCCGGCCAGTCCAAACCCAAACAGTTGGGTGGTGATGCACAACAGGACTTCAAACCCACCGTCCGACGGCATGTGGTAGAATTTGACGACAGCCTCGATGACTTGGGTGGCAGCGGCGGACCCGAACGAGACGTTGGCCATGATGGTGATCAGTCCATGCTCTTTGATATTGAAGTGCCGGTCGGGGTTGAGTACGCCGACAGGCATCCACTTTGCCCATGCGCAGCCCACGGGGAATGCCAGCAGTTGTGCCACGAGCGCGCTGATGGTCACACTCGGTTGTCGCAAGCTAAAGAACTGGTTCAATCCACTGCCGACCTGTTGACTGCCCGTTAGCCAGGAATCACGGTCAACGAGCGCATCGAGCCGTACAATGGTGAATACTAGACCGATGACCCACATGCGCACGGTATTCACCGGCAGAGTTCGGTCATTGACAGGCTGGACGACCGCCCGCACTTCGGGGAACGGGGAGTCATCCGCCTCGTAGGGTAAAGTGGCGTAGGCATCCCGGTCGCAGAGCACGGAAATATCATCGCTGGGATAGTCGGACGGAGAATCCTGACGGGTGGAGCAATCCAAGTCAATGATTGACAGGTCATTATTTTAGGGGATATAAAAAAAAAAAAAAAAAAAAGAAAGAACGAAAGAAAAAGAAAAAGGGCTCGTGCAGCCCCAGAGAAGCGGCTCGCACCGACGCAAGGAATATCATGCATCATGCAGGTCTTCGATGGCAGTGGAGTAAGACGGAAGAGAGGAAGAGAAGAGAGAGGACAAGATCCAACGCACCTGGAAGGAGTCCCGAGACTTCTCCATTATCCCCGTTCAATGGAATCCGAAACAGAAAGGCGATTCTACATCATTTGAAATTGTCGGATGAGCCCGCTCGCCAAGAGGATCGTCGAGGATGAGAAGGTGAAGGGGAGAAGGAGATGCGAGAGACGATGTTCTGCCTCAACGGTCGGGTTAACCCGCTGGTGAGAGCGGGTCGAACCGCCCGTTTCATCATGAAAACCGATGGAATTTCTCGACTTGATCCATTTTCACCGGATATATAAAAGGGATCTCTCAATCAGTGTGATGCTGTTCCTCCGAAGACAAGTGGGTGGTTCTCTTGTCTTTCTCTTATTCCCTAGTTGATATCCTTTGTCTATCCTCTTGGCCACCATGGGTGAAATTGATCGAGATCGCCTTCAAGTACCATTTTCTCAACGGCCGATTATGATTCTGGGCGCAGGAATCATCGGATGTGCCACAGCCCGGCAGTTGCTCCTCAACGGCTTCCCGGTGGCGCTGGTGGCCGAATATCTACCGGGAGACCAAGATATTGAATATGCATCGGCCTGGGCGGGTGCTGCGTGGCATGCTGCAGGCGGCATCACTTCGGACCAGCAATATCTTCAAGCCGTCACCCACCGCATCTTGCTCAAGATGGCCCAAGACGGTCCCGAGTCTGGCGTGAGCATCGTGGATGCGCGGGAATATCTGGAACAGGAACCAACTCCAAACTCAGCGATTTGGGGGAAGACGGTAGTATCCAAGGTAAGAGAGGCATCAAGGGCTTTCTTTGCCCAGCAGACCAACTGCATCCAAGGACTCACCTGGGGCGATAGTTTCGCGAGATGAGCTCTGGGGAATATCCGTCGAACTTCCACTGTGCCTGGGCGTATGAGACGCTGGTCACCGATCCCACGCGACATATGCCATATTTGAGAAAACAAATCACCTCGCTTGGCGGGCAGTTTATTCGCCGTCGTGTCGGGTCGCTTCAGGAACTATACGATATGTTCCCGGACTCGCGCGTCTTCATCAACGCCAGTGGATGGGGCAGCAAAGACCTAGCAGACGTGCAAGACGACCGCTGCTTTCCTGAGCGAGGACAAAATGTGTTTCTTCAAACCGAGCAATGCCACACCATGTACTTCCGCAACGGCACCGAGTACACCTATGTGATTCCTCGGCCACTATCCAAGGGGGTGGTCCTGGGAGGCGTGAAACAGCAAGATAACCTGTGAATAGTCCTTGTGCCCCTCGCTGAGCGATGTCTCGCTAACCATCCATGACTGCACTTCCAGATCTCCCGAGGTGGACATGGATATTGCCTGCGACGAGATTGCTCGCGCCCATCGACTGGCGCCGGAGATTGTCCCTGCACAACCTGCCGAAGACACCGTGAGTCACATCATTGGAATCCGACCCTCCCGCAAGGGTGGTTTTCGGCTGGACTCCCAGCGGATCGGAAACCGCTCGGTGTTATCAGCATACGGGTTCGGCGGCGGAGGATATGCGTTTTCCTACGGGGTTGCGGACGCGCTGGTCACGATGGTCGCGCAGGCAGAGCGCGAGAATGTCATTGATGGTGGAAGGTCGCGTTGATCGTGGCTTCCCCGGCAGACGTCTGTACTTGCCGAAATAGGAAATGTTGATGCATCTCAGTCCATTGCACTTTCCTGGAGAAAGGGTGCATCATGGTACCAATGAGATACGGGAAAATTACCTTCCTTTCTATATAATTGTCTATGCCCTGGACATACCAGGAAAAGTACCTGCAAAGTACCCCGTCAGTACTAAATAATAAGAAGTCATACTGCTTCTCCTACACTTCGTGGATCAGTGGGATGACCTGCTATTTCTACCGGAGATACCATTGAATCTTGGAATTAATGTCAACATCGAAGACAGAGAATATCCACGTCTCCAGGGGGAAAAAGGCCAGGGATTAGTTTCACGCGGCTGGCACTGTCACCCACCTGACCTCCCACTTCCCTTCTCTCGAGAATTCAGATTCGACGATTGTTCGACCTCACAGTAGCTTCCCTTCTCAAATACCCACAACGATATCCCCATCAAATCTCTTCAAGTTGGTTTCCTCTTTCCCCCTTCGTGGATTGTGATCTGTGCTTGGCATCTCCAAGTCCCCCCGCCGGCGCTTTTTGCCGACCACTCAAACGCAGACCTGCTCGACTGACGCTGGCCTTCAAGTTTCATCTTTTCTTGTTCTCTGCCCCTCCTTCTGACGTTCCTCTTCAAAATCCCGAATCCACAGCCGATCGGGATCTCGGGAGGGTTCAAAATCCTGTCCTTTCACCCCCCACCATTCTCTTGCTGGACAGACCCGGTTGAATGAACCCACGGCCCTTTTTACCTTGTTCGTGCCGAGTAGGCGGAAGGGGTGTACGATGGTGTTAGACCAGCAGATGCTGCACCTCAGTATCGAGGACTATCGATCTCGGAATCCTGCCATGGTGATTACTCCACCGGCGGAGTGTGATTTGAATCTCCCGGACAAGCCGGTGACGGGAGTGGCCCGCAACGATCCCATGGCCCGGATCTATCGCCGCACGCCGACCCCGACGATCGTGTTGGATGGCTCCCTTCGGGTGGTGGAGATTTCCGAAAGTCATAGCGCCGTTTCCCCACGAATTCGGGAGCATTTGCTTGGCACCAGTGTGTACGACCTACCCCCGCGAGTTGTCCCAGCGCCGAGTCTTGCATCGCTGAGTGGCGCGCTGGGAGCCGCCATCACGACGCGCACCGTCCAGGTAAGCGACCAGGCGGTCGATCGCGATGCCAGCCTCTCCCTTCGAATCACCCCGATTTTTGAAGACGATGTCCTGATCTACGTGCTGCTCGAGGCACACAATATGCAATGCGACCGGGCCCAGTCGCACGCGATTCGGGAACAGACCTATCTCAATGAAACCTACAAGATTCTGGTGGACACGGTCAAAGACTATGCAATTTTCATGCTCGACACGCGGGGGCACATTGCAACCTGGAACGCAGGGGCCGCGATCCTGAAGGGATACACCTCCAGTGAGATTATCGGGCAGCATTTCTCAATCTTCTATGGCCCCGAAGACCAAGCCATGAACAAGCCTGCTCGGGAGCTCAAGGTTTGCTTGCAGGAAGGGGGAGTAGAAGATGAAGGATGGCGATACCGTAAAGACGGCAGCCGTTTCTGGGCCAATGTCATGATCACAGCCATCCATCAATCTGGTCGCCACGTCGGATTCGTCAAGGTGACCCGGGATCTGACCGAGCGGAAAGCAGCCGAGGCGCGCTTAATCGATGCGTTTGAGGAGTCCTCCAAGCTCAAGACCAGCTTCTTGGCCAACATGTCGCACGAGCTGCGCACCCCAATGAACGGGATGTCCTTGGCATTGGCCATGTTGATGCAGACCTCGTTGGATGAAGACCAGCGCGAGTACGCCTCGATTCTCGAGGATTCGACCTCGATTCTCCTGGAAGTCATCAATGACGTGCTGGACTACTCCAAACTCTCGTCGGGCTCTTTTTCTTTGACCGCAGATGTGCTAAACGTCTCCAACGTGGTCAGTTCCGTGACGCGTAACTGCAAATCGGCCCTGAAGCCCGGGGTCGTGCTCGAGAGTACCGTCGCTCCCGGTTTCCCCTCACATATCAAGGGCGACTCATTACGATTCCGACAGGTTTTGCAGAATCTCGTTAGCAACGCCGTGAAGTTCACAGAAAGTGGATATGTGCGCGTCAACGCGACTCATGCCATCGATGAGAGCGATGCACGGATGTACACCATCTCGATTCAGGTGGTAGACTCGGGGATCGGTGTTCCGGAGGATGCGGTCAGCACTCTTTTCACACCATTTACTCGTTTTGCCGATTCGGCCACCAAGCGATACCAAGGCACTGGATTGGGACTTTCGATCTGTAAGAGCCTGGCCGAGCTGATGGATGGGGTAGTCGGATTCCATGCGAACCCAGATGGGCCCGGCAGCGTGTTTTGGATGACCGCCAAAATGCCTTGGATTGATGACACGGTTTCTCAGACTCAGCCGTTGGCGTCTCCGGGCCACGAAACGTCGCCCTTTGATCCCTCGACCCTCCTACAACAGATTGGCCCGCAGCGGCATATCCTACTAGTCGAGGACAACAAGATCAACCAGACTATTATGTTGAAGCTCCTTGGCAGCCTGGGGTTTCAACGCGTGGACGGCGCCTGGGATGGGGCCGAAGCCGTGCGGATGGTCAAACAAAAGCCGCTCACGTACAACTTGATCTTGATGGATATCAACATGCCGGTTCTCGACGGTCTGGCAGCGACGGAGCAAATTCGCCAGATCAACGTCGATGTGCCCATCATTGCACTGACAGGGAACGCCTTGAAGGGCGATGCCGAGACCTACCTGGCTCGGGGCATGAGCGGGTATATTGCTAAGCCCCTTCATCGGCAGCAGCTAGTGGATTTGTTGTGGAAATGGTGCGGATCCTAACCCGGCGCCCTGCGATCTGATCGTTTTGATTACTTCTCCCTCCTGTCGTGACAAGCCGAACCACTTGCTCATGCAACCTGCCCCGACCGATCCTCCCTCGTTGCTAACCCCTGCCACTTAACCCGCGAATGAACCAAGACCTCCGCTTCATAATTGCGCAACCGGAAGCAAAGCCGTTGCTGGGGCCAGTCATGACTAGCGACTAAGGCTCGACCTTGGTACTGCTTCCGGTGCTTGTGCATGGATGAGCGGTTCTGGTCCCGGTTGGGATCAGATACCATGCAGGTGCCAGGCCAGGGAAAAGATTTCCCGCAACGAACTGTAGGCAGCCGTATCGGAGAGGAGGGGGATATGACTGCTGCAGGGACCCATGGGGGGCTCGTACATAGACCGATGATTGTTCGCTATTCCCGCAAAGATGCGGGGGCTAATTGTGGAACCTCGCAGCGGGAAAATCACAATGCGACTCGAGGAATTGACCCCCTCTCACAACAAGGCGCCAGTTCAACTGATGCGGGGGATTTCAGGGGCTGATATCGCCATGTACGGTGATGATTACTCCAGAGGGGCGAATCGTGATCGGCGCCCACTTCTCCACATAGGCGAATCAGGGTCAAAACCCGGGTGATTTGAATTCGACGGAGGGATATCCCAGCTACGATGCAGATTTCGATTTCTGGTGATTTGATATGGGTGATACCCTCTCCCGACTCTAAGGTCTTGACCCCTGGTCCGACCCTCCTGATTTTCAGGGTTCACATGGTCCGAGGTTCAGTTGGAGATGGAATAATGGAAGCAGTTCGCCATTTGACTTGTGCTCAAGCAAATGGCCTGAGAATCCAGAAGAATTGCTTTCAGAATTTGCGGGTAAGCTGGGAGAGGCTTTGCATCCTTCGGGGGTGGACTGGCGACTAATCAACAAACTAGCGATCACTCCATTTTCAGTCGACTTCGGGCACACCGACGATCTTCACATGAGCTCGGACTTTCTTCTTTCTTCTTTCTCATTTCATTTCTTCTTCTTTTTCTTCCACCTCCGCGTGAGTCTTGTGTCAACAAGTACCAAATTGTAAGATGGATGAACGCCTTTCTCTTAGGGTTCGTCCGAGTCATGGAAACAATTATTAGGGTCCTGTGGCCATTTCTTGGCCCATAGCGGGTCCTACCATCAGGGATCGGCAATCCAATAACCTGTTGGTACAATCATGCAACCAGTGACCCGTCCAGGCCCACATCTATACGCTTATCACGGTTCCACCACGAG